>NC_136059.1:1001227417-1002427417 GCF_964261635.1 Lissotriton helveticus | reverse complement strand
CAGCGTCGCTGGACTCTAGAAACATATCACGAAGATATGGAGCCAGTCTGTCTGGGCACAATTTATACAGTTGAATGGGCAGAACATTTGGACCCATGGCCTTGCCAGAGCGGATCGAGCGAATGGCGGTAGCTACCTCATCAGCTGACAACACCGCATCCATCAGGTCTCTGTCAGCCGCAGACAGGCAGGGCAAAGTAATATCGCTAAGCAACAAATGAGAGTCAGCCTCCGGCCTGTCAGAGGCCGGAGCATATACGGTTCGGAAGTGTTCCGCAAAGCATTCAACAATCGCAGCCGGGTCAGTAACGCACACTCCGTCAAGGTTCTCAATAACAGGAACTACACGACTCGCCCTTTCTTTCTTGTCCAGCCACGCAATCAATTTTCCCGCTTTATCCCCAACATCATACAACCTGCCCTGCTGTTCCCTACTCATGACTTTCGCAGCATCAGTAACCAGGGCCTTATAATCGAATTGTTTTAGGCTGAGGGAATGAAGTTTGGCACGGGACACTCCGCGCTCCAAGTCACTCTCCAGTGCGGCTATCTCTGCCTCCAGACGGACCACCTCTTCATGCTTACTTTTCTTGGCGGTGGCGATCAGAGATAAAGCCTGCCCACGTAGCACAGTCTTAAACGCCTCCCACAACGATACAGCAGATGGCACAGACCCCACATTTTCTACAAAATAACAATCAAGGGATTTCACCAATTCGGTACGGGTCTTGGGATTGCGAAGAAACCAGGGGTTTATAGGGGCGACCCGTCCCTCATTACTCATAGTAGTATCCATGCTAAGCCAGACCGGGGAGTGGTCGGATATGCCCCGGGCGAGGTGCCTCACCTCCCCCACGGAGGAGGACAACGCTGCCGGCAGCAGAATATAGTCGAGTCTGGACAGACTGCCATGGGCTCCAGAGTGAAAGGTGTATTGCGCCTGATCTGGGTGCAGCAACCTCCAACAGTCCACCAGACCAAGTGTCTCCAGGAACCCACTCAACCATGATTGCGACTTGGGGAGATCCCTGGGGGGGTAGCGATCCATGTCACCGGAGACAACCGAATTGAAGTCTCCGCCTATCACCAAAACGCCCTCAGGGAGTCCCAGTACTACACGCCCAAGATCAGCAAAAGTCGAGGTCTGTAGACCCGGCGGGATATAGACAGTGACAAATGAGACTGTCCTCCCCTCCCATCTACCAGTGAGAGCGGCATAGCGCCCCCTATCGTCAAGAAGCACATCATCGATTGCCAAGGGGAGGGAGGACCTAACGAGGATACCCACACCCCTAGAAACAGAGGTGAAGCCAGAGTGTGCCACCAGACGATACCCTCGCCGATTCATGGCATGGCACGTGTTCCCAACCAGATGTGTTTCCTGCAACAACACAACATCGAGGGAGAGGCGCCGCAGTAGTTGCTACACCACACCCCGTTTTATCCTGTCCCCCAACCCATTGACATTCCAACACATTAGTTTCAACCCACTAACCCCCATCCCAGAAAGATGCGCAGAGTCCACCCCACAACGAACACAATGACCCAATCAAAAAGAAATACGATACGTTGCCTTGTAAGAAACCCACAAATACCCAAGAACCCCCACCACCCCCCAAGAAGAACCCGTTACAACGCCCCCCACCCTGCACCCCTGCGTTAGACTCAAAAGCCACCCCAACTTGCAGTGTGCCTGTCGCTCCATCATTAAACTAGTCTACGAAAAGAAACCCCTGAGGAGGAAAGAGTCCCAATCCCCCCGCACATAGCAATAAGACACAGTAATAGAAGTAATATCGAACCCAGCCAAATAATACGTGAATGTTCAGAAATCAGGAAACATAATGTCACTCTCGTTCCCATATGCCGCCCTCGGCTCCACCCGGATGCCCGGTTGAGTCAGTCTGTTTGTGGAGGGTATCCAGCCAGTCACTGACGCCGTCAGGACGATCGAATAAGAAAGTCCGGTCTTCATATTCGACACGCAGCCTGGTTGGAAAGAGCATTGCATATTTCAGGCCCAACTCTCTCAGTCTTCGTTTCACTCCCTGAAACCCCATCCTTTGTCTCTGAACAAGTTGCGTGAAGTCCGGGTAGAAACTCACCGTCGTGTTCTCGAATTTTACGGGGCCACTTATTCTCGAGGCCTGTAGGATGGTATCTCTGTCCCTAAAATTGAAGATCCTGGCGATGATAGGTCTCGGCGTGGTGCCCGACTTCGGCTTCCCGCCCGGCACTCGATGGGCACGCTCCACAGCAAAGAATTTGCGCAGGCCTGTGGGGGCCAGGTGATTCAAGACGATGTCCTCAACGAGAAGATCAGTTGCCGAGGCACCAGAGGTTTCAGGGACCCCGATAAGGCGTATGTTGTTGCGCCGGGCCCTATTTTCAAAATCCTCCAGGCGATGGACCATGAGATCATTGGAGGAGCGCAAGCGTCCAACTTCCGTCTGCAGATCAGAGACATCGGTCGTGAGGCTAGTAGTCTTCAGGTCCAGAGGCTTGACACTTTCGTTGGTCTTCGACAAGTCAGCTCTGATCAAAGTAACATCAACTGCTACAGTGTCTATTTTGAGAGCGAGAGCCTCGTATTGCTGACCAATGGAAGTCTGCATATTGGCAATGGCGCCCATGACGTCCTGCAAAGTCAGTTCGGCCAACGCAGTAGGATCATCAGCGGGCCCCTCAAAAGCTCGACCGGCACCACCGGGAGACCCCTTGGGTTGGGGATAGCGATCCATGACGTTGGTCTGAATCGGTCCCCCGAGTAGAGGCGTTTTAGTCTTCCGCTTCTCGTTGTCAGGCCTGGTGGTCATGTTGAATGGCGAGCCCCGAGGGGCCCCACGAGACCTGGTGAAAATGGCCGCTCACCCACCAGACCAGTGCAAATAACGAAGGTGAGCTGAAAGGGCAGGAGCAGCAACTCAGCCCGACACCCAAACCCTAAGGACAGTTGGCGTATAGTCAGACAACAGAGTTAGGCTGGACCCCGATGGGGGAGCGAGGCAATCACGCTATCAGAGAAGGCAGCCGCCCAAAAACAAAACCGAAAGTCAACTCAGGGCAACGGGGGAAACCCCTCAGGCCGCTGTTGTTCAATTACTCCCCGGCTTCTTAGTGTGCCAGCTCCCGGTGTCGCCGTGGGGCGGGCCTCCAAAACTCCGATCGGCGTATCTACGGTTCCCGAAGTCCAAATGAAATTTTGAAAACAGCCAAGGTGTCAGCTGGGGTTCATCCGCAAGAACCCGTGGTCAAAGTCAGGATATCTTTCAGGATATTTGTGGAGGGCAGCGAGGGACTCGGGAGCTCTGTGCTCACGCGCCCATCCTGGATGGGCGCGTAGCTCCTCTCATTCTTTTATAATGTTAATACAGATAGTCACTTTGAAAGTTATTAGGTTTACCTTAACTCATTTTCTTTTTTCACAATTGACTCCATGTTCGAACTACAGGGTCCACAATGCCTCTTGTTGCAAATTCAACATTATTCTTGTCTCCAATGTAGAACTTGGTAAACTTATATATATATTGATACCCCTCGGTTCCTTTTCGCCAGAATTTGCAGCGCACTCTCGCCGGTTCGTAAATCCCCGCGGCAGAACCACGCCACATTTAAATCCACAACCAATTCCCCCAGCTGGGAGAAAAACGGGATGAACTCGCGTTTGTCTTCACTTATGTGCTTTTTTATTTAATCCTCACAGCATGGAGTTTCCCAAGCAGGCAGGCACAAATCTACGTGTTTCGGGATAGCATATCCCTTGTTCACGATCAATTTGGCTCCAGGCTCTCAGTCTCAATATAGTGAGTCACATTATTACATCATTTCCTGTTTGATGTTATTTTGGCCCTCGGCCTTCTGGATGATGTCGTTTTTTGCAATTTTTTTAATACATTTTTTTATCCGTCTGCATAGCCTATGTCCTTCTGCTGCAACTGCCCTTTCCAATGCTGTATTGGGTGTTGTGATCAGTGCTGTGGTTACTGAGATTACCCGCCTCAAAAGGTTGGGCTCTCTCTTTATAATATTAGTATGGATGATGACTGTCGCACCGCTGAGCGCGTAGAGCACCGCTTTATGAAATACTACACGCTTCCTGTCAGGGTAACCATTCACCTCCTTTTATTGCACTGCATCCAGCTGGCTGTCCTATCATGCCTAAAGGGAGTTCAGACAGAAATGTAAACATTTTGAAAGTTTAACCCAGATTTGTTTCAATACTTTAAAATGTCCAGATACTAAACTCTACAAACTTTTTGTTTTCCACACCAGTGAGGAGTTAATACTTTTATATTGTGAGCAGGGCCTGACTGGGACTCAAAAGCAGTCCAGGACATGTTGTCACAAGAGCACTCATGCTGCACGTAGCGAGGAAGAGCGACCATTGCAAGTACCAGGGACACCTATTAACAGCCTGTGGTACTGCACCTTTTCCTTGAGCCCTAATATTTAAATTCCACTACCCAGTAGCTATAGCAACGAAAGCAAGCATTTTATTTTTGGGCTTTTGTAGCCTTTGTAGTATGCCGGACAAGTTAAAGTGTGCCATGCCTTCAATGCTACAAAAGTAAATAACTACATATGAATTGCGGGTGCCACTATGTTCAAAGGTAATGCCAATATTATCCTAAAGACAGCGCCCGCCTTTATTGTGTATTTATTTACTTTTATAGTATTGATGAATTGTATGCTTTGAATTAAAGTAAAGCATACTGAAACTGTTAATTAAGTAAATAGTAAAAGCAGCCCTACATGGCAAGCGAGGCACATTAAATAACAAGTTTGGCAAAAAACAGCATTACTAAAACAACGCCAAACTAAAGTGAAGTACTCGAGCATCACGCCTCAGACGGAAAACAAAGCGAGACACATTAAATAACAAGTCTGACAAAAAACAGCATACAAAAACAACGCCAAACTAATACAAGTAAAGGGGCCAATAGTCATAGGCATGCCCAACTGTCAAAAAGGAGCGACTTGGAACAGTATTAACCAATAACAAGTACAACATTTTAAAAGGCACAGTAGATAACAGATAGAACCACTGATCTGAAAAGAGGCTGTTACACACATAGTAACGCATATACTGCGTGTCTCAATGACACAGCACATGCGCTGCTTAGGCCAGACCTAAAAATGAAATTAACTAAAGACAAAACATTTTTGGGGTCTCTAAAAAGCAAATTTTACCATAGTACCTCCTCACACTGAATGGAACTTCTTTGTGTGTGGCTGTGCTTATTGTGAAAGGGCAGAATGCCATAAATCCTAGTGAAGTCAACCAGTGGCTGAAATGAGCTGAAACATTGTCCCTTGATGCTTGCTTGAGTGGGTAGGAGACGAATGTGAATGACACACCACTGACAAATAGATGACCTGTGCCTGACAACCCCTATAAGTAACTATCTCATAAATATAATTTTACTAAAACCAAAAGACCTTGGCTAACACAGACCAAAAAAAGCCACTTGTTCTACCATTGGCTATGAGCCACTTGTCTTTAAGAAAGAAATAATGATACGAAAAAAGGAAAGTAAGAAAGAAGGCATGAAAGAAAGCGTCCTAGGACCGGTTTCTGGCATTCCAGCAGTCTTCAGCCAGGCTTGCTTGAATCCAGTGGCAAAGTGAGCTCACTTTGCCACTGGATTCAAGCAAGCCTGGCTGAAGACGGCTGTAATGCCAGAAACCGGTCCTAGGAAGCTTGTTTCCGGTCCAGGGAAGGCATGGCTTGGCAGTTCGGGCTGGACTGTTCCAATGAGGCACAGGGTCAGACTGATTTGCATATGGCCATGTCTGAACTGGGGTGGCAGAGTAGGCTAAAGAATGTGATGGATTAAACCCAGATCTCTTGACTGGGTGTGAGTGTTTGATTGGTTCAGATGCCCCGTCCATCACAACCCCCCCTTTTGTACTGCTTTGTTCGCCATAAGTTGGTAGGGTATGCTCAGCCATGAGTCCTTTGCTCACTTTGCGACTGGATTCAAGCAAGCCTGGCTGAAGACGGCTGTAATGCCAGAAACCGGTTCTAGGAAGCTTGTTTCTGGTCCAGGGAAGGCATGGCTTGGCAGTTCGGGCTGGGCTGTTCTCATGAGGCACAGGGTCATACTTATTTGCATATGGCCATGTCTGAACTGGGGTGGCAGAGTGGGCTAAAGAACGGTGATGGATTAAACTCAGATCTCTTGACTTGGTGTGAGTGTTTAATTGGTTCAGATGCTCAGTCCATCACTACCCCCCCTTTTGTACCGCTTTGTTCGCCATAACTTGATAGGGTATGCTCAGCCATGAGTCCCTTGCTCACTTTGCGACTGGATTCAAGCAAGCCTGGCTGAAGACGGCTGTAATGCCAGAAACCGGTCCTAGGAAGCTTGTTTCTGGTCCAGGGAAGGCATGGCTTGCCAGTTCCGGCTGGACTATTCCCATGAGGCACAGGGTCAGACTGATTTGCATATGGCCATGTCTGAACTGGGGTGGCAGAGTGGGCTAAAGAACGGTGTTGGATTAAACCCAGATCTCTTGACTGGGTGTGAGTATTTGATTGGTTCAGATGCTCCGTCCTTCACCCTCTCCCTTTGTACCGCTTTGTTCGCTTTGTTCGCTCAGACGTGAGTCCCTTGCTCACTTTGCCACTGGATTCAAGCAAGCCTGGCTGAAGGCGGCTGTAACGCCAGAAACCTGTCCTAGGAAATTTGTATCCGGTCCAGGGAAGGTATGGCTTGGCAGTTCGGGCTGGACTGTTCCCATGAGGCACAGGGTCAGACTGATTTGCATATGGCCATGTCTGAACTGGGGTGGCAGAGAAGGCTAAAGAACGGTAATGGATTAAACCCAGATCTCTTGACTGGGTGTGAGTGTTTGATTGGTTCAGATGCTCGGTCTATCACCACCCGCCCTTTTGTACAGCTTTGTTCGCCATAAGTTGGCAGGGTATGCTCAGACCTGAGTCCCTTGCTCACTTTGCCACTGGATTCAAGCAAGCCTGGTCAAAAACGGCTGTAATGCCAGAAACCGGTCCTAGAAAGCTTGTTCCCGGTCCAGGGAAGGCATGGCTTGGCAGTTCGGGCTGGACTGTTCCCATGAGGCACAGGGTCAGACTGATTTGCATATGGCCATGTCTGAACTGGGGTGGCAGAGTGGGCTAAAGAACGGTGATGGATTAAACCCAGATCTCTTGACTGGGTGTGAGTGTTTGATTGGTTCAGATGCTCCGGCCATAACCACCCCCTTTTGTACCGTTTTCTTAAAGTGGCACTTTCAAAATTGTAACTGAAAATAAGACTTTATCGTTAAAGTGGATTATAAATGAAAATTTCTGAGGCATCAAACATGAAATGTTTGCCTGTTCACAATCAAAAGTTAGCGCTTATTAAATGTAATAAGGCAAACCCAATGTTATCCTAAGGGAGAGATAGGCCTCACAGTAGTGGAAAATGTATTTTGGAGTTTTTCACTACCAGGACATGTAAAATATAAACATCCATGTCCAACCTTTTAATTACAATGCACTACGCCTTTCGGGCTGCCTAGGGTTAACCTTAGGAGTGATTTATATTTAAATAAAAGGTTAAATTCAAGTAATGGCTTTTTCTTCATTAGGTCTATGTGGGTGGCCCATCTGAAATTCCTACATGTTTACCTCCAAAAATAGTAAACAGATCGAGTTATTTAGAGATACGATCGTATTTCTATACAAAATGATGAATTTGAGTCTGGGCTCTCTGTCCCAGGCTGCCTAACCCCCTCGCTCTGAAGAAGGAGATGGAAGCCAGGTAGTAATCAACTTTCCGCAATATGAAGAACGATGCAGGGCTTACCTTTCTAAAGCCCTTCATTGTCATTGTGGTCTATGGTGATATCCACTGTAGGCCAGTGACTCTATCAGCATCCCCGTTTTGGGCGTGGGAATCTGCATCCCTACGTGTGTTCACAGGTATAGATGCCACCCTTTCCCATTTGTCACATGGTAGGACTGGATACAAGCACATGCGACTTGACGCCTCGGTAGTGGTAAGTGGTATAATAATAATCTTGTGTAATGTTATATTGTGCTGAGACTACTTGCCATGCTAACCTCCCCTACTGTGACTGCCCAGGCCCTGGCTACAGGTTGCTGGCCCATTTAGAACTGGACCTGCTGTATTTGTTACCCCGTGAAATTGATCCAAAAGACAAGCAGGGTTTTTGTTCCCTTGCAAAGTTCATCCAAATATCCGAGTCGAGCATAAAGGGAGCAATATGTGCTTATGGTAAAGACATTTACATGCTGTATGGCATTATAACTGGCCCTATCCTCTTGCTGTTAGCATTAATACTCAATACATGGATTGATTTACAAACAATGAATGTTTAAAACGTTAAGGTAATGCACATCAGCAATTCTTTTACTTAATCTTGCATTTCCCAAGAGTGTTAGCTATTTCATTATGTTGTGTCTCTCTATTTTTTTCATACATCTTATTACTCTTGTATAGTGCATACTTTGAGTCATGCCGGGTGTTTTATTTATTTTATTTACTGACATTTATAAAGCGCGAACGAATACCCGTAGGCGTCTCGGCGCTAGACTACAGGAATGTCCCTCCCCAAAGGTAAAGTTCATGTTGGCTGGTGTGCGATGTTATTGGTTAAATAACCACGTCTTCAGCTTTTTCCGAAACTGTAGAAGAGAGGGACTAGTTTTTATGTGATGTGGCAGAGTATTCCAGATTTTGGGAGCCGCAATTAAAAAGCGGCGATCGCCCCAGGAGACTGTTTTGCTACGTGGGACCACCAATTGGTTGAGTGAAGTGGATCGGAGCTTTCTGACCGGTTTGTAAGGTGTTAATTGGGTTTTAAGAAAGTGAGGCCCTTGACCCTGCCTCACTTTATAGACTGTGCACAGTGATTTAAATTTTATCCTGTTTTGGATGGTCAGCCAATGGTAGGTCCTCAAGGTATCTGAAATGGGCGCAAATTTAGGTTTTTTGGAGAGCAGGCGTGCAGCCGCATTTTCTACTGTCTGCAGCTTTTTAGTGACTCTAGTTTGTGCATTCAGGAAGAGTCCATTGCAGTAGTCTAAGGAGGTTAAGACCAATGAAGTGACCAGGGTCTTTGCGGCCGTATCCGGCAGAAAAGGAATGATTTTTCTTATCATCCTGAGTTTAAAATGGGCCGTGGACGCCACTTTATTAGCATGTGCCATGAAGTTAAGCTTGTCGTCAAAGATAACTCCCAGATTTCTAACCTTGGTGGTAGGGCAAGGTGGAGTGCCAAAGGCCGATGGCCACCATGTTGCAGACCATGCTGGCGAGAGAGTACCAAAGACGACCACCTCTGTTTTATCAGAGTTGAGCTTCAGGCAGTTTCCTGCCATCCACTCACCAATAGCAGTCATTCCCTTTTGGAACCGTTCTGCCACCTCCAGCCCATCATCCCTAATGGCCAGCACCAATTGCGTGTCGTCTGCGTATGAGGTTAGGCTCATCCCGTGTGCTTTGATGACACTAGCAAGGTCCGACACATATATATTAAATAGTGTCGGACTTAGGGATGAGCCTTGTGGAACCCCACACGGTAACGACAAATTGGCTGATTGAAATGGTTCTAAAGTAACCGCCTGAGTTCTATCGGCCAGGAAGGAAGCAAGCAAGTCTCTCGCAGTGGACAGAATGCCCATCTTTCCGACACGGTCGACCAAGGTCTTGTGGTCGACCGTGTCGAATGCAGCCGAAAGATCTAGGAGTACCAGTAGTGCTGTTCCTCCTTGATCACGGATGAGTCTGATGTCATCCGCTGCTTTGATTAGCGCGGTTTCCATACCATGGTTTTTACGGAAACCAAACTGAGTGTCATCAAGCAGGTTATTTCTTTCAATATGCTCCGCTAGCTGCTGGTTCATGGCCTTTTCGATCACCTTAGCTAGAAAAGGGAGACTTGCTATAGGCCTGTAGTTTTTCAATTTCTGTTTATCGAGATTTGGTTTTTTAAGCAGAGGTTTAATCAATGTGTTTTTCAATGAGTCCGGGTAAATCCCAGAGCTCAATATCGTGTTACAGACCTTGGTGATGACTGGGATAATAGTGTCTGATAACATGCCTAGTACCGAAGTGGGACAGGGGTCCAGAGCTGACCCTGATTTGATAGATCTCACTATGATCTTTGTTTGATCAATCGTTAGGTGTTTGAAACTTGTCATGGTATCTCCCGAGATGGTCGGGGGGGTAAAAGTCCTGCTAATGTTAGATTCTGAGGAAAAAGCTTGGTATATATTATTTACCTTCGAGAAGAAAAACTCAGACAAGGCATGGCAAAATAATTGCGATGGAGGTGGATTAAGGTCTGGTGTATTACTGTATAAAGTTTTGGCAATATTGTACAGTTGCTTGCTAGAATTTTTAGCATTTTCTATGTGTAGCGAGAAAAAATGCTTTTTTTCTGCCATTATCATAGTTTTGTAGGTGGCAAGAGCTTCTTTGTATTTATTCTTATTTTCACTATCATACGTTCGTCGCCAGTGCCTTTCCCTATTCCTAGTTAGTTGTTTTTGAGTTTTTAGCTCAGAGGGGCTAGAGGGGCTTTGACTGAGAGCTCTGGCGCTGGTGGCAAAGCAAAATGCTATTAGTGGGTTGGCCTCTCTGCCGAGCACACAGAACAATTGTCATGTATTCCAGTTGCAATTTTTTATGCCCATCCTTCAAATTACATGGCGATCGAACATGCAAGCAGGCTGTCAAACTGGGTTCTAATCCAACCAAAACAAAATTAAACTAGTAGCAAAAAGACACAAGAGAACGCTGAGTGCAGATCAACAAAAGCGAGCCCGAACAGTTTCTTGATGATAGCTTGAAACATCTGAACTTTTTTATTGATGACTATAAACTGATATTTAGTAAATTTGTAAATTTTAGGATATCTCCCAAAATATTTTTTTTTAGTAATGTTCTGTTTGTTTTGTAAAGATTTTAATTATTCATCTACCAATAAATATTACCCTTACCCTTACCAGTTGCAATTGAAATTCTGTGTAAATGTGTGAAAAGGGGCACACGGATGTCACAATATTTACAAGGTAACAGTAAAAGAAAATAAAGTGCTTAAAATGTGAGTGAGTGCAGTGTATGTTTGGGGGTTGGTGAAGTAAAGGAGAAGTGAACAAGCTCATTCTGGGAGACTGTACTCTTTCTTTCACTTTCTTTCTTTCCTTCTTTCTTTCTCTCAATAAGCCACGTCAGGTGGGGTTAGCCAAGCACAAGTGTTGAAGCCATTGTAAACACTGTCATACAAGCGACGTATGGCTAATCCTGTAACCGAAATGCTAATGTCTTTGAATATAAAATCAATAAAATACTTTGAAATCAGAAGAGAGGGTGCTGAAGAAGAACACGCTGAAATTGCAGGTGTGCAGAAGGACGAGATGTTCCGAGAAAAAAGGCATACATATCTAACATAAAGCCCTCTTAACTGAAGGCCAATACTCCTTCCAAAGGCCTCAATAATATTAAATTCATAGTCTCATAATTTCAGAATTGAAACATTTCCAATGGTAATTATTTATAACAAATCATTGTTGTTACTCATTTAGCTTAACAGCTAACTACCATTAAGCATGGGCGTAAAATCCGTTCCGCTCGCGGATTTTGCGGATTTTCGGCAAATTCGCAATCCGCGAACTCTCGCGAACTTGCCGAAAATTCATAAATCCGTGCGAAGCAGATTTTTTACTTGGTTGCACTTGCCAACTAGAATACTATACAATTTCGCGGGAGTAAACACTTGCGAACACGTAGATGCGGCGGGCGGCGACAATCTCGCAATTGCGAGATTGCAAAATTTGCAATTTCGCACAAGAAATCCACCAGCAGGCAGCATAAACCTTTAAAAATTATGATTTTTATCAGAATAATTCCTCAGGTTGACATTTGCCTGCACTTTTTTTTTTGCAAGGAGTCCATTTTGGGGGGGGGGGAGGAAGTGCCCCACAGTCTCCAACTTCCTGTTCCTGTCCAGCAGGCTCCTACCAGTGCTTTCTTCATGTGCTGGTCACTTTGATTTGGATCTTGACCTGGAAGGATTACTTTTTGTGGATGCTGCTGGATATTTGGATTTTTGCAAAACTGAAAGCACTCAGCAGGTGCAAAAGTTCAATCTTATCATTAGTAACCATTCCCTGTAGTGCCTGGAAGGATTACTTTTTGTGGATGCTGCTGGATATTTGGATTTTTGCAAAACTGAAAGCACTCAGCAGGTGCAAAAGTTCAATCTTATCATTAGTAACCATTCCCTGTAGTGCTTCCTGAGGGGCCCCTTCAGAATTCAGTTGCCTACTTGCAACTATTCTATGACCCTGCTCTGACCCTCACAGCAGGCTCAGAGAATAGCTACAAGTATACAACAAAGGTCCTGTTAAAAACATTACACTGCAACAGAAAGCAATTACAGATAAGGAAGCACCTGCCAGCCTGGAAGTCCAAATTCAGTGACACATTAATCAGCCCCTAATTCATTCATGTCAGTTGAGGCAGGGCAGGTGTGCTTTTCCCTCCATAATCTACAGTGATGAACTAGAGGGTGGCATGGGTGAGCCAGAGGGTGGCATGGTTGAGCCAGAGGGTGGCAGTGGTGAAACAGAGGGTTGCAGTGGTGAAACAGAGGGTGCTGTGATGAACCATACGTAGAAACAACATGGTCGCGACCGTTGCTACCCGACAAGCAAGTTCGCGTTTGCGAACTGGTAAAAAACCCTCGCGAAATGGCAGAAACACTTGCGAACACACAAAAAAAAGGAATCCGCAAAATTCGCGAGAGTTCGCGGATTTTGCAGATTGCGAATCCGTAAATACGCAATTTCGCGGATTGCCAATTCACAAAATCCGCCCATGCTTAACTAACATTGACAAAGTAATACTAGCAAGTTGTAGGTGTATGTCAGTTGTTGTGTTATATATCTGAATGTAATAACATCTCAGAGAGAAACCAAAATATCGGTCGGGGCACACACTATGGGGATCACAGAAATTATTTTTACATGTTCCCTTTTAGAGAGCCCTCACTTTTTTATCCCACGTAAAGATCTGCCTTCACATATTTTTATATGACTGACTGCAGCAAGCAGCCGTGGTTGCTTCCCAAAGCCTGGTTAGATAATTTTTCCCAAAGTCTATGCTGCATGCTGTGCAAGACACTGGGATACCACAAACTTTAAAGGGCCTGAAGTTGTTAAGCTGCACAATTTGCACAATACAGCAACTTTTGAACATATTAACGCAGTAAGATATGGGATAATTTTTAATGTGTTTAATATATCAAGACTATACATTCCCACTGCCATATAAACCTTGCTTTCTCACTAAATTAATTTGCTCTAAAATGCACCATTTGCCAATCTGTTTTTATTTTGCTATTCGTAGAAGGACCTCCCCAGACTCCAAGTTTGTCCATAAGGCTTGATCACTTCACTCACTACATAAAAATCATATCCAACTCGCAATCGAACTGCTAGTTTAAAACTGCATTTAGGCTGTAATGCATGGTACATTTTTTAAGGGGCTACTAAAGTGGATGGTATAACAAGTGTTGCAGGCCCACAAGTAGCATTTTATTTACAGGCCCTGGGTGTAAGGCATACCACTTTACTAGGAATAAATAAGTAGATATGCCAATCAGGTGTAAGCCAATTTTACCATGTTTTAGGGAGTGAGCACAAGCACTTTAGCACTGGTTAGAAGTGGTAAAGTGCACAGAGTCCTAAGTCCTTTGGTGACGCTGAGTCCTGAATAAACATGTTCTGAAAACATTATCCGCTTATGAATTCATGCCTATAAATATTGAAGGTTTCGGTTTGTGTACTGCAGATTCAAACGGACACACTCTGTTATGCTGTGAAAGAAGCAGTTTTGGCAGGAGACCGGAACTGATAAAGGGTGGTCACATCTGATATAAAGCATCCTCCTTTAACCTCAGGCTCTAAACACAAACACAATGTTAAAGTTTTTATAAAGTAAAAACAAAAAGAAACACTGACATTGAAAGGAACTTCCTTGTGTGCGGATGTGCTCATTGTGCAAGAGTGTAAAATGCAGTGACTCAAAGTAAAGTTAAGATTCTATCAATGGTTTATATTTCTATTTATTTGTATTTTATATATATATAGAGAGAGAAAATACAGTGAGTATTTCTAATCCTTCCAGTTGACAAGGAAAAGCACTATGTGTTTTTAAAATACCCCTCACACACTATGACCAAGTAGGGCATAGTGAATAACCCTACCACAACCCCTTTTTAATATTTCCAGCTAGGGAAGCGAATAAATTATTTTTTCCACTACCAAGGGAATTTTTTTAAGTTTTTTACTTAAACCCTTCACCCCCTACCACTCCCACCATTCTCCAACACCACACATAGCCAATTATCATAACAACAAGTGCCCCTACGTAGTTCGCAGGTCGCAGCACGCCCCGCCCCGTAGAGGGACGGGAAGACCCCAATGATGAAGCATGACACTATTGGAATCATAGTTTGTGAGGGGTATTTTAAAAAACGCATAGTGCTTTTCCTTGTCAACTGCAAGGATTAGAAACACTCTCTGGTTTTTCTCTCACTATATATATAATAAAAATAAATAGAAATATAAACCATTGATAAAATCTTATTGTTTGTAAACATTAGCACTGGAGGATGATTCTATCATTCATACCTCTACCCTCCCCCTTTTGATTTGTCAAAGTAAATGTAACCAGTGGTTGAAGTAGCCTGACCTACTGCCTCATGCTGTAGTGGGTAGAAGCAAAATGTGAATGACACAACAGACCAATGGATGAAGAGAGGTGACTGAAAGACCCTTTAAGTAAATACATTATACATATAATTTTAGTAAACGCAAAAGGTCTTGGCTAATTCCAGACCTAAAAAGTGGGTACAGACCATGTGACCACAGGCGCCTCTAGGGAAAGCAAAAAGAATAAACATAGAAAAGGGGCAGTAATTAGAATCACCTTCAGCTCATACATCGGCTCCCTGTGACTGCAACCAAGTCCTCAGAATCTGATGCTTTTACACCTGAGGCCAATACTGGCTGAAACTATTTCAAATTAGCCCAAAAAATTAATTGTAGGCTTGCTGTTCTTTAGAAAATACTTAGGTCAGTGACATGTGAAAACCCCCACTTACAAGATGTAAAGTCACCTTTGACACCTCTCGAGAGAGGTGTCGGGTATCTATGGAAACACAAAGGGGAAAGAGATGTGGTGGTAGTGAGCAACAATAAGCATCACACAGGTAACACATTGGTGGAATGTTAAAGCAATGGAAGAAGCAACACGGAGCCAAAAGAGAGACTAAAAAAAAAAGTCCCACATGTATGGCAAAGTACAAACTTTATTGGAGGCGGAAGGACACTGGCAAACAACCAATAGCATTAGGTGAGAGATGGAGACTCCACTGGGGTTGAGCCAAGACATGCTTGACATTCTCAAGCCAATGGCTGAAAAAGGCTATTCAAAGAAAATGAATATACGAAATTGTGACTTGAAAGCCCAAGTTATTATGTGTATTGTGAGAAAGAGGTCTCGTTAGAAGTTGTGCTGTTAAAATTCAAAACTAAAAAGTCATAAATGTATATCCACACTACTAAGGGTTAATCCAATACAGAGAAGAAGAATACAGTGAAGTAATTCACAATAAAAATTTTTAGTTTCACAACAGTTTATTTTTTTGTCAACTGCTTCTGGAATGGATTATAAGCACTGTTTTCTCAAGTCAGTTAAATTGTCGACAGTAATAGCATGGAATTTAAACTTTGCACTGTAGTAATAAATGAGTTGATGTGCATTTATTAGTATTCTTGTTGCAAATAACATGCTATTTGGCCACATTTAATTTCCCTAGCATGGCATGCATACTATATCTCGCACCCCCTGAATGCAATGCACATAACTCCGCCAATGATGTCATAAATGACTTCATAAATCATACTAATGCTATAATCGGTGGTGTACATATCAGAGGCGGTGACAGCATTCCTGAAGTTATGATAAGACTGTTTAGTCCAAATGAAAAGCTTATTTTCTTGTGCTGATAAGCTTTACCCTTTGACAAATGTGAGCTGAACCTCAAAAAACATAGGGGCATATTATCAAGAAAGGATGTTACATTATCGCCGCTTTTATCGGCAGGAAACTGCCGATAAAGCCTCGATAATGTGCTTGATAATATGCTCTATGAATTCCAATCGAAGCACATGATAGATGTGAAGACATCTAACATGGGCTTTGATTGGAATTCATGGAGCATATTATCAAGCACATTATCGCCGCTTTATCGGCAGTTTCCTGCCGATAAAAGCGGCGATAATGTAGCGCCCGTTCTTGATAATATGCCCATAATCTTTTATTCACATTTAGTTAGTCCTTGAAAGTATTATGGAGTTCGAGAGCAGAGGTCAATGTGAAAAGGGGGAGGGTTCAAAATATGGTGTCTGTAGGTTAAATGCAAATAGCATCATTTGGAATGAGCTACAGAAGCATTTGAAGGCGGACCTATACATATAGATCAAGGGGCTCATTTATAAAAGAAAATCACACAGCACAGCGCAACAAGCTGCCTTGCTGCACTGTGTGGTAGGGAAAAGCAGGATTGTGCTATATTTATCATCATAGGGATCATTTCTGTCTTTTCCCTGCACTGGTGCACAACGTGATGCCTATCACCAATACCATGGTGCAAGGGTGCCTCCGTTATAAGCAGGATTGTTTTTGTGCAGGAAGGAACACCTTCCTGCACAAAAACAATCCTCTGAAAAGCAGGGTGGCTGTTCCTGTCCCTGTAAAAATGGGGCAGTGTAATGTGCTACCAGTGCGTCACAAAGAGTGACGTTATATCAGTGCCAGGGCCACGAAAAGCTGACCACCAACTTTAAACACAACATGTAATTGGCACCTATGTAATTCACTATTACAATCTTCACAAACATGACGTACAACATATGCCATTTATACTGATGTCACCCCAAAGTAACGCTTTTTACTTAGTTTCTACTTACAGCTGATCAAGGATGTGGTCTACAGCAGTGGTTGATGACAGTATTTGGAAATCCACCGACGGATCCGCAAAAGGCATAAAACCATGTCCATTGCAGAACTAGAAACATCATTAAAAGAAGCTTCAGAATGCTCAAGTCCAGGTTCCGCTGCCTAGATTTATCAGGCGAAAGGCTACTCTATTCTCCAGAAGCTGTGTGTGAGATGATAATGACATGTGTAATACTCCATAACATATGTGTCAAAACAAATGTGCCCTGGGATGAAGAGGAACAGCCCCCTGAACAAATGGATGATGGTGATGATGAAGCTGAAGCAGAAGGACGAGACATATGCCTCACTGCAGCAGGGATAATGTGTCGAACACACATTGTCACACAATTCTTCACATGATGTAGCAAATCTATGTTTGTAACAATATGCACCAGTATCACAATAAAAAATAAAGTAGGAGCATCAACTTTGTGTCTGTTTGCTTCACTGGTCATCTGATACAAATATGTATGTGCAGATTAACATGAAACTGCCGCTGCATGCCAGTGCAAACAATTGACAAGCTGTGGCACTCTTGGAGCACAGGAATGATACATCATCACAATGATATGTCACATGGTTGTGTACTACCCCGCAATTGTGCACAAACAGCTGACATGACAGCAAACCTTGACCCAGCCTTGAGGCGGAAAGCCGGGGCTGGAGGTACTCTGTTGTTAATTTTAAAATTGTTCATTTCACTGCACCCTATCTCTTGTGTGGTGTCACTTGTAACTTGCTTTTAAATAACTAAGCACAACTCAGCGCTCGCTCTTACCTTAGCGCTCAGCTGATCCAAAAGCTGCTCGCGCTTTCTCAGGTCCTTGCCTGCTGCCGCCATCACCAGCGGCGTGCGCGCTGACTCCGCCCCCTTGGAGGCCACGCCCCCCCGCCCTACTTAACCCGCTGATTCCTAGCGGCCACCAGCAAACCTTGACCCAGCCTTGAGGCGGAAAGCCGGGGCTGGAGGTACTCTGTTGTTAATTTTAAAATTGTTCATTTCACTGCACCCTATCTCTTGTGTGGTGTCACTTGTAACTTGCTTTTAAATAACTAAGCACAACTCAGCGCTCGCTCTTACCTTAGCGCTCAGCTGATCCAAAAGCTGCTCGCGCTTTCTCAGGTCCTTGCCTGCTGCCGCCATCACCAGCGGCGTGCGCGCTGACTCCGCCCCCTTGGAGGCCACGCCCCCCCCGCCCTACTTAACCCGCTGATTCCTAGCGGCCACCAGCAAACCTTGACCCAGCCTTGAGGCGGAAAGCCGGGGCTGGAGGTACTCTGTTGTTAATTTTAAAATTGTTCATTTCACTGCACCCTATCTCTTGTGTGGTGTCACTTGTAACTTGCTTTTAAATAACTAAGCACAACTCAGCGCTCGCTCTTACCTTAGCGCTCAGCTGATCCAAAAGCTGCTCGCGCTTTCTCAGGTCCTTGCCTGCTGCCGCCATCACCAGCGGCGTGCGCGCTGACTCCGCCCCCTTGGAGGCCACGCCCCCCCCCCGCCCTACTTAACCCGCTGATTCCTAGCGGCCACCAGCAAACCTTGACCCAGCCTTGAGGCGGAAAGCCGGGGCTGGAGGTACTCTGTTGTTAATTTTAAAATTGTTCATTTCACTGCACCCTATCTCTTGTGTGGTGTCACTTGTAACTTGCTCTTAAATAACTAAGCACAATTCAGCGCTCGCTCTTACCTTAGCGCTCAGCTGATCCAAAAGCTGCTCGCGCTTTCTCAGGTCCTTGCCTGCTGCCGCCATGACCAGCGGCGTGCGCGCTGACTCCGCCCCCTTGGAGGCCACGCCCCCCCACCCTACTTAACCCGCTGATTCCTAGCGGCCACCAGCAAACCTTGACCCAGCCTTGAGGCGGAAAGCCGGGGCTGGAGGTACTCTGTTGTTAATTTTAAAATTGTTCATTTCACTGCACCCTATCTCTTGTGTGGTGTCACTTGTAACTTGCTCTTAAATAACTAAGCACAACTCAGCGCTCGCTCTTACCTTAGCGCTCAGCTGATCCAAAAGCTGCTCGCGCTTTCTCAGGTCCTTGCCTGCTGCCGCCATCACCAGCGGCGTGCGCGCTGACTCCGCCCCCTTGGAGGCCACGCCCCCTCCCCCGCCCTACAAATGTGCATGCATAGGACGCGCAGCGGGAGCGCCGTTTGCGCGCCGAAGGCGCGCCTAAGGCAAGCCCGTCTGCGCCCGTCCGCGCCAAGGCCGCGACAGGCACAGGTAACTCTGCCCAACTCACTTCCCGCATCTCCTACCAACCTAGCGATCTTCTTCAACTACGGCCCTCTAGGCATTGTCCATGCATACTTGACCCAACCGCACTTTCAGGCCTTCTCAGTTGCAAACTCTGCCACTGGTCCGCTGAGCTCCACTCTGCTGTCCCATCAGCCAATTTACTTCAGGCCCCTCCACCCTCCTTCAAAGGTGGCCTGATCAACGCTCGCTCCATGTGCAAGCACAACCAAGACATACACGACCTCATCTTGGAGTCTGACCTCGACTGCCTCATGATAACTGAGACATGGCTTACAGCAGACAGTAACCCTGATATCGCTGTTGCTCTTCCCCTGGGCTACTCCCTCTTTCGGGAAGATAGAGCCAAGGGCCGAGGCGGAGGTGTCGCAATTATCCTTAAAGATTCCTTCCACTGCCACACCTTTAGTCTAGAGCCTTTGAAAAAGACTGAAGGACTAGGTTTCTCCATAAAATTGAACGAACACACTTCGTTCTCTGGCGGACTTATCTACCGCCCACCTGGCAATGCATCTGAGTTTCTCGACTCTCTGTACGATTCCTTAGGACAACTCTCCCTTAGATTCCCTTTCTTCACCCTCCTTGGTGATTTTAACCTTCATCTAGAATCAAAAACAGATACTCATACCATCAATTTCTTACAAACCCTCGAGATGTTCAACTTTAGGCAACTCATCACCTTACCCACCCACTCTCTAGGTCATACCCTTGATGGAGTCTGCTCTAATTCCCCTTCCTTGATCACCCTTTCCCCTCTGCCCCAGATTTGGTCTGATCACTCCCTGATCCCATTCCATATCCTGAACAAAAACCTACCCAATCGTGACAAAGCTGCCTTCAACCCCGATAATCATATCAATTGGAAAAAGGTCCAGGATAACATTGCTCTTAATCCTTCAATGCTAACTCAAGTTCCCACTCTCTCCGGCAATGTCGACACTGATGCCGATCTTTTCCAAAACTGGATCACTCAAGAAATTAAATCCAGAATCCCGCCTTCACGCCCCTGCACTTCCCGGCGCAAAACCAAAACTAAAATTAATGCCCCCTGGTTCACACCAGACCTTGCAAAAGCGCATCTGCTATGTAAAAAGGCAGAAAGAAAATGGCGGAAGACATACGAGGCTACTAACCGCTCCTCCTATATTGCAACAAGGAAAAAATACCTTTCGGAAATCAAACTGGCAAAAAAAAAACACTACGTCAATGCCATAAATAACGCAGGCCAAAAACAAAAAGTTCTGTTTTCGATTGTTAAATCATTCACGCATCCAAAGGTACTCCAGCCTGAAATTCCCCCTTCCTAGAAATTTTGCGATCAAATTTCTGATTACTTCGAGGAAAAGATTGCCTCGCTCCAAATCAATTTCCCCCCCCCCCATTGCCCCCCCAGTGTCCCCTCCACTGGTCCCCCCAGGCCCTGCACTAAGTCATTTCTCCCCTGTCACTCTTGAGCAGTCGAAAAAAGCCATCCTGTCCTGCAAATCTGGTGCCCCGTCTGACCCTTGTCCCCCCACGATACTTCATCAACTTATTGATGAGGTCAACCCGACCATCAACAGCCTAATCAACTCCTCGCTTAGCTCAGGATCAGTACCCAACCGTTGGAAAAAAGGGATCGTCAAACCCCTTATAAAGAAAGCGAATAAACCCTTGACGGATCTCACCAACTTCCGCCCAATTTCGCTACTCCCGGTCTTGGGTAAAATTACGGAACACCTAGTCCATAACGAGCTGAAACGCTACCTGGATGATAACAACCTTCTCCATCCCCAACAATCCGGATTCCGCCCCAAACACTCGACAGAAACCGCTCTCATTGAACTGTCCGACACCATAAAAACTCTACAAGATCAGAGAAAGAATTGCATCCTAATCCTTCTCGACCTAACGGCGGCGTTTGACACCGTCTCCCACACCATTCTCATTAGTAGACTCAGGGACATTGGCATCTCCGACCCCGCCCTATCCTGGATTACGTCTTTTCTCTCGGACCGTTCCCAAACCGTCACGCTGGGCCCATTCCACTCCAAAAACAAACTTGTCCCCTCAGGTGTCCCGCAAGGTTCCATCCTTAGCCCCCTCCTTTTTAATGTATACCTCATTCCCCTCCTCAATCTGATAGAATCATTCGGCATACCTGTCACTTCGTATGCCGATGATACACAACTCATTGTGCCACTTGACAAACTATCTACCAAAGCTGAACTCAACCTTAAACACTGCCTGACCAAAGTATTCCGATGGATGGACAATAACCACCTGAAATGCAACTCAAGCAAAACAGAGATCCTCCCGATTGGCACAAATATCTCTTTCTGTCCAGCACTATGGTGGCCAGATAATTCTGTTGCCCCCCCCCAGACGGTGTCGTCAGCCAGGAACCTCGGCGTAATCTTCGACTCTGAACTCTCCTTTGACCAGCATGCCAGAACCATCGCAGGCAAATGCTTCGGAACGATCAGATCCCTCAGAAAGTTCTTCGACTTTCTCCCCATCAATGCCAGAAAGACGGTGACAGTCGCACTCATAATCTCGCGACTGGATTACTGCAACGGCATGCTTGCAGGAGTCAAAAAGAGCACCCTCCTTAAATTGCCGAGTGTACTTCACACAGCTGTCCGTCTCGTCCTGGGCTTACCCCGCAGATCCTCCATCTCTGCAGCGCTCCATTCACTTCACTGGCTCCCCCTTCACAAAAGGATTCTCTTTAAAATCCTGATTATAGCCTTCCGCGCCTATAACAAGACAGGCCCCAAATACCTCACCAGGCGTTTTCCCCACTACGCGCCCAGCCGTCACCTCCGTTCAACCGATGACAACCTCATCCTTCTCCCTAAATACAATCTGAAAACGAAGGGTGAGAAGACCCTCAGCTTCCTTGCATCTAAAGCCTGGAACAAACTGCCTAAAACTCTCAGACAACAAACCCAGGAAAAACCCTTTAGAAAGCTTCTAAAAACATGGATTTTTAATCTTCCGGATGATTACTCCAAAGCTTCCATCTAACCCCCTGGACTGGTTCATTTAGGTTTTCTAGCGCCAAGATGCTCCCTCCGGAGCGAACGTTGCGCTCTACAAATAACCCTCAAATATCAAATATCAAACATGTGCTGGTTCTGGCACCCTTGCACCATGATCTAAGGATGTCTGTGTGGTGTGGCTAACATGCGTAGCTGCAGAAAGTGGCACCGCCCATCACTCTTTAAAACACAGGGGTAAAATCAAAAGTCCCTCGTGCCGCTGATGTGTCACATTTTGACACGTGAAAAGTTGTGCACCAGTGCCGCAAGGGGCCTGAAAAGAAGCCACATGGTTCTTCCCTGTGACATGGTAACAAATGTACTGCAGGTAGTGCCAACGATGCGTGACGCAATGTTATGCACGTGCAATGCAAGTGCAACCTAAAAGTACCACATACAAACTAATCAATTTTCCCAATAATATGTACACATATCCTATGATGTACGTGAATGTTGGTGACAGAAAACAACACAACTCATCATCAAATCATGATTTATCAGGCGAAAGCCTACTCTATTCTCTAGAAGCTGTGTGTGAGATGATAATGACATGTGTAATACTCCATAACATATGTGTCAAAACAAATGTGCCCTGGGATGAAGAGGAACAGCCCCCTGAACAAATGGATGATGGTGATGATGAAGCTGAAGCAGAAGGACGAGACATATTCCACACTGCAGCAGGGATAAGGTGTCGAACACACATTGTCACACAATTCTTCACATAATGTAGCAAATCTATGTTTGTAACAATATGCACCAGTATCACAATAAAAAATGAAGTAGGAGCATCAACTTTGTGTCTGTTTGCTTCACTGGTCATCTGATACAAATATGTATGTGCAGATTAACATGAAACTGCCGCTGCATGCCAGTGCAAACAATTCACAAGCTGTGGCACTCTTGGAGCACAGGAATGATACATCATCACAATGATATGTCACATGGTTGTGTACTACCCTGCAATTGTGCACAAACAGCTGACATGTGCTGGTTCTGGCACCCTTGCACCATGATCTAAGGATGTCTGAGTGGTGTGGCTAACATGCGTAGCTGCAGAAAGTGGCACCGCCCATCACTCTTTAAAACACAGGGGTAAAATCAAAAGTCCCTCGTGCCGCTTATGTGTCACATTTTGACACGTGAAAAGTTGTGCACCAGTGCCGCAAGGGGCCTGAAAAGAAGCCACATGGTTCTTCCCTGTGACATGGTAACAAATGTACTGCAGGTAGTGCCAACGATGTGTGACGCAATGTTATGCATGTGCAATGCAAGTGCAACCTAAAAGTACCACATACAAACTAATAAATGTTCCCAATAATATGTACACATATCCTATGATGTACATGAATGTTGGTGACAGAAAACAACACAACTCATCATCAAATCATGCAACATGTTGAGAAGGAATAGACACATGTACTTTATGTGACACATCCCTTGCACAACACCACATATATCTATCTATTCACTAACAAATCTGGGTTGAGTCACTCAGACCACTGAAAAGTGTCGAATCCGACCGTAAAGTGTCACAAAGTCCCAATCCTAAAGCATCTGCAAATCTGCCTTGACTCACTCAGACCCCCTGAAACGTGTTGCATCCGACTGTAAAGTGTCGCAAAGTCCCAAGCGTAAAGCATCTGCAAATCTGCCTTGACTCACACAGACCCCCTGCAACATGTCACATCCGACCGTAAAGTGTTGCAAAATCCCAAACGTAAAGCATCTGCAAATCTGTCTTGACTCACTCAGCCCACATGAAACGTGCCGCATCTGCCTATAAAGTGCTGCAAAGAAACAAAAACGGGTAGTATCTGAACAACCAGCGACACAAAGTTAAAAACGTCACGCTTTGTATTGACGAATACTTGTTAACTCATGATGCCAAATGCAACAAACAGGAAACACACGCAAAACAGAGAAATGGCACGCATGCAGATGTGAAATGAAATAGCAATTGAGTCAAAAACACAACACATCGTCTGAAATATGACGCAAAACGTCAAAACGTGTCACATCTAAGCAGGAAATGATGCAATGATTCTAGAATGTTGTAAACAGGAAGTACACAGTTACTTTCACTTTCTGTTACTATCTCTACGAGTTTGCTTGCCGGAGGAGGCTGGTGTGGATTGCTGAGTTTGAGATTATATATGGGAGTGTGTTTTGTCAGTTCTGTGTAGTTTTAACATTTGTTGGTCTGGTATTTGTCACTTGTAAGTCTTGTGTGTGGTATACATAGTTGTATTTTGGGGTGTATGAGCTTAATATGGGGTAGTTAGGTGTAGGGTTAATATGTGGGTGGGGTAAATTCATTTATCTGTATTTCTCTTTATATAAGTTTCCTTTCTAAATATTTATAAGTTTCATTTACTTAAACTATACAGAACTGAGCATGTCCAGCAAGTTCAAGAACCTGTCCATCAGGTAGATTGGTGGCCTCCCCTGGCTGATTTATCATTTCGTCTCCCAAGGATGATCAGCAGGGGGCCGGGTGAGCAAGGCTACCCAGCAGCTGAACGCAAGCAGAGGTGGGGCAGGGTCCAGCTCCATCTTGCCAGGATTTGCGATGTGCAATGCACACCCTACCAAATCAAACACTGCTGGCAGGATGTGATCAACCTTGAAGGCAACTTGCTGGACCATCTTGGCCTAGAGGTCGGTTGGCCGACTGGCAAGTAAATTTATAATATTAGTCATATTGGTTTTGTAAGCGGTACCCAGCAATGCCATACATTGCACTGTCCATATTTTCAGATAGATTCAGTGGTGTTGCAATGGTGTCGGAGAAAATACATATGACCTCAAGTAAATAATTGCATTTTGTGTGGTCACAGACACATATGTTGTAACCAATTTATCTGATGTAGAATTTTAAATGGTATATTTTGCACACACCCAAGCACCAGTGCCAAAGGTTGAAATATTTCTGTGATGCATAAACTATGGGGCAGATCTACAAGAAATGAAAGCAGCGCAGTGCAGCAAGTAATTTTTCTGCACAAAGCAGCGTTATTTTTAACCCAAACAAAATGACCCTTGCAGGCATCACAAATTGCATGTCCAGAACTTCAGTGATAAACTCACCCATTTTGGACGAATAATTTACAAGCATCGGGCAATCTACAAACATGTGGAGGTCATCAGCGGCCGGGAGTCTGCACCTTGGACAACAGTATTCTGTGTTCGTAATTCTGGCTAGTTTTTTAGGTGAGATGTATACTCTATACAGAGTGAACAGGTGATTCCTTTTGAGTGGAGCTGACTTAACCACTGCATGTAACATCTTAAAGAAATCCACCCACAAGTCCTGTAAATTATTATGATCCAAATCTGTAGCGTCACACCATGTCTTTTGGAGTTCGGGCTCTGTCACTCCCTCTGCCTCCATCATGGCCTAATACCAAAAGGATAGCTCCTTTTTCCATCTCCCCTTTCCGTTCACAGTCGAACTTTGGATTCGATGCACCAGACACCCATGACCTAGTAGCCCACCATCCTGACAGTTGATAATACTTGAACCTGGTGAGGGTTCTTCCTGTCAATCTAGAGAGTGATTCCCAGTCCATAAGTTGTGAGTCATTTGTAAATCTCGCCAGTGTGTTATACCGGCTAATTTAAGGGGACGTGCTAGTTGGTCCTTAAGGCACTCGGGTGTCCCTGGGGAATCCCATATCGGTGCCTGGGAAGCATAATAAGGAATTCCCAGCTTTTTTCTAAAGAATACCCAGTTTTTCAGGGCTGCACCTAGAATCTTTAGCCTCACTTTCCTGTAGAACTTGGGATCCCCGAATTTAAACACAAAATATTCATGCCCTTGAGGGATACCTTGTAATAATGCCTGAAACAAACGGCCTAAGGAAGATGTGTCAGCCTTGTCAGCCAATAGCCTAACATTTTTAAACTGGAAAGAGTGGCAATAAATAAGTATATCTGGCAAGGCTAACCCTCCTGATTTTAGTTTTCTCCTCAATTTCTTCCAGGAGATTCTTGGTGACTTTGTATTCCAAATGAATGAGCCTATTTTCCCCTGCATTTTAGCTATGTCTTTCGGACTGAACATTAACGGTATTGAGTTGAACAGGAAGGTGAACAGGAAGGGTCATTTTGTTTGGGTTAATCATGTTGTATCATCTTGATGACATGGCGTCTAAATTCATCTTTTATGTGATCTTATTAGCAAGGCGGTAAATCTGCAGGGCCTGGAAGGATGAGAAAGCGCCCACTTTCCCAGATTGCTTGAAACATATTATTTATATAAGCAAATCGGACATGGCCTGTGACAGCACTAGTGGTGACAAGATCTGGGCGGCCCTTCTGGCATGTCGGAACAGATAAGGGTATTCCGATGATTTCACCTGGGCACTGGTTTTTTTTTGTTTGAATATATTTTATTAGCATTTCTTAATCAATGGCAGTTGTATTCAGTACATATAATGACAAGAAGCAGTTGAAGACTGTAAAAAAGAAATTATACAGCATTTATAATCTCTTCACATCATTATTGTGATTGCTTCATCCAACAGTAATTTGCTTATAAATTTCGGGAGATTATTTGTGTGTTGTGTTGGTTTCGCAAATAGTCTATTGAGGCCGTATACGGCTTGTCTCCTGTCTTTGTGCGCATGTGGTGTCATACGTGGTTGGGGACAGCATTGAGAAGGACGTAATAGTAAACTGAGGTGTGGGTCTGTTTGTGTTTCTCAGTGTGACGCGCTTCATGGTCATATCTTGCTGTCCATGCGTGGTGTATCAAACATCACGGTAGCTTGTGAGAAGGTACTGGGTGCCAGATGAAGTGCAATTACCAATATCACATATGCAATTTTAGAAGAGTCTTATCAACAGTGATAGTACCCTAGTTTCAATAACGGAACCATCGTATAAACAGGGGGGTGGGATGATTCTGGGGAGAAAAGAGGGAGAAGGACGAAAAAAGTCTTCTATAGGTGTACAAGGCAGAGGAGAGGTAGTTGCGAACTGGAAAGGGGTCCAAAAAGTATTTAAAATGAGGCGTGTTCGCTAGTGCCGGTGTTAGTTGTGTGTGGGGAGTGTCGATACGTGGGCACAGGGGGAGCCTTATCAGTCATCGGCGAAGATGTTGGCCACGTCCGGCGTGCGGGCCGGGGTGTCCGCTCAGGGGGGAGGGGAGGAGAGAGGGGAAGAGACAGCGCAGCCGTTTCTATGTTTCAGGGAGGCATCAACACCTGTGTGTACTGGGTTTGTAAGTATGATTTGCTGCACTCCCTGCCATCTCTGCTGCCATTTGGATACGCATGTCATGTTGTGTAGCTAGTCGCAGGCGGGGAGGGAGGTGTGGGGTGCACGGGACATCCGTCGATTCTCATGTCTACGGTCTATTCCGAAAGTGTGTCTTATTTCAGGTGATCCCTTGCGCTAGACTAGTTTGCTGGAAGGACTTCAGTGCAGCATCCCAGAGGTGTGCAATAGGGAATTTTCTCAGTCCCATCGTTTCCTCTCGGCGCAACACTGTGCCCCCCGCCCCCACCCAACTGGTGAAAGAGGCGTACCAGTGTCGAATATTATTATTATTATTATTATTATTATTATTATCACATTTGTAGAGCGCTCTGTTACCCGGAGGTGTCCTGGCGCTGGCTGCTAGTGCTGGTCTGAGTAGATGGACTTAGTGGGTAAAGAGCCAGGTCTTGAGCTCTCTTCTAAACGCCATCAAGTCCTGGGATTGTCTGAGCGTGAGAGGAAGTTTGTTCCAGGCCTCTGCTGCCCCAAGGGAGAAGCTCCTGCCTCCCCAGCGAGCTCTTTTAGTTCTGGGGACAGTGACCAGGGCCAGTTCCCCTGATCTCAGAGTTCGTGCTGGTTTATGCCAGCGAAAGAGCAGTTTCATATATCTGGGGCCCGTATCATGTAGGGATTTAAAGACCATGCATAGCGCCTTAAAGACAATTCTCTTGCGGACTGGTAACCAGTGAAGAGTCACCAGATCCTGAGTTATTGATGCGAATTTGGGAGTGTCAGTGATCAGGCGGGCAGCTGCATTCTGTAATAGTTGGAGTTTATTAAGAACGCTCTGCTGGGCGTTTAACATCAGGCTGTTACAATAGTCCAAGCGGGAGAGGACTAGACCTGTAACGATGGTTTTCCTGTGTTCCTTTTCCACATAGGGGAGAATTTTTCTAATGGTTTTGAGAACATAATGCAAAGAGGAAGAGAGTGCGTTGACCTGGGGTTTAAAGGACAAGGAATTGTCCACTAAAATGCCTAGGTTTTTTACTTTGTCCACCGGGAAGGGGAGAGGACCCATTTAATCTGGCCACCATCTCGGGGACCAGAAGTTATCCCTGGCTCCGAAGAGCAATACTTCTGTCTTCGTGGAATTGAGTTTAAGACAGTTTTGTGCCATCCAGCAGCCCACCTCACGCATGCAGTTTTTAAATCTGTCTGCTGTATTTTCAATGTTTCCGGGTAAGAGTGACACCACTATCTGAGTGTCGTCTGCATATGCTGTGAGGTGAAAGCCGAACGATCGTATCACCGGGGCAAGAGACGCAACATAAACATTAAAAAGGGTTGGGCTAAGTGAAGACCCCTGAGGGACTCCACAAGGCAGCACAAACGGATGGGATTCATAATCTCCTAGGGCCACTACCTGGGTTCTATCGGACAGGAAGGCCTGTAGGATATTTAGTGCCTTTCCCTGGATTCCACAGGCCCTCAGCCGGTCCACCAACAGAATATGCGGGGGTTCACTGTGTTTCCAGCGTTTGGTGAGTAGATGTTTGGCCGTGACAAGTCCCAGATCCCAAAACCGTGCCGGTACTTTGTTCAGTTTAGTCATTTTGAAGAGCAGATGCAGGCCTCCCATGTGTGCGGTATGTCTTCGCCTGTGCATTGTGTCAGCAGTGTTGTGATCGTGTTCCAGTACAACTGCATGCTGGGGCACAACCAGAGCATATGTAACAGGTCTGCTCCAACCAAGGAACATCTCTGGCATGCAGTGTTGGTGACTGAGAAGTATCTGTTAATTTTTTCAGGCGACAGGTACGCACAGTGTAAAATATAGAATTGTATAATTTTGAAACGGGAGTTACGTGGGACATTGACTGGGCTATACAGCACCATTGCCCATTCTTTGTCTGTCCAGGCCCACCCTCTGTCCACTTCCCATTTGTCTCTTAGTTGTCGGGTGGAGTGTTGCGTATGCACCAAGAGAGCTTGTGCCAGCCAGTGTACCACATGGGTGCCATTGCCCATGACATGCAGATATTGCATGAATTGATGCATTGGCGGCTCCTCAGAGATATCGCCCCAGGCATTCGCTAGTGTCCGCACCAGGGAGGCATGAGTCAGAAATTGACCGGCTGGTAAGCTTGTGTCCGCTACAAGTTCAGCAAAGGTGAGTAAGGTTCCGTCGGCATAGAGGTCCCCTAATGTCTCCACTCCCGCCTGCGTCCATCCCCCCAGCATGGCCTCCGTTACTACTCCATCTAAGTAAGGGGAGCACTGGGGCGTACGGTTTCACCGCTCGGGTTAGCTTTAAGCAGCGTAGGAAGCACTTGTGCGCCACCGCTGTGTGTAGTTGTGTGGGGCGTGGGGCTTAAGCCAGGGGGTGGAACATCGTGCAAATTTGTGTGTGGGTCCAGTGAGTGGTATCTGTGGCAGTGTATTCCAAGTTTCTGCCACTTATCAATCCCGATACCCACTGCAGTTGTGCTGCCAGATAGTACAATTCCAGATTGGGGACCGCCAGGCCCACCGCCTCAGTGGTCATATACAGCTTTGCCAGCGCTACACGGGGTCTACCCGTGTTCCAGATTAGGTCGCGAAGTAGGGTTTCCAAGTCACGGAACACTTTGGTAGGGACGTAGTTCGGCATGTTGGCGTAGTAATACAATAGTCGTGGTAGGACTATCATTTTCGTTAGCGCCACTCGGCTTGGCACATTCAGGGGAAGGGTTTTCCAGAAAGTCACCTGTGCGCGCAATGAGATCGCTCTCATCAGGTTCCCATCTAGTACGTCCGACGGGTTCCTGTATATGTGTATTCCCAGATATCGGAACGTCGTGGGATACCAATTGAGTCTTTCGCCCCCGAATCTGATTTCGCATTCAGGTGTCTCCGGACTAAATGAATATGCGCCGGACTTGGTCCAATTGACTCGTAAGCCTGACATGTCCTCAAAGGTCTGGAATATAGTAGCCAGAGATCTCGGGATGTTAGTCAAATCCTTGACGTATAGAAGCAGGTCGTCTGCATAGAGCGAAACTGCATGTATACCATCCGCCATCGGGATTCCCCACTCCTCCCCTCGTGCTCGCAATATCGTGGCTAGAGGCTCCATAACTATGGAAAACAGCAGTGGGGACAGGGGGCAGCCCTCTCTGGTGCCTCTTCGCACTCGAATGGCATCCGAAAGGAGTCTGCCCATGCGCACTCGGACAGTGGGCCTTTGATACAACAGGTTAACCATATCTGTGTAACCATCCCCTAAGTCGTACTTTTCCATCACTGCTGCTAGGTATGGCCACTCCACTGAGTCAAAGGCCTTTTCGAGGTCCAGTACTAGGCACCCCGACCGTGGCCATTGGCGAGTAGCGTATTTCTGTATGCGAAACAGTCTGTGAATATTATGTGAGGTGCTACGTGTGGGAACAAATCCGTTTTGATTTTGGTGTACCAACCCTGGAACCAAGGGGGCCAGCCTCTGGGCTAAGATGGAGGCGAGTATTTTGTAATCCGTATTTAAGAGTGCCAACGGGCGATAGGAGCCCATGTGTGTACCGTCTTTGCCAGGCTTGAGGATGGAGATAAGGTTAGCTTCGTTCAGTGTGGGAGGGAGGGAGGTGTCCTCCGTTGCCGCTGCATATACTTTCAGTAATGCAGGAATAAGGACTTCTGAGCGGGCCTTGTAAAATTCGGCGGGTATCCCGTCCGGGCCGGTGAATTTGCCATTAGACAAGTTAAAAACTGGCTGTGCGAAGCTCATCAGATGTGATCGGTGCTCCGAGGTCTTCCTGCTGTGCAGCAGTCAACTGCGGTAGTTGTAAGTCGAAGAGGTATTCTACTATATCTGCGCGGGGGATTCGCAGACGGGAGTTATATAGCAATTCGTAGTGTCTTGTGAAAGCTTTGTGAATTTTTTTTTTTTATAGACAACCCCACCCTCATTAGTGTTGATCGCTGACACCGGCTGCGCACGATCCTCCTGTTTGATTAGCCAAGCTAGTAATTTGCCTGGTTTGTCGCTGAGGTGGTGTGTGCGCGCTGGGTGAGCTGCGTAATTAAGGTTACGAAGTCGTTCCATCAGCTGCGTGTGTTCCGCACGCGCCGTCAGTAGAGCGCCGTCGGCGCCATTAATCGCATCCTGCTCCCGTTGGAGCAGATCAGACTCCACGTGCGTCAAGTCGCTCTCTAGTTGTTTCTGCATATGTCCTTGTGTACCTAAGCAGTGTCCTCTGATTACGACCTTGAAGGCATCCCACTCTATCTGGGGGGAGAATGCCGTGCCTGCATTGCCCTCACAATATTGCACTGTTTGCGTAAGGAAGGAATCTCGGAATGCTGCATCTTGTAGCAGGGCCGGTTGGAGCCTCCAGGTGGGGATGGGAGGGTGTGGGCGTTCCCATGCTATATCTAATATGTGCGGATTGTGGTCAGAGTGGGTGCGGCCCATGTATCATGTGTCGATGACAAGGGGCAGCAGGTCAGTTGATACCATGTATCTATTTAGCCGCACGTGCAGGTCATGCGCTCCCGAGCAGTATGAATATACCTTAGCAGTGGGATTGTGTGTGCGCCATGCGTCATGTAGGTCCCATTGCGTGGCCCAGGTAGTTAACGCTTTCATGGCTCCGTGCGCAGGTGTGCCGTGTTGAGGTGGGGAGGAGCGGTCTAGCTGTGCATCTGGGATGCAGTTATAATCGCCCCCTAAGATCCATGGGACGCCATGCCATGGTGCTAGTGTCAGTGAGAGTCGTGCTAAGAAACCTCCTTGCTCAGTGTTCGGAGAATATAAGGAGCCTAGTACCACAGGTTGTCCATCCAGCCTGCCCTGAATCACCACGAACCTACCATCAGGGTCGACATGTGTTTGTGACACAGTCAGAGGGGTCCCAGGCGGAACCCATAGCAGTGTTCCGCGAGCAAATGAAGAGTATTCGGTGGCGTATAGCTGCCCACGCCACCTGCGGTGTGATGTACGTACTTCAGTTTTGTTCAGATGTGTCTCTTGTAAGAGTGCAATATGTATCCGGTGTGGTTTTAGATAGGAGTATATTTGATATCTACGCGATGGTGTGTGCATGCCTCTGACATTCCTGGTACACATTTTTATCTCAGCCATGTCTTTCACCTGGGCACTGTTGGGGCTTTATCTCTAATCTAACCAAGAGTCTCCCAGTTAAATAAGATTGGAGTGGAATGAGCAAACAGTGAAGGCTAGAGGGGCTACCCCTTTCTCTCTCTCCTCGGGTCTCAAACATCTAAGCTGAAAAATCACAAAAGCAGGAGAGAGGGGGGGGGGGTTTCCTCATCTAGAATGCCCCCTTTTATCTGGTATATGAGGAATACAAAAAAAAAAGCAGCGTTATTTTTTAAGCGCAGGGTTGCAACATATTTACAACAATATGTTGCATCTCTGTGCTTACACCTGCGCTGGCACACAAACTGCCGCTAAGTGCCGATACAGGCAACCTTGCACCAAGTTGCAAGACTGCCTGCGTCATTGGGAGATTGTGTTTGTGCAGGAAGGGGCACTTTCCTGCACCAAAAATAAACAATTGAGATGATTTCCTCTTCAAATGTGTGCTGTAAAATGCAGCACGCATTGAGCGATGATAAAACCAAGGAAAAATGTATACATTTCTCCTCATTGCACCCCGCTACACCACCGCTAGGGTGGCGTGACATTCTGACGCATTTCCAGATTTAGGGGCCGATTATGATGGCGGACGGACCTGAGTCCGTCCGCCACCCTAGAGTCGGAGGGACCGTCCGCAGGGGCAGCGGCGGTCCCTCCGTGCAAATTAGGATGTGACCGCCACCCTGGCGGTCACATCCTGTATTTTTAACATTGGGGCGGGTGCTGCTTGAAGCAGCACCCGCCGCAATGTTAAAAATGAAAGTTGTGCATTTGCATGCACAAAGGGGCAGGCACCGCGCGGTGCCTACCGCTTTGTGGATACAAATGCAGGGGGGTACCATTGGTACCCCCATGTGCATCCCCCCCCTTCACCCAGGGGGCCCGCAACGGGCCCCCGAAGTGAAGGTCCGTATGCTTTTCCACGGCGGAAAAGCCGCCGCGGAAAAGCATACATCTAACACCATCCTAATATGGCTGGCGGTGTCTGATAGACACCGCCAGCCATGTTAAAGCTTTTCCGCTGCGGTCGGAAGGCGACCGCGGCGGAAAAGCTGCGGACAGATTTCAAGACCCACCGCAATCCTAATATGGCGGTGGGTCTTTTGAGGCTCCGTTGCGGTTTTCCCGCATCCTCCGGGCCGGCGGTGGCTTCCGCCGGCCCAGAGGATGCGGGAAAACCGCGATCCTAATCTCCCCCTTAGGCTTTATTGTAAGTCTGGCAATGCATCAGTGGATATGGGTATTGCGTGGGAACAACCACAGCAACACCCATGGAACATCCCTTCTATGTAAACTGCTGCGTGTAAAGGTGGCATATTCACAAGGGCATGGAAAGTCACACAGGCTGGATTTTCATTTCATTGTAAATATTGACCATGACACAGCACCACCAGTATGTCAACAAAAGTGAAGTACTAATGGCACAAGGGTCTAGAAAATTGGCCCTGTTGTATTCAAGTGCTCGGAAAGTTACACAGTGTGGTGCACACACAGGGCTTGTGGTGCCTCACTGCGGCACACTCTTGGAAATCTGGCCCTATCCTGTGTAAATCTCATGATATACATAAGTCTGGATGTGTATGTAAGCATGAGGCATCAATCAACCAACCAAACAATCATTGAAATTATAAGTGCGCTACTCACATGTGAGGTTCTGAATGAGTGGGGGGGAGCATCTGCGTGCAGTTGAAGAGTTAGATCTTTACAGTTGCTATGAAGATGTGCAGGGTGGGTTTTTGCTCAGGCTTGTTAGCGCATTGAATGTGGGTCAGAGTTATACCCACTTCCACTTGACGTTGAAAGGCCACTTCTGATGCTTGTGTTGATCGTAATCTTTTAATGCTGGACTGATGGCTGCAGCAGCTTTGTGGAAGAGGGGTGGGACAGGGGTCCATCTGTGATCATGAGTGGATGCCTATAATGGTCGATGCGTTATCTTGGGTGCTGATAGTCGTTCGAGATCAGATGGAGGGGTAGCTGGTGTTGCTTGAAGATTGTGTATTTTCATAGACCTGTGACTGGTCTTTAAACTTGTCTTAGAGGTCATGATATCCATGTGGAATTATAAGCAGAGCTTATTGTAGTGGTCCTGGGAGGGGGAGAAGTATGTATTATCCATGTGAGTTTTGCAAAAATAACTGATGATGCAGAATAGTTACTTTGCATTTCTGGAGTTGGTGAGTATCGAGTGTGGGATTACATTCCTTTTTTGTAAGTCTGATGCTTTGGGTGGAATTCTGATATGGTGTTCTTGCAGTTGGATCCGTTTTCAGGGGACTTGCTTTTACTCTGCTTCTCCACAAGGCATCTGCATGTGCTTCCTGTGCTGCTGTGTGTTGGTGCTACATACTGTTGCAAGTTCATGTACACATTTTGAGATCCATCAGTGGATCCATTTTAAGCAAAGTTTGTTTTGTACAAGGTTTTAGTGGCATTATGTCTTTTAGCTGAATATAGTTGTTTTATGATCATCTTGTGTCAGTTCCTTAGTGGAGTGCATTTAGGATTTTCATATACAGATGCTTTGTTGACGTGGAGGTGTACGCTGTGCTGGTCAGTCAATGGGGGTTACGTGGTCTGGCTGTAGTGGATGGGGTTGTGGGTGGTGACAAGTTGTTACTGTTAGACGTTTGCAAGCTTGTCCATGTGGCTGTCAAATTTGTTGTCAACCGAAAGCTGTTAGTTGAGGTATGTTACAAGTATGTAGTACATGTATGCAACGGCATGTTGTACAATAATGTTTGTGAAGTAGGTGGTGTACACAGTTCAAAGTCTGGATGATCTGTAGCCAAGCGTCCCTCACATGTTTGTCCTTGGTCTGGTCTGAATCCGGAAGTGTACGTGTTTGGTGTTGAGTGGGCTGTGCTTGAGTTTGAGTTTGTGATTCGGAAGTAGCTCTCAAGTGCAATGGTAAGGCCTCATACAGAGAGGTAGTTGCAGGCCCTTCCTCATATTTTTATATTGTTCTGTGATGCATTTGGCAATGTTGTTGGCAAAGGTGGCATTTTCCATGGTTGCTGTGAGTAATGCAACATCTGGTGCAAGGGTGTTGATGAAGATCCAGATCTCCATTGCTAGTCTGTTCAGGGAGGACACTTTGAGGAGGATGCATTTCAGCGGTCACGTGTTGGTGCAGTTTGGTGTGTATGTAGTGTGTATTTGTGCAGTTGGTGTTGCAGGTCTGAGGGCAGTATAGTCAGGATTATTGTCCATGGATGTTGCTCTGTGTGTACAGGTTGCTTTTCTGAAAGTTTTCACTGGTACAGTGCAAGACATTTACTGAGTCATAGCTGGGGGATTCCGGAGATCCATGACCTCTGGCGCTAGTTGCGTTTGTTTTTTTGACGGCTGCAGAGGGGTTCGGCTGATGAGCAAATACTGTGCATGGCTGCTGTGTGGATATGCATCAAACACCATCTAATTGGGAAGGGGTTACTGATGCACAGCTGGAACTCTGGAATCGTCAGTGTGGAGGCACTGCGGGTGTATCAGGAACGGATGGGGAAGCGGGCAGCCAAAAGAACAACAAGACATGTGCAATAAACAATGCAAAAGTCACACGCAAGGCCCAATCAGTGTGCAATCAGGCAACAAGATAGAGTTTAACATGCTGCAATAATGTAGAGACTCAAAGAAGTATTGTGAGTCCTCACATAAAAAAACTGTGTACACATGTGCGTGGACAGACACATTTTTGGGACCAGACATCCTTACAGCATTGTGCAATTGTGTCTGCGTATATCTGATTAATCTGTTGAAGCGCATGCAAACTCACAGGGATGCTACACATGCATTTTTTAACACTCAGTGAAGTGTGATGTGGAATTGATACTATTATCTATTTTAAACAACAAGGGAACCCATACGGTTATCCAGGGACCGTGGGTGGCTATACTTTATAAACAACAGTGGTCCCAAGGAATATGTAGATATAGATTTAGTAGATAAAATACAGTCCACGATAGGAGCTATATTGGCCACTGTCCAGCCGGACAGGGTATTTTTTATTTTTCAATGAAATATATAATGGAGTAAACAAAGGCACAATCCTGTACCTTTTTGTGAACACACAGAGAGGGTTTTTAGGCAAGAAAGAGCATAGTTGGCCACTTGTAATTCAGTAGGGTTTTTAAGTAGTGCCAAGTAAGTGCTAGACACAGCATCAATCAAACATAATAGTTAGGCTGTCAAAACACTTTAAACAAGTCGACGTTTCGATCCCTTATGCTCAATATAACGGGATCATCATCAGGACTAACAATCCATATATTTGCTTGCCTGGTAAAAACATTTTAACACACAACCGCCTAATCGAAACAGAAATACAAAATGAAAAAGAAACATAATAAACAATGGGGAAATAAAGAAGAGAGAGAGAGAGAGAAGGGGGGTTACCCACTGCGTTAAGCACTGAATATCACTGACATTGCACTGTATTCGGAACCGACTTAGCGTGCCTAGTAATTTCGTGCAAGTGATGTCTGTAGCCTTGATTCGCGCTGGTGGTGAGGAGGGTGACAGACGATATGGTTAATAAAAATTAATAAAATAAAATATATTAATAATGGACCAATAGCACTTTTCTGTCGGAATACGAGGTGGGAATATCCTTATTACAATTGTCAATATTCTTTTGCAGGATCAATAGTTGTGCCTGGAGATTTTATTACAGAATCCGCGTGGGTGCATCAATCACGGGCATTCGTGTCTACTCATACATCATGCACATACGTGCTCATCCATTCCGTGTCTTATCCAGGGACGGCGGGGCCGCTTACCCATTTGGGGGTCGGAAGGGTTCAGGGAAGGTTTGAAAGGGTGGACGAGGCTTTTGGATAAACCTAGAGTGAGGAAGAGAAACCAATAAATGGGGAATTGCCAGTGAGTAGTTGTACTACTGGTGGTGGATCGCGGTTGCCAGTAATTACCTGGTAAATGCCGGTAATCAGTCTCGTCTTCAGTTAATTAAGAAGTCTGTGGGGTAGAGGACTTGGTTTAGTAACAGGGTGGTAGAAAGGGCTCTATACTCCTTACCGCGGGTGAGGGGGCTTACCTTGATTTTAATGAGTGGCCGCATGGTCAGTTGATTGCTCTAAGTCGAGTCGAGTCTGAAAAAAGAAACCGCGTTTTAGTAACCGGGTCTCGATGACCTCGTGGGGGGGTACGGGGAGCGTCTTAATTCTATCAGCTTTGGCTTACCTTGGGAGGAGAGAGCCTCCTCGGTGTCCGTTTCCCTGGGTGTACTGTAGAATCACAGTCACTACGTCGCTCTGGAGGGAACGCTAGATAAGCGTGGTCTGCCCGACAGAGACAAAGGACTAGGCGCGCATGGGCGCCATCTTGGAGTGGGGTGTTTTGTTACTACATGAGATAGAGTGCACTGGTGAGGTGCTGTGGTGAATTCCGGCGACGCAGTGACATTAAATATTATGATAACGGCGCAGTGCTAGTGAGGCTGTGACTGTAATTAAAACCAAGATGAAAAATTGGTAAAAATGGAGAATAATTACAATTATGTACAAAATGTTAATTTAACATATGTTTGTTCAGGAAAAAACGAACAGGAGGGTCAAGTCTCTCATAGGTATATGCAATGTTTAGAGTTCCATTGAAATGTTCCAGACTGGTTCCTTTTCCTTCCTTTATAACAATGTGGTCCAATCCTCAGCACGGTTTAAACCATCACGAATCGAGTTCAAATGGATCATGAGTTTCAGCTCTTCTCTGTTCAGCATTTTCGCCAGGTTCGTGATGGTTTAAACCGTGCTGAGGATTGGACCACATTGTTATAAAGGAAGGAAAAGGAACCAGTCTGGAACATTTCAATGGAACTCTAAACATTGCATATACCTATGAGAGACTTGACCCTCCTGTTCGTTTTTTCCTGAACAAACATATGTTAAATTAACATTTTGTACATAATTGTAATTATTCTCCATTTTTACCAATTTTTCATCTTGGTTTTAATTACAGTCACAGCCTCACTAGCACTGCGCCGTTATCATAATATTTAATGTCACTGCGTCGCCGGAATTCACCACAGCACCTCACCAGTGCACTCTATCTCATGTAGTAACAAAACACCCCACTCCAAGATGGCGCCCATGCGCGCCTAGTCCTTTGTCTCTGTCGGGCAGACCACGCTTATCTAGCGTTCCCTCCAGAGCGCCGTAGTGACTGTGATTCTACAGTACACCCAGGGAAACGGACACCGAGGAGGCTCTCTCCTCCCAAGGTAAGCCAAAGCTGATAGAATTAAGACGCTCCCCGTACCCCCCCACGAGGTCATCGAGACCCGGTTACTCAAACGCGGTTTCTTTTTTCAGACTCGACTCGACTTCGAGCAATCAACTGACCATGCGGCCACTCATTAAAATCAAGGTAAGCCCCCTCACCCGCGGTAAGGAGTATAGAGCCCTTTCTACCACCCTGTTACTAAACCAAGTCCTCTACCCCACAGACTTCTTAATTAACTGAAGACGAGACTGATTACCGGCATTTACCAGGTAATTACTGGCAACCGCGATCCACCACCAGTAGTACAACTACTCACTGGCAATTCCCCATTTATTGGTTTCTCTTCCTCACTCTAGGTTTATCCAAAAGCCTCGTCCACCCTTTCAAACCTTCCCTGAACCCTTCCGACCCCCAAATGGGTAAGCGGCCCCCCCCGTCCCTGGATAAGACACGGAATGGATGAGCACGTATGTGCATGATGTATGAGTAGACACGAATGCCCGTGATTGATGCACCCACGCGGATTCTGTAATAAAATCTCCAGGCACAACTATTGATCCTGCAAAAGAATATTGACAATTGTAATAAGGATATTCCCACCTCGTATTCCGACAGAAAAGTGCTATTGGTCCATTATTAATATATTTTATTTTATTAATTTTTATTAACCATATCGTCTGTCACCCTCCTCACCACCAGCGCGAATCAAGGCTACAGACATCACTTGCACGAAATTACTAGGCACGCTAAGTCGGTTCCGAATACAGTGCAATGTCAGTGATATTCAGTGCTTAACGCAGTGGGTAACCCCCCTTCTCTCTCTCTCTCTCTTCTTTATTTCCCCATTGTTTATTATGTTTCTTTTTCATTTTGTATTTCTGTTTCGATTAGGCGGTTGTGTGTTAAAATGTTTTTACCAGGCAAGCAAATATATGGATTGTTAGTCCTGATGATGATCCCGTTATATTGAGCATAAGGGATCGAAACGTCGACTTGTTTAAAGTGTTTTGACAGCCTAACTATTATGTTTGATTGATGCTGTGTCTAGCACTTACTTGGCACTACTTAAAAACCCTACTGAATTACAAGTGGCCAACTATGCTCTTTCTTGCCTAAAAACCCTCTCTGTGTGTTCACAAAAAGGTACAGGATTGTGCCTTTGTTTACTCCATTATATATTTCATTGAAAAATAAAAAATACCCTGTCCGGCTGGACAGTGGCCAATATAGCTCCTATCGTGGACTGTATTTTATCTACTAAATCTATATCTACATATTCCTTGGGACCACTGTTGTTTATAAAGTGGAATTGATACAGCATTTTCAACATCCTGGTGTGGGTGACACCATTGCTGTACTCAATATGAAAGGAGTTACATGGTCTGGTAATTACATGCATGTGTCATGCTAACTTATTTTTTTCCATTTAATAAACATATGTCCGGAATTCCAACATGATTGTACGTCTGTTCATGTTTCTTAGGTGGACTACAGCCATATACACAGGGGAGGTCGATACATTTGAAGACCCCAACGCTGCCAGTGAGTATCATTCATCATTGATTGTGATGTTGGTGATGTGCAAGGATGGAAGCTTGACTCTGTTTGTGGGCAACTATAGTATGATCACTACATCCAGCTGCAGTCTCAACTTGTTGAACGTTATCAAAGTTCAAATACCATGATGAAACACATTGTGAATGTTGTACTGCGTGGAGACATGCGTGGACACATTAAAAGCCATGAAAGTGTCAGACAGGCCTTCCCTCAATCCACAATTCGAAATGGAGTGCCCATTGCCACTTAGCATGGAGTAGCAGAAGCCAAGTGGTTATAGCAGCATCAGATGGATGATGTTTGGAGAGGAAGGCATGCTTAACACTGTCCTTACTACATGTGGGTAGTGGTATTGTGCCCAACCGTTGGACAAGATGTTGTTCCTGGGTTGCAATGTGGGTGCAAGGTCAGAGTCAGCTGGTCTAGGGAAGTACATGGGTTGCAATGCTTTTTCGCATAGAGTCAATGTAATAGCACAGAGAACAACCAAGGACAAACTGGCCATGCTCAGTGTCCATCATTGTCATATGTCTCTTCACAATTTTGACATTTTAAGTGTAAACAAGTTTAGTTATGTGACTATTATTTGTCATCCATGGCTCAAATTTCTGATGTATCGTACTAGGGATACCTGATCAATGATGCACTTTCAAACAACATCCATAGACCATACTCATTTGTATGCAAATGAGCTACAGGAATGGCAGTCTGCCTTATGTATTTGGATGCGATAACCTTGTGCTGTGTCAAGAACAATATTTAATTGTGTCATCACGCAAGTGTGCCACATCTTGTACTACAAAATTGCCTTCTCATTCAAGCGGCATATATGTCTAGAAAAGATGATCTTCATCCACGACACACTGTGACACTGTCTGATATCAGCTCTTGTTGCAGATTAAGGATTGCATGACTCCATGATTTGTACATGGGGAGCCAGATAATGTGTTTTCTTTGAGGAAATGCCATGATGTATGTTAACTGGTTACTCATTTCTCTGGCTCTTCATAAATTGATTAGTTTTTAAGTGTGAAAATGATTTACGTAGAATCATGACATTCAGCAGTCTACACAGTAAATGATGAACCAACTGAGTGGTATTGTATTGGGTTGTGTGGGCCACACAGTGACCAGATTATTGGCCCTAATGTTGGGTTCATCGCACATGATAGCATGCCTTTCCTAACAACATTTGTCCGTCATGTACTGATTGGCTGACATGTGTGCTTCTTTTCATACAGATAACATGCGTGCAGAAGAGGAAAGCGTTTTCCGCAGATGGAAGACCTGATACACACACATCTGTGAGGTAGTGAAGGGGTTTAGATGGACCTCCCACCTGTATGACAAGCAGAAGGCAGTCAATACCTGGAACACCAACGCCCCAGGCAAGAATGGCAAGGTTTCAAGTCAGCATCCGGGAGCATTGAAAGCCCCAACCCCAGCCCCAGGAGCTGTCAGTACCTACCCCTCCATGTCAGGATAAACTGTCGGACATGGCATGTCAAGCCAGGATGTGGACTATTTAAAAAAAAGAATGGATGGGCTGGAGCAACAGATGGCTAAAATGTCTGAAAAAATTGACAAAATGCAGCAGTCCCTGGACCATCTCATCAGCCTGATCTGAGGGCTGATTGTACATATTTTTTAATAATTAAGATTCAGTTTATTGTAGAGTTTGCATTGTTAATATAGGTACCCATAGTTAGTTTAGTTAGGTTAGTTAGTTAGGTGTTTCTAATTAAAACGTTATTCTTTTTTTTTCATAGAGTATTTTTATAGTATTTAGGGGTTGGTGCGTCCTTTAGTGTGTGTTTCATGTTCTTAAAATACATTTCTACTTAGTTTATGTATAGGATAAGTATGTGTATGTCTATTGTGCATTGACGTGTTTTAGATTATTCATGATTTTAGTTTCAAATTTTATTGTCAAGGACATTGAAAAATTGGAAGAGGAACTGAAAGAGGAGGAGGATCAAGCAAGGATTGGAGAGTATAGGGAGCAAATGAAAAAACGCTTGAAACTCTATGAAGATAAGATTAAAGTAAGCAAACAGAGTAAATTCGATAGAGACGCAGCCGACTATGCCCAAGGTATGGTTCTGACATTCGCAAAGAAATTTGACGCCCCACGCAAGGAGTTATGAAACAAAAATAAAAGCCCGGTACAAACAGCTACAGGTACAACGGAGGCACCAGCAACTTCAGAATCGGAAGTTACCGAGAACGAATCCTCGGAGGAGGAAGGTGGAGGAGCGCTGAGGTCAGGACGTCCTTTTCGCGAGGAATTCAAATTGATCCGCCAATCTTGGCGGCAAGGGGGTGCGGGCAAGCCCCCAGAAAAATCCGGAAGAGGAAAACAAGGAGGGGGCAGGGGGGCTGGAAGAGGCAACTTCTCACCACCTGCAACAAGAAGCAAAAAGATTTACAACCAGAAACGACAATAATGGAAGACAATCTCACCATTATCAATTTGACTGAGAAACAGCTGACGAGTACTGAGGAGTCGGTACTCAAGTTGGGGTTGACATTCTGCCCCCAAAAAACTATGGAATTTACGCAAACTCGTATTGACTTGTATAAATTTACGAGGAAACTGAAACTTCATACGTTTTTCAAGACTAAACCACAAACTGGGAGACCGTCAAAACAAGGTAACACGGAAATAGAAACGTACAAACTGGCTGTGAAAGATCTCGGGGCAATAATGACCCTCGAGGAGTTGAGAACGGAGGAACAATTGACAACGTTGAGTAGGACACAACAACTCAATGTATCAGAAATAGTTCAAGTTGGAGGGTTAACATCTTTCAAACCTGCCTCCAAGTTTCACCTTCAGATGGCTGTGGATGCTATTGATATATTTGCTGATGCAGTGGTCAAGAATTTAACAAAATTCAGACGTAGACAGAAACACTCTAGCTCATCGAACAACAATTTCTCTGAGATACAAAAACAAGCGCTGTTGAAATTGTGTGATGATAAAAGTGTTGTCTACAAACCGTCAGACAAAGGTGGCAACATTGTTATCCAGAGCAAGTCAAATTATGAGGGAGAAGCTCTTCGCCAACTTAATAACAAGGAAACATACTCTCCGATCACAGCCAAGGAATATCAACAAAGCATGGTAGAATGCCAGGCGCTCACGTCGAAATGGCATAACAAAGGGCTATTAGACATGGATGAGTTCCTATTCTTGAGACGTTTGAATCCCACCATCCCTACATTCTATCACCTACCCAAGGTCCACAAGAACAAGACCATGCCCCCGGGAAGACCGATTGTAGCGTCACAAGGAAGTCTGACAGAGAATTTGTCTATTTACATTGATTTCTTCCTGATACAACATGTGAAGACCTTAAATTCCTACATTCGGGACACTATGGACCTATTGGACAAATTGTCTGTATTGAAATGGGAGGAGGGTTATTGCATGCTGGTTTTGGATATAACCAGCCTGTACACATCGATTGAACACAGAGATGGTCTCCTGTCCACGAAGTATTTCCTTGAAAAAAGGCCATTGAAATATACACAACACAGTGCAATGGTCTTGGAATTTGTAGAATTCTGTTTATCCAATAACATTTTTCTTTTTGAGAAACAGCTGTATAGACAACTGGATGGGACAGCTATGGGCACCTGCTTTGCCCCCAGCTACGCAAATTTATTCGTTGGCTGGTGGGAGGAGCAGGTGGCCTGGGGGGCACCCAATAAAGAATGGACAGATCGCATCGTAGGGTGGTATCGTTTCATAGACGATCTATTGATCATATGGAACGGACCCCCAGACAGAGCTAGGGAATACATCAAATTCCTGAATAGGAATCAAATCAACCTAGAATTCTCGGGTGAAGTGAGCACTACATCTGTGAATTACTTAGATATTAACATCTATGTAGATGCAGGAGAACTGAATACCCGACTGTATCGCAAGCCCATGGCGGGGAATTCAGTGTTAGAAGCCACTAGCAGTCATCCCCCGAATCTTATAAGAAGTATCCCCTATGGGGAGCTTCTTAGAATTAAACGCAACTGCTCAGATGAGAGAGAATTCCAGAGTGCTGCCAAAAACAGTATGCAACGTTTCAGAAACCGGGGTTACAGTGAGGAAATCCTGAGTAGTGCATTTGAAAGAGCCAACAAACTTAAAAGGATAAATCTCCTTAAGACCAAAAATAGAGAACAGCAGGATTCAAAGAATGAAGGCAAATTTCGCCTGATAACAACTTATTCTAAGAATGCCATGCACCTGAAAAAGATTCTGAGAAGGAGCTGGCATATACTACAGACCGATGAGGCTTTAAAGACAGATCTGCCATCTAATCCATTGATTACCTTTAGAAAGGCGAGGTCTTTGAAGAATGATCTGGTGCCATTTTGCCACAAAATCCAAGTCAGCTTTTGGACCCTTGCAAGGCTTTTTCCCTTGTGGAAAATGCAAAGCTTGCAAGATCAGTAAAAGAGTCCTGAGCTATGAAATCCCCATTGCAGGAGTTTGTAGGAAGATCAGAAGTTTCCTTACTTGTACGACTCCCTATTGTGTTTACTGCTTAACCTGCCCGTGTGGGCTGCGTTACGTGGGAAGCACAATTAATCCCATGAAAATGAGAATACTGGAACACATGCGGGCAATTGCCAAGGGTGATGAAGCATACCCTGTTGCGCGTCATTTTGACAAAGTTCATCAACGCAACAGGGATTTATTGAGTTATTTTGGCTTGGACCATGTTCCCAGTAACCCTAGAGGGGGAGACAGATTGCTAAGACTTCGCTGACTTGAGTCAAGGTACATCATTGACATGCATACGAAACATCCTCTAGGGTTGAATAGCAGCGAAGAACTTGCTATACATTTGGGGGAATAAGTATGGACCATCCTGGTGGGTTGGCAAATATGGCTACATGAGTTTGTTGGGATGTTATGGTCTGCTGTGATAACAACTTGGGGATGGCGCCCCTGACCATAAGCTGTTGTATATACTGTAATTTATGTCTAGATTTATTATGTAAATAGAATTTCTCTTGTTCTCCTCTAACCTCTTGATCCTTTCTCCTCTTCCTTTTTCTCTTCCTCTTCCTCTGTTTCTCTCCTTTGGTAGCAGGATATATATTATATTTTTTTGGTCACTGTTGAACGCAGAGGAAGCAATAGGTTATGAGCGTATGCCCATCCAGGGCATGATGGATGTTGCTGATATATATGTTTATATTGTATACAATGCACAAATTGTATATAAGTGTGCCCATCCATGGGCGTGATTAGGTTTAGACATTACTTTAGAGGTTTATTTAGACACTCTAATATGGCGCTCATTTATCGTCAATGTCCTGTCGAATTGTTCGAGTCCTTCTTTGCTTTCCATTAACTTTGTGTTTATAACTGTGACCATGATGGCGCTTCGGTAAACATGGATGAAAGTTTACTACCAAAACGCGTCTGCTTACGAAGTGTTGGTTTGGTGTTGAAATAAACTAACCCAAACTGGTCCCCGCGAGTGCTTTTTTCCGTTTGGGCAGTGTCCCTTGTTACGGAGTTTGGAGCTGAGATAAAAATAATGTTATTTAACAAGCTTTGACTATATTCTTTGATGGTCAGCATTTAGTATGTTGTATCCGTGAGTTATTGGGCACATCAAATATGAACACAGATTACTGTTTGAGTGTATCATATTTGTTCATTCTAGCAGGTTGGTGCTCCATGCATGAATATTTGTACATGTTAGTCCAACACCTGTGCTTCAACATTTTGTGGTACCCACTCTTGGGTATTCACATACATATGGGTCTGATTCCAATCATGAGTCTTTGGACAACCTAAGCATGTGTATCTATCTTAAATCTGTGTCAGCTATGTATGATGTCGCTATATGTAAGTGAAATATGGGTTGTCTTATTCACAGATGTTCAGAACGTACACACCACACATTATCTCTCTCGGTGTTGTCATACCTATTACATGTTAATGGACAAGTAATCATTGTGTTATGAGTGGCTAATTCATACAACTGAACAACCCAATGTCTGTATACAGGCGGAGTTGAGTGGCATGGCTGGTGTATGAAGTAGCCTGGTCAAACTTTGACCACATCTTGTTTGCTGGTATGTATAATTTCATGGGCTGTACAAGTTCAATATTTTGACACTACATCGTTAATGTTTTAGGTGCAGATTTATAATCCTGGCATTGCGTCAGTATGCTACGCCACACTAGGGGTGGCATACAGAGGCACAATGTGGAGCAAGCTTTTCATTTCTCCACGTTTCTTAAACTTTGAAGGTGTGCTGCAGTGTACAGTATGCATAAATGTAGGAAAAAGCCTATTGTGACCGTTTTTGTGCAGGAAGGTACCCCTTCATGCACAACAAATAATCTCACCATGACGCAGGCATTCTTGCCCCATGGTGCAAGGGTGCATGCACAGGCGCATTGCAGCTGTTTCAGCAAAAGCGCAGGGGAGAGCAAAGGAATGCTACATTTGATTGGATATATGTGGCATTTCTGTGCTCAGGAAGTTACACAGCGTGGCTCAGACAAAGGGTTTGTTGTGCTGAGCTCCGGCACTTTCATGTAAATCTGCCCCTTAAATCTCCATATGATAACATGCATTTTCACATTTGCATAGTCATACTTAACAGACATTGATCAAGTACTTACACACTCTTTCATGTGTGTCTGGATTTTACAACAAACATTATACCCAGTGATATTGTGGAATGGTACAAACCTGAAACAAGGGCACATTGTTCTTGACACACAAGTAGTGAAGCAGCAGAAACAATTTGACTTTGATGAGAAAAATGTTTGTAAGTGTTGAAACAAAGAGATTTTATTTGTATTTTGCTCTGTGATGAATACATTGTTGTTGTCATAATGTATTCTACTTCAGTGAGTGAGGAAAAACAAGATGTGAGGCACAGGTGTTACCGTTTTTTAAATGATATTGTCTGTCCGACATTTTTCTCATCAAAGTCAAATTGTTTCTCTTGTCATACAACACCTGTAACTTTGTGTCAATTTAGTGACCGGTCTTCCTCCTGAACTGTGTTGCTGACTCATTATCCTCCTCAGAGTCATCAGATTTGGCCATTGTTGGCTCTGTAACTACAGGGCGTGTTGTATCACTGCTACCACCAGCAGTGGCAGAGGAGGTGTGAGGGAACACATATTCTGGTGACATGAAGTTTGCCATAAGGGCATTCAACATCACTTGCTGATTTTTAACTGTTCCCCATGAAAGGCAGTCATGGTTGTCATGTACATGTCTTGCTTTTGCTGCATGTATGTCATTGTCTCATTGATGTTTTGAAGGTGCTGAGCAACATCCCTGGTGCCACTTTGTGGTAGCATTTGTACATGCCTCTGGATCATTATGTTGGATATGTTAGCCTGTGATTGTGCAAGTCCTGGTGTTTTTGTGTTGCTGGCTTGTCCTGTACCAATGTCCCACAAATCAGGATTCAAGCTTCGGAGTATTGCTTGCAGGATGCCACCCATACTCTCCACAGCCACATGAACCGCTCTGAGGAGTTCCCGTTGTAGAGCTACAGTAGTTCTTTGGAACTCTACCTGTGTGTTCTCCAAGTCCAGGCTCATATTTGTTGTTGCAGATTCTGGTGGTGGTGGTGGTTGGGTTTCAGATGGAGCAACTAACACACCATTCTCACTTTCAGGAGGTGCCGTATGGTGGTAATGAGTTCCTCTAATGTGTCACTGTCAATGGAGGGCAGGGTGTTGTCCATTTCCTCAAAAAGAGTGGTGTCATCCACCTGTTGTGATGTGGAAGGTGCATCCTCTGAAAAATAAGGTGTAAGTCTGTTAGTTCTGTTTGCATGTTCAGTTGTAGTGAGGTTTAGTAAGAGCCATTGTATGTGGCTTATCAAAGCTGATCTCTGTGTCACAGACAAGCGATCTATGCCCTGATGTAGATTGATGCTCAAGACTCATATCCACTAGCATGGACATTGTAGCACTTATTGTTACAGTTGTGGTGCTGGTCATTGTTATTCATTGTTACTGACCTGTGGACTGCATTGGAAAATGTTGCTCTTAGTGGTAGATGCACTTTTCTGCCAAAACTGCAATGGCAATTGGAAATTAGTGTGTGACATCAGTATGTTGGTCTCCTTTCAAGCACAACATACTACCAACCTAAAGATATGTTTCCATGGACATTTTGGAGATATTATAGCCCATATGTAAACGTACTCACTGAAACTACCACCAACACTAGTTAGCGGACGTTTGCTGTGTGCCGGCCTATCGCCCACAAACAATGCACTGTTAGTGATGTCATTATAATACTTTGTAACATGGAGAGATTTGCAGTTGGCTGCAATGATGACTACCAGAAATACGGCTGTAAAAGCGTAGGTAATTTCACTGTTAGCAAGCAATGACTTACAAAAGGTAGAATAGCAGCAAAGGAAATCAAATAACTCACCCCTAGTTTTTTATGACATCAACAGTGAATTCAAGCCTTTGAGTCATTCTATAATGAGAACTGGATACTAAAAATATTTATCATGCAGAATGGATTAGCCTGGACCCAGTACATCACAGATAAGCAACTCCCCCAAGCCCCCCAACAGCTGTGATGACCATCCATAGACCCAGGGAAAGAAGAAAGTCTGGGCTACAATACTGAGTACAAGCACTGTGCTGAGAAATGCCATTGTGCATCAAATCTCATTGGGCACTCCTGCTACACAATGGCATACAAACCCATCTAGCCACCAATGAGTACCCGGCTCAGGGTGGCATTGGTGGCCCGCCATTTGTCAGCCGACCTGGGATGCGGAGGTGAAGTGAAGTTGCTGGTCTGTGGTGGTAGGCATTGAGGCATTGGTGATCACCCTTATCTGGTGGTGTAGTCAGCCGGGTCGCATGGAGGCAGGTTTCAGACTTGTGTGAGAATACACCCTGGTCCCCCTTGTAGCTGTGAATGGTATATGTCCTCCTGAGTAACTACGTGGGGAGGTACACATTGTATACCATGCCCCAACAGTACACTGGGCTGCACAAAGGATTTCGCCAATGGGGGCCAATGCATATCTGCATCAGAGGCCAAAGGATGGGTCACTGGCCATACGCTGTGGAGGGTGCGTACCCTGGGATGATGCAAACTTATGTTGCACAAGCACTGAAACTCCACACCCAAGGGATGCGTGTTGCATCACCATTATTGTGTGATTACTCAGCTGTCTTATCATTGAATGCTGGACCCAGGCTTGTGTAAGCCCACCTGGCTGGGGATCATGCTGGCTGAGTCACAGACTTTGAGAGAGTGAATGAGATGACACCACTGTATCGATGTCCAAGTGAGTGGAAGGAATGATGTGTAGCGGAGGATTCCAGGGTATAGTGGGGCACAGGGGTAGCACCTGTGGGTGAGGGACCCCCAGTGGTGGATAAGCCACTATGGTGCTGGAGCACTGGGCCAATGATTTTGAGCAGTGCAAGACAGTGAAACAAAGACCATGAAGGTCAATTTTCAAGGTACTAATGCTATGTTTCCTTTCTGGGTGGGAGGGTGATTGGGGCTGCTCTACTCACAAGTAGGGTCAGGGCTCAGTGGTATGCCCTCTAAAGTGCACAATGACTGTTTCTTTGGCCCTCCTAGTCTGCCCTGAACAGTCATGTGCACTTCCCTGTTTGCAATGCAGTCAGCATTACAGGGTGCAGGGAGAACATGCCCACCCCTCAAACCCCTATCTGAACGCATTGTCCCTGTGCGCATGAGGAATCACAACGCCACATTGCAGCCTTGTGATTGACTTAGGTGAGGGAGCCTGGCTGGCTGCTTCCTGTTCCTTGAAGCAGACTCAGAGGTTTAGGAGCACAGAATACGCAGGACCAGGCCTGGTTGCACTTTTCCTTTTGTAATGTGATCCCATACCCCGCACACACCCACATCCATGCCCCCTCCAGTGTCTTTTCAGGCTTTTTCCACCTCTCAGCTGTCCATTGCCCCCTACATCAGTTCTCAGTGGCAGATGCTGTGAAGCCATGTGCAGCAGGCGGACCAGTGTATACCAAAGGAATATCTTTGGTTGCAAGGCATACCATTACATTGCATTCCAATCAAATGCATGGCAATATGTCTCATATTGCAACAGTGGAGAAAGAGCTGGATAGGGTAGCAATGTAAATTACAGTTCCCACTACGGGGAGTGCAACCCTAACAGGAACACTTGTAACACATAACAAGACACCCTAATTTCATTTCTGACCCCAAAAGACACCTTAATTTCATGTTTTGACCCCAAAAGACACAGTAATTTTATATTTTAACCCCAAATGACACCCTAATTATATATTTTGTACCCAAAAGATACCCTAAATTCATTTTTTGACCCCAGAACACACTATTTTTAATTTTTTACCCCTAAACAAATCTATTTTTTATTTTATCCATACAAAAATGACACTACATGTCACGATTTAACGCATAAGGCCCCATACATTTTATATTTGATCACAAGGAAACCCCCTTATATTTTTATCTGACACCAGAGCGCAATAGCTGACCTGGAAATTATGGATTTCCATTACTTGCATCACAATGCATTAATACGACATGCAATGTAAAGGCCACTGCGTGCCTGAAGTAACTTTGAACTGGCATTCAAAAGTGATAACTGTGTTGTAATGTATGTCTCCCATGATGAAGGCAAGCCATGGATAAGACCATCTGCGTCTATTTGCCCCTGGACCACACTCAGCAGCAAGGACCATTCCTCTCATACACTCCTCCGCTGCAACACAAGCACCCTCCTCGCCATCTACCCTGGACGCAAGACCACCTGCCATTTTGCAAGACTGTATGCTTATCTTGCACCCTGCACCAGTCGAAACTCCAAACAAGCCTTCAGCCACATCAACACACCAGTGCCTCATGCGACCCAGCCAAACAACACTCCACACAACCAGCTCAACTGCATCCTCCACAACGTGCAGTCTATACACATACACACTACAGAAATGTGGCACCTCGTTGCTGCAACCTCTTCAGATGTCACCTATTTCATAAAAACATGTACCAACCTCTGGTCTGGACCAAAAATCACAATAGCCATCAGTGACAGCTACTTTATGACCTGCAAGGCCCACCACGTCCATCGAGGAGGAGGTATTGCCTTCTCCTACAAGAAAGAAAAACACTCCAACTAATCATGCACTTTGATGAGCCAGCGGTGACCATGGTACTACACAACTTAAAATCCTGGACCAAGCACAGCAACATTAACTTTAGCACCTTCTTTTGCAGCCCCCCCCGGGCCATGGACACCCATTCACCAATGCCATTTTAGACATCATTGCACACCAGGCTCTCCCATCCACCAACAACATTCCTACTTTGAGAACTCTAGTTCCACCTGGACAACCACAGTGACCAGAACACCATTGCCTCCTGGGTGAGCTTGCTGACATCAAACTGTAGCAGCTATTTGCCACAGTAAGCCATGTTGCAGGAGACAAAGTCAAGCACATCTCCTCCACCAGTAGACAGATTCAACTACAGCCACACCACCGGATTCACCTGGACCAACCATCATTGTAAATGTCACATATTCACCAAGCCCATCAGACACCATCCCCATCATTGAGCCACATCACAAATGGATCCAGGCCATCTAATCAGTTATAATTGAGTCCATTGACCTCATCACTCTGCCAATGCTTACATACAATGACCCTGCTGCACACGTCCCCCAACCATTGATCTCAAACTGCCCCAACACACTGGCATACCTCAAGAAAGACCAGGCAAGATGTAGCACCACGTTGCACCGTTTTACCTAAGTTACGCATGTCTGCATATGCATGACCTTGTGAACGTCATTTATGTAGTCCTTGCGCCAACGGGTCTTCACTGTGGACATTCACAAAAGTGGTCTACTGTTGGTGCAAGGCCCTTCATATATGAGGTCCAGTATGTCTGCTCCGTCAGAGATGGACATGGCAGTGCTGTTTTGACATGTGATTGTCATGTGTGATTAACTTACATTGATAATACTTGTGATTGCGGAAAAGTATAGATAACAAGATGCACACATCAGACTGTGGCACAGGGACATTTCTATCTGCAATCACCACCATGACACATTACTGACATCTGTGCACTTATTGTTACTTACCCGTTGTCTGTTCTTCAGTTTTTCGGGCTGCACTGTCCTGTCCAGATATTCCAGTGATGATTTCCTCTGGGATGACTGCCGCCACCCGCTCCTCAAGGTCATCCAGGACCTCCTGCTCTGCTGGGCTGCCTCCTCCAGTTATTGGGGCTGCCTTACGGTTTGCTGCAAGCTTTTATTTTGTCCTGCGCTTACAGTCATGCCACCTTTTTTTGCAGTCCATGACTGTTCTCTTGAACTGGCCTACACTGTTCATCTTTTGGACGATTCTTTTCCATATCGCCTCTTTTTTAGCGAGAGGCAGCTTGGAACTAACAAAGAGCTGGTGCTGGTGGTTGGTGACCTCCGTCACCAGTATATAATTTTCCTCTCGACTCAAATTGGACTTCTGTTTCCTTTTTGTCTCAGTCTCAGCCTGTGTATCTGGTCTTCTGCTACCAGTGTTAGCCAGAGGGTCCTGGCTCCTAGGGTTACCTTCCTGGTTCGTTGTTAGGTCCTCCGTGGTCCACAAATGTCTTTTTGGAGATTTGCGTCAATTCCCGGGTGACTTTTGCCGCTTTATGCAGTGTGAACTGTCGCAAGGTTTTCTTAATGGCGTTGCGTGTCGCAAATCCACCTTACGTGACTCTTTCTGCAGTCGCGTCAGCCTGACTTGCAGCAGTTTTGCAGCACCTACGTCAGTTTTTCTGATGCTGGCCTCCGCGTTGTGCCACAGTCCGTCACCTTGAAGATTTGCTGCATCCGATTTGACTTGCGTTGTCACAGAAGCGACACAATATTTTGGACGCATCATTGCTTTACTGAAGTGATACATCACTTTTTGTTAATCTGCCCCCCCCAGTGTTGTGCAACATGTCGACGACGTCTTTGCTCTTCAAGAAGAAAGCAAGCTTTCATATTGAACAGGAAATGCAACAAGAGCATATGTTAACAATCTATTAACTGTGTGAAAGAGATGTTTTAATGAATGCAAATATACACTGCCGATAAGATGCACGCTTTGAAGAACTTTAACATGAAGAAAAAAAGAGAACTCGAAAAGCTCCATGAGAAGTGACAATGCAAAACAAACTTTATTTAAAAACGTATAATAGGTGCTTTAACTGGGAAGGCACTCTCCAGGTGCTGAGTGCCTGCGCTGTTGACAGGGAGAGAATGTGCGCTCCTCAGCACTATTACAAACGATTTAATGAGAGAGTGCTGACCCTTTTCAGGAGGAAACTCTGGATAGTGAGTACCGACAATTCTATATTTCCATTTAAAGCACTGCGGAAGACCATCCTCACTACTATCATTCCTCTAAAAGAACCTTGCCACACCAGTGCAGAAAATTGAGGAGCTCAGGCCATATCTCGGGTCCAGCATCTGCTACTGAGCAGGATCCGAGGTCCAGACCAGCCCCAGCGAAGTATGCTGGATTTGTCCTACATGCTCTATGTTCATAGGAGAAACTTGCACGTGGTGAGGACAGGCTTTAATGTTCAGTTACAGATAGACCTAAAAAATACCTCACTTAAAGGCCATCATCACTTATGTTGTTTACTTCCCACCTTGGCTGGGGCTTAGCTGCAGCTTAACATCTTGGTGCAAGTGCCATTGAGGAAACAAAGACACTCATTTAATCACTTCTCAAGTGATCAAGAGCAAAGCTTCTTGATTTGGAGACAGGATTTTAGCTTTCCAACTCCTTCATGTAACAAGTATGCATGCAATGTAAGAATGTCAGCTGTTTCTGTCTGTATAAGTAATTACATGGGCATTGGTGCAGCTAGTGAAGTGGCATCAGGGCCCAGAAGCCTGTGAGACCCATTGAACCCAGATTATTGCGTATTTTATAAGTCAAACAATAGGCGGGGGCACTACTTCCTTTCACTAGACCCCAGGACACTATGGCTACATCTAGAGTAATTACTTAGAGTACTATTTATATAGCATGTACTAATCTATTTTTCACTATATAGTTACTATTGTAGCACTACTCATCCCATTATAGGGTGTCAGAACATTTTGCATCACACACATTTTATTTCAATGAAATGATTCATACAAGTGTGTAAGCCAGTATACAGGAAACATTACATAAAACAATGAGGACTACAAGATTAAGGAGTCACATATCATCCTTACTGCTAAGATTTCCATGTTAAGAGAGTTTGTTCTGGAGCAACACAGTCAGATTTTAAAATGGGTGTCGTCTCCAAAATGTAGTTTTGAGGTTGTCTATTATTTACTTTCCTTTGTCAGTACATCTAGGAACACTTTTCAGCCACCGTAGAATCACACACTATTGAGGGAAAAAACAATAAGACTCTTGCAGTTTGTGTACAGCTCCTTGATACCAGCTTTCACTGTTTTAGAAATTAAGGTTTCTGGTTGGCAGAGTATACACCCGTTTTAAGCAGGAGCCACAATCCTAGTTAGCGTAAATCAGATACACAACCTAAATTAACCTGTCCTCACCCTCTGGTAGCTTGGCACAGAGCAGAGAGGCTCAACTTAAAAGGCAATGTGTAAAGTGTTTGTGCAACACTTACAGTAGCACGGTGAAAACACCACAGCAAAACTCAACACCTGGTTTCGAAAAACAGGGAATATTTATCTTAGTAAAACAAGACCAAAACGACAAAAATCCAATCAGTAGAAGTAGAGATATGACATTTTTAAGATTATATACAAAACAGTGCTTAGAAGTCAATAACGCTAGAAGGTTACTTGAGGTCGTACTAGACCGGGTAAATCCAAAGTTCAGGCCGACCGCAATGGAGGGCAGGCCAGCTACATGACCCACGCAGGGACTGCTGAAAAAGAACCTTGTACGGAGCAAGCATCGAAAGCTTGACTGCGTAGGCTCTGATCCACACATTCGGTCGATGTGTCGGAGTAGAGACTCGTAGACAGTGTGGAAGGATCTGCTCTGTATTATCATTACGCTTCACAATCAGTGTAAAAGGATCGGCGCTTTGTTGTTGTCAAACCTTGCAAACAGGACCCACTTCAGCATCGAATCAGCACTGAGTCGCCATCACAGAGCACTGTGTCAGTTCCAATCAGCACAAAAGTGTCACTGTGTCGAGTTTTGTAGAAAACAGCTGCAGAATCCACTTCTGGGGCCCAGGACTGGAGGGAGCACCTCAGGCAAGAGCAGGACCTACAGATGGCAGAGTCCAGCAGCACCAGCATAGTTGCAAAACATCTTTTGTATCCCTGAGACTTCAGAAAACAGTAGGCAAGCCAGCAAGCCCTTGGAGAGTCTTGGGTTCTTGAGTCTTGGATTCAAGGATGTAGAGAACAGGTCCAGTCATTCTCACTCCCAGGCAAGAAGCAGAAGGCCAATACAGCAGAGCAGGTAGCAAAGGAGAGAACCTCTTACAGCACAGCAATTGTCAGGCAGCAGGCTAACACAGCAATGCAGGTAGCAAAGTGGCAGTCCCTACAGAACAGCAGCTCATCTTACAGGCAGAATGTCCTTGGTTCCAGCAAAGTTCTGATTTGGTGGTGTAAGGGTTCCAGTACGTATACCCAAATGTACCTTTGAAGGGGGTGAGACATTTAAGAGAACTCTGAAGATCACAAGGTCCCTGCCTTTCCTGCCCTTGCTCCAAACTCACTACAGGGGGGTAAGCAGCTATTTGTGTGGGCACAGACAGCCCTATTCAGGTGCAAGTGTCAGTTACTCCCTCCCAAGCTTCCTCAGGAAGGTCCATCAGCCTGGTGATGGGCCCTCAGGATGCAAATGTCACACCCCTTCTGCCTTTGTGTGACTGTCTCAAGAGAATGCACAAAGCACCTCTGTCACCCAACCCAGACATGTATACAGAGACAGGCAGAGGCATAAAATGGTTATAGTAAGGAAATGACAACTTTCTAAAAGTGGCATTTTCAGACTTTAAATTTAAAATCCAACTTCACCATCAGTTGTGATTTTAAATTGTGAGTCCAGAGACACCAAACTCCAAATCGTTAGCTTTCTCCAATTAGAAATTGCACTTAAAATTAGTTTTAAGGCAATCCCAGTGTTAACCACTGGGTGGGATCGGTATTGCAGTGGTGAACAATTAATGTAGCAGTTTTTCACTACCAGTACATGTCCTGCCTTTTAAATACACTGCACCCTGCCCATAGGGATGCCTAGGGCATATCTTAGGGGTTACTTATATGTAATAAAATTGAAGCTTTGGGCCTTGCAAATAGGGTAACTTGCCAGGTTGAACAGGCACTTTAATACTGCAAAAACAGGTTCTGCAGTAGCAGGCTTGAGCCATGTTTAAATGGCAACTGAGCGCGAGTCCACTGGTATTATTTCATTTAAAATCACTTGACACAAATTGTGCACTCTTCTAGTACTTAGAAGTCATTAAATATGCCAATTGTGGTTAAGCCAATGTTACCATATTTTCAGTACAGAGCATATGCACTTTAGCACTGGTTAGCAGTGGTAAAGTGCCCAGAATCCTAAAGCCAGCAAGAATGAAGAATGAAGGGGCATATTAGCAAGAACCTCGTTAAAATAATCGCCGTTTTAGCGGCTGGAAACTGCTGCTAAAACTGCGATAATGGGCTTGCTAATATGCGTTATAGAATTCCAATGGAAGCCCAGGCTAGATGTCCAAAAGGGGGTGGTGGTGATGGACGGAGCATCTGAACCATTCAAACACTCACACCCAGTCAACAGATCTGGGTTTGATCCATCACCGTTCTTTAGCCCACACTGCCACCCCAGTTCAGACATGGCCATATGCAAATCAGTCTGACCCTGTGCCTCATGGGAACAGTCCAGCCCAAACTGCCAAGCGATGCCTTCCCTGGACCGGAAACAAGCTTCCTAGGACCGGTTTCTGGCATTTCAGCCGTCATCAGCCAGGCTTGCTTGAATCCAGTGGCAAAGTGAGCAAGGGACTCACGTCTGAGCATACCCTGCCAACTTATGGCGAACAAAGCGGTACAAAAGGGGGTGGTGATGGACGGAGCATCTAAACCAATCAAACACTCACACCCAGTCAACAGATCTGGGTTTGATCCATCACCGTTCTTTAGCCCACTCTGCCACCCCAGTTCAGACATGGCCATATGCAAATCAGTCTGACCCTGTGCCTCATGGGAACAGTCCAGCCCAAACTGCCAAGCCATGCCTTCCCTGGACCGGAAACAAGCTTCCTAGGACTGGTTTCTGGCATTTCAGACGTCACCAGCCAGGCTTGCTTGAATCCAGTGGCAAAGTGAGCAAGGCACTCACGTCTGAGCATACCCTGCCAACTCATGGCGAACAAAGCGGTACAAAAGGGGGTGGTGATGGACGGAGCATTTGAACCAATTAAACACTCACACCCAGTCAACAGATCTGGGTTTGATCCATCACCGTTCTTTAGCCCACTCTGCCACTCCAGTTCAGACATGGCCATATGCAAATCAGTCTGACCCTGTGCCTCATGGGAACAGTCCAGCCCCAACTGCCAAGCCATGTCTTCCCTGGACCGGAAACAAGCATCCTGGGACTGGTTTCGGGTTCATAACCCTCATCAGCCAGGCTCATGAAACCAGTGGCAAAGTGAGCAAGGGACCCACAACTGGGCATACTCTGCCAACTTGGGGCGAACAAAGTGAAACCAAAGGGTGTGATGGTACCAATGCACTGTGCCAGCCGAAGAAGAATCTGACATCAATGCACTTGTGCCAGACGCAGTGTCCTCAAAAATGACATCCTTTGAAACCCTTTCTCCTAAGGCCTCCTGTACTCGAGATTCAACTGGACCAACTGTTGAAGTCAAATTTGTAAAAGGTTGTGAAACCCCAGCATGACAGCTTAACAAAGCCTGCAGATGTGATGGAACTCAGAAATGTGTAGAGTAATTGCTGTCATTAACAACCCTCTTGTGTTTACTAATTACATTTGCTTGTTCAAGGTTGAGCTTAACCACAGCCCTTTTGCTCCACCAGCCTCTACCATCAAATTTGAAATGAACCTTTGGCAACTTTTGTAACTTTCAGTGGGAGTGAAAATTTCGACTAACCTTTCTTTACTGTATGTGGGGTCCTGATCAATACCAAATCACCCACAGAAAAGTCAATCACCCTCACATCATGTTTTGCATCACAGAGTGATTTTTGTTCCTCCCGATAATGCGAAAACCTCACCTTCACCTGATCTTTGTCCTCACACCAACACGGATTTTCTTTGGCAAGTATGTCCCTGATCCAATCCGGACGCATGATATTTTTGAGTGTCCTTTTCCTTAAAAGATAGAATGGTGCAATACCAGTTGTGCTATGGGGAGTGATAGCATAAGCCCAAACCTTTTTTCTTAGAAATTCCACCACTGGTAAGTTATTGGCTAAACACCCTCCTTAAAAAATCTGTTCATTCTGGGGGCGTGGCCGAGCCGCCGACCAAGATGGGCCCACGGCATTGAACCTTTGCCAGCCAGCCCAATTTAACTGCGATTTCCCCCTCATGCAGAGCAGTTACTGCTATGAGCTCCCCACCTTAGTGCTGATGATGCTCGGCTGCACGCGATCATATGCGTGATTGTTGGGGCGACATATTAATGACAGTGCTCAAGAGACCTTCGTCATAAGATTGGTGCACGAGGTGCCTGTGATGGGCCCAGCTGGAGGCGTTGAAAGTGAAAGCGGCAAATACCTGAGGCCGCAATCTTCCAGACCCGGGGACCGTAGTTAGCGGTGAGTGCTCTGTGTGCCGGTTGGACAGGTTTCCTTCACCCCCCCTTCTTTTTTGGGCTCTGGATCATTTCGTTAGAGTCTGGGCCCACACACATCATCAGCCCGCACTTCCTTTACATCCCTAAGGCCCCACAGGGATAGGGCCGGCGGGCGAGTCCGGGAGGCGGCTGCCTGGCCATCACTGGGAGTGCGGCCGGGGGTGAGGTTGGAGAGTGCCCATTGCCCCGGCACCTGGTTCTGCTCCTGTGCTGACCCTGAGGCTATACGGCCCGTGGGATCTCGGCCGGTGCCGCCATTACACAACTAATGCCCTCCAGCTGGAGGCAGGATCCTGGAGCCTTCCAGCAACAAGCGCTACCACCCAGATGCGGCCTACGAGACAGCGCGCTGACATAGGGACAGATTTGGTGCTGCTTGGCCCACTCCTTCCAGTTGATGTAAGCCCTGACTGCATTGCGCCCCGCCTCACTACGCAGGGATTGCACTGCTCCAAGTCTATCCAAAGTTTTCTGCCTCATCAGCACTGCTTGATCTTCGGTATTGTCCGGGGGCCAGATCCACAGTGTCTGAACACAATCCCGCACCACCTGCCGGTCTGGTTTTGTGATGTAGTGGGTTTACCAGACACGGAGGGGTCACCTGGTGTTGCCTGCGCACTCTAGGGCCTATATACTGCTGCGGTGTACTGTGGCTATCTCCGCCCTGTGCCTGGGCCAGCTCCCCCTCCGCATTAAGTTCAGCGGTCGTGTCTGGGCGGCCTGACACGGCTTGCAGCACAGCGGCATGGGCTGCAACGATCCAAAGCAGAAAACATTCCCATTTGAGAAACTGGTCGAGAGGACGGATGGGGGCCAGGTTCAGACCGCGCTGATTCCTCATCTGCCCCTGGCTTTAGGGCCTTGAATGGGTGCTTTGACACCCTCGACAAGAATTTGAATCACTTGGGGCCAAGATCCTGGCCCATGACAGGCGCTTGGATGTGGCAGAGGCGCGTATCTCTGACATTGAAGACGGCACCTCTCAATCAGTCAAACGGCTAGAGAGGGTGGAGCACATACTAAAAGAAGTGGCCATCAAAAATGAAGACCTCGAAGCGTGCAGTTGGCGCAACAACATCCACATCCTGGGAGTGCCAGAATCCACCGCCACTGGCCGTCTTGACCTCCTCGCCGACCTCTTCATTGAGACCCTGCTGTCGGATCTGTTTGGGAGAGAGTCCTTTACACTAGGATTTGTGGTGGAGCGTGCCCATCGTACCTTGGGGCTCCGACCAAACCCTGGCTGCCTCCGTGCCTACTCATTGCACGTTATATGTACTTCCGGGATCGCGACACCATGCTGCGCCTTGCCAGAGAACACGGGGACACCATATGGCAGGGCTCCAAACTGCTTTGTATCCAGACTTTACCGTCATGGTGCAGGAGGCCCTGGGCAAGTGTAATGGGGTCAAGGCCACACTTAGAAATCTGGGACTAAAATATGGCATGCTGTATCTGGCCAGGCTTAGGGTGGAGGTGGGTGGCCGGGCATGCATCTTTGACAATCCAAATGACGTGCAGGACGTCTGTCACACTTACCAACGCAATAACGATCAGACGACTGCGGGTGGGAGCGAAACCTCGCCTCCACATAGTGGGTCATATGCGAGCATGGGACTTTTCTCTGGCTCCGGAGCTGGTTAACTTAATCGAACTGCTATTTCTTATTTACGTCATACTGTTTAGGGATTGCACCACTCGTCACTTTAACAGGTTACATGTTATGGGCCGGCCGGCGTGGCGTTGCCACACCTCTTGGTGTACACCTTGGGTTTGTTATGGAGTTCCTATAGTATCGATTTGAAGTTTTGTTGTTCCACTGTGAAGAAATTTGGTACTATGTATTAAGTTCTCAAGCATGTGTTAGCCTTACCTTTATTGCAGTAAGGCTGGGTGGGGGAGTGGGGGGGGCGAGGGTTATTCTTACATTGCGATTGTTGATTGTCTTTTGTGTTGTTCACTGTCACAGTTTCTTTTTTCCACGTTGGTGCTCGATTTCATCATGTATGTCACAACACTTAAATGGCACAGCCTGGTATGGATGACGGCCCCTCCAATCTGCCCTTGATGTCCATGAACGTACAGGGCCTCAATTACGAACGTAAAAGGCGACTGGTTCTCCACTACTTACTTAGGCACCACTAGACATTGCCTTCCTTCAGGAAACCCATTTTCCTACATCAGACCCCACCTGCTTTGTGTCTAGTTGAGGCACACATAGATATTTTGCTAATTTTAGTTACTACACAAGAGGAAGGGCACAAGAGAGTTCCCTTTAGCTGCCAGTCGGTCATCAATGACAGAGAAGGTAGATATACCATGGTGGTTGGGTCGTTGATGGGTCACAAGATTACGTTCCTGTGTGTATATGCCCCGAACACTGACTCCCCGGAATTTTTCCATTCCTTGCAGGCTCAGGTCTCCAAGCTGGAGCCGACTTTACTGCTAGTTGGCTTGGATTTCAATCTCCTTCTCAACATTGACCTGGATAGTACTGCCGGTACCATGGACACCAAACCTAGAGTAAGTCATGCTCTTCTTGACCTATGCAACCAATTTTCGCTGATTGATATATGGCGCAGACACAACCCTTCCCTTACAGACTACACACATTACTCGGGTCAACAGAATACCTGGACCAGGATTGATTATTGGTTTCTCTCTCCTGGTATTTCCTCCTGGTATCACATGCTGAAGACACTTACCAGGACATTTTCCGATCACTCCCTGGTACAGCTATTTCTCTGAGTCCCACCGCCTGATGGGTTTGAGAGACAATGGAGCTTCCCTGGTCGAGCCCTCTTCGATAACCCTTTTTGTCATGAAATCCGGGGGGCCATTGAGGACTATTTTACAATTAATACTGGATCGGTTGACACCTGGACAGTTCTATGGGAGGGGTTTAAAGCGTACATTTGAGGCATATGCATTTCCAAGCATGCTGGCGTGCTTAAGGCGCTCCGCACCACCTTGAAATGATGGACGGTGAGCTTCCAGATCTGAATAATGAGCCTCGACACGCGCCAGCATCTATTTTGGCAGACCGAAGGCTGGCCCTCCTCTCTGACTACAGAGGCACAGCGGATTGTGAGATCCTATTTCTGGACAAATATCAAGAATGCCTTAGTGCGAGCGGGAACAGCCTTGTTAAATTTGACACAGCGCCTAGGGGGGAGACCATTTGAGGCAATTCTTGCAATTTATAAAGCAAAATGTCTTGCACTAACACTATACGGTGCTGCAATCTGGGGATATGCCCCGATGGAAGATGTGCAAAGGGCCGAAAATAAATTGTTTTGTTGTCTCTTATCTATCCCTCATTCTACCCCAACATTTGCTGTACATCAGGAGTTAGGAATGGGGTTTGTTGGAGATTTGATTAGTATGGCCCCCCTTATTTGCTGGTTGAAAACTTGGCTTAATCCAGAGCTAACATTAAACCGTCATATTTTAAAAGACTGTACTAGTTTAGATAGGGGAGACGAAATACAGTGGCTCTCTTATGTAAAGGGAATGTTCTCGAAACTAGGGCGTCCAGAAATCTCTGAAAGCCCCGAAACCATCGTCAAAGGAGACATATAGGAACGGAAGTCTGAGGAACTATTAAAGCCCACGGTGAGAGCCCATTTCCTACTAGTCACCTCCTCATCTATAGAACCGTATTTAAAGGTAGTAACAAGACCATACCATCGCAGGTTGCTAACTAGATTTCGGTTCAATCAGATACACCTTTTATTGGGAACATATCAGGCATGGTCTGTACCTGAAAAGGCAGCATTTTGTGACCGTGATAACTGTTCAATCCAAGATTCTATGCATTTTATGTTCTTTTGCAAACACTATTCTACAATTAGGAAAAAGTTCATTATCCCACTATTAAGAGGTCTGGGGTTCCATCAGGCTAAACCTGCTTTAATGTATTTGCAAATGCTAAACAAAACATGGAACATTTTTAATATTGCTAGTTATCTTGTAACAGCCATAAGAATTAAGAAACTAAGAGGCCTGAGTATAACTGAACCATGAATTTTATGGTACTTTCCGCACTTGTATATACATGAAATTTGTTAGCAATTACTATAAGGACTCTATGACTTTTTTTACTGTTTTAATATTGTATTTAATGAATGTGATTTATATGTGTACTTTTATGATTTTAATTAATCGAATAAAGTGATTTGAACTGAACTGAACTGCCCAAAGATATGGTGAGGGTGATTGCCCAGGTTGAACTTTGGCTCAGATGCTTCGACCTCCCTACAACAAAGCATACATCACTGAGATCCGCTCTTCCGCGAATACTTTACTTACCTCAACTGCGGACATTAGCAACAAATTTTGGTCCTATTATACTTCCCTTTACACCTCTAAATTAGGCCGGGACCCTACTGCTCAAGAGGCTTATCTCTCTGAAGTTGCACTAGTGTATCTAGAAAAGGACATGCAGGACTTTCTAACAGAGCCGATCACAAGAGTGGTCCTTGGTACTATAAACGTTCTCCGCAGTTCCTCCGCCCCTGGGCTGGATAGTTTTACTGGGGAATTTTACAAGGCCTTCAAGGACCTCTTAGCCCCACAGTTAATTGAGGTATGTGCTGAGGCCCTAGAGAAGCAGATCCTTCCCCCACGCATCGCAAAGCTGTTATCATTCTTCTCCCCAAACCTGGCAAGGGTCCCACTTCCGGCGGATCATATAGACTGCTGTCCCTACTTAATTTGGACTATAAAATACTCGCAAAAATTATTGCCAATCGATTATCTCAATTGCTATAATTCATCATCTCCCCAGCTCAGTCCGGCTTCGTGCCTCACCGCTCGACCTCTTTGAATCTTAGAACTCTGTTCGCGGTCCTCCATAGGATCAACCCTGAAGTTGGTGCCGCGGCTATACTCCTTGATACAGAAAAGGCCTTTGACACACTAGAATGGCCTTTCTTCATGTCTATTATGTGCCGTATGGGCATGCCGGCTGGTATTATGGCCACCACGGCTCTGGTCTATAGCCGTCCCATGGCAAGACTCCGCATAAATGGCACTCTCTTGCACCCATTTTCTCTTACTCGTGGCACACGTCAGGGTTGCCCTTTGTCGCCCCTTTTATTAATTCTCGCCATGGACCCTTTAATTAGATACTTCCTGGAGAGACATCTACAACAGGGTCTACAATTTAACACTGGGCCCCTCCTGGTTTCCCTGTATGTGGATGATACCATTTGATATGTAAGAGAACTCCAACTAAACCTAGAGCCGCTCATCAGAGAGATTCTACCTTTTGGCCAACATTCTGGTCTAGGTATTAACTGGCATAAATCTGTTATTTGTCCCTGGACTCCCAGCACGACCCCCTGGCCCTGTGAATTCCATCTCGAATGGTGCTCAGATTCGGTCAAGTATCTGGCCATTCACCTGAACATGGAACAGACTATTCGATTTGACTATGGACAGGCAGTTGGGGCACTTGAGACTCAAGTAGAGAAATGGCTGTGTCTCCTGTTGTCCATTGTGGGCAGAATCGCCATTATTAAAATGATTGTCCTTCCCAAATTTCTGTATCTGTTTAATAATATTCCCATCCCGCTCCAAAACAGTTTTTAAAAAAAAATACGGTTGCATCTCATAAGGTTGGTCTGAGGTGGTAAACAGGCACCTGTCCGCTGTTCTCACCTTACCATATGATAGAGGCGGGTTTGGGGTTCCTGATTTCCATTTATATTATCTCGTTGCACAGTGTAGTTATGCATTTGCGTGGCACCATCCGGATGCCAGGACCCCGTTTCTACGCCCAGAGGCGGATTTTGTGTTCCCCGAACGGCTAGCTACTGTCATGCCTAGAGTTGTGCCTAGAGGCCCTCTCGATATACAAACAGTATCGACTACTGGTTGGGCCTGGGATAAGCTTAATGATATACTGGCGCTTCGGTGCTATATTCTTCGACTCTTCCTCTCCCGAATGCCCACTGGCTTCTGATCACAGGCGAAAAACTTGTACAACGCACAATGACCAAGTTCTCCATCTCTACTTTGGGTGACCTGTATCCCGGCCGCCACATTTTCTCAGTCTCGGAAGATGCCCGGTTCCATGAAGCCATGTTCATGGACAGCTTTGTACTCAAGCGACTGCATTCTGCCTCACGAGTGACACTACCTGGGTTCCCACTGGAACCCGATTTATTCACTCCTCTTTCCATCCTCCTTGAAAGCGAGAGTGGTGTACACCTGCTATCCAAACTCTACAAGGCCTGCTCCGCGATGAGCCCAAACATAGATGACAAGGTCCAAAGAGCCTGGGAAACTGATCTTGGTCGGCCCATCACGGATGACCAATGGGCCAAATGCTGTAAAGTCACACAAGACGTTTCCTTGAACAGCCGTCATAAACTCCTGCATTTTAAGTTTCTGTGAAGAATGTACATCACCCCTGCTAAAATGCACAGGCTCGATCCTAGTAGGCAGCACACTTGCTGGAAATGCGGTGCCCCACACTCTGACTTTGCCCACTTTACTTGGACCTGTCCCAGTATACACTCTTAGTGGGAGGCAGCCCACAAGGCGCTCTGTGACATGATTAAGATCTCCCTCATCCCCACATTGGAAGTGGCACTCTTAGGTGATACAGTAAATTTCCCCAAGACTGTCCGTAATTTCACATCCCTCAGTCTGCTACTAGCTAAATAAGAAAGTGCACTACACTGGGGTCGTAGTACTGCCCACACATTGCAAAGTTTGTTGAACAGTCTTGCTTATTGCAACACCGATAGTGAAGTTTACTCCAGCACTCTGCCTAGCTCCTTCCATCCCAAGGACATATGGGGTCCTTACAAGTTGTATGTAGTCTCCCTACAAAATTCCTCTGACTCCCTGATGGGATCAGGCATAGTCCCTACAGGTGTGGGGTAGACGGGTAGGGCCACACGACAACGAAGTCCTATATGCAACATGGCACCCTGTGGTGATATGTATTGACTCGCCTGAAAACTCCACACTTTGAGGCTGGGACAGGATGGCCTATATATCCCATATTATTAGGTGGTGACTAGACAGACACTAGATGTAGGGGGTGCCATGGACACTGTCTTAATTGTCAAATTGCTATGTACCTGGCTGCTATTGCTTTTTTCCTTTAATAACAGGTTGTGGAGGATTCTTTCTGATATTTTAATGTGATGTTTCCGTCTGTGATTACTATACTGCACAGTGAGCACAAATGATTGTATTGATTTGCTGGCCTTGATAATCAATAAAAAGAGTAAAAATAAAAAAATCTGTTCATTCTCTCAACTAAGCCATTGGAGCGTAGAGAATATAGTGACACTTGTAAGTGTTGTACATGTTGCTTTGCCGAGTAATCCCTATTTTGTGTTGACGTAAAGTGAGTTGGATTATCTATTATTAATACTCTAGGGGGGCCTCTATATACAAAGTTTTCTGCAGGAATTTCACAACATTTGAAGGGGTGGGTGTAGACACAAAGTGAAAATATACCCATTTTGAAAAGTAGTCAATCGAAACAATGAGGTATTTTTGATTTACCAGTAAGATGTCAAATGGGCCAGCAAGATCCATGGGCACTTTGGACCACACATCTTCTGGCAATGTAAGATGAGTCGTCCAATGTTTGTCAGAGAGAAGACATGTGGGGCACTTAGATACCCAATTGGCAACTTGAGTGTCTAAGGATGGCCACCCAAAAAAATGTTTAATGTTTTTACATGTGGCACCTACACCCAAATGGCCAGAATGTGCTGCTACAATTATATCCTCCCTAATAGGAGAAGGAGGAATGCATACATCATTACTTAAAAGCACACGATCGACGCACTGAAAGTTCCTCCTGAATTTGTGCAAATGGTTTTAGTGATGTTACCAAAGATATTTCTTTTAGCCAACCTTTAACAACAAACTCGTTGACCAACTTTAGTGTTTCATCCTTATTGAGTGCCTTCATCCACTAAGGTTTAGATGCAATGGGGCCGATTCACAGAACTAATCTGAGAAAAATCCTAAACTTACTACTTTTGGTATTCACAGAAGGCAAGTAGTAGTAGTAAAGTTAGTATTTTGTCTTAAGTTAGTATTTTGTCTTAAGTTAGTATTTTGTCTTAAGTTAGGATTTTGTCTTAAGACCAAAACTTAAGACAAATTCCTAACTTAAGACAAAATCCTAACTTAAGACACAATCCTAACTTAAGACAAAATACTAATATAAGACAAAATGATAACTTTACTACTACTAAATGCCTTCTGTGAATACCAAAAGTTGTAAGTTTAGGATTTTGTCTCGGATTAGTTCTGTGAATCGGCCCCAATGCCCGAAGCTGACAACAGTACCTCCTCAAAGTTGGCTACTACACATTCTACATTGTTCTTATCATCATCAGGCTCCACATCAGTCAAAGGTAGCCTCAACAAGCAATCTGCTCTGACGTTCTTACCACCAAGAACATGCCTGATTGAAAAATTGGACTCTTGCAGGTGAGACAACAACCTGACTAGTCTTGGCAGAAGCCTTGCCTGAGCCATTGTCATTGAGTATGCAGAGCAACAGTTTGTGGTCAGTCAAAAGTGTGAAATGTGTGAAATGTGTGCCCCAGAGGAAACTCTTGAACTTTTCAATTGCCCAGGAGCACGCTAGTGCATCTCTCTCAATTGTGCTGTAGGCTTTCTCGGATTGTAATAGAAGACGCAAGGCAATGGTGCGCTCCTCATCATGTACCTTTTGTGGTAGTACTGCACCAAGACCTATTTGACCGGCATCGTCCATTAACATACACTCAAAACCAGACTTGTAAGAAAGTAATGCTGCGGCTTGTACAATTAGCTTTTTAATGTCACCAAAAACATGAGCAGCAGATAAAGTTCTCACCTTTCCTCAACATTCCGTGTACAGGTTCTGCTACAAAGGCATACTTTTGAATAGAACAAGAATAGTACTCAAACATCCCCAGAAATGATTTAAGTTGTTCCTTGTCCTTGGAAGCTGTTACCTCAGCAATGGCCTTCACAAGGGAGAATTTCGGTTTGATACCATTAACTGATACATGGTGGCCTAAGTATTCCAGGTCTTGAACTAAAAAACAACACTTATTTTGTTTCAAGTGTTATGCCATATTTTTTAGTACACTCAATACTTTAGCCAAACATTTTCCAGGATTTACAAAGCTTACAATTTACAATAACTTTTATTCAGAACTTACCATTTTCCTAACAAAAGGTTTAAACACACTTTGAGTTTGAACATTGCAAATCCATCCTTCCGGGATTAATGACTGAATTTTTAAAGGGGCAATTGCTGTTTATACATTTAACTTGCATTCTCTAAGTTTAATCTTTAACATACAGTGTAGGCATTCAGAATTTTTCAACAATAAATTTAGTTTTGCTTGCAATCCTAATAATCACTCACGCCCACTCTAGCTCAACTACTTCTCCAGTGTAAACAACTGGAATGAAAGTGGAGAAGAATATATGACCCAGCAGACCAAAACTCTTTTACACTAGTTAGAAAACAATACCACACACACATTAAGCTAGCTAAAAAAGAATACTACTCAAATATAATTTTGGAGGCACATCATGATCAGAAAACTATTTTTTGATCATAAAGTCCTTCACAGACCCTAAAACACTGAGCACAGAAATCCCTCCATCACAGATATTATGCGACCAGATTGCGAGCTTTTTCGAAGAAAAAATCCTTACTATTCAAAAGGAATTTACTACAATCCCTACACAGAATCTGGCCTTAGAGACGGACCGTACCCACATTGGTCCTTCATTCCAGGCCTTTGAAACAGCATCACTTGAGCAGATACGTGAAGCAATAGCTGTCAGCAAATCGGGCTTCCCCCTTGATTGCTGCCCACCTCTGGTTCTTCACCAAATCATACATATCATCAACCCTGTGATCAACTCCTTGTTAAACACAGGCACAGTTCCTGGTGAATGGGGAATGGAAGCTGGCCATAGTTAAACCCCTGAAAAGGAAACAGAATATTGAATCACTAACTTTCTCAAACCTCCGACCAATATTGTTGCTACCCATATTGGGTAAAATTAAAGAGAGACTTGTCAATAGAGAATTATCCAACTTTCTTGAAACATCCCCGCCAATCAAGCTTCCGACCCAAGCACTCAACTGAATCTACGCTACTGGAAATAGCTGACACCCTAAAATCGTCTTTAGATAAGGCAGGAAGGCTGTTTTGATTTTACTTGACCTGTTAGCCGCCTTTAACACTATTTCACATGACATCCTCCTCACACGGTTAAAGAATAACGGTATCTCTAATACAGCATTGGCTTGGATCGGATCCTTTCTCACTAACCATAGACGAGCAGTGGCCCTAGGCACATTTCTCTCTTTCGAACATCCCATTACATCTGGTGTCCCACAGGGCTCTTCCCTCAGCCCTTTGTTATTTGATATAAACATGGCCCCTCTCATCTCCTTGTTTGATATCGAGGTAACGTCATACACTGATGACACACAATTGATCTTAACCTTGGACAAAGATTCCACTCAATTTTAAATCATGTCTAACAGAGGTCATCCAGTGGATGAAGCTTAATCATCTTAGACGTAATACTGATAAAACAGCAATCCTACTGATAGGAAATGACAATCCCTTTGAGCCGAGTATATGGTGGCCAGAAGATGCACCAGCACCCCCAAACACGGTTGAAGTGGCAAAAAACCTGGGAGTGATATTCGATACTTCACTCTCCTTTTGACAACATGCCCTGACGGTAGCAGGGACATGCGTCAACATAATTGAAACACTTAAAAAATTCTTCGATTGTATTCCACTTCCTGCGCGGAAGACTGTTGTGGTGGCACTCACCCTATCACGCCTATATGACTGCAACAGCCTACTTGCAGGAGCAAAGAAACAAACACTCCAAAAATTACAAATGGTGGCAGCACATGGCTGCACGTCTAGTGCTAAAACTACGTAGGTCTTCCGCCTCAACTGCCCTAAAGACCCTCCACTGGCTACCCTTGCATAAGAGAATCCTATTCAAGGTACTCTTAATCACTTTCAGGGCATCCAGGAATTTAGGACCTACATACCTCTCAGCCAGATTCACTCACTACACCACTGCTAGGACACTTCGATCCTCATCTGCAAAGTTTCTCAAGCCCCCCTACTTATGGTGTAACACAAAAGTAGGAAAAACTGTAGCTGTATTAGGAACCATAGCCTGAAATGTCATGCCCACGTATTTAAGGCTTATCAAAACATAAACTCAGTTTAGAAAGGCCTTGAAGACCTGGATCTTTGGATCCTCAGATGACATCTGCTCATTGCTCTTATAGGGACGCTCTTGCCCACCTAATTCTCGCCCACCCAGCGGCAGGATGCTCCTTTCCTTGTGACATTTGCGCTCTACAAATACCCATTCAAATTCATGAAGAGCAATCAAGCACAATTTGTTCACCTTCAACCATTTCTACAATCACCTGGTAAACCCCCATTGTCCTGGAAACAATGGGCCCGATTCACAGAACTAACTTAAGACAAAATCCTAAACTTACTACCATTTTGATATTCACAGAAGGCACTTACTCATTTTGGTATTCACAGAAGGCACTTTACTACTCCTAAACTGACAAAAATCCTAACTTTAAGACTTTTGGTATTCACAGAAGGCATTTAGGAGTCCTAAAGTTAGGACTCCTAACTTCTGTGAATACCTAAATGAGTAAGTGCCTTCTGTGAATACCAAAATGAGAAAGTGCCTTCTGTGAATACCAAAATGGTAGTAAGTTTATGATTTTGTCTTAAGTTACTTCGGTGAATCGGGCCCAATGGTTTAAAGTTTTTGAAAGTTACTTGGTTGCCCGGGAAGTAGAGAAGTACTCTTCTAAACGAAAAGCTGCAATACTTTTTAATAACCTAGGTACTGAAGGTCAACAAGTTTTCAATGACTTGCCAAAGATTGCGCAGGTTACTGAACCAGAAGGAAGGAATGAATATCTGGAAAGCATCGCAAGATTAGAGAAGAAAGTTTCTGAGCAGCCAAGCGGACTTTTAGAACGATTCAACTTCAGTAAAAGGAATCCGCATGCAGATGAGTCTGTTGATGACTATGTTTCTGCATTACGCCATGCAGCAATGACTTGTAATTTTGGGATGACATTAGATTCATGTTTGGTTGTAAGTCTAAAAAAATCCAAGAGTGGTTAAAGCTGCAGAGATCCAACTCTATTCAGGTAATAGATTTGGCTAAAGCCATTGAGAGGTCTATCTTTTCTGCAGAAAGGATGGCTAATGATTCAAACAATTCATGTGTGAATGTTATACAGGAACCTGATACAATTAATGCTTTATGTTTTAGGGAGAAAAACAAGAAACCAACACAAAAGAGACCTTCTGGTTTTTGCTTTAGGTGCGGTTTGAAATTTCATCTAACTTCACTGGTTGTCCTGCACTTGGCAAAAGTTGCAACAAGTGTCCCAAGATAGGAAACTTTCAAGGTGTCTGTAGGGGGTAAAAATAGTGTCAAAGTGCATAATGTTGGTATTGATACTGACCCTTCTGTCTCTTATATTTCACACACCTCCTGGCGATCCTCTCTCCTTCAGCTCCCAACTCCAACTGGTGTAGTTGGAGTTGGCAACCATGAAGAAGGAACCGAGAACATGGAACTATACACAAATATCTACATAGTGTGCATGCTGGTTAACAGGCAGCATGCACTTGAATATGCATGTATATATGCATGTGTCTACCACTACAATAGTCTATAGAAAATGTTTATGCTGAGACTGATACAAGCACAGCACTGTAGAAAGTACACAGTTGAACCTTAAATAGAATACACCCATTTGTGAGAGGGTAAATATTTGCCTTTTCATGAATTAGTTCATCCTTTTGCCTACATGTGGTTGCATTAAAGCAGTGCCTGCTGCTCTTGTTCAAAGGCATCCATGCATTGTGCTAGCACTGCCAATGCTGTGGCTTTCAGTGAGCTAGTAAGACTTAGTTTTGTCTCACTTGTCAGCTGTGGCTGTGATTGGGATTCCTTCTGGGGCTCCATCTCCCCATCTGTGTTTGAGATTGATATATGAATGGTATATATTCTCTCCATAGTCCCATTTCCTTTCCCTAAGTCTTCCCTTGCAATGACCTGCAAGATGTCACCAGGCTTATGACATTATGAAGGGGAGTCTGGAATATTGTGTTTTCTGAGTTGGAATCCAACCTTGCTGGTCCTGGTTTGTTTGACTATTGGATATGTGTTTGTGTGCTCCTTCCTCTTCAGGTTGGAATTGTCTAATTCATTTTGGTGTGTGTGCCCTGCCTATTCTGTTTTTACAACGTTGCATTTTTTATATGTAGCCATGTGACATTATTTATGTGTTGTGATATTAGGTTGTAAATAAATTATGACACCTATAGTCAACAGACCATTTATTTATTTAGCTGTTTTATATAGAACAAACTAGCCACTGGTGTGTCAGAGCGCTTTACAACAAACAATGGGTTGGGACTAACTGTAAGCAATAGGAAGAGAGTAAAATGATAGCGGATGAATGAATGCTTTGGAGTTCTGTATGTTTTCAAAGCTGGGATCTCGAGAAAATGGTTATTTGTGACGTGAAGTTGCCATTGTACACCTGAGATTGTTAGTTTGCTGGAAAGATAGTTCTGGTTGTTCTCATGTATTGTCTTAAGGGTAATGCAGGCTGGTTTGAAAGAAACTCTTGCTTCGTCTGGGAATCATTGAAAAAAGGTATGGAGATATATGGTTCTATCGTCTTGTGCTAGAGACCAGTCTGGCAGAAGCATGCATGATTTCTTCAGCGGAGCGAACTAAATGTGGATTCAGTAGACCTACTGATAGGAAGCTGTCATAATCTAGTCTGTACAGGGCAAGTGCCTTGAATGCCTGTCTGAGGCCATGCTCTGGGATAAATAGTTTGACACCTCTTAGTTTTAGAGTTGAGATTGGGCTTCTTTTACAATGTTGTTGATATGCTCTTTGAGGTTCAAGTGCTTGTCAAGATTGAATCCTAATGATTTCACTGAGTCAACATGTGTTGGGTTGTTGCTAAGAAATGGGTTTTATATGGGCTAATTTAGGATGGGTATTCTGCAGTTAGGGGAGCAATGAGGAGAAATTCTGTTTTTGACAGGTTGAGTTCTAAGTGGTGCGTCAACAAGTTTGGACATCATTGAGAATGCCCACCAACTTTACATGTCTTCTGGATAGTTGACTTATATGTAGAGTTGTGTCACCATACAGAAGGTATAGTTGCTGATTAATTGTATAGTATATGAGCAAGATTTTCCATATAAGTGCTAAAGAGAGTTGGTATGGGTATTGTTCATTGAGGGACCACTTGGTGAGGTATTACTAAGTTTGAGCTGAAGTTACTAATTTGAATGAAAAGGAGAAGAACCATTTCAAGACAATGCAATTATTCTGAACCCATGCCTGAAAATTATCAGGAGTGTTTTATGGTTCAGTGTGTCAAAGGCTGATGAGAAATCTAGTAGTATGAAAAGATAAGTTTCCTTTATCAAGGAAGTGCAAGGTGTCATATAATATTTTAAGGATACTGGTCTCTGTTCTGTATCCTTTTCTGAAGCCAGACTGAAGACCATCCAGCTCTTTCAACTGTAGAAGGAGCATGAGTTATTTACCTACAGAGTTTCTAGGACTTTGGCAAGGAGCTGTAGATTAGACATCTGATGATATATGTTGAGATCATCTGCGTCTGCTCATTGTTGTTTAGTAGTCGTTTGACTTGTCTTGTCTTTCCATCAGACAATCTGGGTCTGTACCTTGGATCAGAGAATTGTTTATGAGTTTCAACTAAGATGGGATTACAGACTGTCTGATGTCTTTTAGGATACCATCATAGGAGAACACGCTTGGTTCTAGCTTCACTCAGTTCTTCCTATGATATTTCACTGACAGTAGACCAGCTCAATATATATTCTTCTTGGTTAGTTTGATGTGTTCAATAACTTGGCTTAACTGTAATGGATCATTTGATATTTTTTATCTTCTCAATATAAACGTTGGAGAATTCCTCACATTCTTCGTTAGAATTTCTTATATTTTCTCTGGATGGTTTCCTGCTTAATACATTTCCTTTCCAATGTAAAGGTTTTTGCATCCATAATGACTTCTTTCCAGGCAGAGAAACATCACTTTCTATGGTGAGGAATTTTGGCACCCGTTTTTCTTCAAGATTAATTGGAGTTTTCTTTCTTTCTTTAGTTCTTTCAAGTACCATATCACTGAGATCCTTGTTCTTGTCTCTTTAAGGATTTTGTTAATAGCGTGTCAAGAGTCCAAGATATCATTTCGGCTCAGTGATTTGTGAGAAAGCTTATTTCAGTAGAATGGGGTATGGTTTGCTGAGTTTGCAATTTTTCAGAGAAGATTATTTTGTTGATATTGCAACCATTCTCTGAGTCAAATGGATTGGCAAAGAGTGGAGTATTATGCCCCATTCAGAGTAAAGAAAATGAGTGTGTGATATGACTAGTAAACTGGTCTTACCGAGAAAATCACTAGCTTTTCTGCTTTAGCAATTGGGAGATCTATAGTGGCTCCTCTTCAGTGGATGGATGTTGTTCAATGTTGTGTAACATTGTTGTTGAATAGGCACAGAGGGACACCAGCAGGTCTTTTTTGCTGTCCCAATGTAAGTTGAAGTCTTCCAGAAAAATATTGTTGACTGATTTTATGGCACTTTTTATAATACATTCTATTATCCAATCCGTAAAGGTCATGTATAATGGGGAATGGTAGTTAAGGTACAAGTTCATGGGTTTGTGTTCCATTTTATTTAGTACTTGAAAATAGCAAATTGGGCGTTAACTTGTTTTCTGCATTTAATGTTATTGTTGTGTATGAGTGCTACTCTACCTCAAGTTTTGCCTCCCTCCTCTGTTTAGGTGGATGTTGTCATATCCTTAAAGAAATAGCATGCCTTGTGATGGTTGTGATGCTTCTGTAAGCCAATCTGTCAGGAAGATTGCATGGGTTGATATTATTCCTGCTGTTTCCAGTTTATGTCTCGTTGAACATATGCAGTTGTGCAGATGTCATTCTGAAGGAGTAATTATGTGTGCCTTGTTTGTGGCATTTGATTATTTCTATTTATTGAAGGTGATTTTTGGTTTACACCTTTTGAATGGGGATTCTCTAGTTGTCTTCTACTAGATTTTATGACTAGGCTGTGGGAGCATTCTTGGTTGGTTTTACGAGTCTCATTGGAGTCCATATCTTTAAGAAAGCCCTCCAACCCTTTTTCTGAACTGATATTAAAGAGGAACATCATCTGATGTGCGGGTCTCTATAATGAAAAGGAATGGTTCAAATGTCCATCAAACCAGAAGAGTTATTGTGGTGGTGTATTATTCGAAGAGTGAACTTTTCCAGTGTAGTTGAGATATGAAATGAAATGAAAGAGCATTTGTAGAGCGCATGGCTACCAGAAGGCCTCCCAACGCTAGAGACAAAAAGTACTCCCCGGGCTATAGGTAGGGTAAATGAAACAAGAAAGTTTTTAAAAGTTTCCGGAAAGACATATAATTGGTTTCCAAACGAAGGTTGGTGGGCAGCTGGTTCCAGCATTTGGCGGCAATATATGAAAACTGCCGACCTCCACTCCGAGCTTTGTTTATCCTAGGGACAACTGCAAGCCCTTTGTTTTCCGAGCACAAAGCTCTGTTAGGAAGATATGGGGGAATGATAGCTGGTAAGATCGGTGGGCCTGTGGCTGAGAGGGATCTGTGAACCAGGCACATTGCCTTAAACTGAATCCGCCCTGCCACTGGAAGCCAGTGGAGGGAGGCCAAGAGCGGCCCTCCAGATTCCCGACCGTGGGCCTGCATAAGAAGGCGTGCCGCACAGTTTTGAACCATTTGTAGTCTTTTGATCGTTGAGCCTGGAGTACCTAAGTAAAGTACGTTGGCGTAATCAATCCTAGAAAGAATCAGGGCTTGAATCAGCAGTCTTCTAGTTCTGAATGGCAGCAAGGGAATTATCTTTCTGAGCAACTTCAGGATACCATAACAGGTACCTGCAACCTTGCGTGCTTGCTCTTTGAAGTTAAGGCTCTGGTCTAGCCAGACACCAAGGCTTTTTATCTGTTCTTTAGGGGAGGCATTTCCCCTAGGGAGTGGGGCCAGAAGACATTGGCATTCAGGATGGTAGGGTTACCTAGAATCATCAACTCCGTTTTAACACCGTTGAGTTTCAGAAAGGATCCTTCCATCCATTTGGACACCCTGACCAGACAGTCCGCCAAATTGGAGCCTGCTTTGTCAGATTGACTGAGGGACACAATCAGCTGCGTGTCGTCAGCATAGGTGACAATCTGAATGTCGAAGGGCCTGACCACTTTGGCAAGAGAAGACATATATACATTGAAGAGCGTGGGGCTCAGGGAGGAGCCCTGAGGCACCCCACATCTCAATGGGATACTGTTAGATATAGCATTCTCCTCAAATACCTGAAATGATCTATTTTCCAAAAAAGACTCAAGCCACCTAAGTGCAGTCCCAGACACTCCCGCTTCTTTGAGTCTCAAAATCAATAATTGATGGTTTACAGTGTCGAATGCCGCACTAAGGTCGAGCAAGACGACTGCCACAGAGCCCCCGGCATCCAACATTTTTCTGGTTTCCTCCACCACAACCAGCAGAGCGGTCTCCGTGCCCTGTTGGGGTTGGAACCCTGTTTGAGATGGGTGGAGACAGTTGTTTTTCTCTAGAAATGTGGAGGAGAGATTTTGAAATGTCTGAGGACAGTTAGGATTTCAGCTTGTTAAGTGTAACTGATTTATCTTGGATGAGATTGCTAATGATGGGATTGTGATTTCAGTTCAGATGAGCCGAACCTGGGTCAGTGGGCTGTAATGGGTGAGGAATTGAGATGCTTGGGGGTTCCTTATGGTACTATGTTAGCTGGGGGATAGCAGCAGTCAATGAGTTATTTTCTGAGGTTCTATCTATGATTCTTAGATGGCATGAATGTGGCTACTTCATCTAAGAATTTGGGTCAGTGCATTGAAGAGACAAAGTTTATAGAACATTGATGTTCTTGAAGGGGATCAAGATCTTGAAGATGTAGAGAAACAGATGGAGTGGTTTCCATTTTTTACTTTTTTATGTTTAGAAGCATCTGAAAAAGAGTCGAAGAGCTCTAGGTTAGCATCAGAGGATTGGATCATAATAGACTAAGAAGGTTATGCCCGTTTTATGTTGTTTCGATGAGTTAGTGGTGAGTCTTCTGCTGTAGGGGATTTTGACAATTTTTGTTAATTTTAGTGCTAAGATGAAGACTTTAATCCACAGAGAGGGGCCTAGGGCATTGAAGAATCGGTCAGTTCTCGAGGATCCTGTTTTAGTGGATAATCCAGGAGGAGTATTTGACAGTGTTCTGTGATTTTACGATGTTTCAAGGTTTTCATACCACTTTTGGAAAGGTTTGTGGGATATATGATTTTGAAGGAGTTCATACTTTTTTTCAGGGGCATGTTTTTTGTGTATAATTGGATATGGGTTGTGCTGGGCTTCAAGGTGAACCCAGTGATTAGCTTCTAAAGTATTTCTTTATGTAATGTTTGTAAATGCAAGGGCTACCGTTAGACCAGGCATCCTTGGTGCAGTTTACCCTGACTTTTTGCATTCTGAACTCTTGTTTTGCTGACTTCATTATTGCTGGCTTTAGGATTGTGGGCACTTTACCACTGCTAACCAGTGTTAAAGGCCATATGCTTTGAACTTAAAACATGGTGACACTGGCTTATCCACAATTTGCATATTTACTTTACTTTTAAGTCCCTAGTAAAGTGCACTGTATATGCCCAGGGCCTGTACATTAAATGCTACTAGTGGGCCTGCAGCACTGATTGTGCCACCCACTCAGTGGCCTTTTAAACATTGCTAAGGTCTATGCTGCAGAGCCTGTGTATGCAGGTTTCAACTGCCATTTAGGCCTGGCAAGTTAACCTACTGAATGTAAAGTTTCCAGGTCTTTTTAAAAGAATGAAGTTGGAATATCAGAACAGATGTATTGCACAATATGTATCCTATCATATATCATCTTCTGGAATAATGCAATCCCACAATTGTGATCTAGCTCCGCATGAACCTAATCTTAGCAAGGATGTGGTCAGTAGATTGTTAAGCCTAAACATCCAAGTACAACTTTTGTTGTCACCATGTTGTAGTCTATGTTACCTTTGTAAGATCTGGAGTAGGAGTATCTCATTAGTCAATGTTCCAACAGGTAATGGTGGCTGTCTGGATTTACCTTTTGTGAGTCTTTTATCAGTTGTTAATTCAGTCAGGGAACAAGCCGGTTCTTTGTAGCCATCATGTTGAAGTACGTTCTCCCTCTCTTTTAGGTCAGGGATAGGATTGTATTATTAGTGACTTTTCCTAGAGGTAATGTCAGCCACCTGGGATTTCTTTTTTTTGGTATTTTGCTAATGTTCGTTAGGTCAGGCATGTGATGATATTTCTAGCAAAGGGTTTATCTCCCTGAAATAGTTCATTAAATTAATTGTTTCCACATTGTATAAATCGTTAGAATGGGGTTTAATGTGGAAATGTCACCCTTGATTAGTATAAATGGCGGGTTCTCGCTACTGTTGGCGAGGTCACTGAGACAGAGTCAGGGAGCAAACGTGGTCAAGGTTCCAGGTAGAGAAAAGAACAAGCGGACTGCAGGTGGATGGTTACAACAACATGGACCTTTGACATCCCAAGGCGTTGTGGAGACTGGGACAGTCTGTAGACCAGCAGAGGCTTGGAGGATGGGCACATCTGCCCACTTTGGATCCAGTATTGTATCACAGAGTGCCACATGGGAGAGGGCAGGGATCATGCACAAGGGCAACGTGTGAGGTGTAAAAGTGCACTCATCCTGTCTAACAATCTCCTCTAGTTGCTATTTAGAACTGTCTCAATGCCTTGGCTCAATCGGACCTGACTGATGATCTCATGTTGCCTGATGTGTTGTCAAAATGTCAGGACACTGCAAGACTCTCCTGCTATAGCAGACTCCACATTCCTGTCTCTTCTTTGCTGGAATTTCTGTGTAGAGCCAATTGGGATGGGTGCAACCATGAGGAACCAACTTTTCTGGGTAAACTGATAGGTGAACCCCAGTGAATACAAAGCCTTAATAGTCTTTAATCCACCTCATGACTCTTAAATCTACTGCCAGACGCACCCTGCCCCTTTTAACTCACTCTTTTGGGTTCCTGCTTACTCTCTTTATGACGTTTTTTCTGTTATTCTCTTCATCCTTCTTTCCCCTTTGGGTATTTTTCCATCTCTTGCATTCAGGAAATATCTGAAGAGGAAAAATAAGTGCCAGTCCCCAAAAATGAGTGCTGATGGCTAACACCGGCAACCACCGGCTCAAATTAAGCACTGGTAAGCTCACTTGAGTAGGACAGTACCATCTTTTTATGTGTGGAGTTCGGCACCTTGACTGCAGAGTCTCTACTGTCATAAAGTTACTATTAAATCGTAATTTGTGAATACAAATAAACGTACACAAAAGTGTAAGTTTACCTTTGTGACTAAGGCCCAATTAAAAATATTCAATAATTATTAAAACTCTAGAGTGTTTTAAAAATTATTATAACTGATATTTATGAATTGCATTATTATATTTTCAATGTTTATTTTAATACATATTTCATTATTTGAGTAACAGTTTATTTTATAACACATTGATAATAAATATTTTAAATTAATTATTTTTCATTAAAATATTTTACATATTTTGTTTAAGAATTAATAAACTTAAATATTTTTCCCAGTACTTTCCCATAGGACAATCTGGTTGAGATCTCCGCATGCTACTAGTAACTTATCACTCAATAATTATGTTTCAGATGTCTCCACCCCTGAAGTGAGGGGGTGGAAACATATAAGCCTGCACTTATTTCTAAATTTACACTTAGATATGATGATTAGCGAAAAGTGTAGACTTACACCTAAATGCAAATGTAAATCTACACATGAGTATATCTACATCTGCACATTTACCTTTGAGGTTAGGGCACAATATTGTTACATCTATTACAGGAACTTACCAAAGGCAGAGTCGTAGTCATGAGATGGCAGTGTGTTTCTCGTATCAGATCCCAGTGTGTTGTGAGCTAGTCTTTGACATATATGTTCCTTTTCAACATACAGCTAAAGCAGTGGATAAACAATTCTGTAAACAGAATCGAAGAAATGTAACATTATAGTCACACCACCAGAAAATCAGCACCCCTTCAGCATTGTTGGACCTTGCCCTCTCTGCTGGGTCACCTCCAAACTTTTAGCCTTTTCCTCTCCACTTTTTGTTGAATTCTTTTTGTTGACCTTCCGACTCTGTGGACTTTACCACTGTTAACCAGTGACAAAGTGCTTGTGCTTTCTCCCTAAAACATTGTCAAATTGGCCACTACCCAATTGGCATATTTAATTTACCTGCAAGTCCCTTGTAGAGTTGTAAGCCATATACCTTGGACTGTATATTAAATTAAATGCTATCAGTGGACAGGCAGCACTTACTGAACCACCCACTTAAGTCGCACCTTACAACATGTCCTAGATCTGCACTGATCCCTGGTTGCAGTGTTAAACTGCTATGTGACTTGGCACCCCCTCTTCAAACATAAAGGGTCCTTTTTATTACATATAAGTCACCTCTAAAGTACCTCCTAGGGAGCCCATAGGGCAAGGGGCAGGGTAACATTGAGGAATCATTATTACATTTAATAAGCTGTAATTTTCAATTGAGAGCAGGTTGTTATATAATATTGGTATATTTGGAATTGTGGTAAAACATCCTATTTAATGGTGAAGTCAGGTGTTTTAAAAATGCCACTTTTTAGAAAGTTTGCATTTTTCTTCCCTTAGCCCTTTTGTACCTGTAGCCTGGCCTTGGCCACATGACTGGGTGTAACTGACAGATGGACTTGTGAATTTCTCCCAGATAGTCACACAATAGAGGGGTTAGGTGTGCCTAAATGGGCCATCTGCTGGCAGGATGGGGTTGGGCTGAGCACAGTCTCACTTGCACCTGAATGTGCTCCATCTTCACACAAAGGGCTTAACAACCTCACATTGTCACTGCAGTCAGCTTGGAGCCAGAGCAGGGAAGTCAGGAAAATCCATGCCCTTCAAAGCCACTTCCTAGAAGCTTCTCCCACCTTGCTGAGAAGGTCATCAGGGTATAAAAAGGGGACCCCAGACACAAACTCATCAGTATACTTCTGGACCCAGAGACACTCTGCCAGGAGGAAGGACTGCTGTGCTGCTAAAAGGACTGCAACTCTGCGGTACTGCTGACCTGCTGATGCCTTACTGTATTACTGCAGTTCAGCCATGCGGTCTTCTTGCCTGAGGAAGGCAAATTGGATCTACAACTTCATCTTGAAACTAGGGCTACCAGAGTGACTCTCAGGGCTAGTCTGATGGCCTCCTGTTCTGATCCTCAGGGACATAAAAGGCTCCCCAACATCTTGCACCTGCACCTGGATCCAGCTGAAGTGAGGTCCTGACACCCAAGTGGAGCCCCTTCAAGTCCTGTGCCCTTAGTGTGGCTCAGAGAGCTGTATTCAAGCTTTTGGGCTCTTTGTGACCAAGAATGGGCCCATTCACGCCGAGACCTTGGCACTCGCACTACGATTCAAAGCAAAGCGTTGTCAGCCCAACCCATTGCATTACAGCATTGACCGCTTGCGGGGTCCACCAACAAGAAGCTCCTGCAACTCTCGTCCACTATGCATGGCATGATCTTCGTGCTATACCGACAGACTACTGCATAGCTCTCCCTCTTCCATGAAGCCCTCTCCATCACAAAATGGACTCTTGGCACAGATTTAAGATGGTAAAACTTCAGTGGCCCATGGGGCAAGTGCCCACCTTAAGTTCAATTGGAAGGTATAATGGAAGACCAGGCAGAGGTTCATGGTGAGAAGGGGCCACGTGTTGCCCCCAACGAGAATCCAGAAGAATACTGGAGCACCCCAATAAACCAATCAATAAAAAACTTTGTGGACAGGCATTTTAAGAGGTGTCTAAAACCCATGATTTTAGGGGAAGCTGATGCATAAACATAAGGAAGTTGAACAGTGAATCACCGGAGCTAGTGCAGGATCAGCCCTGTTTAAAGCATTTGAATTTAGTAGTATGTGGTGAAGCCCCTTCCGAGCCAAGACTATCGTCACCCACCAGATGACTCCACTTGTGGTGGAGGGTTCAATAAGAGAAGGACCAGGGATGGACTTGGACTCAGAATGATTGCTCTCCCCAGAAGGAAGTGGTGACATTTCATTTCATAGGATTAATGGTCTAGTAAATGGCATTAAGATTATTGGGTAATGAGAACTAAATGAAGCCATTTCCCATACCTTCTATTCCTTGTTGGGATTGGAAATTTTAGCTTCCCCTACAGCCTCAATGCTGGATGTAATGCTTTTAATCAGCAGCGGCTGCTGCAGGTAAGAGCGGTGGGGCCCAGTGGGGGAGATTTCGACGGACGATGATTAGGGAAAATTAAATATACAATACATTTTTCCCACATCATCGTCAGTCGAAATCCCCCCCCCCCTCCACCGGGACCCCCGCTCTTCCTACAGCCACTGCTTTTAATGCAGAAAATGCTACAAGGAGTTCTAGATGCTATAATGCCAAATAATTAATTGGTAGAGAGCTAGGACGTGCACTAGCAGGCTATAGCAACTGAATAAAAAAAAATTAAATTGTATGGCATCATTAGTTAGGCTAGCAGTAGTTCGTATGGATAAAGTGGTATATGTAGTAACCAAAAACAGAGAAGATTCTACTTAAGCATATGAGTGGTCCGAATCTGTTTACATTTTTAACGTCAAATGCTGATCAAAACATTTATGACATATGTGGGCCATTTTTCCTGTTAGAGGAGAGAATATAAAGATAAAAGGACATTGGGCAAGGCAAAGAAAAGGGGGATATGGCGATCATCAGTAAGAAGAAACAATAGAGCTAGGACAAATAACAAGGGTCATAAAGTAAGACCGGTTTGGAAGATAAAAAAGAAAAATGTTGAGTCGCAAATGGGAGTTAAATGGAATACGCAAATGTGCAGTGAGCAGCAACCTTTACAACGAAATTTTTACCACGCACTACCATTACAACGCGGTCATTACAACGCAAACCATTACAACGCATTGCGCTGGGGGGCGCTCTAGGATAGGGAATAGGTTAATTTACTATCCAATAACCTTCCCTGGTGTTTACGGGGACTGGAGTTGGAATAGTAAATTAAACTATTCACTATCCAGCACCCCAAAGCGCTATGCGTTGTAATAGTATGCATGGTAAAAACCGCGTTGTAATGGTATGCGTGGTAAAAGTATGCGTTGTAACATCATACATCCGGAGGAATTTCCCACACAGATGGGACTGGGACAACTCAACAATGGATCCTGGGTTGGTGAGAACAGCAAACTGCCTTATATTGTCGGAAGTCCATTGTAAGAGTCAAAAGGATAACTTCTATGGACATCTGCACCAGAGAGAATAGTAGTTTGTGGGTTTCTTTGGAACCCTCAAAACAAAATGAAATGGGAAGAGAATGAGTAAATGTGTACGCTAGATCAACTGCAACTCATATTTTCTCTTGCGTGCCCAAGCCTGCATAAATTACTCTCAGGTGGCATAAAGCAAGTAGGTTTGTCTTAAGTAAGGAAGATAAAGATGTGAAAAAAGTGTTACTCTATTCTTTAATTGTGAAAATTGGCCTGTTGAAAGCAGAAGATGAGATGTTAAAGTAAGGGATTAAACTAGTGCAGACTTGTGAGATAGAAGTGAAAGATCCCTTGGGGTTTATCCTTTTGAAACATCATGCATTAGGTCAATAGGGAGGGAATTTGCCTTGGGAATCGGTATGAGTGTTTATAAGATTCATTTCATATGTGCCCTCAAAGAGAGTGAGGGGGTGAGCGACCTGGATAAGAAGAAAGATACTTCCACATTTCGGGGGGAAAGGGCACAGGGGTAGGTTTAGGAGCACTATGGATGGGGGAGGCTCATAGGGGGTGGGTAGGGAGCAAAAGTAAGGAAATAAAATAATTTTTTCAGTTTGACTATTTCTTGATCATGGTTTTTCACACTCTATTAAGAGAATGAATCGGATGCAAATGTTTTCAATCTTTCTGGATGTCTAATCAGGAACAATTGAAAGTAGTGTCATTCAATGTTAATGGTTTAAATAATAATAAGAAAATGCGGGCCATAGAGATGTGGATGAAAACAGAAAATCCCTAGGTAATTCTTTTACAAAAAACTCATATTCCATCCATAAAATTGTCTGATTTCTCTATGTTTAGGGCCTGGGCTTCATACCAAGGTTTTTTCTCATCCTCTGTATCTGATAGAGGGACAGCTATTTTCTTAAACAAAAATATTCAAGCAGAGGTTAAAAATTCTGAAAGTGATCACCTGGGGCGCTGGTGTTGGGTTACATGTACAATTAAACATAGACATAGACCTATAACCTTTGTAAGCTTTTATGTGCCGGTTGAAGATAACTTTATGATATATGAAGAGTTGTTCCAATCCTTCCTAACCATTTTAGGAGATGTGATAATTCGTGGAGATTTTAATATTCTTATCAATCTGATATTAGACTCCTCTACTCAGACAAGAAGACAACTAAAACCAAAGTCTTTGAAAGTTCTCCAAAACTACATAATCACTCTTGATCTCCATGACCCATGGCGTTTGAATTTTCCAACTAAAGCAGAATTTACGTGTTGGTCAGGTAGATTTAAGTCCCCATCTCGTATAGATTTTTTTTGGTCTCTAGAAAACTTTGCTTTAGTCATCAGAGATTTCTCTATATTGGATTCACCGATCACGCTATGCTGGTTTTAGAGATTTTCTTAAAAAGTTCTGTAAGAACTCCCAAACGGTGGGTCTTTAATAAACAGTATTTGAGTGATGAAGCATGGGTTAATTCTATGAAGGTAGTGATTAAAGAATTTCTTACTCGAAAACATGAGTCCGCTCCATTAAATATCGTTTGGGACTCTCTAAAGGCCTTCATTTGTGGAATTACCATCAGAAAGGATGCAACTAGCTTAAAGGAAATTAGAACTAAGAAGAAAACCCTAGAGCTAAGAGTGCAAGTACTTAGCACTATAAGGCTTCATAACCCATCTAGTGCTAACCAACATCAGCTAGATCAGGCCAAACGGGATCTCAGTGCTAATTACTATGCTCAAAGTGAAGCTGTTTTCGACAACAATGTCAGAAGATATATGAAGAAAGCAACTTCACAGGCAGATTCCTGGCCTGGCAGGCTAAAGAACATGCTGCCGCCAACCTAATTAAAGCTTTAAAATGTCCGCTCACTCATTTAGAGACAGATGACCCAGTTAAAATAGGGGATATAATGCTTAAGTATTATGGATCCGTTTATAGCCAGCATCAGAGTGTAGATTCCTCTCTGCTAGAAACCTTTTTTATATAATAATAGACTACCTACGCTCTCAGAAACAGAACAACTATCCATGGCTAGTCTATTTTCTATGGAAGAATTAGAGAGAGTAAACAAGGATCTTCCTAATGGTAAGGCCTGTGGCCCAGATGGGTTTCCTTCAGAATTTTTTAAGGTTTTGTTTTGTGCATTTGCTGATTTTTTTCTTATATTAATAAATTCCATGTTAGAGGGAGGCACAATACCAGATTCCTTCAGACAAGGCAATGTGGTAAGTTTCCTGAAAAAGGGGAAGGACTGTAAGGACCCAAATTCCTATCGTCCAATAACCTTATTAAACTCAGACTATAAAATAGTAACAAAACTTCTATCATTGCGCTTTAACCAATGTTCAGCAGAATTGATTCATCCAGATCAGAATGGTTTTATCACGGGCAGACAGCTGGCTACTAATACTCATTATTTAATTGAAGCTCTGGATTATTTTGAGACACGAGGGATTTCTGCTTTAGTTTTATTATTGGATGCCGAAAAGGCTTTTGACTTGGTGGTTTGGGAGACATTGTTTATTATTTTGGGGCACTTTGGTGTTTCTTTAATTCATAATTTGTATACCAACGCTAAAGCTAATGTCATCATTAATACCTCAGTGGCTGGGTCAGTTTCAGTTAAGCGAGGTACAAGACAAGGGTGTCCCCTATCGCCAGTCCTCTTTGCTTTTTTTATTGAGCCCTTGGCAATTGCATTGAGGAACTGTGTGGAAATCCCCCCCCCTCCAATTCCATCAACGGCTAAACTGAAATTATATGCAGATGACATCATGCTTATTATCAAACCTGAATTGCGAGTTCAAGCTAAAGTATTTCAGCTTTTCGAGGATTTTGAAATCTTGGAGGGATACCGTATAAATAAAAAGAAAACAGATTACTGCACTGCGGGGGGATAGCTTTGGAGCTGCATCCTGACATAGGCTCTTGTATTAACACCAGAACCAAGAGATATCTGGGATTTTTTTTCTCTGCATCAGTTAGGGATTTGTAGGACCTGAATTTTGATCCCCTTCTTCGAAAGAGTTCAAACATTGTTATCATGTTGGAACTCTCTACCATTAACTATTTTAGGTCGAGTGGCTTTGATAAAAATGTCTGTTCTTCCCTTGTTTAATTTTCTGTTCTCAACTATTTCATGTTTTTTGCCAGGTTCTTTCTTTACTCAAGCAGAATCTATGTTCACAGCCTTTATTTGGGCAAAGAAAACACCTTGTATTGCACTAAGCACTTTATATGAGGATTTGGATCAAGGAGGGCTCGGCCTGCCAAATCTTAGGGACTATTATAATGCATTTTTTGCACAGTATTTATCAAGATTTAAATGTCAACTCTATACTAAAAAAATATTTATACATTTCTTTATTGATTTAATGTGTAAAGAAACACAGATACAGGCTCCTTTGCAGGTGTTCAAATCCCCCAAATTAGTCCACTATAAGTCATTACTGTGTTTTTTTTTAAAAACGCCAGGCTCTGTTCAAAAGATATTCTATTCCCATTATTAATTTAACAACTTTATTATCCAGCATTCTCCCACTGACTGGTATTACACAATGCATACATCTAGCAGATAGTTGGGCTGCGGCAGGGTTTTCTAAAGTTTCGGATTTCTTGAGAAAAGGGAAATAGATTACCCTGGTGGAAATGTCACAATTAAACACCAGGAATGTTATTATATTAGGGTCATACAATACTGTGTATAAGTTTCTTGTTCAACTGGATATCACTCGGTTGGGTCAACAAAGCCAATTAATAAATGACCTTTTAATTGACAAACCCGATAGAAAACCAGGGTTTAGAAGCACCATCTTGCACAAAATAGGAAGTTGGATCTTAGCCAGAAGGTGACAAAAAAATGGCAGAATCAGGAAAATCAGGCAATCCCTTTGAATGTTTGGTTAGTTGTTAATAGATTTAATTTCAGCACATTACGTGGGGAGAATTGGCAGAGAATGCTATTCTTTAGTAAATGGTTACTTTATCGTACATCTGCTTCCATTTCTAAAATGTATCCTAATTATTCTCCACACTGTTTTAGATGTATCCATCACTCCCCAGGTAACTGGTCATATGTCATTGTTCACTGCGCCAAGATTGGGAAATTTTGGGAAGAGATCTTTAATTTTTGACAGACCGAATGTGATCTTATGATCGCAGTGAATGAGAAACTAATCCTGCACGGTTTTGACCCGGATCTTTTTTTACCTGACCAGGTGGCTAAATTACCATATATCGCTATGGCAGTGGCCAGATCTCTTTTGCTACAACAATGGCGCACAGAACAGATTCCATCTATGTATAAATGGCTAAAAAAGATGAGACGAGTTAAAACTAGTGAGCGAACCTTTGCGCTACGGGTGGGGGGGATTAGAAGATTTGATAAGATCTGGGGGACATTTTTTGATTAAATCTGAAAGGAATTATTGTTATTATAAGAGTCAGTAGTTCGTCTAAATATTATATTATTTGTATATACTGTGATTAATTGCTTAGTTACAATGCTTGGTGTATGGCTTGTGTTCTATTTGATAGGCTTGTGTAAATGTCTTTTTTTATACTGAATGAACTTAAGAAATGTCGATGGTTTGTATATTATGCATAACTTTGTATTGTCACTTAGGACTTCAATACAAAAAAAAGAAGAAAGATACTTCTCACAGCTTGGGGGGTTCTGTCTTGGAATGTAAGTGAGTTTAGCAAAATCTCATCTTAGGAAGTTTTAAAGAGGTGGTGAAAACATATGAGATATTTTGTTCCGAGGAAACATGGCTGCGCAAAGAGCCTGCTCCACTCCCGGGATTTTTCTTGATGCCTAAAAGTGCTGAAAAAGTGAGTCAGGGTCACTCCTCAGGGAAAGTGATGATTTTGATATCCACCAAAGTGGCACAAAAGTGACGGTAATAAGGTTGGACTGTAACTAGACATACTTTTGCTTAGTTCATTTGTTTAATAAGGATGAAAAGATGGATTCTATAATTGCTATTATTGTGTAGATTTATCCAGCAAATATGAAGGATTATCGGACTCAGCTAAAGCTTATGAAAGAGGGCCTGGAAAGATTATCAACAGAATATGCTTCACTGATGATATTACCATTAGGAGATTTCAGGCATTAATTGTACCCTTAAAATAGTACTAACTACTTACAAAATAAGCTCTGCATCCTTCCCTATTAATGCCACACGGCAAGGAATATAGCATTACAAGAATATTTAGCATTACTTAGGTTGTTCAGTTTAAACAGATGATTCTGTATGGCTCACCTGGCAAGGCAAACTGTTAGATAGAGGGACCAGGGTTGCCCAGTATAAAATATTTTTATCAATACCTGGTTCTTTTTTAGAGTGTTTGATTTTAGAGTTTTAAACTTAGATGGAAGTGATTATTGGCCTATTTGTGTTGTATTTAGAATGTGGGAAAGGAAGCTCAGGGAAAAGATTGTTTCAGTACATGTAAACTATCCCAAGCACCTACCACAAGGATATCAGAGAAACACTTAGGGGCATATTTACAAGGGCTTTATCTCCGCTTTTTTGGCTTGAAAAGCTAAAAAAAAAGCGGAGATAAAACCAGCACCCTATTTACAGGAGGGTGCTAACATGCATAATCGCATGTTAGCACCCTTTTTCCCCAACGCCTCCCTTTGCATCTCCAATGAGATGCAAAGTGGGCGTTACTGGGCATACCCCGGGTGGACTACCTTGCAAATATCGCTGATGTTTACATCGCGATATTTACAAGGCAGCCCACATGATTTTAGCAGACGTAATATTTTGGCGACAAAGGCAGTTTTCTCCAAAACTAACGTCTGCTAAAATCCTGGCTTGGCCATCCCTAACATAGGGGTGGATTCTACTGATACGACCTCAGGGTCATATCTGCAAGGTTATCGCCGTTTTACAGGGAACATCGCTGGAAAATCAGCGATGTTCCCTGCAAAACTGCGATCTCCCCGCTATTGCAGGAATTTTTATTGCCTTGGAGATACGCGTTGCTAATAACGCGATATCTCCACGATAAAAACCTGTGAATGCCGCCGTTAGGAAAATGAGTGCTAAGCACGCTTTGAGATAGTTATCGCAAAGCGTTGCTAATATGCCCCTCAATTCTTTTGGATGAGCTTCTGCAGCAACAGGAAGAAATAGAATGGGTGTACCAGAGTTTCAGCAGCAACAGAAAGGATAGGAAGGATGTACCAAGAGCATTCTTTATGCTGGTATAAGGAAATAATATCCTAAGTGGTATATTGTCTTCAGGCTGAAGTAAGAACACAAAGGCGAAAGGAGAATATGGAGCAAAGAGGGATAAGGAAAACAAATAGTTGGCTTGATAATGAATGTAGAAGTTTAAAGTGACAGAGAAGTAAAAGGGAAAGTAACTTTAATAAACACTATGACTGCAAGCAAGAAAATATCCTACAGTGGGATAAAAAGATCTAAAAGAATTGATTGAATTGAAAGAAAAAAGCCTACTTTAAGGTTATTGAAATGAAAAAAGGTAAGGACATTTTGGCACTTGGTGAGGGAGGGATCAGGCAAGGAAGGCTGGAAAGTGATTTGTATGATGTGCAAAGATGCCTTGGTTAGGTACTTAAATGACATCTACGATAGTGCAGGAATCGGAGTTCCAAGAGAGGTGCATTTTGTAATCAGTAAAGAACTTCACCAGCTCTCTTCCTATAAAAAAGATCAAGGAAACAGTAAACTCCCTAAAGTTAATGAAAGAAGCAGGTCCAGACAACCTCTGGGCAGTGATGCCTAAATCAAAAGCAGGCTGGTGAAAAAAAATCGACTTCCTGGTTTTTCAAAGTGTTTTAGGATCTGGCTTTTTCCTGAAAGTTGGAAGGGGGCAATTATAACACCTATGTACAAAAGAAGATGGTGCAACACTGGCAAAATATAATTGCTTAATTAGTCTATTAGATTTAGGGGAAAATATTTTCAAAAACTTAGCTCCAACTGTTGAAAGCATGGGTGGAAAGTAATAATGTAAAGCCACAGGAGCAATGATGTTTTAAAGAGGAGCACTCAACTTTAGACCAGTGCTTTAGTTTATGGGTACTACTACTGGCAAGGAAGTCGAAAGAGCAAAGGGAGAAATTCATTTGTTACTTTAAAGACATCCTTGCTGCGTTCGATATGGTGGACCAAAACCTCCAATGGGAGACCTTAATTAACTTTAGACTCCCAAAAGATCTTTTGCCAATACTTCAGTAATTACAAAGACAGAACTGGGCGCAGGTGATAAGGGATACAGAGAGATCATTAACATGGAACATAAACATAGTGAGTGAACTTCGCCAATGCTATGTGTTGGTTCCACTGGTAGTTTCCATTTTCTAGGGAGTCCTACTATCAGTCTTAAAAGGTACAAAGGGTTTTTGCCCAAAAATGAACAGCATGCATGTGCCATGCCTCCTATATGCTGATGATTTGATCCTATGGACATGTCACAGATTTTCTTTGATCACTGTTCAAGGAAGAAAGAGTCAGTTAATATGGAACAACTAAATTGGTGGTATTTGGGAAGTCCAAAACAAGGTTTCAATGGTTATTGGGTCAAAATAAATTAGAAGTGGTTAATAAGTACAAATAGTTAGGCATGCGATTTAATGGCACTCTGAATTGGAAGATCCACATTGAAGCCTTAAAGGTAGGTGTCCTATCCTCAGTCTGCGGGTTGCAGAAGTTTAATCGCAATCATTTTTTGACCCTCTTTTATCAGTAAACCTTGCCATGATCTGCCCTTAATTTCAGTATGCTGCGAACCTTCTGTATTTAAGTGGGAAAATAGATTGGAACAATGAGAAAGGCAAACAAGGCTATCCGAGGTGGGTCTTGACTGTAGCAAAGGAGAAGGCTAGCAAAATCCACAGGGAGGAAACTCTTTTGGAAGAACAGAAGAATATAGAAACAGACATCCCACCCAGGGTTATCCTGACTTTCAATTCTGAAACAAATCAGATTGCCAGTATAGTCACAAGTAACTGGAACACATTAAAAAGTGACCCAGAATTAGGACATGGTCTGCTCAAATGACCCATGATTACTTACCGTAAAGGGAGAAACCTCAGAGACATACTGGTTAAGGGAGATATCACCAGCAAAAATACTACCTTCCACCAGGGACTTCAAGAGTTTTATCCGTGTGGCCATTGCAAGACGTGCCGAGCAAGCTACATGAAGAAAACCTACGAGACACCTACAGGATCCAAAAACATTAGTCAATTTTTGACATGCAATTCCTCCCATGTCATTTATGTCTTGGAATGCCTGTGTAAATTACAGTATGTGGGCAGTACCCCCCTCCAGCAAATAAGAGAATACTAGAGCACACATGGGCCATAACCAAAAAAGACCCTCACTACCCCATGGCTAGACACTTTGCCGAGTACTATCTTTCCAACAATTTCCTGCTAATACTTTATTATAGAGCAGGTTCATCAAAACTACAGGGGAGGGAACAGAACACTACTGTTAAGGAAAATAAAATTGTGGAACATTCTAGAACTTCAGGGTAGTTTCCGAAGAGGCCACAACGTGGACGAAGATTTAGGTATTCACTTACATGAAAACTAAAGATCTAGTACAGTTCATACATGTTGTATTTCCACCTGTAATTTTTTATTTGACTGTGTGTTCTCTATTGTTCATTGATATGTCCTTGTTTTTATTTAATGCATATTTCAAGAATTGCATTTTATTTTATTTTTTATTACAGGGGAAAAGCAAGAGACCATCTCATGGAGAAGGCTACCGTTTGGAGTTCCTACCCTTTTCGTCAAACATCACGCTGAAGTGGTGGAGGGCACGTCACAGATAAGATTCATTCTGGTTTTATTAACATAGTTTCACATTGTGTTAATTTTATTTGTATATCACATGATTGAAGATGATATTTAAACCAGCAGGTGGTTGGGTTACTGTGGCAATACATACAGATCACCATTTTCAGTTAGTAAGGACTACGCGTGTGTCTAGTTCGTATTCCCTGACTGGATAACATAGAATCATACACTTTGTCTATTACTTCTTTAAACCATAAGTGGTTGTAAATACGAGGGGAGGATCAATGGCCACTTTGGCTAATAGTAGTAGGAGGAATTTAGGCACTATGACATTGCAGTATTGAACATGTACTCCTGTACCATTACATGATTACTCTGAGCTACAGACTTAACTTGGGATTCCCCCTTAGAGGGTGTACTGTGCTAGGAACCATTTAGACATGGCACTTATGCTATTAGGACAAAGTGCGGACTGTGTATATTCTCACTATGAGACGTACAACAGGATGACAATATGCAGATGTATTTCACAACTAGGTTACCATGACAACATGTAAAGTGCAGCTCTGTACTTACCTGGAGCATTTAACCGGGTGGGTTTTCACAGAGGGTGTATGTTGCTTGTGTGTAATTATCTGTGGACCATATTATTTAGGATATCCTAAACATAAAGTACTGTAGGAATTGACTACATGTATTTTAGACATTTCAATGTGGATGCACTGAGTATTTAACCAGGTTGGTTTCTCAGAGGGCATGTATTATATTATTTTATTTTGTTGATTTTTATTCTGTTTTGTCTGAAATGGATATTAATTCATTTGTATCTGCATAACACATGATTTACTGTGCCTCAAACAAATGTACTAAAGGAATTGGCATCAAGCCTACATTTATTTAGACATTTCAAAATGGATGCCCTGTTTACTTGTGTACCACAGCACTTTGTAGTCTGCCCTCTGCTTCTAATCTTTTGTATGTATTCAGCCATGTATCTCACATCCGGTGTAAGCAAGACTGCAAGACAGTCGAAACACGTAACTGGATAATACATCTACCATTGAATTTACCCCCTGAGTGATCATCCTATTTTGCTTTGTGACTGTGATTTTATGTCCGAAGCGCTCCGCCGGCATGAGCTATCCTCAGGGCGGGGAGAGTGGAAGGAGCACCTTGGATTTTATATATATATATATTATATCGCATGATGCTTTCTAATCTATACTTATTTTGCATTTGTTTTAAAGGCTAACAGTCTGAGTAAAAATTAATTTTAAACTTGAACTTCAGCGGGCCAAACCTGGTGACTGTAGTTGACCTGCGCTCGCTCCATCGCGGTCAACCTGAACATGTGACTTTGACCCGGTCCAGCAAGACCACATATAAACTGTTGTTGCTTTGTGCTTTTCGGAGTAAGTTTCACTAAAATCTTTAAAAAATCATAACTCCAGTTGTACTGATTGGATCATTTTGGTGTCAAATAATTAGTTAGAATGTACTCAATTATTCTAAATTGGTTTATTTCTGTGTTGTGTTCTCACTTGAATAATGTTTGTGTGCTGCATAAATATTTTGTGCATTGCGTCTAGGTTAAGCTTGACTGCTTTTTGTGCCATGATACCCAGGGTTAAGCACAGGTTAATTAATGACCATTTGTGGTTCACCCTGCAAGGGACTGTGGCTGTTGCTTGAGCAGGGCTCACACCCCAATTAACCAACAACCCATTTTTCTAACAAGCGTGCTTCTGTGTGGGAATGTTTGCACTTTTTCACCAAAACAAGTATTGTGTTTTAACTCTTGTCCTTTACACCTTTGTAATTTGCTTTGTAGTTCTTTCTAGGTGAGCACAGAGTTTGTGGGGTTTGAAACTGCATAATCATGCAGAATTACATTAAAGTTCTGCTAGATTCAGTGAAATTCCACGATGGGGCAGAGTGGGCATTTAGTGCTATTTTCTTAGCGAAAATGCACCCGTTTTTCTAAAAATGTATGCAACAATGCATTTTGCCTAAGAAAATAGTGCATCCTCCGAAAGCCCATACATTCTCTCCATTGATTAAAACATTGGGGAAGGGAGAGCAGCCACTCTATGTTTACAAACTGCATATCCCTTAGCACCCTTACACACTGAGATTAAAAGTTGTAATCACTGCAGAGTATGCAAGGTTGCCGAGTGATATGCAGTGGTTTTTAAACATAGAGGGAATTGGAAGCAGTCCCTTTGTGGTTAGAAAGAACTGCAGGGACTAAAGTAGGCAATTTTGCCAGCAGAGCAGCGGAATTTATCAATAATTCTGCATACAACAGTGATCTAGTCTGTTGCACTTTAAGAATGCATATTGCAATTCATTACAAGCTTATTGTTTCAATACTATGTTTGTCAGTTTACAGTGCTTACCCTTCCATATTAGATCACTACATTGTTGGGCTCTTCTCCCTAATACTGTGTCTCCCCCTTTTGCACAGTTTTCCCAATTTCACTTCTCCTTTCTATTAGGTCGGCCTTGCAAAAAAAGAACACATACATGCATAAACATGCATAGAGTGGAGAGAGCCCAACAGTCTACTTTTCAGTTACATATTCATAAAGCCACCTTCCAAATTTATCTTCACGATCACAATCTTTGATGAAGCTGAGTCCTCTATCATGAGACCTTTTGCTTTGGCTGGAGAATTCTATTGGTGTTTCTTTGACTGATGGGGTCTTGTCCAGTACTTACGTTTCCACTTCAGTCACAGCGACTACTCCTAATGCTCTGACAACTAGACATTCTTCCCAAGCAGTGATTGAGGTGGAAGAAGCCATCTGGAAAAAGATGGCTGATCCTTTCCAACTCTGATCTGCAAGTTAACATTAATTGTGCAAAAGAAAGAGTAAGTCTTCAGGATGTTGGTAAAATTGCGTACCCTGAACAATTAGGTGGCCTATTGAAACTTCAAAATGGGAGGTATCTATACAAAACACCTTTGTGCCAGGAGCCTGAATGGTCACTTAAGAGTAGCTCATTGTTACATAACTTCTAAAGATAAAACGTTAAAAAGACAATATATGATTCCTTTCAACGATTACCCCTGAACATGCATACATTTTGTTTTTAATGTTTTTAATGCATTTACTTACTTATCAATGAACTTTGATGTGGCTTATACCTTATGCACTTTGGGAGAATATATTTTGTTCAGAACGGGACCCCAAGTCCACAATATGTGATACTAACATCAGATAACCTTATTACTTCTCACAAATATGGACATCGGCTTTAAGGCAGTCACACTTGTTGTATGGTTCCTACTTTCTCAGTAAAACTGTGCGTTTAGGCAACATAAATTTCAACACTGAACACTGAGCCCTCCCATACCATCAGAATATGTTGACTTAATTCCCGGCTAGCTCAAAGTGTGCCATCTAGGCCCCTAAACTGACAAGGCACCGGATGGTATCTGCAACCTCAGAATATGACAACCCTAATTACCCCAAAGAAGTTGTGGGCTGTTATACATGCCCCCAGTAGGTACAACCATGATTTCGTTGATAGTGAGCATAACCTTCTGGCATACACCTAGACAAATGAGCACCATTTAAATATGAAATAATCTAACTATATTTGAGTCTGTGTTTACTCTTTAATTATTGTGTTTCTTGTGAATTTACTAATAATGTGACCCTACTCTTGTATTCTCAGTTATTTTTATTTTACAGACTTCTTTATTTCAGCAAATTGTGATTTCTATATTTATCAATGAATTTAGTTGCGAAGAATGCAGTTAAAAAAACTATTCTGAGAGGTCTAACTACCGCCAGTGTTTATTGATGAAACCTGCACACCGATAATAATGATAGGTCACAAAGAATTCTTTTCTTGCTACAAACCTTCATTAATATTTATTCTTACTTTTTAGCACAGGGAACCTCTTTTTCTCTTCCTTCATATGGATATTCTTTCTAGACACCACTCTTACATGTCGGAATAACATTTGCTGATTCACAATGGTATTTTTTTGAAATACGTGAAAATAATCTCATGTAGCACAACATGGCTCCATATTTTTGTTTTTTGTTTCTCTAGCCTTGAAAAAGCCGTAGGCTTGCATGCCTTCGTAAGTCGAAACGCTTGTTGGCTATACAAGATAACAACAATGTCACTTTGGAACAATAATAAACATACAGAGCAAGAACTACATTCCTGTATGACTGAATTTGTACCAAACTAACATACTCCACACTAAGCACCGTCCTGAGAATTTTGGGAAAACCTGAACGACACAAAAAAATTTTTGGGGACAATATTTTTTTCGGTATCTAATTCAAAATAGAGGTGTAGTGTGCCCGACCCTCCCATGAGTGTCCCTAAGATCCTCTACACAAAAAAACAAGTATACAAAAGGAGCATTGACTGGAGGGTCTTGAGTGGGTCGGGCCTTTGTGATGGTTCACCTGTCTGCCTGCATTGCCTTTGGTTTTCATTGAGCTCACCAAATGAATTCAGTCAGAACAAGATATATAATCACATTCTTAATGAATTAGAAAATATACACGTTTTTAGTGAAAGCAGTCATCGTTAGTGACCTTCGCTCTGAGCAAAGTTACAACTTTCATTTCCAATCTTTAATAAGTAAACTATACAGTTTATTGAGCCATAACATTCTTATCAAAACATTTTATACAGCAGGAAGGTATAATTATATGGCTGTAAAATATTGTAATCTATTTCACATATCAGGCAATAAATAGCTCAGGATGTTTTTTATTTGTCATATAAGCTCACACAAGTAAAAATGTGGAGATCCTGGTTTAGAGTGACAAATCACTTAGATAAAGCTTAGTTCATAAAAGCCAGGCCATTTCTGACTCATTTCTTTTTTACTGTTTTCACAGTGGACTATCCAACCCCAAGTATAACCTAACACCATTTTGATGCAGCACGCTACAGTCATCATCTGAGGTTTACACATTTACCTGAAAAAAACAAACTTAAACGTAACAATTATGCATTAAAGCAGAGCAACGCGAAGTGAAACCAGGAGCTTTATAAGCGCTGCAAAGCGGTTAGAAAGTACGGCTTAGGTTTCAAGACAAAACCAGATGATGGTGTCATATCAAGTGTCTCTTCATGAACTTTTTCAATCCTCAGCTGCTGCAGCATTGTTGTTAGAATGAGAAAAACCTCATTACGGCCAACATCTTCTCCGAGACATTTTCTTGTTCCCATACTAAACATCATTACTTTATCCACCTTGCTCTTGTCGAGTTCTCCCTTAAAATCCAGAAATCGTTCTGGCATGAACACATTGGGATTTTTCCACATTGTGCTGGCAAAAAAACAAAAAAAAGATTTAAAAAACCAAGACAGGATGAATTGCATTCTACTATTGTGCATGTTGGTAATATTTAAAGTTAAGGGTGCTATTAGCAAGGTCAGCTGTTCATTTACCGACTGATTTGTAGGGAATGGTCAATATTATTGACATCCTACACTGAAACATTTTGTATACATATTCTCATTAAGCAACTCCCTACGCCCCCTTTTCACAACCTTCTTGTCCTTTGTTGACCCTGCCATAAACTACCTTGGGTCAAAGTTTGGTTGCCAGGTAGACAGCTAGCAGGCTAGGTCAGGGAGGTGAATGTTCATAGAGACTTCTTATGGACACGAGTAAATCCCTGCAAGCAGGATTTGGATTCAGACTTGACATGTGTGGCTGGAATTTCTATATAACTATTCTTATTTATGGAAAAATTGAGCAAAATTCAGGTTTTCATCTTGTGACGTAACAACAGTGAGAAACCATTGCTTCGCACTGTTTGATGTTACCAATGAAAATGCTATCTTCCCCTTGCATACTTGTAGTTTTTTGTGCTTTTTTATTTGGCACAAGTATGTCCTCACATACAAAATGAAGGCCAGGTTTGTATTCTGCATATTTTCACTTTATTTATTTTAGCATTTCGTGTATTTAGATGAATGCAAATCATACACATTTCGCACACTTCTAGTAGAAAAAAAGAGGGTAACAACGATCAAAATCGAGTGAGTTGACAGCCAGGCCACTATTCTTCGACTTTGTCTGGGCCATCAAGGACCTGAGTGAGATGGTGGCTGGTGTTCTTAGCATCCTTTTTGTGCCTTTTTTGGGTCTCCGCAGACCTGCAGGAGAATATGTGTGGTATGCTTCTAGGGATAACAGACACATGTCCCTGCTGACCCACTCTTACAGGCAATAACATACTGCGCTGTACGGGAGCCCAGTTATTTTTAACTTTATATTAGAGCGAAGGGAGGACGAGGATTTCACAGAGAATGGTGTGGGTTTTGAAAGGAGACTATGTGGCATATTATCAAGAAACGGCGTTAAAAAGAAGCCCATGTTGACACCAGAACATGGGCTTCTATTGGAATTATCAAGGGCATATTATCAAGCCCATTATCGCCGTTTTCTGCTGCTAAAGCGGCGATAATTTAACGCTGTTTCTTGATAATATGCCCCAACATTTTGTTTTATATTTGGAAGGGTGAAAAGGAGCACATGTATGGCCCCTCATAGCCGCTAGTCCACAGCATAACTGTTGAAAGCAGCGCAGATGATTAGGGAGACTTGGTGGGTTATCAAAATATAAAAATGTAAATGTGTAAAAACTGAATAACAGACAGTTTTTACCTTTGGGGCTCCGAGTGTCATCACAGACAACTCATTTTATTTATTCATTGTTTGATTTGAGCCAAAAAAAGTGCACAAACATTACAAATTCACTCCTATTATTTAAAAAAAACACCTTTCGCTAGTTAGCTGTTACTTAAGGACCACTTTGAAATTCTCTTTATCATAGGAAGCTAAGTATGTTAATCACAGTACAAATGAACTCCCTAAATGTAGTAATGTCATCATCAGTTAATACAATCACCTCAATTTGACTTTATCTTTACAATCTCGTAATTATTCATTTTAGCATTTACGAAGTAACCAATATACAGTATACCACACTCAAACAGTGACCTATTATAACAGCAACAAAATTAAAATTCAAAGGCAATTGTATAAATAAACATACGGCTCATCATTGCCACAGTAGGCTTCATATTAAACTTATTGACCACTAGATCTGTTCAATATTATTGTTTATTGATTCTAAAAATGTACCAATCCTATAACATTGCCTGATATTACTGCATACTTATGATAGATAATACATCTTGAATATGTTGTATCTGGAGCTCTCTAAAACAGGAGGGAACATTTTCTTTCTTTCATAGGAAAAAACACTGCAAAATATTCATAGATGACACAAGTTCAAGAAGCACTGTGTGCAGCACGGACAAAGAGCCTTCGATTGGAATTCTTTATTGGAAATCAAAGTACTACATTTCCACTTTATAAACGCTGGCACTTGGCCGATTCTCATCTTCAGTATCCTTTTTATTTTTTGTTTTTTTATTTTATTAAACAACTCCAGTGTATACAGAAATGCAAAACTCAAACATAGACATAAAAAGCATATAAGACTTAAGCAACAAAAACGCCATAATGATATATCATAAGAAGAGAGAACACAGAATATAATGAAAATGTGCTACATATATTTATCCTCCCCAAAATAATGTATATTTGGTACCATTATTCAAGGTGATGTGTAAGTAGATGTTATTAAGTTGAGATGTTGTGTCCCCTACCGTTGTGCATACTGCTAATAATGTAATGTTGTGGTTTTGGCTTAATATTGTCTCTTTTCTTATTTCCATAGCTGGAGTTGTTTGTTTTTTAGAAGTTTTCATCCCCTGCCCCCCTTCCCCTCCCTCCCCTTTTCCCTCCCTCCCCCTCCACCCTCGCACCCAATATAAGGCAAAAAGACTCCATTGGAGTCTAAAAATGATGAAGGTGCAACACGCTATCAGGTCCCGATTAAGACTTGATATCAGAAAAAAGAAATTAGAAAATATACGAGAGCATATTATACGTAGGAAATAAAAAAAATTGTGAATAAATTATGTCCGAGCTACTGCTCTAACTGCCTACCTGGCCAACTCTAAAAAAAAAAAAAAAAGATCCCACTAAAGGACATCCTTAATAAATCATATCAATACTACAATACTACTTTCGGTTTGCTATAGAAACGTTAATTTTACTATCAGTCAACATATATATCTCATATCAATTAATTTTTTTGATTTTCAGGAAGTGGTTGTCAGCGACCCTTAGTGTATATACACACCTTGATGATCCCGATTAAAGCAATGTTATCAAGGATGTTATATTACTTTAAGCCATCTAGGTATTCCTTTACTTTAATTTCAGAAACAAAGAACTTAGTCTGCCCCCCATAGATAACCTTGAGCCGTGCTCGATTGTTAAGATAGACCCGAGCTTTTTTGTCCTGAAATGGTTTTATGAGTTGGGGTAGCCTCCATCTTCTTTCAACTGTTGTATGGCAAAAGTCTGGGCGTGAGAAATATGATATTCCTTTGGAGGTACGCTTGGCTTCTGGTCTAGCTTTTTCGAAGATTGCCTGCCTGAGCAAAAAGTTGGCAAAGAAAACAAGAATAGCTCTGGGGTAGGCTCCAGGTTTCGCGGGGGTCTTCAAAGTGAATGGCATACGATGGGCGCGTTGGATTTCAACATCCCAATTCCAGGCTGGGAGCTCAGGCAGGGAGTGGCGAAAAAGATTGATTATGAAGGTACGGGTGTCTTCCCCCTCTGCCGCCTTGGAACCCCCCTCATCTTCAGTATCCATTGTCTTATATTTTTTGCTTTTATATCTTTTAGGTACTGCTGTAATATACCATTATATGTCTAGTATAATGGGCCAGCTGTGGTCTCTTCCTGCAATCATTAATATCAAATTTCTTTTAGGACATTTTTTATTTTAATTTTTCTAACTCACAGTTGGAGTTCATTAAAATTAATAGAAGGGGACACCTTCATAGCCTGCAGGACATTTCCCAAATTCTTAGTCCAAAGGTTTGAGTCCATCAGTTGTGAGTGACATTTAAGTAAATAGCTACATTTTTCCTTGGGTGTTGACCAACATTTTACTGCTAATCAAGGGGGGGGGGGGGAGGAAGGAATCCGGGATCCTTCACTTCCCTATGCTTAAGTATAATCTGATCAAAGGAGAAGGATCACTTGTCGTGCATAACTCTGGGTATGCGGAAACGGTTCTTATAAGTCCCAATAAAAAACCCTCATACACGTGTTGAATGTTGGTAGCGTTAAGCGGTATATCTTGGTTCTCTGCTTTCCCTCACACGCGTTTGCACAATCATCGGGTTTAGTGGTTATGCACCTCCACCAGGAGGAAATACCCTTTTGTTAATACAGTAGTGACCAGTAATGGTGCTCGTGAATTAGTGAAGGAAAATTAAAAGTCTCTATAGTCAAGATATTGTTATTTATTCACTCTGGTTTCTAGAGGCATTAAAAACAATGTGGGTGACTTTGAGTTATTATGACTCAATCACACTGAAAAAATGGTGTAGGTCGTCATGTTTCAGCCCTCAATCGCCGGTTGGTCGGGTGGGCTTTCTTCAGGACCAGGGGGTGTAGTGTGTGAAAGGTACTACTAAGGATTACTTAGTGTATCTGTGAAGAGGAACAGCTGTTAATGTGGTTCCTAAGGTCCTAAGGTACCAGTGAAGAAAATAATCAAAAAGGAGGTTTTTTTTTTAGGCTATTCAATCTTCAGAATATCCTGAGGACATTTTTAAAATAACAACACAGTGGTCTCATTTTTGATAAAAAGTTAATACTTCTAACTCTACTCCCTATGTCTCAGATAGGGTCAACTCTCTCATAATTAGCAAACAACTTAGTTTCGTATATCTAGAACGTCTATTGGCAAAGTGGTATCTGGTTTCATGTATTGCATGTCTGTTCGGAAGCCATTTTACTATGTCCAGTAAGTCTCTGGTTTTTAGATAATCACTAACAAAATGTTATTACTCATTATACTGAAGTCTGCTAACGAAGGCGCATTTCATATACCTTCGCTAGTAATCATTCTGAGCGCTGCGTTCTTATCATTCATACCAATGAGGGCGCATTTACCATAACTTCTCATGGTTTTGAACAATTGTAATCACACTCAGCATTACGCGAGGTTGGTAGGAGGTTCGAGGTTAGGGAAGTGTGTGAAAGCACTCTCATATATTCGAAGGCGCATTTCAAATACCTTCTATGACATTCATTCCAAACGTGCATTCAAACAAACCCAAAACCGATGGAGGCGCATTTCATATACCTTCTCATGTGGTTTGAGTAACATACAGACTGGTTCAGTATTATGCGACGATAGTCAGAGGTTCGAGGTTCATAGGGTGGTTATGTGAAACTCCTAGGGTGAGTCGTTCACTCAATTGGTGCGGTCACACTCTGCACGTACAATTATTGTATACATTCAATTCACGTACCTTCAATAGGGTTTCATTAAAACCTCATCGGGATCCACGAGGGTCAGCGGGGCCTGCTATGAGGACAGGTTGCATTTTAGTTTACATAACACAATTTATCATACGTTACGGTTTTGTAGCCGTCGAGTCTCCTGCTACCTGCGGTTCCTCCGTAGTCAAACTTGTTCTGACTCTGCCACTGATGGTCCCGGAAACAGAAGGTTCGTGTATTTATGCGTGAATGGCAATGTGGAAAGACATATTATCTTGCCCTTAGTCTTTCTTCTGATGTGAAAAAATTACGTCGTGTGTTTACAATGTCACAGTGGTCATTGTTTATGGGATTTTATAATTATTCACGAAATTTCATGATTTTCTTATTGCTCAAGGTCATTACATTACAGTATAGTAAAACACGTGGTATTGCCCTTAGTCTTACTTCTGGTGTCACACAAAGACTATCATGTGTTTGCGTTATCGCAGTGTTCTTGGTTAAAAAGTTTTTTGATTTGCCACACATCATCCTTACTGTCTTCACGGAATTCTTTATTTTAATACGATATTTTTTGACATCATCGTGGTTCTTAGGTTCATTTCCCATTTTTGTTGTTGATCTTCGGTATTGTTCAATGGATAATGGGTGACCCTTTTGTTTCCATTGGGGTAGCTCAGCGCTTGCTGCTTACTTATAAACGCTCCCCCATGGGATATTGTCGTTTAGTCCTTCCCGGTCAGTGCCCAATCTGTGTATCCATCTTTGTTCCTTTTCAAAAAGGATCCGTTCGGTATTGTGGTCTTTGTTTGGCAGTGTTTCTAGAACAACCCATTCTAGGTCATTCATTGTGTGTCCTGCTTCCAGGTAATGGGTAGACATCTTGGTAGTGATCTTTTTGCATTTGACGTTACTTCTACGTTCACACATCCGCTGTTTTATTTTTTTGCAAGTCATGCCAATATAGAGTTTTTTGCATGGACATGTGATCATGTAGATCACATGACTTGTATTGCAGTTGGTGTGGTTCAACAATTTCCATCTGAAGTCTGGCAACAGTAGTATTTCTTTTGTGACCTTAGTCAGAGGACACACAGAGCAGGAGCCGCAGGGGTAATTTCCCATGACTGGGCGCGTGTCCCATGGTGAATTCGTGATGGATGGAGGTTTTTTAGGGGGTGGTCTGGTATGAACCAACATATCTTTCAGATTCCTAGTTCTCTTATTAGCAAACCTCGGTTTCGGCCACTGTATATCTGCTGAGGTTAGAATATTCCAGTTCTTATTTACGCTCTTCTTAAGTTTATTGCTTGCAGGCCCATAAGTGGTTACACACGTCAAGATGTCGGGTTCTTGTTCTCGTAGTATTGGTTCGAGGAGCCCCTCTCTGTTCTGATTCCGTGCTCTTTTCTGACATCTATCGATAATTCTTTTGGGATGATTCCTGTCTCCAAGCTTTCTTCCAAGATCGCGTGCTTGTAATTTGTAGTCATTGGTATTGCTGCAATTCCGGCGTAATCTTAGGAACTGGCTGTAAGGGAGATTCTCCCTTAACGGTCTGGGGTGAAAACTTTGGTAGGAAAGTAGGCTGTTCTTGGATGTTGGTTTATGAAAGGTTTTTGTCTGTAAATTTTCTCCTTCTACGTAAATGGTGATATCTAGAAAGTCCAGATGTTTTTTATTGGCTGTATATGTAAATTTGAGCCATTGATCACGTGTGTTGATCCAATTATGGAAGTTCACTAAGCTTTCCAGATCCCCTTTCCAGATTAAGATGACGTTGTCGATATAACGACGCCAAAACAAAATCTGTTCATGGTAGGGATTAACGGGGTTGTTGATATGTTTGACCTCAAAATTGCTGACATACAGGCCTGCTACGCTTGGAGCAAACGTGCTTCCCATAGACGTTCCATGGCATTGTTGGTACATGGTATCGTTATACTTGAAGTAGTTCTCTGTCAGGGCCATCTTGCAGCATTCCAAAACAAAATGTCTGGGTGTCTTGTAATCCCAGTCTCTGTCGAAAAGGATATTCTCTAAAGTTTCTAGAGTCTCTTGCTGTGGCAGACTTGTGTACAAACTTTCGACATCAAGTCCAACCAAAATCATATTCTCTTCTGAGTATTGAAAGTCTTTGAGGAGATTCAAGAGGTCCCTAGTGTCCTTAAGGTACGTTGGTGTTCTTTGAACTATCGGTTTTAGGTATTGGTCTGCGAATTGCGACAATGGTTCTAACACCGAACCGATACCGGAGACTATAGGTCTACCTGGTGGGGGGACACGTTCCTTATGTGTCTTGGGTAAGGAATAAAAGTAGGGTATACGGGGGTTCGTGGTTTCTAAGAATTCTGCCTCCTTTTTCGAAATTCAGTTATTTGTTTCCGCTTCATTAATCATTAGTGTTATGCTTCTCTGTAATCTTGGTGTTGGGTCAATGTTGATCTCTCTGTAGAATTTTTGATCTGACAATAGATCTAAACATTGTTGATTGTAGCCCTCCTTGGAAAGGAGGACTACACCACCCGCTTTATCTGCTTGTTTTATAATGATGTCTCCATCATTCTTCAGTTCATTCAACGCCTGTTGTTCGGCTCTTGAGAGATTCTGAAATGGTTTGTTCATGGTGTCTTTTAGGCCATCTATGTCTTTCATTACTGCTTGTTCGAAAGTCAGTATTTCGATGGGTACCTGCGAGTTGAGAGGACAGAAGGTGGATTTTTTTCTTAGGGTGGTATCGCCATCCAGTGTTTGGGGAATCTGGTTACTGAAAAATGACTTTAACTTTAGTTTTCGGCAGAATTCCGCAATTTCGCATTTCATTTTGAAGATGTCAAGGTTTGGGGTCGGGACATATCCAAGACCTTTATTGAGGATCTTTTCTTGGTCTTCAGTTAAGACTTTATTTGTGAGATTAACTACAAGGTTGTTGTGCTCGTTCCTGCCTTCCCTCTGGTCATACTCCTGGTTTGCACCTGTCGAGCTTGGTCCTGCCAGGTTACACCTTTTTGTCTCGGTCCTCAGTTGTTCTGGCCTCTCCCTAAAAAAGAAGGCCCTTGTTGATAATTTGGTTGTTGCATCTGTGCATTCATCGACGGGGGACCTTGGAAGTAAGGGTCTACCCACCCTTGAAAATGGGGATTGAATGGTGGGAAGGGAATCATCGCTAGATTCGGTGGATATTGCGGGGTCCGCCAATAATTCCTACCTCGTCGATTGCCTCTCCTGTTGCGGTTTCTCCCTCTCTGATTAATAGAGAAATCTTCCCCACTCCAGTCAGAACCATCCGTTGATGAACCACTGTTGGAGCTATAGTTCACTGCATTGTCATTTGGATTGAAATCCTTACTGCTATAAGGATGAATTTTTTCCAAAGAGAATTTCTTTAGTTCTTTTCCTAACTTCTGCAATTTCTGTTGAGTTAGGTACTCTTCGGTCTGGCTCATCTCTTTATTGATTTCCTCGAGCCGTTGTTTATATACAGTTACGTGTACCATATTGTTAAGTTTAGTCTCTATGATTTGTATTTTTATTGTCAATTTATTCGTGATTTTTGTGGCAGTTTTTATTATCAACACTAAGTAGTCTCTGGTGCACTTCCAGGAAATAGCTGACCAATCCTTGCGGAAGGCTAGGTCCTTCAGAAAAATTCTTGGTGCGTTCGTTACCCAGAGACCTTTGGGTGCTGTATTTACCCTAAGGTACTCGGTCATTCCTTCCCATTCATTATTGTTCGCCAAAGTCTGAGATCGGTCCTTATCCAATAGTAACGGAGGTCGAGCGAGTATCTCATCAATTTCTTCTGTTGAGTTGCTCAATCCAAGGTTGTCTGCCATGTTAAATGCCCTTCACTTTTAGGAGGGCAGAGTGGTTGCAACTGGTTTCTCCCGCAGCTGCACGCTGCTCAATACTGCTAATCAAGGGGTGGGGGGGGAAGGAATCCGGGATCCTTCAGTTCCCCATGCTTAAGTATAATCTGATCAAAGGAGAAGGATCACTTGTCCTGCATAACTCTGGGTATGCGGAAACGGTTCTTATAAGTCCCAATAAAAAAACCCTCATACACGTGTTGAATGTTGGTAGCGTTAAGCAGTATATCTTGGTTCTCCGCTTTCCCTCACACGCGTTTGCACAATCATCGGGTTTAGTGGTTATGCACCTCCACCAGGAGGAAATACCCTTTTGTTAATACAGTCGTGACCAGTAATGGTGCTCGTGAATTAGTGAAGGAAAATTAAAAGTCTCTATAGTCCAGATATTGTTATTTATTCACTCTGGTTTCTAGAGGCATTAAAAACAATGTGGGTGACTTTGAGTTATTATGACTCAATCACACTGAAAAAACGGTGTAGGTCGACATGTTTCAGCCCTCAATCGCCGGTTGGTCGGGTGGGCTTTCTTCAGGACCAGGGGGTGTAGTGTGTGAAAGGTACTACTAAGGATTACTTAGTGTATCTGTGAAGAGGAACAGCTGTTAATGCGGTTCCTAAGGTCCTAAGGTACCTGTGAAGAAAATAGTTTCGTATATCTAGAACGTCTATTGTCTATTTGCCAATAGACGTTCTAGATATACGAAACTAAGTTGTTTGCTAATTATGAGAGAGTTGACCCTATCTGAGACATAGGGAGTAGAGTTAGAAGTATTAACGTTTTATCAAAAATGAGACCACTGTGTTGTTATTTTAAAAATGTCCTCAGGTTATTCTGAAGATTGAATACCCTAAAAAAAAAAACTCCCTTTTGATTATTTTCTTCACAGGTACCTTAGGACCTTAGGAACCGCATTAACAGCTGTTCCTCTTCACAGATACACTAAGTAATCCTTAGTAGTACCTTTCACACACTACACCCCCTGGTCCTGAAGAAAGCCCACCCGACCAATCGGCGATTGAGGGCTGAAACATGTCGACCTACACCGTTTTTTCAGTGTGATTGAGTCATAATAACTCAAAGTCACCCACATTGTTTTTAATGCCTCTAGAAACCAGAGTGAATAAATAACAATATCTGGACTATAGAGACTTTTAATTTTCCTTCACTAATTCACGAGCACCATTACTGGTCACTACTGTATTAACAAAAGGGTATTTCCTTCTGGTGGAGGTGCATAACCACTAAACCCGATGATTGTGCAAACGCGTGTGAGGGAAAGCGGAGAACCAAGATATACCGCTTAACGCTACCAACATTCAACAAGTGTATGAGGGTTTTTTATTGGGACTTATAAGAACCGTTTCCGCATACCCAGAGTTATGCAGGACAAGTGATCCTTCTCCTTTGATCAGATTATACTTAAGCATAGGGAACTGAAGGATCCCGGATTCCTTCCTCCCCCCCCCCTTGATTAGCAGTATTGAGCAGCGTGCAGCTGTGGGAGAAACCGGTTGCAACCAATCTGCCCTCCAAAAAGTGAAGGGCATTCAACATGGCAGACAACCTTGGATTGAGCTACTCAACAGAAGAAATTGATGAGATACTCGCTCGACCTCCGTTACTATTGGATAAGGACCTCTCTCAGACTTTGGCGAACAATAATGAATGGGAAGAACTTTCCGAACTTAAAAAAGAACAGGTGAGAACAGCGGTGCATGGAATAATAATGACCGAGTACCTTAGGGTAAATACAGCACCCAAAGGTCTCTGGGTAACAAACGCACCAAGAATGTTTCTGAAGGACCTAGCCTTCCGCAAGGATTGGTCAGCTATTTCCTGGAAGTGCACCAGAGACTACTTAGTGTTGATAATAAAAACTGCCACAAAAATCACGAATGAATTGACAATAAAAATACAAATCATAGAGACTAAACGTAACAATATGGTACACGTAACTGTATATAAACAACGGCTCGAAGAAATCAATAAAGAGATGAGCCAGACCCAAGAGTACCTAACTCAACAGAAATTGCAGAAGTTAGGAAAAGAACTAAAGAAATTCTCTTTGGAAAAAATTCATCCTTATAGCAGTAAGGATTTCAATCCAAATGACAATGCATCGAACTATAGCTCCAACAGTGGTTCATCAACGGAAGGTTCTGACTGGAGTGGGGAAGATTTCTCTATTAATCAGAGAGGGAGAAACCGCAACAGGAGAGGCAATCGACGAGGTAGGAATTATTGGCGGACCCCGCAATATCCACCGAATCTAGCGATGATTTCCTTCCCACCATTCAAACCCCATTTCCTAGGGTGGGTAGACCCTTACTTCCAAGGTCCCCCGCCGATGAATGCACAGATGCAACAACCAAATTATCAACAAGGGCCTTCTTTTTTAGGGAGAGGCCAGAACAACCGATGACCGAGACAAAAAGGTGTAACCTGGCAGGACCAAGCTCGACAGGTGCAAACCAGGAGTGTGACCAGAGGGAAGGCAGGAACGAGCACAACAACCTTGTAGTTAATCTCACAAATAAAGTCCTAACTGAAGACCAAGAAAAGATCCTCAATAAAGGTCTTGGATATGTCCCGACACCAAACCTTGACATCTTCAAAATGAAATGCGAAATTGCGGAATTCTGCCGAAAACTAAAGTTAAAGTCATTTTTCAGTAACCAGATTCCCCAAACACTGGATGGCGATACCACCCTAAGAAAGAAATCCACCTTCTGTCCTCTCAACTCGCAGGTACCCATCGAAATACTGACTTTCGAACAAGCAGTAATGAAAGACATAGATGGCCTAAAAGACACCATGAACAAACCATTTCAGAATCTCTCAAGAGCCGAACAACAGGCGTTGAATGAACTGAAGAATGATGGAGACATCATTATAAAACAAGCAGATAAAGGAGGTGGTGTAGTCCTCCTTTCCAAGGAGGGCTACAATCAACAATGTTTAGATCTATTGTCAGATCAAAAATTCTACAGAGAGATCAACATTGACCCAACACCAAGATTACAGAGAAGCATACCACTAATGGTTAATGAAGCGGAAACAAATAACTGGATTTCGACAAAGGAGGCAGAATTCTTAGAAACTATGAACCCCGGATACCCTACTTTTATTCCTTACCCAAGGCACATAAGGAACGTGTCCCCCCAGCAGGTAGACCTATAGTCTCTGGTATCGGTTCGGTGTTAGAACCATTGTCGCAATTCGCAGACCAATACCTAAAACCGATAGTTCAGAGAACACCAACGTACCTTAAGGACACTAGGGACCTCTTGAATCTCCTCAAAGACTTTCAATACTCAGAAGGGAATATGATTTTGGTTGGACTTGATGTCGAAAGTTTGTACACAAGTCTGCCACAGCAAGAGACTCTAGAAACTTTAGAGAATATCCTTTTCGACAGAGACTGGGATTACAAGACACCCAGACATTTTGTTTTGGAATGCTGCAAGATGGCCCTGACAGAGAACTACTTCAAGTATAACGATACCATGTACCAACAATGCCATGGAACGTCTATGGGAAGCACGTTTGCTCCAAGCGTAGCAGGCCTGTATGTCAGCAATTATGAGGTCAAACATATCAACAACCCCGTTAATCCCTACCATGAACAGATTTTGTTTTGGCGTCGTTATATCGACGACGTCATCCTAATCTGGAAAGGGGATCTGGAAAGCTTAGTGAACTTCCATAATTGGATCAACACACGTGATCAATGGCTCAAATTTACATATACAGCCAATAAAAAACATCTGGACTTTCTAGATATCACCATTTATGTAGAAGGAGAAACTTTACAGACAAAAACCTTTCATAAACCAACATCGAAGAACAGCCTACTTTCCTACCAAAGTTTAAACCCCAGACCGTTAAGGGAGAATCTCCCTTACAGCCAGTTCCTAAGATTACGCCGGAATTGTAGCAATACCAATGACTACAAATTACAAGCACGCGATCTTGGAAGAAAGCTTGGAGACAGGAATTATCCCAAAAGAATTATCGATAGATGTCAGAAAAGAGCACGGAATCAGAACAGAGAGGGGTTCCTCGAACCAATACTACGAGAACAAGAACCCAACATCTTGACGCGTGTAACCACTTATGGGCCTGCAAGCAATAAACTTAAGAAGAGCGTAAATAAGAACTGGAATATTCTAACCTCAGCAGATATACAGTGGCCGAAACCGAGGTTTGCTAATAAGAGAACTAGGAATCTGAAAGATATGTTGGTTCATACCAGACCTCCCCCTAAAAAACCTCCATCCATCACGAATTCACCATGGGACACGCGCCCAGTCATGGGACATTACCCCTGCGGCTCCTGCTCTGTTTGTCCTCTGACTAAGGTCACAAAAGAAATACTACTGTTGCCAGACTTCAGATGGAAATTGTTGAACCACACCAACTGCAATACAAGTCATGTGATCTACATGATCACATGTCCATGCAAAAAACTCTATATTGGCATGACTTGCAGAAAAATAAAACAGCGGATGTGTGAACATAGAAGTAACGTCAAATGCAAAAAGATCACTACCAAGATGTCTACCCATTACCTGGAAGCAGGACACACAATGAATGACCTAGAATGGGTTGTTCTAGAAACACTGCCAAACAAATACCACAATGCCGAAAGGATCCTTTTTGAAAAGGAACAAAGATGGATACACAGATTGGGCACTGACCGGGAAGGACTAAACGACAATATCCCATGGGGGAGCGTTTATAAGTAAGCAGCAAGCGCTGAGCTACCCCAATGGAAACAAAAGGGTCACCCATTATCCATTGAACAATACCGAAGATCAACAACAAAAATGGGAAATGAACCTAAGAACCTCGATGATGTAAAAAAATATCGTATTAAAATAAAGAATTCCGTGAAGACAGTAAGGATGATGTGTGGCAAATTAAAAAACTTTTTAACCAAGAACACTGCGATAACGTAAACACATGATAGTCTTTGTGTGACACCAGAAGTAAGACTAAGGGCAATACCACGTGTTTTACTACACTGTAATGTAATGGCCTTGAGCAATAAGAAAATCATGAAATTTCGTGAAGAATTATAAAATCCCATAAATAATGACCACTGTGACATTGTAAACACACGACGTAATTTTTTCACATCAGAAGAAAGACTAAGGGCAAGATAATATGTCTTTCCACATTGCCATTCACGCATAAATACATGAACCCGGAAACAATTCTGTTTCCGGGACCATCAGTGGCAGAGTCAGAACAAGTTTGACTACGGAGGAACCGCAGGTAGCAGGAGACCCGACGGCTACAAAACCGTAACGTATGATAAATTGTGTTATGTAAACTGAATGCAACCTGTCCTCATAGCAGGCCCGCTGACCCACGTGGATCCCGATGAGGTTTTAATGAAACCCTATTGAAGGTACGTGAATTGAATGTATACAATAATTGTACGTGCAGAGTGTGACCGCACCAATTGAGTGAACGACTCACCCTAGGAGTTTCACATAACCACCCTCTGAACCTCGAACCTCTGACTATCTTCGCATAATACTGAACCAGTCTGTATGTTACTCAAACCGCATGAGAAGGTATATGAAATGCGCCTCCATCGGTTTTGGGTTTGTTTGAATGCACGTTTGGAATGAATGTCGTAGAAGGTATATGAAATGCGCCTTCGAATATATGAGAGTGCTTTCACACACTTCCCTAACCTCGAACCTCCTACCAACCTCGCGTAATGCTGAGTGTGATTACAATTGTTCAAAACCATGAGAAGTTATAGTAAATGCGCCCTCATTGGTATGAATGATAAGAACGCAGCGCTCAGAATGATTACTAGCGAAGGTATATGAAATGCGCCTTCATTAGCAGACTTCAGTATAATGAGTAATAACATTTTGTTAGTGATTATCTAAAAACCAGAGACTTACTGGACATAGTAAAATGGCTTCCGAACAGACATGCAATACATGAAAGCAGATACCACTTTGCCAATAGACGTTCTAGATATACGAAACTAAGTTGTTTGCTAATTATGAGAGAGTTGACCCTATCTGAGACATAGGGAGTAGAGTTAGAAGTATTAACGTTTTATCAAAAATGAGACCACTGTGTTGTTATTTTAAAAATGTCCTCAGGATATTCTGAAGATTGAATAGCCTAAAAAAAAACCTCCCTTTTGATTATTTTCTTCACAGGTACCTTAGGACCTTAGGAACCGCATTAACAGCTGTTCCTCTTCACAGATACACTAAGTAATCCTTAGTAGTACCTTTCACACACTACACCCCCTGGTCCTGAAGAAAGCCCACCCGACCAACCGGCGATTGAGGGCTGAAACTTGTCGACCTACACCGTTTTTTCAGTGTGATTGAGTCATAATAACTCAAAGTCACCCACATTGTTTTTAATGCCTCTAGAAACCAAGGATTACTTAGCGGAGAACCAAGATATACCGCTTAACTCTACCAACATTCAACACGTGTATGAGGGTTTTTTATTGGGACTTATAAGAACCGTTTCCGCATACCCAGAGTTATGCAGGACAAGTGATCCTTCTCCTTTGATCAGATTATGACCATAATTTTACTCCATAATTCAAGATTCCCTACTAGTATCTTTGTTTTAAATGCATATGACTCAATGTCGGTCAATTGCACTATTGATTGAGCCTTTTGGGAGGTTAACCCAGTTTTTCCAAATAGACATTACTGCTGATTGCAGGTGCACTATATCTTATTCCACAATGATTTCACAGCCATAAATTAATAGACTTACTATTTTTAAAGTGTAAGATTCACTTAAAACTTCAATGGACCTATCTTCTTTGCACACTAAGCAGCAGTCTTGGCCCTCTGGTCCTGGGAGGCCAAGGGTGTCTTAAAATTAAGGTTATCTTTAAGAAGTAAACCCAGATATTTATATTCAGTTATGTTAGAACTGGGGGTCTCTAGTTGGCAGAGGTAGGTACCACTGTCCAAATAGGGACCCTTGCTTCTAGTCAGGGCAAGGAGATAACCCTCTGAGATAACCCCTGCTCACCCTCTAGGTAGCTTGGCACGAGCAGTCTAGGCTAACCAGAGGCAATGCGTAAAGTATTTGTACCAACACTCACAGTAACACAGTGAAAACACCACAAACTGACTCCACAAGAGTTTTAGAAAAATAAAGGTATTTAATCTAAACTACACAAGACCAAAACGACAAAAATCCAACATACACAGTTCAAGAATATGGTTTCAAAAGAGTTCTTAAAGGTTGCGTTAAAGTTCTTCAAGTTGCGGTAAAATAGACCACAGATGCGTGAAAAGTTCACAGTTGCGTCACGTTTACTCACAGTACCTTTTAGTTGCAACAAAGTTCCAAAAAGCAGAAGCTGGTGCGGTGGAAAACAAGCGATGCGTTGCTCTTGAGACCCTGGGGAGGCATTTGCGACAGCCCCGCTGCAGCAGCGGGCGTGTTGCGACGAATCCGGTCTGTATGGGGAGGAAGGCCACTTGTATGGATTCCGGTGCGTAGGTTCCGTAGGAAGTCTGTTCTCGCAAAGGCACGATGCGACGATCTTGAAGGGGCTGCGACGATCTCCGGGGCGACGATGCACGGTCCAGCGGTGATCCTCTCTCTCGCAGCTCCTCGATGCGATGGTCTCTGCGACGACACTCGCAGCGACGTGATGCGGTCCGCAAGCAAGCGGTGCGGCGATCTCACCCAGCGACGACAGGCTCTGCGACGACACTCGCAGCGATGTTCGGCTTTCCCGCACCAGTCTGGTGCGTCCCGCAAACGAAGGATGCGACGGCTCTGGCAGCGGCGTCAGGCGCTGCGACGATCTCGACCTTCGTAGTGGCGGGAAACTTCTCGCACTGTCGGGGATGCGCTCCGCAAGCGAGCGATGCAACACTTTTCAAATTCAAAAGTCTCTCAAGCTTAGTTTCAAGCTTCCCAGCACAGGTCCAACCTACAGAGGCCCCACAACTGGATCAAGCACTCTAGGAGGGACAGAACTCTCTCAGCAGAGTTCAGGGAAGCTGGGGTGAAGTCCTTTTGTTCCTGGGACTTCAGAACAGGGAGCCAGCTCTTCTCAGGCCCTTGGAGATTCCTTCAAGACAGGGGACACAGCACACAGCAAAGTCCTTCCCCTCTCCTTGGCAGCAAAGCAACAGGTCAGTCCAGCAGAGCAACAGCAGGACAATCTTCCTTCTTCAGTTTCAGCTTTCTCCTTGGCAGAGGTTCCTTCTTGATTTCCAGGATGATCTAATTTTCTGTTGTCAGGGGTCCTGTACTTATACAAGGAAATTTATCGCTGCTATTTATTTTCTGTTTGTTTTGTGGTTCCCATGCTTTTAGATGCCCCCTCAATACCCCTAAAGTCTTTGTTCTCTCTGTGCATGTGGGCCCTGAGCCCGGTCTGAACCAGTTCTGGGTGTTTCCTGAGTACTTTGTTTTGCTGGCTTCTGGCTTCCTTTCAGAGTGAGGGGCAGGGTCCTCAGCCGCCCAGCAGGGGGGTGGAGCCAGCATTGTGGAAGGCAGGCACAGCCCTATTCAGCCCAGGTGCTAACTCCTCCCACTACTCAAGTTGCAGATGCAGTCATTCAGCCTAATGCTGACTCATCCATCCTGCTGGGGAATTCCCCAGCCCCTGTCACTCACGAACCAGACAGTCAATACACAAACAGGCCCAGGCACACAGAAGGGTCAGACAAGAGAACAGCAACTTTCTAAAAGTGCTGTTCTCAAACACAGGATTTAAAAACAACCTTTCCTAAAAGATGTGTTATTAAATTCTGAGTTCAGGGATACTAGATACTTATGTCATATCTTGTTCCTATGGGAAGAAATGCTGTTAACCACTGTAGCCATCATCCCCCATGTTAATCTATGGAGCTAGATAGCCTTACAATAGTGAAAAACGAAAATGGCTGTAATTCACTACCAGAACATGTTACCTGCACCAGTACATGCTCTACCTTTCACATACACTGCACCCTACCCAGGGGGGTGCCTTGAGCCTTCCATAGGGGTGACTGATGTGCACGAAAAGGGAAGGGATAGGCCTGGTCAGTGGGGACACTGACCAGGAGGGCATGGCAGTTCTAAACTGCACGCAGGCACTGCAGTGGCAGGCCTGAGACAAGCTTTTTAGGGCTACTCATGTGGTTGGCACAATCAGTGCTGCAGGCCCACTAGTAGCATGTGTCATCACCAGCCCTGGCACACCCAGTGCACTTTACTAGGGACTTCGTGGTGATACAAATATGCCAAACATGTATATCCAATCAGAATAATACTTTACATAGAGAGCATATGCACTTTAGCACTGATCAGCAGTGGTAAAGTGTGCAGAGTCTTATTGCCAACAGCCACGGGTCAGGAATAATAAGGGAGGAAGAAACAAAAAGTTTGAGGATGACCCTGCAAGAAAGGCCAGTTCCAACAAGTTACAACCTCTAATTTCTTTGATTTAATCCACCATTTTCACTGGTTTTTCTTTTTCCTTGCTTTCGAGAATATCATTACTTTAGTTTTTGAGTTATTGATTTTAGGTCATTTGGTAAGTAGCTGCTTTTAAAGGTGTAATGGTGTACAATCCAGTAAGACAGTGCCATCAGCATATAATATAGCTGGGATCTCCCCTCTTAATTTGGCTGGAAAAGTACTGCCAGGACTTAAATTGACCATAATATCCATTATATTTAAAGAGAAGCACAATGGTGCCAATATACAACCTTTGTGTTGGCTGTTAGGTGTATACATTTTCCTTGTTGGGGCTCCATTGTTCCCCAAAATCACTTGAGTCCAAGCACCATCATGAAACTGGACAAATTTAATAGCCCAGGGAGTATATTCCAATTCATAAGCTTTCGCCATAATTCGACTCTATTAATTGTGTTGAGGACAGTAGATAAGTCGATATACACTACATACATGGACTCATTTCTTTTTAAAACATAATCTTCCATTATCAAACAATCAATCAATCAATCAGGGGTTTATAAAGCGCATTACTCACCTGTGATGGTCTCAAGGCCCTATCAGTTCTAATGTGAAGCATTTCTAATGTGAAGCAGCATTCAACAGTTAGGTGGTTCCTCCTGAAAGTGTGAATATTGGGAGCTGTCCTCGCTCCCCTGCCAGTTCAAGTTTTGATTTTAAATGAACTCGGTAAGATCTGCCGAGTGTATGGTCGTGGAACCTTTCTCCTAGCACTGATGTTTGATTTTTACCTGGTTAATTTTGGAGTAAATGAGTGCGAATTGCGTGCTATTTTGGGACGTCAGACCATTGGCCAGCGTCAGTGGAGCGACTCCCATAAGTAATCACTGTTCTGATAAGGTGGGGGAACACCATGTTGGATGTTTTGGTGTGCCTATTCACAGAGGGCACTGCACACGATGTTTGACACTTGTTTTTATTGACTCTATTACAGGTTCCTCTCGGAGAGCAAGGTGCTCTACCATATATTATCTGAGCATTCACTCAGAAGGGTTTCTTCCCTCTACTCTTGGATCAAGGAGGTAGGGTTAGTACCCATGGGATCATTTCTTATGTGAGTCCTGATAAAATATGGGGTATTTAATTTTGCCGGCTGAAACATGTCAAAGGTTTTGCAGAGTGGAGGGGTAGGGGACTCATTATAGCCTCTGACATCACCATCCACTGGTCTTTAAGTAACCTTTTTACTTTGGACAGGGGATCCAAGATTAAAGTAGCATTTGGGATTTCCTGTGTCCATTTTTAATCACTGTTTCTGCACCTATTTTAACTTGTGATCCCATAATTTTTCTACTTATATGTTGTATTGTCTTCCCCCTCCCTATTGCTCCACCTCAAGCATCGGTCTGCGCGGAGGTGTGCTAGCAGCCCTATGATGAACCATGACACAGTTCTCTGTGTGTGAGGGCAGTTTTAAAACCCTTTGTTGTTCCCCAATCTTGGATAACAGCGATCACTAGTATGAAGTCCCCCTTCTATTTTGTATGAAGAAAGTTGTTGCATGAGGTCGAAGCGGGAAGTTATTTCCTCCTACCCCTTATCTTTTGTGTGTGAGGGGTTCCCCCTGAAACCCAACTGCACTTTTGGAATGATCTCTTCTTTTTCAACCCGTGCTTCTAGGGCCTGTGGCAGATGGTTCGCATAGATTTTAGTTGGTACATCCAATAGCGTGGTCATTCTATAACTATTTGGCATTACTCGTAACCCTTTTTTTAAAAATGGAACGAGATTACTTCCTTGCTAGGAATCTGGATTCATATCCTAATAAACTACATTGGCAATCAAAGGAGTTCGGAGTCATGTTCCAATTTTAATATACCTTCTGACAGTGGTCATTGGGTACGAGAGTTCTTAAGATATATGTAATAGTTGTAACCTCCTTTATTGATGGTATTAGATTATTCTTGTTCCTACTGTGAATTGTATTCCCCTGGCATTTAACTAGATAATGTTGCAGTTCTTTTTCTTTCTTTTCTTTGATACTTTTATTGTTATTTTCATCAACAGATCCATATTATACTTAACCAACTGTTCTTCATCCACTGGACAGGCCTCTGATTTTTTTTGTATCCCCTATTGTTTTACTCAAAACTTCTAAAAAGATTTTTGCTCATCCACTACGGAAGGCTGTAATAATGCCTGTCTAGATGTGCTCCTTCTTATTCCAATCATCCTTTCTTATTTCCCTTCTAAAATCCCTCCTATGCGCCTTAATCAATCGATGTTTGACCTGAAGGCCATATTTAAATGATTCCCTTATTTTGATATGCAGAGCTGCATTACCTTTCAACTTTTCTCCTTCAAATCTGCGTTATGGCCCTTGTCGTTTTGTTAATATTCCTAAACTTAAATAATAATGGGCTGATTTAATTCAGCAACATTTCATACTCCATCATTATTTTATTAACTGGCATCCTGCGATATAGGGTAAGAAGATTCTAAACTATTTGTTTAATTTGATTCTTCATTTTCACTGACCAAATTATTCTTCAGTCATTCTTACACCATGTATGATCTGAATTCATTCTCTTTCCATAGTTACCCAATCAAGTGTTTATAAAACACTCCCAGCTAACTCCCCTATGACCAAGTCATGAACTAAGCAAAACTCCTCTATAGATATTATTGCATAATCAGTCAAGCAGGACATTTTGCCATTGTCAAACGCTGGCTTAATAGGTTGATTCCCTTTACTTCATCCATTAATAACTATCATATTAAATGCATTCATTATAGTCACCATTTTCCTCCCTTTGGGATTGCTAGTTTTGTTTATTAGTGATTGAGTTGGTATATATAGACTGGCCTCCTTTTCTGCTTGAAATTCATCACGAAAATCGGGATAAGAATGTTTTGCTTTAAAAGCACCAAATAAAAGGGTTAGATTCTGTGGAGATCTTATACTTATCCTATCTAGAAGCAGTAGCATTTGCTGGACTTGCTGATCCTGAGGCTTTTTCGGTGGAAAGCGTGTGTTCATAATTATAAGATCATTAGCTCTATTGGGCTTTTATGGGGTCTTCTGATTAACATTTGTTATTAAAAATTTGGGAAATATTTAACCTCCATGTCCTTATGTCCCACTTTATGGATACTGATGTTAGGAGACCACCAGTCGTTCTACCAGATTACGCTTTCACAGCAATAACACTATAGGCAATTACATCATCATAACATCATTTAACCCTCAGATTTTCTGTGGTCTAATGTTTTCTTTTCTTTTTGTATTTCCGTTTAAATTGAATTTTGCATAGTTCTCTAATCAATGTCCGAACTTAGCTATTTACAGAAGGCTTTCATGCTCATTTTCCAAATGAGATACAAACCTGCGGATTCTCATACCTTTCTTTTTATTCTTCAATTTTTCCTTTTATTAGACATTTTCAAACAATTCATTTTTTGGCATATCATTTGGCCACTATCAATTTGAAATATTGAGAAAACATGTGTCTGTTTCTTAAGTTCCTGTCCCTCCTCTTTCTCAAATTTATGAGCTTTTGCAGCCACCTCAATGTCTTTAAAGACAATATCCTTTTTATTGAACTCTACTAGAGGATCATGTTTGAACATTTGCTTGTGCATGGTCTGGGCTGCATCATATATTTGAATCCTCCCCTGATTCTCCCACAGGGTCACTGAGTTTAGTCCAGGAACACACCCTCCTTCTTCCAATCTGATGGTTTGTGCTTCTATCTGATGGGGTATATAACCTTCACCCTCACGTTGCTGTGCCGTAATATCAGGCTCATTATTGTCATTTGCCAACTGAGGCTAAGCCTTTAATTTCATGAGATGCTAGAGTATTAACATATTTGTGTCTTGATTATAGTTAATAGCATTAACAAGTCTCACCAGCAGAGGGCTATAAATTCCAGTGTATTATTCATTGAATGCAGTCATTAGGTATTTAGCAGGGCTTTCTCCCCTTGCAGATCTTTTTCATGCGATGAGGAAATTTCTCCATCTTGAATTTCAAAACTTCTCGCCTGTCTTATTTTGGTTTCCAACCCAAAATCCTCTCCCTCTTGAGTAGAAGACAAGACAATCGGAAAAGGAAGAGAAAATATTCTTTGAATTTTTTCTAAAAATAGGGATAGCGTCCTTTTCTTTCATAGGGCTAGAGGACCTCTCTCACTGTTGAATAGTGATAGCATAGAACACAATGGCATCTCATAGTGGTCAATTATTTCCTCCTTCATGCTATCCCAAGCATTGACTTATCACTCACCACATTATACTTATTGAAGATTTGCTATGTATCTGTAGTCGTAAACCTCTTTCCAGTTTCCTGATACTTCATACGAGTCCCTGCTTTTAGTTGAATGAACAGGCAAGGTATATTCAAGAACAATTCACTACTCATGGCATGATGTACTTGTACATCAGCCCTAGATGATTTTTGGTTCATTAAGCTTTTTCCCTGGGACAGATTATACTCTTTAATCACAACACTCACTCCTTCTGAGTCAGGTTTGAATTTATGGCTTAGCATCTGACTTGGAGTCTGATAGTGTTGAACGGATTCCAATGTAATTATTTCTGGGTGCTATTTACCAGTTCTTACCTTTACAATAACTGTAATAGCTTCCTGCAGTGCTCTTCACCTTTCTCCACTTCAATTGGATTTTGAAGTACTATATTGCCTTGAAACGTTTTACTCTCAGCATCACCACATTTCACAATAGTTATATATTTTCTAATTGAGTTCTTCATCAATCTATGTCTCTTTTCTTTACTACTCTGTCATATCTAACTCTGGGATGTTACTGCTTCTTCTATTTTGTTTTTCAATGTGCTACTTTTTCTGGAGACAACCATTTGTATTCCTTCTTAATATCCAATCAAATCAAATCAAATTCAATCACATTTTTAGTCCACATCTGATCAAATAATACATTTTTCAACAAAATGAAGATATGCACAGTTGCGGCTGAAGATTCTGTTGTGCACAAACAGATCAACAGTGCTCAGTAAGGTTCTCCAAGAGTCCCAGGGACCACAAAGGGCGGGATTTTCTCCTCAAACAACCTTCTCCTTCTTCTCTTTTTCCTTTGCATGCCAATATTAATTTATTTTATTTTCTTCTGTGCTTCAATCTAGTCACACTTACCACTCTACCACTCACCCAAGCGTGTGCCTGCCACTCCTCAGGTTCCCCAAAAACTGATGGGTAAAAAGGAGGGGCCAATGGGATTGTGCTCAGGCCCTGAACTCTCCATCATGTTACTTTGCCATGCCGCTCAAATGTTACCAGTATGGCGTGCTCGGAACCAAGACTCCGACCCATCCTGACTGACCTTACTAGCCTCCGCCTTCAGCCTCTGCCTGCCCTCCGTAAAAATCAACGCTGTGAGTAGGCATCTGAACAAGCAGGCATCCAGGTAACAAGTGACTGGATAGTCAAACAATATGACACAGGCAGTCTAGTGGCAGCTGATGGCTATAGAGTTATAAGTTGTAAGTTCATAAGCAGATGGTAACTGTCAGAGGTAAGCCAACAAATATACAAAATATAAGGTATACTGAGGATGGAGGCTATTCATGCAATGTGGCAGGCACCATCAGTGTAACAAACCTCCAATACTTACCAATGTTTTAACCCAGCAAGAGATGCAACCCTGCAAACAGAAATGTTCAAGGAAAGTCAAAAACTAATAAGCATGTCTACAAAATAGGGGGCAAGCAGGGGAATGGCGTGCCAGGCAGGAACAAAAAGAGTCCTTCTTCCTCTTTCCCTCTCCACAAAGCTCTGTGCTCCGTGCAGTTTGTCCACAGGATGCAGGCCAATCACCAGGCATCCTTCTCCCCTTATGCAATTCCCCCCAGCTCCGTAGCACAACTCATTCCAGTCACTCCACCTGGGACTGAGAGGTAAACAGGGGGTGCAACGGGGCGTGGCCACGGAGGCGACCAAGATGGCCGCCTTTGCCTGAAGCTCCGCCAGTCGGACTCGGCAAGCTTAATTTTCCCAGATGTGAACGCTCTTCCAGCTACAGCGAACACCTTCCATTTACTCCTGCCAAACGGCGGAACATCCTGATGCCGAAGAGGGACAGTGCCAACAGGCTGGCCTGGCGTGGGACGGCCTGGAGCTAGAGGCGGGTGCGGCCCTGCGGCCCTTTCTTGAGGCAGATCCAGCGGCCTACTGGTGTGGTGAGTGCGGCCTTGGTGGGGGTCTGGCGCTGCCCTGCGCTCCTTCCCCATTGCCTCAGCGGGCTCTCCTCCCCCTGTCCCTCTCACTGCGGCTCCCGGACGGGTCCTGTCTTGCACGGGGTGCCTCCGGGTCTCTCCCGGCCTGGTGGGCGTCTCGGCGCCGAGGCCTAGATTGTGAGTTGCAGCGGGAGGTGGGGCGGGCTAGTGCGGAGGCCCCTATGCTTTTATCTGGGGCAGTGGTGGCGCTGGGCCTAGCTGGGCTTGCTTGCTCCCGCCCCCATCCCCCTGCGGGCTGACTGCCCACTGTGAACTGTGGATGCTGGCTTGGGGGGGCACACGCGGGAGTGTGGGCGGTGACGCACCATTTTCGCCCCACTGCTGTGCCTTGTGAGACGCCTGCTGTCCCTGGATTATGGGGCTCCCCCGCTGGCTGGCACTTGCTAAGACCCTTCCTGCATGCACGGATGGGCACCGCTGACCCTTCTGCGCCTTGTCGATCTCTCTGTGGCCTTCTTGTCAACCCTGGGCCCCACTCGCCAAACCTAACGACCTGAGGTGGGTCATAGACGCTCTGCCACGTTGTCATCTGGCTCACTCCCTTGAGTGCTGCTTGTATCCTGCACCTGGACCGGTTGCTTCACTCCAGCTGTTTCATCTGCTTGCTTGTCCTGTCTCTGGGCCAGTTGTGACACGCCATTGATTTCTTCTGTGTGCACGCCAGCTTTTCCACAATCGCTCAGTGCCATAGCGACTGCCCTTTGCCGCCATACACCGCGTGCTCCTCCTAGTGCTCCACACCTCAGCAGAGTCGCTTTTCCAGGTGCTCACTGCGCCTCTCCATCATCTGGTCATCCTTCGGCGGTGGCCTTGGCAGTCCACCAGCAAATCACCTTCCTTTGCCTTCGAAATGGGTAAAAAAGACCCCAACCAGCGCAAGTTGCAATTCGGCAGGGTTCCCGGCCCCTCTGCAGATGCCCCCCTGGGTCCAGCTAGTAGCGCCATGGGCTCTGATGTCTCTGAGGGCACTGCTTCACTCACAACAGCCATGCTTCATGAAATGAGGGCCGGGTTCAAAGCACTCGATAGCCGATTTGATGACCTTGACAAGAAATTGGCTGAGATGGGGTCTAGGGTTCAAGCACATGATCGAAGACTGGATGTGGTTGAGGCAAGGGGTTCGGACATCGAGGATGGCGCGTCGGCCTCGCTGAAACGGCTGGACAGGATGGAAAAGAACCTCAAGGACGTAGCCATCAAGAATGAGGACTTAGAGTCTCGTAGCCGCCGGAACAATATTCGAGTCATCGGAGTTTCGGAGACGACCTCCACTGGGCGGATGGGCATCTTTGTAGAAAAGTTGCTCAAAGAGCTGTTCGGCAGAGACAAATTCACTCAGGGCTTCGTAGTGGAGCGTGCCCAAAGGTCTTTGGGGCCCCGTCCCAAACTGTGTCTGCCTCCACGACCAATTATTGCTAGACTTATGAACTTTAGAGATAGAGATGCGGCTCTCCGTTCGCCTCGAGACTTGGGTGACATCCAGTGGCAGGGGAACAAATTGGCTTTTTTCCCGGACTTCACCATCATGGTCCGGGAGGCAAGACGTAAATTCAATGGTGTCAAGGCTACCCTTAAGAACCTGGGCCTTAGATACAGCATGCTCTACCCTGCGAGGCTGAAAGTCGATATGGATGGCAGATTTCGCATCTTTGATACTCCCACGGAGGCGCAGGAATTATGCCATGAATACAGGAAAAACAGGTATGGGGCGGCTGTCGTTCTGCGAACAGGCTCCCCATCCCAGGGGGGTTTGCAAAACAGCGTTGACCTATTTTCTGATCCGGTGACTGGTTGACTGGTTCTTGCATTTATCACTGTGTTCTGCTGCACTTAATGCTTTCATTTTCCTTTTTTTCTATTTGCATGATGATATCTTATTGCTCTATGCCCGACTTTCACAAGAGGCTATGTGGGGGGTGGTGGGCGGGATGTTCGCTCAATTTCATTGTTTCTTTTAGGCAGAGGATTTGCATGCACTGTGACTCAAATCTGCTTAGGTTTTTCCAATGGTTAAACTATGGCATCAGCCCGGTCCGTCCGGGCTCTCCATGATGTCATGGAATGTTAGCGGTCTGAATAACACAAAAAAACAGAGACAAGTCCTCAACAATATTATCACACAACATTGACATTGTATTTATGCAGGAGAACCATCTGTCCAATTCCAACTTGTCTCCCATTGCCAATAGCTGGGGCTCCCACAGATTTTTTTCCAATTACAGCAGGTACGCTAGGGGTGTTACCATACTCATACATAAGCATGTCCCCTTTGCACTTCACAAGACCTTGACTGATGTTGAGGGTCAAACTTTGATTGTCACAGGCAGCCTTTCGGGACACAAGATTTCATTTATTGGGGTTTACGGTCCCATTGTAGACTCCCCTTCCTTTTTCCACAAATTTCAGATGCAACTCCTCACGCTTGACCCTGGACTAATGATCATGGAAGGCGATTTCAATATATTGTTCGATCCAGCCAGAGAAAGTACTTCCACTTCTCCAGATACTAAACCCCGGTCGCGGCAAGCCCTTTACGACATATGCACTCACTATTCCAACTTAATATTCCCAGGCCAGGTGGCTAAGAACGACAATGGCGCTTCCCCGGGAAGGCATTATTAGATCCGGTTTTTAATGAGGAGGTCCGACAATCCATTGAGGATTATTTTGAAATCAACACTGGGTCGGTAGACACCTGGGCGGTTCTCTGGGAAGAGTTCATGGCCTACATCAGAGGCGTGTGTATCACAAAGCATGCAGGTGTACTGCGAGATTTGAGCTCTACTCTGAATCGTATTGAGCTGACATCGCCGCTTTAGACCTAGAGCTGGTGGTCACTGCATCCAACGCGGGAGAGACTAAACGTCTGGCATTGATGCTCGAATTTAGAGAAACAGCAGACCGTGAGTTGTTGTTCCTAAATAAACAGACTACCATGCGTTGTTATAGTGAAGGCGAACTGCCTGGTAGGTTATTGGCCCAGACCCTACGCCCCCCTCGTAACTCATCTTACATCACGGAAATTATTAGCCCTCAGGACACGTTGCTACACTCTACCCCAGATATTTGCGATTCCTTCCTTTCGTATTACAAGGCGCTATATACGTCCAGAATCTCTGGGGAACTACGAGAATTTACGAGAACAAGGGAACTTCTTGGCAGAGATAGCCATGGTCTACTTAGAAAGATACATGCAGTATTTTTTGGCTGTTCCCATTGATCAGGACAGCATACTAGAGGCTATAGATGTGTTGCGAGGCTCCTGTGCTCCCGGCCTTGATGGCTTTTCAGACGAGTTTTATAAAGCATACAAAGATATCTTGGTTCCGCGGTTGTTGGAGGTGTGCGCTGAGGCGCTAGAGGTGGGCCGCCTTCCCCCAACTTTCAGAGAGGCGGCCATTATTCTCCTTCCTAAACCCGGTAGAGACCCTAAATTGTGTAGCTCTTATAGGCCATTATCTTTATTAAACCTCGATTATAAAATACTAGCCAAGGTTATCGCAATTCGTCTGTCCTTATTAATGGAATCCATCATTTCACCTGTGCAGTCGGGTTTTGTGCCGCATCATTCCACTTCCCTCAACCTGAGCACCTTGTTCACTGTCTTGCATAGGATTGAGCCCTCCACTCCCGCTGCCGCCATCCTTCTAGATGTAGAAAAGGCTTTTGATTCCCTTGAGTGGCCTTTTTTCTTGTCTGTCATGAGACTTATGGGTATGCCCGAGTGCTTTATCTCTACAGTGGCTTTACTGTATACCGAGCCAACTGCTGGATTGCATCTGAACAGCACTATTTCCGCCCCTTTTACCTTGTCCCGGGGCACGCATCAGGGATGCCCCCTATCCCCACTGCTTTTTATTTTGCCGATGGATCCCCTGGTTCGCCATTTCCAATAAAAACACCTGCATCGCGGCCTTCAGTTCCGCACTGGCCCCCTTTTAATCTCGCTTTATGCGGATGACACTATATTGTATGTTAGGATGCCCCAACTTAACCTCGAACCCCTCATTTTAGAAATTATTCGCTTCGGTAAATTTTCCAGGCTCAACAGTAACTGGCACAAGTCAATTATTTTTCCACTTACTGCCAGCACTACTACCTGGACTTGTGCATTTCCGCTTGAGTGGTGCCAGGATGCGGTTAAATATCTTGGTATCCACGTCCTTCTTGATACCTCCACCCTGATCAGGCTGAACGATGGCAGGGCGATCAGTTCGCTTGAATCTCAGATAGTTAAATGGCTGTGTCTCCCTTTGGTAATGCCGGGAGAATCGCCATAATTAAAATGGTTGTCCTCCCGCGGTTTTTGTATCTTTTTAATAACATCCCCATCCCGCTTACCAAAATCTTCTTTTCGCAGTTGCGTTCCTTATTATTACCCCTCGTCTGGGGTGATTGGACACCTCGGGTTAGCTGGCGGATTCTTGCCCTGCCATATGCTGGAGGGGGTTTTGGGGTCCCAGACTTTTATCTATATTATCTGCGCAATGCTGTTATGTGCATGTTTGGTTTCATCCGGACGCTCGCATCCCATATTTGAAGCCAGAGGCCGACCTGGTGTTCCCTTGTCAACTTTCCACTATTTTGCCTACCGGATTCCCTCGTGAGCCCCATGATATCCAAACAGTTTCAACCACAAGCTGGGCATGGGACAGACTGCGCAGGCTACTGGTCCTTGACCGGCTGTACTCCCCGGCATTATCCTTACCGAACTCCTCTCTGTTTCCTATAACAGGTGAGGTGCTGATTTAGCGCACGATAGAAAAATTCCACATTTGCACGATAGGCGACCTATTCCCCGAGGGCCCCGCTTTCTCTGTGATGGAGGTTATCCAAACGCTCTTTTAGGGACACCTTTGTTTTGACACATGCACTATCAATGCTTCGCGCCACGTTTCCTTCCTTCCAATGGCCCCTTAACCGACTCCTCCACTGACGCTGCTTATCCAACATCCTGCTGGGGCACATCTGGTTTCTAAATTATACAAGCAATGTTGGGAATCCAAGCCCATCTCTGACTCCAAGGTGCGTGCTGCATGGGAGGTGGACCTTGGTAAACCCATTACTGATGACCAGTGGGAACAGTGCTGTAGGGCAACGAAGGATGTCTCTTTAAACAGCAGGCACAAACTCCTTCATTTCAAGTTTCTTCGCAGACTATCACACACCGGCACACTCACACAGAATTGACTCCAATCGGCACAACCAATGTCTGAAGTGTGGGGCTCCTTTTGCTGAATTTGCTCACCTCTCTTGGACATGCCCTAAAACACACCAATACTGGTCCTCGATACACACTACACTAGGAGACATACTCTCCATACAGCTCGTACCCACCCCGGAGATCGCACTTCTGGGTTACGTGGCCAATTTCCCTCGGATAGTACGAAAACTTGCTGCGATGGGCTTCATGTTGGCCAAAAGGGAGGTCGCTCTGTTAGGGAGCAGCAAAAGATCCCCAACATTGAGAGCGTGGCTTAGTAGTTTGGCATTCTGCAATGTTAACTGCAAGGAATATTCCACTCTGATTCCTAGCTCGTCCCGGACAGTGGATATTTGGGGCCCATACAGGGAATACATTGCCAAGAAGAGACCCGATCAGAAGTCGCAGACAGTGAGTGGAATTGTTCCTGAAGGGGTCGGTTAAATGACAATTTTGTACATGTGTTTGTTCTAATGCTCAAATCTTGACCTGCTGCCACTGGTGTTGCTGTGTTGCGTAATGCACCTCCATCTCCTTGAGAATTGTAGTCTTTTGGTAGTACATATCTCTGTTTTGTTCACATTCGCCTTGTCAGTGATATTTGCCCACAATGCATAACCCATTCACAGTACAAGCTGCTATTGTTTATGATTGATTTGATGTGCATGCTCTTCTCAATGCTGCTGAATTTATGCTCTTCAATGTACTGATCATTCTATTTCTGTAAGCTAAACTTGGGAAAAAGAAAGTTAAAAAACAAACAAACAGGGGGTGCAACAGGGAAGCGCAGAGGAGGAGGGCAGGGTAAGAATACAGGGAGTGCAGGCAGGGGAATCACAGCCACAAGCTGCACCGGGAGCTGGCCTGGCTGCTTCCTCAGACTATTGGCAGCCTCCGCACCCTCCTGTGGTTGCCATCCCAAGAGGGGGGCCTCACACACCTCTGTCACCATTGGACCACCAAGGCAGCCAATGCCTTTATTACCACCACCCAAACTCTGGCTCAAAAGCCCTCGTATACACCAGTGGTCTTCAGATAGCAGTGCAGGGCAGCGGGAGAGGAGCTGGCTGGAAGGAACACTTGCAAAGGAAACAATTGATGCACAGAATGCTGGACAATGCAAACATTACCCCCAATCACAAGGATCTGGGTTAAATTCATAATTCTTTTGCTGACCACACCACCCCAGTTTGGGCCCAGCCATATGCAAATCAGTCTTAAGCCTGTTCCTTTGTGGGAACAGTCCAGCCCGAACTGCCAAGCCAGGTCCTCCTTGGACTGGAAACAAGCATCCTGGGACCGGTTTCAGGGCATCACCCATCATCAGCCAGGCTAGCCTGAATCCAGTGGTGTAGTGAGCATGGGACCCACGTCTAGGCATACCCTTCCCACTTAGGGCAACATTTGCAAAGGAAACAATTGATGGACGGAATGCTGGACAATACAAACATTCACCCTCAGTCAAACGATCTGGGTTAAATCCATCATTCTTTTGCTGACCACAATACCCCAGTTTGGACCCCGCCATATGCAAATCAGTCTTGACCCTGTTCCTTGTGGGAACAGTCCAGCCTGAACTGCCAAGTCAGGTCTGAGTGGGACGGGTATGCCCAAATGTCGGTCCCGTGCTCTCCATGCCACTGGACACACGCTATCCTGGCTGATGAGGGGTGAAACACCGAAACCTGTCCTAGGATGCTTGTTTCCAGTCCAGGGAGGACCTGGCCTGGCAGTTCAGGCTTGACTGTTGCCATTGGGCACAGGGTCAACACTGATTTGCATATGGCTGGGTTCAAACTGGAATGGCATGGTGAGCAAAAACGATGGATTTAGGCCCAGATCTCTGTACTAGGATGAATGTATGACATTGTTCTGCATTCTGTCCATCAATTGTTGGTTTTGCAGCCGGAAGGAACAGCAGCTGGCGTGCAGTAGCAATCTGCGAGTGTGAACATAAATAAGCCTGTCGCTCTCTGCACCACACACACTGCACGCTTGGTGTTTTTTCTAGTGGAGTGATGGTGCTCTAAGACAGTACGCAAATATTATACAGTGAACTTAGGCATAAGTGTGGTGCAAAAGGGTAGGGGGAACCACCCCTCTCCCTGGATTGTGGAAAACCACAGACAAAGAACTCCATGGTCCCCTGCACACGCTAGTGGTACATAGAATTAACTTAGTACAGTAATGAGTACAGGAAACAAAAAGACTGTTCATCCACTGCACTGTGTGGTTCCAGGATTTATTGTCCTTGTTGTGCGTTCCTTGGTACAGTGTCTTAGCTTAGCCAACACGTGTTTCTTCACTACCATGAAGTACACATCAACTTCTTCAGGGTTAATAAATATATAAGATACACAATTGTATCAAAGTGGGTATAAGACAATTAACTACTATCACTAGAGATCTCTTTCCTGACCTATCCTACTTTTTATGTGACCTATACAGGTTCTACAATGCCAAAACCCACCAATATCATCCAATACCTCTAAATTGAAGATAGTCAATGTATTGCCATTTTCTATTATATGTTCTATTGTATTTTAAAATGTTTTCTTTATACAATAAAAATATTTTTTTCAGTTTACATTGCATTGTTTTTATCTATTAGTATACATTTGAAAAGGAAAAAACCACAAAAACATACCTATAAACAATACAATGCTCATTTCTTCAAACAGTTGAATCAAAATTCATAGCTACTATATAAATATACTAAAAATATAAAAAAACATGAACTAGCAGCAACCTATAATTCATTCATTCGTACTGCACATTCACACTCATTCTGTCTACATTCATACTATAAATACACATCACTAGAGATTCTGCTCTTTGAGAGTTTTCATGTTGTTATTAAGAGATCTGTATTTGTAGTTGCCTAGAGACACAGCTTGTGATGGAATTATCTTTCCCGGACCACTTCTCAGGGGCAAAGTTGGTCAATAAACCTATGCCAAATATCTATATTCTCAAAAAATGGGGCTACCTCGTTTAAAATATGTTTAATCAGCAGCCTTATATGCGGATACGGAACCAGCAGTATTGGAAGTCTTAGATAAGCAAACCTCAAATGCAGATACCATTCCTATTTTTAACTTATCAAACCATCAACTCTCTAGTGAAGAAATTAACATACTGAGCAAAGGTTTGTCATTTGTTCCCAGCACACAGCCGGATATTTACAAATGGAATAAAGCCCTTTTTACGTTTGTCCTCAAAATCTGATTACAAAAATTAATGTCTAATAATATTCCTTCAGAACAAGACATATATTATTTGGGTTGCAAGCCTCCATCCAGATTTACACCATCTCTAGCGATGGTAGGGCCAGAAGTTGCAGTTTTTGAAAAGACAGTTATAAAGGAAATTGAAAATGTTACTTAATATGTTCCAAAGGCAACCCCTAACCTTACTAACTTAGAAAGTAAAGTGCTTAGAGATCTTCAGAACAACACGGACATCACCATTAAGCCGTGTGACAAAGCAGCCGGTATAGTGGTGATAGACAGAGATAAATACTCTAACAAAACAACAAAATGGAAGCCATGTTGTCAGTACCCGAACATTACCCGCGTACACACAGAACTGTTCTGACAGATTTCAAAACAAAAATAGGGAGCAGAACAGCAAAAGCTTTTACTCAAGGTTACATCTGTCAAAAGGAACTAGACTTCCTTAACAAAACCAACACAGTTATCCCAGCTCTTTATGGAGTCACGAAAATGCACAAAAATACAGAGGACCCACCCATGCGACCTATTATGTCATCTATTAATTCTTGTACTAAACTGCTTTCCCAATATGTGGACGCGTTTATATGTCCTTTGACTAAACTCTATGCCTCATACATAAAAGACATCGGACACATGATAGCGACCATAGAACATAAACCCTTTAACCCCTTCGACGCTCATGACGAGCTGGGCTCGTCATGCAGTAGCCTCCCAGCACGCTCATGACGAGCCCAGCTCGTCATGAATAATGGGTTTTTGTAAATCCCAGCGCAGCAGCAGAATATGATGAGCTTCCATGGGGTTAATCATGAGACACAACTTCTAGTAACACTAGTTATAGAATCTTTATACACTAGTAACACTAGACATAGAATCTTTATACACTAACATCCCCAGGACCTAGCCATAGAGGCAGTGGCAATCTATTGCCTAGAGTCCCTGGGGAGGGACCCAATAATTCCATTTTGGAGTGTTTGGACATAGTGTTACATAACAACTTTTTTTAATTTGAAGATAATCTCTATCAAGTAATAAAGGGGACCAGTATGGGAGCTTCGTGTGCTCCCAGTGTACCCAATGTCTCTATGGGTGAATGTGAATTGAAACATACTTTTAACTAGTTAGCCCCATTTTTTGAGAATATATTTTATTTATAAAGTTGTATATAGCACGAACAAGATCCCGAGGGATATCACAGCGCTTTACAATATGATCGAAGGAAGGACATAAATGCAATCTCCGCATCACGTAAGAAAAAAAATCACAGATTACAGGACAATTGTACCGAGCACAATCAGCAAGTGTAGGCGGGTGACAAGTGAGGGTCAAGAGTATGCAGTAAAGAAGAGCAGTAACAGATGGTGGTACAATGGTGCTAGGAACAATGAAAACAAGCAAGTGCAGACTATCCCTCTTAGGGTAAGATTTTGTCCATTAGGAATCTTGTGGCTTCCAATTTGAACATTGTCACTGAAGAGATTCTACGTACTTCCGGTGGAAGGGAGTTCCATATCTTTGGGGCAGCGCCTGAAAAAGCTGTGTGACAAGTTCTCTTTTTGTAAAGAATGAGTGGTTTCAGGAGGAAGGTACTTCTTGAGGCACTTACCCCACAGGATAGTTCACGTTTTTGAGCCAGGTACAAGGGAGTATTGAAGTGAAGGGCTTTGTGCGTCAGAACATCAATCTTCAACTGGATTTGTGCTTCATAGGGCAGCCATTTGAGAGATTGTAGTACAGGGATATATGCTTGTTTCTTTTGGTGTCTGTGACCAATCTTGGCGCAGCATTTAGGGATGCCCTAAGTGGAGCCATGGCGTATTTGGGAAGGTCACAGAGGGTAGCACTGCCTTTGTCTAGCCTAGGCAGGACGAGCGCTTGGACCACCTACTTGAAATCATTTAGTGGAAGGAAAGGTTTGATATGTCTGAGTGATCTCATCAAGAGATTTGCTCCCTTACATACATTGCTGATATGATTTTTCATATTCAGGTGCTTGTCCAAGTGACTTGGCTGAGTCTATGATAATAGGAGTGCAGTTAAAAGCAGTGAGGTGAGTCAGCTATTCGTCTGGTTTGGGGATGTGGTTCGGAGGGGAGATGAGCAGGAATTCCGTTTTGGAATTATTGAGCAGGAGGTGGTTCTCAGTTAACCAGTTTTAAGTAGATGTTAAAGTTGTGTTGAGTGAGATGATGTTTTCCGGGGATGATATTTTCAGATAGAGTTGCGTGTCATCTGCATTCATGTGAAAAAGAATGTTCATGGAGGTGAGTGAGTTAGCAAGAGGTTCTAAGAAAAGGTTGAAGAGAATAGGAGTAGAGCGGAACCTTGGGGGACCTCCATGAGTACAGGGGAGACCTGAGAGAGAGAGAATGGTTTGCCTTGACTCTTTGTGATTTGTGAAGTAGGAAGGATTATAACCATTTTAGCACCTGAACCCAGAAACCCATTCTGTTTTGCAGGATGGATAGGAGGTTGTCAGGATTAACTGTGACGAAAGCGGAGGAAAGGTCCAGGAGGATCAGGAGGCAGGATTCGTTTTGATGAAGCATTGTTAGAATGTCATCTATTACGTGAGTGAGAGCCGATTTGGTGCTGTGCCCCTTCCTTAAGCAGGATTGATGTTGGTCTAGGAGTTTGTAATTTCCTATATGAGCACAAAGTTGGGATTGTACACATTTTTCTAGGAGTTTTGCTCGGGTGGGGATGTTGGAAATGGTGCGGAAATTATTGAGATCAGATTTGATAGCGTTAGGTTTTTTTTAGTATTAAATCTCTTTATTGGCAGATCATAGCACATACATAAAAAACATACAACCATATAGCCCCCATTACTCAATGTATTGCGAGACCCAAGGGCCATGCCACGCTGCAGAAAGAGACCCAATGTCGGGCGTAATCCTGAGCTGCTTTTAGGTACTTGGGGATCGTGCCATGAGACAGAGAGGCATTAACGATCCTTGTCCAGGTGGGAATAAGTGCACTCTTGATTTCTTGAAGATGAACGAGGGCAACGGGTCACTGAAGTGGTTGAAGGGGTTGATATTCTGTAGATACTTGTAGATGTCATTTTCACTAAGTGGGGTAAAGGTGACACATTGTTCTTGGTGTTTGGGGTGGTCGAATTGTGCTTTTCAATGGCGTCAATGGATGATGCTGCACTGGAAGAAGGTAAAAGAGCCTTCTTAGAGGCGAGGTCAGTGGAGATGAGTCTTGGTTTTTCCGTGAAGAAAGTTGCAAATTCGTCGCATGAAGGTGGGTTGCCACCTGGATCCGCATGGTTAGGGCCAGCGACTGATTGCTGTTTGACCAATTCAAAGTTTTTTGGAACGGTTTGCAGCTTTATCCAATTGGTATCTGAAATAGTCAGCCTTAGCAGTCTTGATTTGTTTGTTGTAAAGGCTCCTGACCTCTCTAAGGAATTTTTAGTTGATCCTAGGAGGGAATGGATCGCCCGGAACCTTCAGCTGCCCTTAGGTTGAGGCGTTCCGTGTTTAAGTTGTTGTTATACCACTGTCTGGATATTTTTGTAGAATAATATTTTTGTTGGATTGGAGCAATGTTATCCATGATGTCGGAGATGGTCGAATTGTAAGTGTCGGTCAGTGATTGCACCTCAACCAGGTCAGCTTGGGAGGAGAGGGCAGATTTACAGTGGGCAGCTAGTTCATCAGAGTTTATGGATCTGAGGTACCTTTTCCATATCTTTGATTGAGCCTTCTTTAATAACACTTCCCTGTTAATGTAATAGAGGATGCTGTGGTGGTTGGACCAGTCACACGGGGTAATGGAATAAAGTGTGATAGACTGCCCTTTGGCGATGATGAGGTCAAGAGTTTCTCTTTTAATATGAGTTGGTTGGTCACAGTGCTGAGTCAGATCTTGATCATTTAAGAATGATTTAAGGCAAGATACAGCGGGGTCATTGGGGCTAGACCAGTGAAGGTTGAAATCATCAAGGAAGATTTGGGACACCGCTGAGTCAACATTGCTGGTGATGATTTCCATTAGTTGCTCAATGAAGGGGAAATTATCTACCGGGGGTGGTAAAAGGTGTGAAGTCTGCAAACCAGTAGGTTCCTACTTGAGATGCTGAGACAGAGGTATTCACAGGAGGAAGGCGTAGAGAACTCTAAGTGAGATATAGAAAGTGTGTTCCTGCGAATACAGGCTACGCCACCATCCAGGTTCAGAGATCTGTCTAGCCTAATTATGTCTTGAGTGGGAGGTACTAGGAGGTCTAGGAAAGGCGTGGAGGCGGAATTTAGCCAAGTTTGGGTGAGAATGATAATGTCTAGATAATTGTGTTGGATGAGGTTGAAGATATTGGAGGCGTGTTTACTGGCTGATCTACAATAAAGTAATACACATTTAAGTTGTAGTGGATTAGGGGGGAAGGAATCTGGGTGACGATCACACGGGTGAGGTTGTCAGTATTGCTGCCTCTAAGATTGAGAGGAGTTACTCTGTTCGGGTTGGAGAGGATGCTGTGTATTTGTCTCGGCGGGTTCATGTTAGATTTGGACCATGTAGGGCAGGAGTTGTGTTGGTCATGGAAATCAAAGGACGCCAGGTAGGACTCAATCCACTGTGGCTGGCGGGGGCGTGGGGCAGGGGAATGGATTTCAAAATGGAGGGGGTAAAAGGCTAACCCATCTGATCACTATCCCTGGTGGATGCCTTGGGCCTATTTGCAGAGGTGATGATAGAGCTGATCATGGGGAACAGATCATTAGTGAGGGCTTTCAGGTCATGTAGCTCAGAAGTGAGAAGGTGCAACTGTAGAGATATGTCATTGAGGCACGCAGACAGGTCTGACTGTTGGGCGAGGGGTGGAGGGTGAGAGGGAGAAGTGAGGTGCAACAGAGGACCTCTGTATATGCCTGTTGAAGCCTGTGGGGAGAAACGTTGCCCAGACCCTAGTCTAGCCTGGGGGAAAGAACATCATATGTTAATCGAGAAGGCTGTGGGGCTTGAGGGATACTCTTATCTAAAAAGTCCTCCTGTATTGGCCTGACCGTCGGTGAGGGGAGTGAGCCCATCGACCTTCCCACCAGCTGAGAGGGTGATCTAGAGGGTTGAGAAGTACTGATAGGAGACAGGACGGCACTGGAATCCGCAGAAGGAGGTGAATGGTTAGGGGAGAGTGGAGTATTCACAACTGTTAAAAGGGAGTACTGGTTGGATCCAGCTGAGACGTGGTGGTAGGGTAAGGGTCATTGGAGTTGTTGTAAACCGCTTTTTTGAGAGTAGGGTAAAAATTGGCCATCTTAACTAGGTTGATATTAGTGGCTTGAATTAAGATGATACCATTATTATAGAAGGTAATAGTGGTGTTGTCTTTGACGGTGGCCGAGGGAGACGTTGTAAGTTTAAGGCCATGTGAAGTTTTCTTAGAACCTGTTATTCGAAGCATGGAGTGGAGCACGGCTCAGCAGCATGCCCGTTTTCTGGTATAGAAGATGAGGTCATTATCCAGAGTACCTTTGTTGGTGCAGAAGTTGGGGTCTGAATATAGTGTTTCTGGTCTAGCTTTGAGGATGCGATGTTTGTATTTTTTTGCTGCATTTTTAGAAAGGTCGGTTGGGTAATTAATGAGGAAAGGCGTTGGAACCATTGGGGTCTGGACTTATTTCCCATGTGACAAGGAAAACTAATGGGGATGGGATCCTAAATAGGTGAGCGAGCACGACATCACTCCTGGGTCTCTCAGTGGAAGGGTGAGGGGTGTGACGGTAGCACATTGGGAGGTGCAGAGTTATTATTAGGCAGTGCCAATGAATGGGACTCTTAATTCACTGAAGTCGTGACATCCCAAAATTGTCTCAGCTGTAAAGACTGGCACACAGGTAAATTTAGAACTCGCCTGGGATGATATAGGCAGGAGCAGACAGAGGTCTGCTCTGTAACCTGGAATACACGATTGCGAAAAACTTTGTCTGAAAGGTACTCGACAGAGGCTGATATAATGACAGGCAGGAAGGTCCAAGGGCTTCAGCAATTGTTGTACTTTAGACCAAAGGAACGCCGGGGTAATGAGATCAGTAGCGTGGAGGAGTGCTCCTCAAGATCAACAAGCCTACAAGCCTAACGTCAAGACCATTATACTGATAACTATATACCTAGAGGGGGTACAGTGATCACTATGACTTTGTACTGCCGCCATTTTAAAGTCAGGCAATGAGATCCGATCGCGATGTCTTCTTATTGACACCATTTTGATGTCAGGCAGTGATCAACATGCGAAACATATGAAGGCTGTAACTGACCAGATAAAGAGCTCAACCAAACAACAAGGTTGAAATGATTTGCCTCAACATGTTAAATATCGCCTTGTGTGTGATATGCTATAGCAGGGATCAGAAAAGTGAATCTCAGCAATGCAACAGCACCCTCAATTAGAGTTGCATTCAGCACGCGAACAAGGAAATGGAATAGGTATTGGCCACAGGCCTTTGAAATACCTGGTACCAGGCAAACGTTATTCGGTCGTTGGCGGAGGGGACTTAATCACCTGCAAACCTACCAATAATCCGCGAGCCATGGAATCCCAGCGTCACACGGGAACGTTGAAACGCAGGGTGGGACATGCCGCCGAAGATGGTCTTCACAGGGAAAAGTTGCAGTGCGTGGTAATTGAAACTGTTATAGATATTTGGCATAGGTTTATTGACCAAGTTTACCCCAGAGATGGGGTCCAGGAGAGAGAATTCCATCACAAGCTGTGTCTGTAGGCAACTACAAATACAGATCTCTTAATAGCAATGTGGAATATCTCAGAGGGCACAATCTCTAGTGATGTGTATTTATAGTATGACTGTAGTCAGAATGAGTGTGAATGTGCAGTACGAATGAATGAATTACAGGTTGATGCTAGTTCAAGTAGTTTTAAATATTTTGAGTATATTTATATGTGGTAGCAATGAATTTTGATTCAACTGTTTGAAGAAATGAGCATTGTATTGTTTATATGTATGTTTTTGTGATTTTTTCCTTTTCAAATGTATACTAATAGATAAATAAAATGCAATGTAAACTGAAAAAATATTTTTATTGCATAAAGAAAACATGTTAAAATATAATAAAATATGGTAAAACATTTACTGTCTTCAATTTAGAGGTATTGGGTGATATTGGTGGGTTTTGGCATAGTAGAACCTGTGTAGGTCATATAAAAAGCAATATAGGTCAGGAAACAGGTCTCTAGTGATAGTAGATATTGTTTTTCCCCCTGCTCTTGGACCTGGAAGTATCTTAGGGGGACCTTTCTCTTTACAGTTGGTATAAGACAATTAACGCCATTGGAAGACACCCATTGTGACATGTAAAATAAGAGAAAAGCAGCACGGTACACATGATTTCTTAACACATGTGGAAACCAGAGTTGTTATAAACATAATGTCTAATACATCAAAGCTTTTTTATATAAAAAGATTCTTTATCAAATGAGGAACAAAACTGTGTTTGGAAAGCACTAGTGAAATTGTGTGACTCATCACTGTGACAGCATTAATGTGGTTGTATGGTATTGTGACAAACTAAACAGTCATTAATGCCCTGCAGCATGGAAACTTTCATTACTTAAAATGGTGACTTGTGCATGGTGCAAATGTGAATTTGTGGGCTAATCCCCCCCTTAATGTGTCCAGTCCAAAGTCCATGCAAGTATAAAAAGAACAACGTGATAGAGTTACCTAAATTCCTATGAATACAGTCCTATAGGAAAGCAGAGAAAAGGGTTGAATCGGAGAGACTAGTACTCCAGAATACAACCATGAGATGAAAACACATATTGTGAGGATGGATAGTAATAAAACCAACCTTATTGTAGGCTGTACTTCTGTCCCGAAGGTAAATTGTAGTAGCTGGTCTCAAGGGTAACAGAGACCAGAATTCCATTTAATTAAAGTTTATTCATGAAGCAAATTCTACATGGATAAGGCACAAAGTAATAATCAAAGGTCGGTATTACGGTAGGGAAACTAGGGTTCAAAAAATATTTTAACATAGTAATGTTGATTGCACATACCAATATTCTGTGATGCAGACAAGTATTTAGAATATGCAGCTACCAATTATTGTGAGACCCTATTCGTTATGTTATGGCTGTCAGCCAACTTTCATTGTTTTGCCGCTGGTCACCCGATCCTAGAGTGGAATCGAGAACAAATAGGTTGAGCTACTGAGGAGAAACTCCTATGTAGGGAGTACTCCATAGCAATGAGCGGCTTGAACCACCCAACCGAAAATGAGGTTGTGGCCATGAGTGTTCGGGCCCTCAAAAGAATCTCTTACCGGTGAAGCAGCTGGTGCAGTCTCCCGCGTGTGAGAAGGACGGCATTCACCAGCTGAATGATCTCCTCTCCTTAAGTAGGAAAAGTAGGCAAAATAGAGAGGACAAAATATGAAATTGGTGCTCTGTTAATTGAAGACTGTAGTGAAGGTGGCGTGTTGGCCATCTTGGACTGCCCACCTGGCCTATGTTTGTCCAAGCAGACCTAGCTAGACACAATTGCCAATTAACCAAAGTATTTGTAGTCTTTGGTGGTGGGTAGTTTTGTGCATTCTATTAAGGCACCTCAGTAGAGAAAGCTATGCTCCATATGTGCGTGTCAAGGTGCTATTAATCGAGCTGTTCCAAGATGCTGTGAAGGATAATTATCACGTAAACGCTGGTCATCCATAATATAAGTATAACTATATGGGGAGAGAACAAAAACTAGGAGTATCAAATCCTAAACTAGTGGCAACATTAAGAGACAGTCACATCCGACTTTTAGCCATGTTCAAGAAACATTTTTATCCATTGTCTTCTAAACTAAAGGAGATTCCAGAAAACTATGGTGTGTCAGGCACACAGTATAGTAGTATGGAAAAGCAGCAGGTAGGATAACACTTCCCAATTAGTTAATCATGAGTAGGGACAGGACCTACAGACAAAGTCCTATCCCCATGCTGGGTACGTAATCGAGTTGCTAGAGGGCACACCTCATTTCCTAGGTTCAAACACAGAATCCTTACCTATGTGCGGATCAAGTATTGTGAGAGGAGAATGTTAAGAAAAGAGAATCATATGTCCAGAATACACGCAGCTTGCAATGCTGATGAGAAAATATACACATCAGTCACCCAGGAAATACTGCAATTCATAATCTGAACTGAGATCCAGTTCCATGCATTTGAGGCGCATGATCCAAGTGGCCTCCCTCTTCTGAGTGTCAGCTCTCTATTGCCTCCCCTAGCATCTCTTGGTATGGTATCAAACCCGAAGAAGGAGAAAGCTCTGTGGCCATCTTGTGCGGGACATTCAGCGATGTGTGTTTCTACTGGATATCTGGTGTCAGCCTGTTTCACTGCCCTCATGTGCTCCCCAATGCGATATGATATGTGCCTTTTTTTCAGAGATACCACTACTAAGAATGACCTTTTTGATTTTGTTTGATTCAGTCCCAAAGGTAAAAACACAAACTACTCTGGAATCTATTTGATGATTTTTAATATGGAGTTTGGCCTGGTGAAAATTGCACCAAGCAGGCTTTAATAACCTTTCAACAAGCATGTAATGGTAACCTCATGCCTACCGCTTAGCATCTAGTGTGCTAGCTTCTTTAAAATAATTTGATTGTTTGCTACAGTTGTGTCTCAAATGCAAGAATGTACCAAATCGTAGATTATCCTTCATATTTTGGGGTTGATGACTATTGTATTTTAGTGTGTTGCAAGATTTTTGCTTATTATAAAATGATGTGTATTGTATACCATCATCTTCATTAATAAATTCTAGGAAACTCTAGGAAGTTGATAGATGTGTTGTAAAGAAATAGTGTTAACTGAACTAATCCAGTCATGAAAGATCTTGAGTTCTGAATCCATCCCTCTCCAAATCACAAACTTGTCGTCCATGTATCGAATGTAAAGGATATTACATTTTAGGGAGTTACTGTCATGGTAGTTCCATTTTTTTACTTCTTCTATTTATAAATTTGCTATTTTGAGGGAAAATCACTCTTGCAGCAACGCCATTGAATATTAAGTCATTCTTGCTGAGGGCTTTCACAACATATTGATAAACCATAAAATTAAATCAAAGATTTAGTAAAAAAGATCCTTGATGACCAATGCATAACAAAAGAAAAAGCAGCTCTGGAGAGATTGGAAGCAACTATCAGAGAATTTGAAAAAATATATATTTTGAAAAAAATTAGAATGTGCAAAAAGACAATAAAGTTACACCAAAGAGAGGGCATAGCTTTAATTATGTACAGCGTTTGATCAATCCTCCGGTTATTTTAAGAGAGGTGGTTTTCCAGCCCCCCATGTGGTGTCATTTTCTGGTTTTGACTCATATAGTGATTTCAGTCCAAACTTGACCATTGCATTGGGTTTCAGTGATCAACCATCTTCATTGCATCAGTCTTTTTAACACAAAAATAAGAGGGTTGGGCCTCAAGCACCATGGAGAAGAGGTGGCCAAAGACAAATGGAATTGTAGTAAATATACGCTGGGACAATGACAAACCTAGAACCAATATTACAAACGTTAGACACTCTAAATGAAACCATGCCCATTTTTAATTTATTATCCTATTGCTTCAATGTAAAGGACATTGCCATGATCAATGAAGAACTTTAATTTGTACTGATACACAGGAATGATCAATTTTTCACAAAATTACTACTATGTTGCTTTAGTACACATGATACTCTGTATACTTTTGAAACTACAGGTCTTTATTGCCCCTCTACATATTATACACTGAAAAATACGATAAGCAAAGGGATCACAAAATGTGGTCTTCTCAGAGTTTATTTATCTTCTTAATCAAAAGAGATTTGTGAATTTTAACATGTCTATAGAACAGCATTAGGCATTAAAAACATTATTGACACTCACAAATGTAGACTTACACTTTTGTTTAATTTACTACTTTTAATAATTTACAAAGTACATGCAGAGTTTTACAACTCCGGACACCCTTTACTATGTGTTGCGAAGCTCTCCGCCCCTGGAGACTTTGCAGTTGGGAGGGAGAACACACATAAGTATAGGGAGGGCAGAATCATAAAACTCCGTACATAAAATATGAATGCCTAGAAGTAGTAAACTTACACAAAAGTGTAAGTTTACTGTTGTGAATCAGGACCCCAGTCCTTGAACCTACTGGTAAGGCTGTAGTATTGTTTGACAAGATATCCAAAAATATGATTATTTTAAAGGTTTGTCAACAAAATATCTAAAAAGAATATTTTGAGAAACAAATATCATGTCTAAAATAGTGTGATGTCTTAATATTGTGGGAAAAACAACAGGTGATGGACAGAATGCAGAACATTGTCATACATTCACCCCAGTACAGAGATCTGGGCCTAAATCCATCATTTTTTAGCACTCCACACCACCCCAGGTCAGACATGGCCATATGCAAATCAGCCTTGACCCTGTGCCTCATGGGAACAGTCCAGCCCGAACTGCTAAGCCATGTCTCTTCCGGACCGGAATCAAGCATCCAAGGACCGGTTTCTGGCTATCAGCCGTCATCAGCCTGGATAGCTTGACTCCAGTGGTTTGGAGAGCATGGGAATCACGTCTGAGCATACCCATCCCACTCGGGCGACAAAGGCAAAAACAACAGGTGATGGACAGAATGCAGAACATTGTCATACATGCACCCCAGTACAGAGATCTGGGCCTAAATCCATCGTTTTGTTTGCACTCCACACCACCCCAGGTCAGACATGGCCATATGCAAATCAGCCTTGACCCTGTGCCTCATGGGAACAGTCCAGCCCGAACTGCCAAGCCATGTCTTTCCCGGACCAGAATCAAGCATCCAAGGATTGGTTTCTGGCTATCAGCCGTCATCAGCCTGGATAGCTTGACTCCAGTGGTGTGGAGAGCATGGGATTCACGTCTGAGCATACCAGTTCATGTCTGAACTGGGGTGGCTTGGTGAGAAAAATAACGATGGATTAAACCCAGATCTGTGACTGGGGGGGAATGTTTTGCCATTGTGCAACATTCCGTCCATCATCTTGTGTGTTTTGCTGTCTTAATATTGCGAGCCAGAATTTCACAAGTAAGATTATTGTTTCTTTTAAATATTTTTACCACTGTATTGTAATGTAGATCTTTTTTAAGTGTATTTTGTGTATTTGTAAGATTAATATTGTATTTTTTAAATGTTTGTATTTTCTTGTATAGTCTTTTTAGGAGCTGGATGTTGGGTTTATGGTGGAAAAGGAAAGTGAGCAATTTAAAAGTTTCATTTAGTTTGTTTTGCTCACAAATGTTGTTGGGGTAAGTTTAAAAAACTTTTTAGCATGTTTTATAGCGAATTATTTTAATGAAATTGTATCTCTGTCTTTTAAATTTGGGGGCTGATTACAATGTTGGGCAGAAACTTTCCGCCTGACAAAGACTTGGAATTGGGACTGACCGACTCGCAGTTGGTGGTTCCGCCTGCCCAATTACGATGCAAACAAACACTGTTCAGTTGGATTCCTATTATTTCCTATGGGTGCTTGTGTTCCACTTGACAACCAGCCATAACACAGGCTACTATGGGGAAATGGGGAGAGTTTGTTAAATCCTGCACCCTGTTGCATGCACCCCACAGTGTCTGCCACACAGTACAGGGTTTAACAGGGGGGTCCTTTATGTACCCCATAGACCCCCAACCGGAGGCCACAGGATGAAAGGACCTATTTGTGTCGGACAGGCCAACACGGAAAGGCTGTTAGAAATAGACATTGTAACCCCAAGGTTGGAAACGCTGTCCATAGGGGTGTACAATGTGGTTCCGACCGAAAAGAATACTCCACGAGTCAGTCTGAATTGATTAGGAATGACGCACGGTTTACCTTCCGACCACGAACATCGTAATCGGTCGGGCAGATTGCAAACCTACTGAGTCAGCCGAGGAGAATCCGACTGTCAGGAGGAGGCTGGCTGCCAAACATCGTAATTGGCTCGATTATCTTTTTGAAAATGTGTAACTATGTATGTGTTTCTGTTTTTTAATTTCCAAACATTTTACATTTAAAGTAGTTTTAATTTTAAATAAAAATTAAATGAATTTCAAATATGTTAATATATTATATAGATATGTACATATATATAATATATTCATATATTATTTTGTATTATTATTTTGTTTTAAATAATGATGCTTTTCTAATTTGTTTATTTTTACTCTGTGAGATTTAAATGCCTGTAATCTAATTTTAAAATGTACAATATTATAAATGTTCAATTATTTTTATATTGAATCAATTCCTCTTCTTATTATTATTATTATTATTGGGAGTAGTATATTTATTTATCCATTTTAAAGTTATAGTAAATATTTGTTTTTAACATTTTTGGCAGCAATCCCAATTTACCTTATTTATGTCATGCGGTTTATTTTTGGGGAACATTTTAAAAGGTTTTCTGTGATGTATTATTTTTAGCGTTATGTTAACTAAACATTCTTGGAAGTAGTTCATTTTGTAACCTAAAAGTACATCACTCTCCCAAAGTGGTTATGTTTGGAGTGGGAATAGTAAATCTGCCTCTCCCCCAAAGTGCAGCACTTTCCCCAATGTGATTTAGGGCCTCATTATGATGGCGGTTGGATGAAGGTCAGACCTCCAATATATCGGGAATGGGACCGCCCAACTTGCAGTGAATTACAATACGACCGCCTTCAAGGCGGTCATAAAATTTATTTTTTGTATTGCGGCGTGTGCTGCGGGCTGCAGCACAGGCAGCTGTACAAAAAATAAAAAAAATTCATATCCCTGCACTATGTGGCAGCCGCCAAATGGTGCCTGCCACATAGTGCAGGCATATGAAGGGGGGCCCCATTGGTGCGCCCAGGTCCTATGTCTGAAGGCCAAGGGGGAATGGGGCCTGCTATGGGTCCCCTATGTCCATTTGTGCCTTCCTTTTCATTGCTGGTAAACCATCATGAAAGGGCCGGTGGGAGGGACATTGTAATCCCTATGGTGGTGCATGGCAGGCACCGCCAGAATTGTAGGGATTGTGACTCCCTCCAAAGGTCCGATGGCCAGAACCATGGCAGCCGGTCTCTCTGACCGCCATCCAACATCCTACCATCAAAATGCAGCAGAAGGTAAGGCAGGGTACGATGGCGGTGGGACTGCCACTGACTGGCTGACAGTGGCGGTCCCACCGCCATTGTAATGAGGCTGCAAATTTGTAATTAGACTAGGTAACCTGACCCCCCCCCAGAGTCCACCACATCCCCAATATAGTTACATTTGGAGTAAATCTGGCCCCCACTGCAAATCCCAACACTCTCCCAATTATGGTTAACTTTGGAGTAGGAATAGTAAATCTAAACTCAACAAAATCCAAACAATTCCCCAATGTGGTTAAATTTGAGGTTGGAATAGCAAATCTTCCATCTTCTCCCCACAGTGCACCACTTTCCCCATTGTGGTTATGTTTGGAGTGGAAATAGTTAATCTGACCCTCTCAAAGTCCATCAGTTTTTCCAACATGGTTAAATTTGGACTTATAGTAAATAGTAAACCATATCCTCCCACACAAAAAGTCCCATTGTGGTAAAGTTTGGAGAGGTGCCCCAAGATCACTGACTTTCCCCAATTGGACTACGTTCGGAATTGGAACAGCCCCCCTCCCTGAAAGTGCAACAGTTTCCCCAGTGTGGTTACGTTTGGACTGGGAATATTAAATCTAAACCTTCAAAAATCCCAATGTGCTTTGTGGTTAAGTTTGGAGTTTGAACAGTAAATCTTCCTTCGCCAAGTCCAACACTCTACCCAGTGTGGTTAGTCTAACATTTCACCATGTGCTTAAGTTTGGAGTCTCAATAGTAATGCTGAACCCCCAAAGTCCAACATCTTCCCCAATGTGGTTAAGTTTAGAGTTGAAATAGTAAATCTAACCACCCAACGCCCAACACTTTCTCCAGTGTGATAAAATTTGGACTTGGGATAGTAAATTTGACCCTCCCCATAATCCATTGTTTCACAATGTGATGAAGTTTTGAGGGGTAATAGTAAGTGAGACTTTCTTCAAACTAGAAAACTTTTCCTGGTGTGATTTTTATTGTAAATATTAAGGCCCTAATTACAATGTTGGTCGAGTTGCCTCCAACCGACACGGTCTCTGTGTGGGAACCGACCGATCATAGGTCGGCAATTCCAAACACCGTATTACAAAATGACCACACATGGTGCAGCCACAAACTTCCATTTCCCTAGGGGAGCTTGTGCGGCGGTCGGAAACCGCCCGCAGCACAAGCTCCCATAGAGAAATTGGAGTTTCTGTAAATCCCTGCACCGTGGCAGGCACGTGACACCATTTACAGTGACACCGTGACAGCGATTTACAGGTGCCCCCTATTCCACAATTGTAAGCTGCCGGGGCATGGGGGCCCTGCTAGGTGCCCGAAATTCACTTTTCTACAATATTTTCATGTTGGAAAGCCGATCATGAAAAGCCTTTCGGAAATCAACATCATAATCCCGATGGCGGAAACTCCGTTCGTGGGGATTATGTGAGGCATCCAACTGGCCAACGGGCTCCTTGAGCCCGTCGGAAGCCAGTCAGTCTGACCAGTCGGTTTTAACTCTGACTGCTTAACTTGTAATTCAGTGGTCAAACTTTAAACCATGGATGTTGGTAATCAGCCTCTAAAAGTGATATCTATAAACTGTTAGAATGTATTTTACAGTTTGTGTGTGTATTGAAAAGTTAGTCAATGATGGTATTAATTGTTTGTTTCATTATTAATATAGGGGCTTATTACGACTTTGGAGTTGCAGGGCTGGCTCTGCACCTGCTCAGCACTGCCAAAGCAGTGCAGGAACCGCCCTTCAGATTACGAGTTGAACTTGTGCCTGATGGGCTTTTCTTTTGCCGTTCCCACGGGGGTGTCCTGAAAATGGGCATCGCAATGGGAACACAAAAGATGTTCCAGAATGGCCGCCCTGGAACTTGGGGTGCATGCAAACAGGGAGGCACGTGTTGTGCCCCCATGAATGCATGCCCAATGTAGCAGGGGCACGGGGACCCTGTTGGGGCGGTCCAGCCCAGCATATTATATAGGCCCTTTGCGTTGTGCCACCACCAGAGGAACAGCTGTTTCCTGGCACAGCTGGTGCAGCCGGCGCAGCGGTGGCCGGTCCTAAAGGCTGCCTCGTAATGTGGAAGCTGCAGGACCCCAACTCTGAGTCTGGCGGGCCCATAGTACTTTTTCTGTTATATACATTCCTAAATGTCTCTTTTAATTTATGACATTTGTCACTGTTCTTTATTATTCTTCAATAAATACAAACTTTTTATTTCAAAGAATTACTTTTTTTAAATTCAGAATAATTACAGTTACACATATGTAGTTATTACATTCTTTTTAATGTGAAATATTTCACATTGTATTTAAAAAAAATATTATGATATATTCAAAGGTACTGCAAAATTATTTTTATATATCTTATTAGTATTTTTATTTTTAGATTTGCTCATAAAATATTTAGGTATACTTCCAACAACACATAAAAATAGTATAACATTTTTAGTATGCTGTTTAGAATTTTATAAACATTAATAAATAAAATATATTATTAACATTAATTGCAATGAGATGGAAGTATTTTTTACATTTTCATTATCTGTCATTTTATTTGACGTTTCATGGATTTTGTAGTTCTTTTCATCATTTTGAGCTGTTCATGGAGGTGGCGTCCATGTCCGATCGCCAATATCAGGTTGAGGTAAGGCTATTTTAACCTTATATTCTTAGAGTCTTGTACTGGGATGAGTGTGTTTAGACTTACTCAGGCAAATGTTTGCAGTTGGCAATTGTATTTTAATTATTGTTATGCATTTTAGTATATATATATATTAAATGCATTAGATGTGAATTTTTTATTTAATTATTGGGTATGTTTTTTAATATATTAATACAATTTTTATCAGTCGTGAAATGTAATTTAATAATTTGTTGTAATTATTAGTACCGTAGCGGGTTGTGGGTTTATAAGGGTAGAGTGTGGGAAGTAATTTATTTAAATTAAATCCTAAATTAGTTTTTAATTTATATTATTTATTGAATTGGAAATTATTTATGTTAATTTTGTTAATCATTTTTGTTTTATTTTAGATGTGGATTGTGGGGTTTATAGGGTTACAGGGTGGGAAGTAAATCAATTCTAAATAATTAATAATTAGGTATTAACTAATATTAGTTATTTAATTGATAATGAATCATGATAATTGTGTAATTATTTATTTCAATTGACATTTTAGGTGCAGGTTGTGGGCGTATGCGGTACAGGGTGGGAAGTAAATTATTTATAAGTAATTATTATATTGTTTTAAATTCATAATTATTTAATTGATAATTAATGCTGTTAATTGACCAATTCATTTTTTGATCTTACATTTTAGGTGTCGTTGTGGGTTTTGTAGGTCTATAGGGTGAGAAATAAATAATACATTTTCTAATTGATATTAATTATTAAATTGATAATTAATTATGTTCATTTTGCAATTTTGCAAGTTTCCGACTGCCTTTCCGTGCCGGACACACCAGCACGAAAAGGCAGTGGGAAACTGCCATCATACTCCCTCGGTCGGAAAGAGTACCGGGGAGTACTGGAGGATTTCCGGATGGCAGACGGGCTCTCCGAGCCCGTCGTAGACAATCCGGAAATCCGAGTCGGATTCCTTTCCGATCTAGCCCATCGGAATGGCTCGGTCGGAAAGGAATCCGTCCGACACATACAGATTCCGACCCGAATCGGAATCGGCCCCTTAGTGGTAACATTTGCAATCTAAGTTGTAGACTCAATCATTGCACAATATGAGCAATATTCTATCTCAGCTAGGGCTGCATTTTCTTGATAGGAAGAGGTACACACCCACGTATTTCTAAGATTTAATAGAGTGGAAGCGTTGTCTAAATCCAACGTTAAGGAAGGGCTTGAATTTTTAAGAAATAGCTTAAATTCTGACACTGACATAAATGCCAGTTCCCTTGGCTAATTTTAAAGTACGCTAAGGCAGCATGAAAGGTTTTCCGAAGGAACTGTTATGAATTTGCTCAATGAAAACCTCTTTCCACAATAGTCTCCTTAAAGACTTATCATTGGAATGTATCAACCAGAGATCCCACCGTAGAATAGCTGCTATGCCTAGTACAAATGTACTCACCAGGCCCATATCTAAATGCAAAGCCACTAATGGGGGCTACGGTATTCAAATGATCTATTCTGTGAAGAATTTAGCTTTCTGTGGAAAGATCAACTAACAATACTCACAACCTGTAAGGCAATGGAGTAAACAGGGAGGAATTGTTAAATGATATAGCTGAAGAAATAAAAAGTGCCTACAGCCTTGAACATTATTAAACAAGCTTAGCCTATTAACATGGATTATGGCTTTGGTGTGCGCATGCCTCATATGTTTTTTATTAAATACATTAAAACTGAAGTATTTTCCTAGCTGTAAGTATGACCTTACCTTCTCTAGTATTTCCGTCCCTATGTGCCATTTATTATTTACTCTCTTTAGTTAATGATTGTTTTTAAAAACAAAGTTTGACTCTTAGATCTATTTATTTTTAGAAAATGAGCACTTGGATTTGATTTAAGTAAATCTAGCCTTTTTTGTAGGCCCTTTGGAGTCAGATCAAATAAAACTATATCATTTGCTTACAGCAAACAGCACACCTGCTCCCGCCCCTACCTTAGGAGTGTCACCTTTATGCAGTGAGGGAGATCTTTATGGAGTGGGAGAGCCTCTGGTGGGTCATAAACACATGGGGAAATAGTAATGGGGCAAAGAGGCAATCTTGTTGGGGAATACCTAGAGTATAGAGCTTTCTCCAGAAGGTCAGTCTATGGATTAGATCCAACACAGTTGAAAAGTCTATAAAAGATGCATATATATATTGGCCTCCTGTTTTAACATATTTGTCTGTGATTGCCTATATTAGTAAGATGTTATTGAGGCTGGAACAACTAATGCCAAAGCCAGCCTGCTCTAGAGGAAGAATTTCTTTGTAAGCTACCAATTCTTGTAGATGTTTGAATAAGCTTTTAGCAAGAAGTTTCCCCACCGCATCCAGAAGTGCTATGAAGACTATTAGGAAAGCATCTGTCTCCATTTTTAACAAGCATTTACAATGCAACGGTCTCGCCTTTGCAAAAGTTAGAGCTATTGGAATTGTAAATGACAACATTTTTATTTATGTGTTGGTTTTGAAAACAGATCAATAAATGTCGTTGTCATTTACAATGGCAATAGCTTAATCTCTCGCAAATGCGAGACGTATTGCATTTGCAATGCAATAGGTCGGGTATTTACAAGAGTTTGAGCTATTGACATTGCAAATAACGCGTTTTATGTTTCAAAAACCAAAACATAAATAAAATGTTTCTCACACTGCTGTCTCTCTCACACTGCTGTCTCTCCCTAGAACACACATATGCCGTCTCTCACACTGCTGTCTCTCTCACACACACTGCTGTTTCTCACACACTTCTGTCTTTCTTACACACAATGCTGTCTCTCACACACAATGCTGTCTCTCACACACAATGCTGTCTCTCACACACACTGCTGTCTCTCACACACAATGTTGTCTCTCACACACAATGCTGTCTCTCACACACACTGCTGTCTCTCACACTGCAGGTGTGGGTTGGGGGATGTGGGTTTCCAGCTCATATCTGGAGGGTGGGAGCTGCTGCGTTTCCTTTTTTTTTTAACATACTCCCCTGGGCATTAGTGGTAGCTTCAAAAGCTTTTGTTTTGGGGTGAGGGATGTTGGGGGTCAGATCTCAGCCCAAAGCCCCGACCCCTCTTCATGACCTTGTGTCCTCATGCCTCGTAAACGCAATTGGCTTATGATTTTGTCCCCGGCACAGTATACTATATACCAAAACATTTCATAACATATACATTAACATAGCAAATCATGGCATAGACTATACCAGATGACAGCATGATATACTCCATAACATACAGCGTAGCGCAGAACAACACATAACACAGGGCAGCAGGGCATAGCAGACACTAATATATAACAAACATATGATCGCTTATAGCATCCAATAGCAAAGCAAAACATTGAACATACCAGAGCACAGAACGATGTGCTCCATGGCATACAGCGCAGCGTGTGACAACACATAACATCCACATGGCAGAATATAATAAAGCGTATCATCACATACCAAAGTATAACTCAACACCCACTTCACTTGGGTGTAGCGCTTTATGAAGAGAAGTGCTACTGGTTAAACTGGAGACTGCCGGACCATAAGTACTGGGTGCAAAACACAGACCCAAAACTTAACTGAACTGTGAAGTGTGAGGCAAACCGTCCCATGTGCATGTCAACTCATCTGGGCACCGGGCTGCATGTGCCTCAACTCCCCATCTGCCAAGCGCTATACGTGCCTGAATCCGTGATAGCTCAAAGTGTGTACACAAGAAGACACATTCATCCACTGACTGTACCTTGGCAGAGCGCAACAACCCCACACGGCCAGTGCAAGCAGCAGGGCGGAGCACCATGCTTTCTTGGGGGCTCTATGCGACATGCCTATGCATAACCGAGCGGGCTCCCACACTGTACCCACGGGGCGGGTTAGGTTGCGTTTCTGCCTGGGGCTGGCAGTAGAGAGTGGCGGTCGTCGGTGCGCGGTAGGAGCTTGGGGGAGTGCTTGCAGGAGAGACCTTGCATGAGCGGGGTGGACGCATGCAGGGGGCCTTTCATCCTTCTGAGGCCGTTTGGGTTGGAGTGCAGTTGGGCGGGTGATCTGGGGACGGGCGCGATCTGGAGGGAGAGGCGGTGGAGGATGCGCTGTTGGTGCTTGTTGCAGCAAACTGTTTCAGATTGGGATTCAAAGGTGGGAGAAGCCAGGTGCACAAATGCTCCATGAGTACAGTAGTAAACGACTAAGAAGAAGGCCGCAAGGGGTCTATGTACAAAGTGGAGGGGGGATTAGCCGACCTGGGACGGGATCTCCCGGGAGGCCCTCTGTGCTCCTTGCCCCTTGGTCCCGAGAGGGCTGGCGCACCCCTGGTAAAGTGCCAGACTTGAGGCCAAGGGATCGGGGCGATGCGGTGTCACTGCAAGCGCTCGGGGGGTGGGGATCAGAATACGGTGCATTGGTGGTGGTCCAGGCTGGTAGGCGCATGACAAAGAACGAATGCTGAAGGATGGTGGTTTGGGCGCTAAGGATAGAAGATTGAGGGTGAAGGTGTTTGGCTCAGAGTGCCTTCTCGTGCAGGACTCGCGCCTGCTTTGCCATATGCATCGCAGGCGCGAGACCTAAAAAGGGGTACAATAATACTGCCTTTCCATGATGGAGGGGTCTACTCCCTTCTAATAGTAATACTGAAAAATCAGAGCAAGACTGTGTGACCAAAGTAACAGCTCTTTCTTTAAAACCACAATTGAAATTTCATCTTGCCCCTTAGTCCTTAAACACCTCTATTTCACAATACAGGGTTTAATCTGGGCATTGGAAGAAGGGCCATTCTTACTACTGATATTAGCCTCAGGAGTTTCTACAAAGGAAGCTGCACATGAGCTAACACCATTATCTGCAGTTCCTTCTCCAGGTACTGGCCCAATACATTTTTGGTCCAAAATCCCAACAACATACCCCTCTCGTATCTAAGCTATTTGAAATAGGTAACAATGGGTTTGGAAATGTAAAGATTCAATCGATGTCCTCAGGCTCTTCAACTGTGTGATTAGAAACCTTGGCATTCAGGTCCCTGACTATAGATATCATGGCTTCTTCATCTGATACGATTATCTGTGCAATATAGGAAAGCAATATCTTTTTACTAAAGTAGTATTTTGTGAGCCTGGAGGAAAATAGGCATTACTCATAAAACATTGTGGACAACAGAAGAAGGAGGCAGAAACCCTAAAAATCTAATTACCTGTACTATGTTTGATTAATGTGAAAGCCTAGAGTAGTAACAATTTGAAAATATTCTTGAACAAGACATTTGTCAAATACGTCCGCGGGCATATAGACATGGAATTTACATATAACAATGTTACGCTAATTAAAGATGAACGTAGAAACACTTGTTTTTGTATTCAAAATCACATCTTTAATGTTTTGGGTATTTATGCAATATTAGGAAAAGCACTAAAATGAATGAGAGAAATAATTAACAACAGTTTAAAAAGTTGTCCTTAATGAATTGATACTTCAAAATGGTAAATGATAAAACCATTTTAGTGAAATTGCAGCACAATGGGCCAATTGCATGAATTTTTTTCCCCATAGACACAGAATGGGCATAATCCTTTCATGCATCTGTCCTAATAGCTCCAATTCAAAATTAATTTTGTTCTATACAGTTAAAGACAAGAAATCATATTTACTATTTCCATATTGACACACAAACATGGATCATATTGTGGAGGGCAAGAAGATAAATTGACATATTCACTAGGCGTGTTTTGGCATTGCTGCCTTCATCAGGAAGCTGTCACACCAATATCATATATGACATGCCCACGCAACACAATTGGTCCTTCCTTTTAAAATCAATTCTGAGAGACTTGTAAAACCAGTGGGTGTGTAGTCTTGGAGAAAGATGTCCCCATTACTGTGCTCTTTTTCCTGAAAGGAGATAGTGGGGGGTTCATAACTATAAGAAAATATAAATGATCAATGTTTCTGCATCCCGAAAAAGTGTGAATCGAACACTCTATGCTGAAAGTATCTCAAAGTGGCCTCTCGAGTGTATGTTCAGAATATCATTAGGCATGTAATTGCTGCACAAACCTAGCCAAAAAGTAAGGAGGCCTAATACTTATGATTGATCAACTACGGGAACCCAGCTGTGAACCGTTAGCTGGTATAACAATTCAGCAATCCACGAATGGAAATGATGTCATGAAAATGATGAAAAAGGAAGTAGGAAATATGTACAAAAATCCAAGATAATGCATAGGGTGACAATGCATCAATTATTACCGCGGTTTCTTTATACTATCAATACCAAAAGGAATTGCATGTCTTACCTGGAGATAAATGAGTCAAATCTTTAAGCGCTGATGAAATATCTAGGGGAAAGCAGTCATGCAACAGTGGCCCGTGAAAATGTCATCTCCACAGGGCATGATCAAACAACTCAGATGGATGGCAAATTCCTCAAACAAAGTGATAGTGACTCAGACTTTGGGCCCAAACAGATGAAATCGACAACAAGCCACCACCAATTGCCAAACACAGAATCCATTACATAAAAGGCTGCTTAATGCGGTCACTATTTATGGGGTAATGATTCAGACGACAACCGAGTCTGTAATACATGTCAAAGGGACTGCTTAGTGTGATCACTACTTAGAAAACGATGACTCAAAACATGCATGCACCTGAAGTGCAGAGAGGAAAGCATGCTGGTGCTGACTTTGTGGAAGAATATTACCTGACTACTTACTAATTATCCCATAATTATCGGTTAATAGTCCGAAGGGACTAAAATCTCACAGATTAAACAGTACCGAAAAAGATGAGGACCGACGGAAACTGTAAAATCAATATGAAGAAAAGTATTGGTATTTACTGAGTAGATACAGCCCACAAGCTTTACATCAAAGGCGCAGAGGTTGCTAGAAAGTGGCTTACCCGGCACTGCCGAAACAGGTTGTCTGTGGGACAAAATGTGGCCGTGCTTATTGTCTAAAACACCTACGTAGGGGTCATGACCTGGAAATGAAAACATGACTTCTATAATCTAGATACATCATCGCCATTTTGAAATGGACACTAAAGGTCTGAGAGTGAAGTACTGGGGCTTCAAAAGATAATTGCTGGCTTGAGCCTATCTTGAACACTCCAACCGTGTTGATGAAATATATTAAATGAATAAGAAATATACTTAGGAGGACGTAAATATGATGTGCATCTGGTGGGATGAACCGAAAGGAAAACCTAAACTTTATTTAGGCAGTGAAAATTAACAAAGCAGCACTGATGTCATCTATGAAAATAAGGGACATATATGAGGTTGTAGACTATGACTATGGAATTCAATACAATATTGTAATAAAAACTTTCCCAGCCATGAACAATTTTCCAAAAAAAGGGAATCAAATAAAACCTAAACTATGTTAAACACAATGAAAATTAACAAAACAACCAGAAAAAAGCAATGATGTTCTCTGCAAAAATGGAGGGTGTATATATAAGGCACTGGTTCCGAAACTGTGCGCCATGGCTCCCTGGGGGCAGTCAAACATAGCCTTGGGAGCTGTGCACCAAGCACTTTAATGCACTGAGGGGCAGATTTACAAGCCCCGTACGCCACTTTTGAGCCGCTGTTGCGTCACTTCAGTGACGCAATGGCTGCGTAAAGCCAGCGCCATGCTGCGGGGGATTTACAACGTGACGCATCTAGGGAGATGCGTCACGTTGTAAAGCCCTGCGCCACATGAAACCTGCATCAGTGCTGGAGTTGCATCAAGGGCATGACGCAACTCCAGCACTGTTCAAACCCTGCCTATGTTCATCATGGTGCGTCAAGCCTTATGCCTGCTTCAAGCAGGCGCAAGGTTTTGACCCCCCCTGCTCCGGAACGCCCACATGAAACCTGCATTAGGTTTCATGTGGGCGTTCCGGAGCAGGGGGTTGTTCCGGCGCAGGAACACCTCGCAAAAGTGGCTGAGTGAAATCTACAAGATTTCACTCAGTCACTTTTCCGACACACTGCGTCAAAATCTTGCGTCTGCTTGAAGCAGGCATAAGGCTTGATGCACCATGATGGACATAGGCAGGGTTGGAACAGTGCTGGAGTTGCGTCACGCCCGTGATGCAACTCCAGCGCGGCGCCAATCTTACGCCGGCAGATGCGACATGCATCTGTTTATCCTTGCGCCATGATGCGCCGCATCGTATACGTAATAGTATGCCCGTGCAGTAAGATCTATATAGGAAAGACCAACCAACAAGTCAATCTGAGGATTAGTCAACACAGGTCTCGCATCAAGAAGAAAGTTATGACAGCACCAATGGTGGAGCATTTTGTTGAAAAAGGGCACAGTGAAATTGATTTTAAGTGGTCAATTTTATTCACTATAAACCAGACACAACGCCCCGCTGATGTCGACAGAGTGTTATTGCAAAAAGAGGCGTATCTCATTCTGAAATTCAATAGCACTTTGACAGGTTTAAATAACCTGTCTGAACTATCAAGAATGTAAATAACATTGTGAAATCTGGCCTTTGTTTGCATCAACAAACTTGAACCCGATAATTTCGACGCACGCTCAGTGCCCGACATTAAAACCTCAATGCCACTTTACTTCATAACTTGCATCAAAACACGCATTTAGAACGGCCCCTTCAGTTGCTAGAAACTACGTGTCCCATAATCCCCAGATTAATAATAAAAAGAGTTCCAAGTGCAGACGTTTCCAAGATGGCCACTGGTCAAGCGGAATAGAGAGAGCACCCGTCCTGCTTACAAACAGTGATTGAATGTATTCCTTAAAACAAAGTTTTATTTTTTTAAGAAATGCCGACTTTATAAGCGGCATAATGCGCGTGAATTTAAAAGCTACACGCGGTAAATACATTTTGTTATAATTGTAGGAGCTGTGCGATAAAGACAAGCTATCCCGGTAACGCCGTTAAAGAAAAGAATCAAGTATGTGCAGTGCCACCCTATGTGGGAAGTCGTCCGCTTGGACTTAACGTGTTGCTCAGGTGGAATACAAATGTATCGATCTTTTCTCTTGACACAGGGAGCGCGTGCACCTGCAGGGCTCAGCGAATGATGGGAATCAGGATATAGTAATTTAATCCAGTACCTACGCACTGACAAAGGTACGTTATATAGCAAACTGGTGGCAACAAACGATGCGGTTGTTGGGGACATAGCTTGTACGGGTCCAATATTGTTACAATTTCTTTTGTCAGAACCTGCTTTCGAAAACAGAAGCACAGGCGATCCACTTGCCGCAATTAAGACTCTGACACTGGAATAGAGGTAGGAATGAGTAAGATTGCACCTGCTTCCTCCTCCCTGCCCTGTGTGCATAAATGAGTGTAGAAACTCAGACTTTTTCCTTCTATCACAGGCAGTCAACATATAATGTCCTGTTTCACAGCATGAACCACTTCCTTAAATACAAAGATTCATAAAAAAGTTTTCCATGAGCCTGACGATACAGTCAGAGGCCAGGAAATCAGAGAGTAACAGGTAGAAATTTTAGATCATTTAGTGCAATACCAGAAAGAATAGAGGCTTAAAGCTAAATAATTACAACTTTATTGTTTTTCTGCATTCTACACAGAAAAGTGACAAAGCCCTGATGACAGTCCAGGAACTGGTTTCCTCGGACTAGAAACGCGTCGGCACACCTGAGGGAGCAATTAATATCACTAAGCGTTTGAACTAGCTCTGGCTGGTTGTATAAGTCATCCTTATTTGAGGGCGTGCTCCTTCTTTTTGACTTTGTCTCTTCTTTCTTTATGAATTCAGATTAACTTTATTGAAAATTTCAATTTTTTGTGTTTGTATAGTGAATTTTTTGTGGAATGCATGATAATTGTGTATATGAATTGTAAATATTGTGTTTGTAAATAGTCAGATGTTGGAATTTAAATGTATTGAACGTACAGTTTTTTCCTTTTTTGCGACACTTTCAAAAAAAGAATGAAAACATTTCGAAATAGACAGGTATAAATAACAATACCGGGTCAAGTTCCATAAGTTTGTGTTTTTCCTATGATCTGAAATAAGTTTTTGGAAAGTAGTTGGGTGTAGGCATATTTTTGTGTTTTCTAGTTTAATATGGTCCAGCCTATCCCATATCCTACATGGACCTAACTCCTTTGTTTCACAAAGTTTAGGACGTATTGTTGTCCGCAAGAGTTTGAGGGTGCAGGATTCATCCTGTTTCTTGTCTTGATCACATAGCATAAATTAAATTGCGGAAAGACACTACCTTTCCAGAATATGGCAGAAAAGGATACATTATCGTTCAGTGAGAGCCACATCCAGGATTTGATTGCCTCTTGCACTTAGTACTTCTGCTAAACAGCAGAACGAATCTGACAAATTAATTAGGCTACACAAAAAACACGTAAGAACAGAATTACATGGTCATTTTCTCCTGAAGCACCTCAAGTAAGGAAATATCCCTTGGGGCCTTCAGGTCAAAAATACACCTGTGATATTTATTGAAGACACTGAATATAACAAAGGCTTCAGCTACATTAACACCAAAAGTAGTAGAGATCTGATGGTACATACAATTGAAACGGCACAGAGACTTTGTCGTAAGGAGGAAGAAGAAATTGAAGAACTCACTCAGGCCATAAAAAACAACCAAACGGTGACAGACGTAAAGAGTCTTTTAGAGAAGATTGAAAAAGAGATTCAAGTGTTCAAAGATAACACAATTAACGATAAAAGCAACACATTTGAGAGAGATTCAAAAGCCTTTAAAATAGAACAAGTATACCCCTTTTTAAAAGAGCATTGTTACACTCTGACAGATTCACGCAGGGCGTTATCTACTTACCAAGGGAGGTCCAGAAATAGATTCAAAACCTTTTCTGAAACATCATATTCTGATTCCTCGGGCTCAGAAGCAAGAGGTCCTAATTCTAAAATACAGGTGGCTTTTTAGAACAAGGCCAACAACCAAAAAGCTGTTACAAGACCCCATGGGAAATGAGAACACGGAGCCGCTTTTACAAATCGTAGGCGGACCTACCAGGGTGGTAAATCTATCATCTAGGATACTTTCTACTGACAAAGAGGCTGTTCTAAATTTGGGCCTCAAGTTTCTACCATGCAAACAGACCAATTTCACAAAGTTAAAACTGGAAGCCATGGAATTTTGTAGAAAGGTAAGACTGAAGGCTTTTTTTGCCAACCAACCTACAATTACGAACAATGAGACTACAGGCCTTAGAAATAAATCTACATTTGTGCCCAGTCAGAACATCCCAAAACAAATCTTTACATTCGAACAGGTTTTATTGTCTTCTATTAATAAACTAGAAAAAACTAAGAAGCATGTAAAGCAGAATATTAGCCATAAACAACGAATGGCAATTCAGACATTGAAAGAAGATACATCGGTGGTAATAAAACAAACCGACAAAGGCGGGGCGGCGGTGGTCTGGCCCCACGAGATGTATTTGACTGAGGGTCTCAAACAAGTACAAAACGATACTTAGTACCGGTTGCTGACAGAGGACCCTGTGAAACAGATTCAAGGCATGATTTCAGACATTTTACAGATAGGAAAGAACGGTGGGTTCCTAGGTATGAAAGAATATGACTTTTTAATAAAGAAGTTCCCTAGAACCCCCATCCTCTACCTGTTACCCAAAATCCATAGGAACCTGCACAAACCCCTGGGACGGCCTATAGTCTCGGGATGCGATTTGTGCCTTGAGCCCATCTCTTTCTTCTTGAAGCCATTCCTCAGGGAAGTTAAGTCATACTTGAGAGACACCACCGACTTTTTGACCCCTTTTGACCAACAAACCCAAATAATGGTTACTATGGACGTAACGTCCCTCTACACGCAGATCCCCCAAGACGAGGCGTTGGAGGTGATTGAATTGAATTGGACAATAGGGTTAGACCTCATAGGGTGCCAACCTCATTTATTCTCAAATTGGCGGAAATAGCTCTGAAGAAGAATTATTTTAAGTTTAATGAGCAATTCTATATGCAAGTGAAGGGGACTGCCATGGGATGTCTCTATGCCCCAGAGATGGCAGTCCTCTTCATGGCAGAATCCGAGAAATAATTTGTGGAAACCAATAACCCATTTGAGGACCACATCAGCCAATGGCTACGCTATATAGATGACATCTGGCTCCTGTGGCAAGGGAGCCAGATGCAGCTAGAGGCGTTCCATGGATGGCTTAATGCCAGACATGCTGATATAAAATTTTCCCTTGAACAAAGCACAACTAGAATGACATTTCTAGATGTAGAATTGACGTGTGTTGACGGACATTTAAAGGCATCTTTATACAAAACAAATACGGATAAGAACACTATCCTACACCATAGGAGTGCCCACCCGAGGAATTTAAAATCAAATCTTCCTTACGGCCAACTCCTAAGAATTAGGAGAAATTGTACAGAGGTCACTGACTATGACGAGCATGCCCAAACCTTTTGTGGTGAAATGGTACAGAGGGGATACCCGAAGAAACTTTTGAAACATTCTTTCAAAAGAGCGAGGTTTACGCCTCGTGAATGTCTCCTCAAAGTAAAGCATGAAAAAGGAGCTGGACGGGCTTGTGTGTGTAACCCCTTTTGGACCAGACACACACCAAATGAGACAGGCTGTTCTCAAAAACTGGCACATTCTTGAGGGACTTGAATGTCCATTTCCGCGACCAATTTTTGCCTATAAAAAGAATCGGAGCATAGGACAACAAATAGTCAGGGCTGACATCACTGTACCAAAGGCAAGAAGTGATTTGCTTGCCCAATGGAAGATGGAACCGTTGGAAGGTCACCACAGATGTGGGGACTGTATTGCTTGTTCAAGCACGATTGAGGGTAATGAGTTCCAACCCTCGGGAGTCAAGTGGAAACATCAATGGTTCACAAACAGTAAGACCATAAACGTGGTATACGTAATAGTATGCCCGTGCAGTAAGATCTATATAGGAAAGACCAACCAACAAGTCAATCTGAGGATTAGTCAACACAGGTCTCGCATCAAGAAGAAAGTTATGACAGCCCCAATGGTGGCGTATTTTGTTGAAAAAGGGCACTGTGAAATTGATTTTAAGTGGTCAATTTTATTCACTATAAACCAGACACAACGCCCCGCTGATGTCGACAGAGTGTTATTGCAAAAAGAGGCGTATCTAATTCTGGAATTCAATAGCACTTTGATAGGGTTAAATAACCTGTCTGAACTATCAAGACTGTAAATAACATCGTGAAATTTGACATTTGTTTGCATCAACAAACTTGAACCCGATAATTTTGAAGCACGCTCAGTGCCCGACATTAAAACCTCAATGCCACTTTATTTCATAACTTGCATCAAAACACGCATTTAGAACGGCCCCTTCAGTTGCTAGATACTACGTGTCCCATAATCCCCAGCTTAATAATAAAAAGAGTTCCAAGTGCAGAAGTTTCCAAGATGGCCACTGGTCAAGCGGAATAGAGAGAGCACCCGTCCTGCTTGCAAACAGTGATTGAAGCTAATCCTTAGAACAAAGTTTTATTTTTTTTAAGAAATGCCGACTTTATAAGCGGCATAATGCGCGTGAATTTAAAAGCTACACGCGGTAAATAAGTTTTGTTATAATTGTAGGAGCCGTGCGATAAAGACAAGCTATCCCGGTAACGCTGTTAAAGAAAAGAATCAGGTATGTGCAGTCCAACCCTAAGTGGGAAGTCGTCCGCTTGGACTTAACGTGTTGCTCAGGTCGGATACAAATGTATCGATCTTTTCTCTTGACACAGGGAGCGTGTGCCCCTGCAGGGCTCGGCGAATGATGGGAATCAGGATATAGTAATTTAATCCAGTACCTACGCACTGACAAAGGTACGTTATATAGCAAACTGGTGGGAACAAATGATGCGGTTGATGGGGACATAGCATTACGGGTCCAATATTGTTACAATTTCTTTTGTCAGAACCTGCTTTCGAAAACAGAAGCACAGGCGATCCACTTGCTGCAATTAAGACTCTGAATCTGGAATAGAGGTAGGATTGAGTAAGATTGCACCTACTTCCTCCTCCCTGCCCCGTGTGCATAAATGAGTGTAGAAACTCAGACTTTTTCCTTCTCCCACAGGCAGTCAACATACAATGTCCTGTTTCACAGCATGAACCACTTCCTTGAATACAAAGGTTCATAAAAAAGTTTTCCATGAGCCTGACGATACCGTCAGAGGCTAGGACATCAGAGAGTAACAGGTACAAATTTTAGATCGTTTAGTGCAATACCAGAAAGAATAGAGGCTTCAAGCTAGATAATTAAAACGTTATTGTTTTTCTGTATTTTACACAGAAAAGTGACAAAGCCCTGATGACAGCCCGGGAACTGGTTTCCTCGGACTAGAAACGCGTCGGAACACCTGAGGGAGCAATTAATATCACTAAGCGTTTGAACTAGCTCTGGCTGGTTGTATAAGTCATCCTTATTTGAGGACGTGCTCCTTCTTTTTGACTTTGTCTCTTCTTTCTTTATGAATTCAGATTAACTTTATTGAACATTTCAATTTTTTGTGTTTGTATAGTGAATTTTTTGTGGAATGTATGATAATTGTGTATATGAATTGTAAATATTTTGTTTGTAAATAGTCAGATGTTGGAATTTAAATGTATTGAATGTACAGTTTTTTCCTTTTTTGCGAAACTTTCAAACAAAGAATGAAAATAATTTCAAAATAGACAGGTATACATAAAAATACCGTGTCAAGCTCAATAAGTTTGTGTTTTTCCTATGATCTGAAATACGTTTTTAGAAAGTAGTTGGGTGTAGGCATATTTTTGTGTTTTCGTCGCATTGTAAATGAGGCGCATCTGTGGTGGCGCAAGGGTAAACTTGCGTGACACATCTTTCCTCACGCATCCCTTTTGATTTGCAGGGATGCGCCAGGAAACTTAAATCTGCCCCTTAATTTTTAAGGGTCTGTTGGCTTCAGTAAACGAATTAGACTTAAATGCATAATGTCGATGATTTCTAAGTGACATGCCTAAAGCTGGAAACGTAGTGCTTAATTGATGGCATGTCGGTGGGGATGACCTCCATATTTCACTGGATTCCAACGTTCCAACACTCCCAAATTAAGTGGAAGATGACTGATTTATTTTGTTAGACTCTGTAATAGTTTTGTTTTTTTCCAAATGCATTTTACACCAACGCAAGTTATCTGGAAAGTACAGTTGTCCTGTCTTTTAAACACACTATGGGGCCAATTCCGATGTCGGTCGGAAACTCTTCCAGCTGAATTGATTTTGGAATGGTTTCCAACCGAATCAGGTTCTGCGAGTCTGACCGACTGATTACAATGCTTCCCAACAGTGGTCGGGCAGGCTCGCATTGACTTCAACGGGAGCCTATGTTTCTAACAAAAACACAAGCTCCCATTGAAAAAAGGGATGGTTGGGTAAAACCTATCACCCTGTGGCGGGCACCTCATGGTGCCGGCCACACTGTACATGGTTGTAAAGAGGGGACACTTGGGTACCCCCATGGGCCCCAACTGGAGACCTACGGGTGAAGGGGGGCCTGCTAAGGGGCCCCAAAGTCAGACTCCAACAGCCGTTTTGTGTCGGCCAAACCGATTCAGAACAGGTGTCAGAATCGCCCATCGTAATCACTCTGTTGGAATCCGTGTCAATAGAGCTGTACGATGCAACTCCAAACTACTTGGGCTGTTGTATTCAGTTCTGATCGGCATTCAGAGAGGCCGATTAATTCGGTTTCCCTGCATCGTAATCAGTTGGTCGAAAATGTATCTGATTTGGTTGGAAACATAGGTTCCAAATCGGATTCGGAGAATCCAAATCCCGTTCAGAGCTTTTCCGACCAACATCAGAATTGGCCCCTAAGTATTTTTAAGTATTGACATTTGTACTAGAATCATAGGTAATTCCAGTGCACATTTCTTTCAGTACACAAGCATTTCCAGACAGGCCTGCTGTCTCCTTAGGAAGTGTGGATATTTAATTCAAACACCCACATACGGGGCCTGAACCTTGAAATTCCTTGGGACCAAGTAATCAGGATCCATTCCTAAATTCATTCATCCACACAGAAAGAATTCCACACGTTTTCCGTGCCTGTTTCATCTGCTGCATGGCACACTGCATGCAGGTTCTAAGTGATGCCATGCCATTAACCCGAGATTTTGCCAGATCGTGTTAGACGATACCCACTTTTGATGCTATGTTTTTTTATCCCCTGCAGGTTCGCTAGACGCTCCTCATTATAATATTGTGATGTATTCATATAGTTCTTTATAACTACATTAGCTTATGGGTGCCATTGCTCTAATCAATACCACCAACACGGTCTGGATATTTTTATTTAACACCTTACATATACACACCCTCCATTTTTGCAGAAAACATCATTGCTTTTTCTGTGTTTTTTTGTTAATTTTCATTGTGTGAACACAGTTTAGGTTTTATCTGTTTCCCTTTTTTTGAAAATTGTTCATGGCTGGTAAAGTTTTAATTACTAAAGTTGAATAACTTTATTTAGTTGTTTAAACCATCAAAGTATAAAGAGATACAAATATTCATCAATTTACAGTCTAAAACAAAAGAATAAGTTTCAAAAGTCTACATTTAAAATATGCAGTAAAAAGTGGTCAAAATAAAAACATGGATTAAAAGGCATAAAGGGCAAGCTTCAGTATAACAACCTCCCAGCTAAAGAGCCATGCCACATACAACGATATTAAAAAGAAGCTTATATACAGTACACAGTACATTGATTCTATTAGGCAACATATCACAGTCAAGAGAGATTATTTTCTCAATGCGGCCTAGGGTAAAAGCTTCTGGCGAATTATCCAGAAGGAAAGCAAAAAGCGACTAACCCAAAGACTAGTGGCCCTGATGTGTCAGTTTAAAAGATTCTATATGCTATCTGACATTGCCTGGCTCTAAGATTTAAGCAGATCGGTCTTATCCACCTCCTGCGTGTCAGGTGGTATGTAGGGCAAAAGAAAATTACATGTTCTTCGGTCTATTTTGCTCTAGCACAGGCAGTGCATAGATCTGTTGATAATCCTGTAGCCTCATTTCTGGGGAGCTTTAGGAGCAAATTGCCATTTCTGAATCTAACGTATAAACTTTTGTCAAGGGGGGGTGTGATTTGATCCAAATAGGATTCAAATTGCGGACATTGCTTGGAATTTAAGAATTGCGTTGTTTATTGGCCATTGGCTGATGTAGTAGCATAACGCTCCGCCACCACTGCCCAATACCTGGCTTTTAGTCTCAGTAGAACACCTCTAGTGGCCTTCTCTGGGCATTCCCATAGATCCAACATATTTATTGATTTACACCAATCTGCGATGTGTTTGACCCACTGTAGTTTTTGGGCACCCCTGGTCATCAATACCTCCCTCATAGAGTTACAATAATCAGAAAGCTGAGGAGTTGTCCACATACGCAGCCAGTAAATTAAATGTTTTGGAATATTATATTATATTATATTATAGGATAGTCTGGAAAATGCAACCACTCCCAGTTAACATATCCAGCCGGAGGTTTGAGTGGAACATTTTTCCAAACTGAACCAGGGCTGAGGATTCTGGCAGCCTAACCAGCCCTAGAGCTGATCGGAACATTGCTAATACTCTTCCTGCTATGATTACGATTGGCACTGCCCTGGTTTTCAGCCTAGATGACACCTTATCGGCAATTAATAGATTAAAGGCAGGTAAAGCCCCCGGCCCCGACCAGATACCAGGCGACTTGTATAAATCAGAACCCACGATATGGGCCCCATACATAAATCTTTTGTCTAATTGTATATTGGTTGGTGGGGATATCTCGGCAACTTTGAGGGGAGCCGAAATAATTACTATATATAACAAGCATTTACAATGCAATGGTCTCGGCATTATTAAAGGTAGAGCTATTGGCATTGTTGCTGACTTTTTTTTTTATCATAAATAAATGGCATTGTCATTTACATTGCCAATAGCTTAATCGTTTGCAATGGTATTGTCCTTGGTGCATCACTGGTTCACTATTCTAAGATGGCTGAGATATTGCTTCTAAATGAGTCGCCATGTTGGAACCTTAAAACAATGATAAACTATACACTATACCATTCCAAGATGGCCACCCACAATTATGTTAGTTTACCTTATTCTTTAATGCAAAGCATTTTTTAAAACCTTTATTCTGCTTTTGTATAAATGTATCTTGCGTATGTTTGCTTACATTGAGTGTGTGTTTTACTAATCATGAGTGAAGTAATGAATTCGGGTGAGTGGGTGAATGCAATAATGAGTCAGAGAATGGAATGATGCATGTGTGGAAGAAAGAGCTACAGGGCACATGTGTGATGAGTTAGTGAATGAGTGCCTAAACTCATCACAGACTGAATATGAACGTTTAGTTATAAGTCAAACAGTGGCATTGCCATTGCCTGTTTTCAATAGAGAGCACAAGCATGCCTCAGAAAAATGTATGTTCTACAGCATAGACATTCTCAGCAGGGCTCGTGTATCTTAAACTGAACACCACATGAAACTCTCATGTGCGGGTCTAAGCCTTCAGTTGGAGAGTAACAGAATGTTTCTGCTGTGCTTTCATTTGTACGGTGCCTGCACTTTTCAGAAAGACTGCTGTACTTTCAGTTGGACTGTACAAGCACTTTTCCACAGGGTAGGTGTACTTCGATGGCGCTTTGCTTTCAGTTGGACAGGACCAGCGCATCCGAGCAGGCAGCTGAACTTTTCAGACTTTACCTCGACTGATGTCCTTTAAATTAACCATTTGCTGCCCTCTCAGTGGAGTTTCCTTTCTTTCAATGGGACTGAGCAGGCAGGCTGCTCTGCTCGGGACTGAGCAGGAAGGCTGCTCTGCTGTTAAATAGACAGTGCCTTCTCTTTTAATAGGCCTGCTGTACTGGGACTCTTCCATTCTCAGCCAGGCAGATGTATCATAGCTCAACAGCAGTAGCACCTCTTCTCCTCGGGCATGAGCAGGGGGAGGGAAGCTTGAGGGGGGGTGAGGGGGAGTGGGTGTAAGAGCGGGGAGGCCGGGGGAGATTAAGGGGTGGCTCAGTGAACAGGAGTGGCGATCAAGCGACAGCAGGGGGGAGGGAACTGGGGGAAATTTTGGTTGTTCGGATGCAATAGGGCTCAATTGAGGTGCTATACCAGAGAGTTCGATCTGAATTGGGGGTGCTCAAACAAAAGTGTGGTGTTTTCATGGAGAGGGGATGAGCGACTGCAAATCGTATTTATCCTGCGTCCGGGGCTCTAACAGCCGAGAGACTCGGGGTGTCTCAGGGCCACTCCGATGTGATAAGGGGGCAAAGGCTCTATTGGGGGGCAGAGGATACACAGGGTGAGAGGGACCTTTCGGGGCGGACTGCGGACACGGGGGTGCTCAGGCAGGAAGAGGGGTGTTTGCGCTGCAGAAGGCCCCATAATGTGCCTGCCGTACACTGTGCCAGAGCTGCAGAGAAGTCTCGGGGTGCGGGCGTGGGGGTGCACCAGGGGTTACCCGACCAGTGGCAATGGTGTTGAGGGTTTTACCTGCGAGAGGGAACGGATATCTGGGCGCGGTAGGGACAGGCAGCGGCTGCGGAGCTCGGAGTTCAGACTGTGGCCAGACTCGGGAGCTCAGTTGTTCCCGCAACAGAGCCGGCAGATGGTGTTGGTAAGGCGGCGGCTGTAGGGTGGATTATCCTGCCTTCTCGGTAACAGAGGCTGGCATTGGTAGAGACTGCATATGGGACACCCAATTGGCTGCAAGACCATGACTTGAGGATGAGCGAGTCCAAGGAGCGGGGACAATAACAAGCGAAGTGCTCAAAGTCCACCAGCGGGGACTGACCAGCCGAACGAGCATCTTTGGACCGAGCTGGGTCGGAAGCGGCCCGTAAACTCGTTGAGGGCAGACAGTGCCTATAGGAGCCTCGGTCTTGAGATTGATATCGCGTGGGCTGGAGAGGGCTGCGGCCGGGTGTACAGATGCGATCATACTGGGGAATAAGCGCACAACCATAACCTGAATCGCACATAAACACTTCTTTCGTTTACTTTTTTATTTATTTATTTAATGCGTTTTTATATAGCGCAGACTTTACCCGAAGGTGTCAGAGCGCTTCACAATAGGAACAGTAGTGAAACATGAGGACAAGATAAACTGCATGCGCATTCACAAAAAGCGGGAGAGGTGCCTCCACACGTCCACGTTTCGCCGATGTGAGGCAGAAATGCCTCGGAGAAACCACTACCATTTTCATGATTGGGGGCGTGTTTTCGTTCTCTCCCCTTCCCATTGGATGGAAGGTAAAATTCCAGCAAATGGGAAGAGGAAAGAACGAAAACAAAAAAGAAGAGAAAAAACACGTCCCGAATCGCATAAAGACGGGGCTTGATCATAGTGACGCCCCTCTCCTCCAATGGCTGGCCAGCATTTACTAGCCCAGCCAATGGAGAAGAGGGGCGGGTTCAAGCCCCGTACTAAGAATCATTAAATCTCTGACCGAGACTGCGCAAGCGCAGCCTACGGTCCTCGACCTAAAAAAGGAGATGCCTCCATCACCTCCAATTAAAGACCCATCAGCCTGATTGATAACTTGCAAAAGATTTTTGCCAGACAAGTTCTGGACAAACTCTAGGACTGGATAGATGACAAATGCGATACTGTCCTTATACCAAGCAGGTTCTCGATCTAAAATAAGCACATGCGACCAGGCCTTCGGATTTACCCAACTAATATGGAAATATGTGCTCCTAAAAAAACAGAAACTCTATGTAGCATTTGTCGATCTGAGAGCAGCTTTTGATTTAGTACCGCGTGATCTGCTATGGGAAAGAATTCTTGATTTAGGTGTTTCAGTAGATCTGGTAACCTTGGTAGCCAGATTACACAAGGACAACAATGCTCAGGTCAGTTGGGGGAAAAGCGGTGAATTGACAGAGAGGATACCAATACAGCGTGGGGTGCGGCCACACTATTTACTATGTTTATTAATGGTGTGGCGAACAGATTGCTGATTGTAGGAATGATTCTCCCACCATGAATGGCGCGAAAGTCCCAATCCTGCTCTTTGTAGATGAGTCTTTACTTATATCCACAACTCCCGTGGGGTTACAAATTTTAGTGGATAGATTTTTAGACTCCTGCAGGGACAGGAGTTTGGGACTTAGGGGCATATTATGCAAAAAGGGATGCAAAAATGGACCGCCCACCATAAGGGCTGGGGTCCCGTGGGGGACATTAGGATGTGCCCGCGACACTGGCGGGCGCATCCCGCATGTTTAGCAGCAGCCCGAAGTGCTAAAAATGCACATCATGCAGTTCAGTGCACAATGTGACAGGCACTGCACTGTGCCTGCCACGTTGTGTATTGAAATGCAGGGGGGTACCATAGGTACCCCCCCATGTGCACCCTCCACCCCCCAGAATCCATGGGGGCCCGCAACGGGCCCACAAGTGATTTCCGCCTGCCTTACCATGGCGGCGTTGTTGCCACGGAAAGGCATGTCCCCGCCATTATGCTAATATGTATGGCGGTGTCTCCCAGACACCGCCACCATGTTAGCAGCTTTTCCGCCCGGTCGACTCTTTGACCGGGCGGAAAACCGGCAGACGGTCTTTCTGTCCGCCAGGCCCCCCCCCGATGGTAATGTGGTGGGGGGAGATTTCAGTGTGGGCGGAGGTTTTCTGCGGGCGGATGGCGATCCGTCGCAATCATAATGGAACCCTTAATGTTGTTAAAACAAAATATATGGTGCTTGGGAAAGTGCGGGGGGACTACGTGAGATTAGGATTGTTCGCGAACCTCTCGAACGGGTACACATTTTTTAATACCTTATGATAAGACTGAGTGACTCACTTAGCTGGGAACAACAGGTAGACAAGAGTTACCTTGTCCTATGCCAGAGGTCTAAATCAATATTGAGATTCCACAAACAGTCATATACTCAATACTTAACTCCAGCACAGGAAGCCTATTGTGCTAAAGCTCAAAGTGAAGCCTTGTGCAGAGCAGAAATACGGGGCCACACTAATATAAACAAATTAACGACGTGTGAAAATATTTCTGTAAATTCACTTATTTTGATACCCATTACTACACCATTGGTTCCTGTGGTTTGTGACCCAGGTATGAAGAGAGTAGGTGACATGGCTTCATTGAAACCATTAATTTACTGGCTGCGTATGTGGACAACTCCTCAGCTTTTTGATTATTGTAACTCTATGAGGGAGGTATTGATGACCAGGTGTGCCCAAAACTACCGTGGGTCAAACACATCGCAGATTGGTGTAAATCAATGAATATGTTGGATCTATGGGAATGCCCAGAGAAGGCCACTAGACGTGTTCTACTGAGACTAAAAGCCAGGTATTGGCCGGTGGTGGGGGAGCGTTATGCTACTACATCAGCCAATGGCCAATTAACAACGCAATTTTTAAATGCCAAGCAAAGTCCGCAATTTGAATCCTTTTTGGATCAAATCACATCCCCCCTTGCCAAAAGTTTATACGTTAGATTCAGATATGGCAATTTGCTCCTAAAGCTCCCCAGAAATGAGGCTACAGGATTATCAACAGATCTATGTACTGCCTGTGCTAGAGCAAAATAGACCGAAGAACATGTAATTTTCTTTTGCCCTAAATACCACCTGACACGCAGGAGGTGGATAAGACCTATCTGCTTAAATCTTAGAGCCAGGCAATGTCAGATAGCATGTAGAATTTTTTAAACTGACACATCAGGGCCACTAGTCTTCGGGGTTAGTCGCTTTTTGCTTTCCTTCTGGATAATTCGCCAGAAGCTTTTACCCTAGGCCGCATTGAGAAAATAATCTCACTTGACTGTGATATGTTGCCTAATAGAATCAATGTACTGTGTACTGTATATAAGCTTCTTTTTAATATTGTTGTATGTGGCTTGGCTCTTTAGCTGGGAGGTTGCTATACTAAAGCTCGCCCTTTATGCCTTTTAATCCATGTTTTTATTTCGACCACTTTTTACTGCATATTTTAAATGTAGCCTTTTGAAACTTATTCTTTTGTTTTAGACTTTAAATTGATGAATGTTTGTATCTCTTTATACTTTGATGGTTTAAACAACTAAATAAAGTTATTCTACTTTAGTAATTAAAACTTTACCAGCCATGAACAATTTTTGAAAAAAGGGAAACAAATAAAACCTAAACTGTGTTCACACAATGAAAATTAACAAAAAACACAGAAAAAAGCAAGGATGTTTTCTGCAAAAATGGAGGGTGTGTATATGTAAGGTGTTAAATAAAAATATCCAGACCGTGCTGGTGGTATCGATTAGAGCAATGGCACCCATAAGCTAATGTAATTATAAAAAACTATATGAATACATCACAATATTATAATGAGGAGCGTTTAGCGAACCTGCAGGGAATAAAAAAACATAGCATCAAAAGTGGGTATCGTCTAACACGATCGGGTTAATGGCATGGCATCACTTAGAAACTGCATGCAGTATCCATGCAGCAGATGAAACAGGCACGGAAAACGTGTGGAATTTTTTCTGTGTGGATAAATGAATTTTGGAATGGATCCTGATTACTTGGTCCCAAGGAATTTCAAGGTTCAGGCCCCGTATGTGGGTGTTTTAAATAAATATCCACACTTCCTAAGGAGACAGCAGGCCTGTCTGGAAATGCTTGTGTACTGAAAGAAATGTGCACTGGAATTACCATGATTCTCGTACAAATGTCAATACTTAAAAATACTTAGGGGCCAATTCTGATATTGGTCGGAAAAGCTCTGAACGGGATTTGGATTCTCCGAATCCCATTTGGAACCTATGTTTCCAACCAAATCAGATAAATTTTCGACCGACTAATTGGAAAAATGTTCCACTCAAACCTACGGCTGGATATGGTAACTAGGAGCGGTTGTATTTTCCAGACTATCCTATAAAGTAATATAATATTCCAAAACAAGCGATAATCATTACATTTTGCAGCTAATACCAAGTCTTGCCAGTTTTTGTCTGCGTAGTCACGCTTAGCTTTGGTTAGTGCAGCTTTGTATCATTTGCGAGCCAGGGCTAACTCAGGCTGGCTGTTTCAATTACATTATTGTACTGAATTCCATATTCATAGTCTACAACCTCATATATATATCCCTTATTTTCATAGATGACATTAGTGCTGTTTTGTTAATTTTCACTGTTTCAGTTCATCCCACCAGATGCACATCATATTTTTGTCCTCCTAAGAATATTTCTTATTCATTTAATATGTTTCATCACCATGGTTGGAGTGTTAGAGATAGGCTCATGCCAGCAATTATCTTTTGAAGCCCCAGCATTTCACTTTCAGACCTTTAGATTACATTTCAAGATGGAGCTGCTGTATCTAAATTATAGAAATCATGTTTTCATTTCCAGGTCATGACTCCTACATAGGCATTTCAGACTTGAAGTTAGGCCATGCCCTCCTTTAGCACGGCCACATCTTGGCCCACAGACAATCTGTTTCGGGAGCACCGGGTAAGCCACTTTCTAGCAACCTGCACACCTTTGATGTAAAGCTTGTGGGCTGTATATACTTAGTAAATACCAATACTTTTCTTTATATTTATTTTACAGTTTCCGTCGGTCCTCATCTTTTTCGGTCCAGTTTAATCTGAGAGATTTTAGTCCCTTCGGACTAATAACCGATAATTATGGGCTAATTAGTAAGTAGTTAGGAATTATTCTTCCACTAAGTCAGCATCGGAATGCTTCCCGCTCTGCACTTTTGACGCGAGCATGATTTGAGTCATTGCTTTCTATGCGGTGATCACACTAAGCAGACCCTTTGACATGTATTACAGACTTGGTTGTCATCTGAATCATTACCCCATAAATAGTGACTGCATTAAGAAGCCTTTTATGTAATGGATTCTATATTTGGCAATTGGTGGTGGTTTGTTGTCGATTTCTTCTGTTTGGGCCCAGGGTCTGAGTCACTATCACTTTGTTATAGGAATTTGCCATCCATCTGAGTTGCTTGATCATGCCCTGTGGTGATGACTGCGTTCCCCTCGCTATTTCATCAGCACTCTGTATCACTTACAGATTTGACTTATTTATCTCCAGATAAGATATGCAATTCCTTTTGGTATTGATAGTACAAAGAAACCCCTGTAATAATTGATGCATTATCACCCTATGCATTATCTTGAATTTTTATACATATTTCCTACTTCCTTTGTTCATCATTTTAAGGACATCATTCCATTCGTGAATTCCTGCATTGTTATATCAGCTAACGTTTCACAGCTGGGTTCCCATAATTAGTCATTCAGAAGTATTAGGCCTCCTTACTTTTGGGTTGGTGTATGTCCTTTGTACAGCAATTGCATGGCTAATGATATCCTGGGCATACACTCGAGAGGCAACTTAGAGATACTTTTAGCAAAGAGGGTTCGATTCACACTTTTTCGGGATGCAGAACGTTGATCATTTATATTTTTTATAGTTATGAATTCCCCACTATCTCCTTTCATGAAAAAGAGCACGATGATGGGGCCTTCTTTCTCCAAGGCTACACACCTACTAGTGTTACTGGTCACTCATAATTGTTTTTAAATTGAAGTAGAAATTGTGTTGCAGGCATGTCATATATGTAGATCAACTGTTTTTAGGTCCTTTTTCAGATATTGGTGTGACGGCTTCCTGATGAAGACAGCAATGTCGAAACGCACATAGTGAATATGTGAATTTATCTTCAAGCCCTCCACAATATGATCCATGTTTGTGTGTCAATATGGAAATAGTAAATATAATTTATTGTCTTTAACTGTATATAAGAAAAATCTATGTGAATTGGAGTTATTATCCCTTTTGTTGCAATTTGACTAAAATGGTTTTATTATTTACCATTTTGAAGTATCAATTTATTGTTAAGAACAACTTTTTAAACTGTTGTTAATTAATTGTCACATTTGTTTTAGTGCTTTTCCCAATATGGTATAAATAAATAATTAAACAATTATAGATGTGATTTTGAATACAAAAACAAGTGTGTCCACGTTCATCTTTAATTAGCATAACATTGTTATATGTCCATTCCATGTCTATATGCCCACAGACGTATGTAAAAAAATGTCTTGTTCACAAATATTTTCAAATTGTTAGTTGTTTTTCCCTACTCTTGGCAAGTTATTTGAATGCAGGGGGGCCCTTTTTCCTAAATTAAAACCTAGAGTAGTGCCATATATGCTTAGTATTCAGGCAAATTGAAATGCCCCCACTTCCATGGCCTGTACCTGGAGAGTTGGCAGGCAAGGTAATAGTGAGATATTTGTTAAGAATAATGTTAGAGGAATTCTTGGTTTCCTGATATCAAATTATAGCTGCTTTAAGGCTAGCAAGCAAAGCAAATTTTTGTTCTGATATGCCAGCCACGTTCCAGGAAATTCCGCTAAGGCCTATAATAGAGTTAGAAACCGTATCTGGGGGAGAGTGGTTGCCTATGATGTATGATTTAGCCAGCCATTTCGCGTTCTGAAGGTTCCTCTGCTGTTGTTGCCACAGAGAAATCCTCTGAAGTAGAAACAAATACAGATCTCCCAGCGGGGGATACAGTCATTAGGTCATTCTGTAGTTAAGGCACTTCTTATGGCCTCGCCCTGATTAGTATCAGATTTATTATTCACAATGTAGTTCTTATACGAAAATTGTGTTACCACATCAATGCCTATACTCAAAAAGTAATCACAATTTACCATAACAAGGCTAGCTATAACCTCTGATAGAAATGTTACCCTTCTATGCAATCCCATATGGGAGTGGAAAATATAAACTGCCAGGACATCACTACTTTTTACTGATGCCAGCAGGTTGATCTCCATAAACAATTTTATATAGAAAGATCTATTCACTGCCCACACACTCTCATCAAACAATGGCATACAATCTAAAGTGGAGAAGGTATTCATCAAGGAGTCATTACACTTTTTTGAGACAGTATTTTGAGGGTTGGTTTTCAAAATAAGAAACTTTTTTGAGCTGGATACAAACTTTAGTATTTGAGGGTTTAACAGAGCTGCATAAGGATTCAATCTTCTCAAGAGTTAGTGGGTATTGAGTGCAGAGGTTGAGTAGATGTCTGGAAGGGGCCCCTTAAGATGGTTAACTACGGGTGAGAGGGAGAGCTGTTAATGGGGGCAGAAGACCCACTGGATCTGCTATTCCTGTGTCTGCATCTGTAGGGATAGTGGCATTTTCCTGGACCTTCCATATATTGCTTTGTCAAACTTTCCTACTCCTTTTCTGGGGTCAAGACTTTCCGATCTTTGTTGTGGCTAGAATAACCTTACTGGGTGGTTCCGAAGTACAACTGGGAATTTATCTCTACATTGAGCTCATCTTTTGCAGTTTCAGACAACTTCTCAGGAAGATAGAGTATACAGGAGTCAGTATGACTGATTCACTGTGATGGTTACTACTACTACACACTGGCTCTTTAAACATAAATCTAAACGATGGTAAGTATAGTTTTGTAAAGAAAAGGGTCCCTTACTGTACCACACCATACTTTGAGGGAATTCCCTCTTTGTATGTGTTCTGTAGAAAAAGGGGGAAAAGGAAAATACATGAAAACAGTTCACCTTAGTACAACTGTCTCAGGAAAGTGCATAATTTTGGCAAAAAATCCCTATTGGCAATTGTTTGTAGATAGAGATTTGCATCAAAACTATGAGTGGTTGCATGTGAATGCCAATTCACCATCCATGGAATGCCCCCTTAATAATTCAATGCAAAACTTGATTTGCATTGGAATGTAAGTGACTGATTAGGATGGGACCGCCCGACAGGCTTTCGGCGGTCGCATCACAGGCATGCCTATATTTTGCATTGTGGCGGGGGCTATTGGCTGCAGCACCTGCTGCAATGCAAAAAAGGGACACTTTACATATCCCTGCACTATGTGGCAGGCACCATCATGTGTCTGCCACATGGTGCAGAGATGTGTAGGGGTCACCATGGGTGCCTCCCAGTGTCCACAGCATAGGGCCAGGAAAGAAGGGAGGCCCGCTACTGGTCTCCAAAGTCCCGTTCCACCTGCATGTTCATGGCGGGTTAATCGCCATGAGCAGGCGGGCAGAAAGGGACATTGTAATCCCTATGGCGGTGCCTGGTATGCACGCCACCATTGCAGGGGATAGGAGACCCTCCATCGCACCAGCAGGCTCAAGGAGCCAGTCGGATGCTTGGCGGTAGGGCTTTCTGACTGCTAACAAACCGCCCATCATCCTAATGTGGCGGACTGGAAACTTGCTTAGGATGGCGGTGAGACGGCCACCGACGGGCTGTCAATGCTGGTCTCACTGCCAGCCTAATCAGGCCCTAAATTAGTAAACCCCACTAGTAGACTTTGAGTTGGGTTTGGCTAAGAAACGTTACACAAGCCTTTAACAAAATCTTGGAAAATCTGAGCCTTAATTTCTACGCAAAAGTGGTAATACAATGTAAGAAGTGCCCACTGTATATTTTCTATTGATTTATTAATTTTCAGACTATAACTATTGAAATAGTTTAAGTCTTTGGCTCTAGGAAACAGCAGTAAAGCCTTTGAGTTCTGTGCAATTGTCTTGAACAGCATGGCTTTCTTAACCTGACATGCACAAGTAAATGGTGATCAGACAAGCCAGTGAGAGTGTTGTCTGGTGAGACCAAATTATAGTATTCAGGTTTTGATGGATAGAAATATGTAACTGGGACAGTAGCAGACACCACACTTCAGTTATTTTTGCTTTATTAATCCACAACTTGAGGCACAGGAAAAAATGGTTTGATCAGAATCGTACAATTTTTTGTCAAATAGTGATAGCACTTGCCATTAGCAATTTGTCTCACTTTTGATTGTGCAGTTTGTATAGTGTTTTGAGGAAACCATTATAAATGTTGGAGAGAAATACAGAGCATGATGCTGTCAAGAAAAATTGTGTGTTCCTTATTTCTAAAGTTTAGAATACTGAATACAACACCCACTTAAAAAAATGTGTAAATGTATATACGGCCTTTGTGATGTTAGTCACTTAAAGAAATGAATAAAGAACCTAATAAATGATTTGATACTTACTCATCATGATTTATTTGATAAAAGTTCAGTAAGACGGTTGTTCTCCTTGGTATAAAATATCCATTTAAAACGGTGTCTTCAATTGTACTGAAAAACAAAGTGTGCAGTACAATAAAAGCATAGGTGCAAGTAGTGCAATAAAAACCTATAAAGTCTGTAATCTACTTCTGAGAGTAAAAAATATGACCCGAAGCAACACAATACCCCACATCCAAATATTTTAGCAAATGTATGCATAGATGCATTCATTTAGCAGCAGCGCCTATTACAAAAAAAGCACTGCCAAAGCCAATAGGTTTCACATTTATACAACATATGTATCCCCGTCAGAAATGTGAAACTTGTTGGCTAGACAAATGTTTATTGGAGTATATGAAAAGCTAAGAAAAAATCTATCTGCAATTACCTTATAAAGCAAGTAAACATTATTTGCTTAAAACCAACTTCTAGTAGCAGCTATTCATTTGGCGCAACAGCAGCTTTCCCTCAGCACTATAATCTCCTGTGAGGACATCTGGCCTGTCTTAAATTCAACGGCAATCCTCAATTTCATGTAAGGACATCTGTCCTGAATATGGTTCAATTGCAGCTTTCCAACTACATCTTCCATCAGACTCTGTCCTACACACACTTTCCCACCCAGCCCACCTTGAACTATGCTTTCCTGACAGTGAGTGGAAATGTACTTTCAAGATGGTTGGCACTGCTGCACTTCTGCTGTAGCAGAAGGCCTTGATGGAAGTAGTAGTCAAGCCAGACACCAGTGTTAGCCATCTTGCTTTCCAGCTACACTACACTCCCCTATAAAGACATATGTGGGTTGTGCAGCGCATCTGAAGCTTTCTAGCTACACTCCACTCCCCGATAAAGAGATATGTGGGCTGTGCAGTGCATCTGCAACTTTCAAACTTCAATTGGCGCTAAAAAGAGGCTGTGAGGTTCTGGGTCAAGGGCAGAGCTACCAGCAGCAAGGTCAAAACCTTCCAAATTCAGACAAAAGAAAGACAGTCCTTTTAAATTGTTTTCCTGAGACTGATGTCTCCTAGTCAAGACAAACATGTTAGCACTCTTACACAAGTGCTGACAAAAGCAGCTCTACATCACAGCACATTTAGTTAACGCTTGTCGCTTGTGTAATATGGAATGGAAAAAAAATAATTTACTTCAAACTAAACGTTTGAACAAGAGCAGAGTATAGCAAACTGATTCCATACTATTACACCATATATTTTTTCTATTTAGCTACTGTTAAGTGGAAAACAATTGACTAAGGGACTGACTTAGATTTCGGCAGATGGGTTACTCCGTCACAAATGCAACTGCTGTATTATGACTACATTAGACTGAATGGTACTTGTAATATGTTGGGCGGGATATCCGCCACGTTGTGGTGGAGTAACTTGTTCACAGAAATCTAAAACATGCCCTAAATTAGAGTCAAATACAGTTTAGCTCAGTTCTTTTTATTTAACAAAAATTGTGTAAAACCAATTTGTATTTTTTTTAAGTAATTGAAGGGATAGAAATTATTTGGTAAACCCCATATTACACTTTCAAAATGCTGCATACATAATACATGCTTAAAACATGTTTAAAAATAGTTTCACAATCAATTTTCTACATTTTTGCCCTGGAGCAAAAATCCTTCTATCATAATAATTGCAGAAAACTGTTATTCTAAATCACAGATGCAACAGACATTTGCAAACAGATGTATAACGTTTTGCACCAGACCAAAGTTTAGTGGTACATCTCATAGTCTCAACTACTTACAGGCCACTCTCAGTTTGTACTAGAGATCTGTGATCCTTAGTAATCTGTTTATGCACCTTGACGATATATATATTTTCAAAGTACTTAGATGTGGATGATAGATATATAGATAGATAGATGATAGATAGATAGATAGATAGATAGATAGATAGATAGATAGATAGATAGATAGATAGATAGATAGATAGATAAGACGTTTATTGTTTCAAGTTATTTAGAGCAATCACAATACAAAAACCGCAATCAAGATAAAACAATTCATAGCTTAGTCATTCAATTAATATAGCAGCACTCGACTCTGTCAGAAGCCAAGTCCACTAAAGTGCAAGATGCAATGCTGATCACATAAACCCAATAAGACTAACTCATGAAACAGAAATAAACCAACTCCATCTACTATTTTTATTTTTTTTGTCGGAAGTAATAACCTGCACTATAGACATAAGATTTGTGGAAAGTTAGAAATGGGGGTCTCTAGTTGGCAATGGCATGCACCTTTGTCCAAATAGGGACTCTTGCTTCTAGTGAGGGAAAGGGGGATACACTCCTCAATAACCCCTGCTCACCCCCTTGTAGCTTGGCACAAGCAGACAGGCTTATCTTAGAGGAAGTGTGTAAAGCATTTGTGAACACATACAGTAATACAGTGAAAAAACTACAAATGGACACCACACGAGAATAAGTCATCTTTACTAGACTTAACACAAGATCAATCGTAAGAATGGAAGCAATAGCTTAGTTCAAAGGAGATGGTAAATGCGATACTTTACTCTCAAAGTACCGTGGATGAGTCACGAAAAACAAACAAAAGGGTTGCAGGGAAGGTGATGCGTTGGTTCCTTGCTTCGGGGGAGGTGATGCGTTGGTTCCTTACTGCAGCGCAAGGGAGGTGATGCGTTGGTTCCTTACCGGAGAGGAGGTGCTGCATCGGTTTCTTACTGCATTACGGCTGCAATGCTACAAGATGGTGCCTCAATGCGATGCGATGATCTTGTGCAATGCAACAAAATGGCTTCTTGGATGGGATAATGTGGATGCAATGCATGCATGCCTGATGGACGTGCTGTGAAATCGATGAACTTTGGTGCGACAGGCACTGCGACGCGCTTCTCCGGTGATGCAAGGGCACCCTCTGCGGTGGCGGCACGCTTCTCCGGTGATTCGATACACTTCGTCTGCGATGTGACGGCGAACAGTGGTTGTCGCACGCTTCTTCGGTGATGCGACAGCAATTGCTGCGGCGGTGACACGCTTCTCCTCGTTGCGTCGTGCTTCCAGCTCCCAGCAACACACAGTCTCTCAGAGGGCCCAAACAACAGCAGGCTCCTCACTGCAGGTAGAATTCCCAGCTAGGAAATTCAGGGGGAGCTGGTGGTGAAGTCTTTGTGTCCTGAGACTTCAGAACAGGAGGCAAGCTCAACTTCAAGCCCTTGGAGATCTTCCACGAGATGATTAAAGTACACACAATGTTCCTTTTCTCCTTTCCTTGGCAATAAAGTAACTACTGCAGGCCTAACTCAAACAATCACTTTTGCAGGGGCAGTCTCCTCCTTCAGTTTCCTTGGTTCTTCTCCTTGGCAAAGGTTTGTCTTTATTCCCAGAAGTGATCTACAGGTCTGGGGTCTGGGCCCCAATATTTATACTACTAAATATATTGTTCTCTGGAGGCAAAGAGTATCTGTACCTAGTCAAAACTGGTGCTGTCCTCCCTGGTGCAGATTCCTGGCAGGAGGTGGAGACAGCATTGTTAAAAGCAGACAAGGCCCAGGTCGCTGAAAAGAAATCTCCTTTCCCTACTCTCTATTCTATGTAGCTTCAAGCAAGTGAAAGGACTTCTCCTCCCCTACTCTCCATTCAACCCAGGTCCTATTCAGCCCAGCCCCATCAGACTGCTGGAGCCAAATCCCTCTCCAGCCCCCTGTCACTCACAAACCTGACATGCAATACACAAACATAGCAGAGGCATACTGGATGGTTAGGCAAGAAAATACACACTTTCTAAAAGTGGTATTTTCAAACACAGAATGTAAAAATCACCCACACTAAAAGATGTATTTTAGCATTCTGAGTTCAAGCATACTTGACTCGTTTTTCTACCTGGTTCCCTGGGTCAGTTAGGATTATAAGATGTTATAATCAAACTGCCCATTCTGGACTATGGGAACAGGTAGCCACACACATATCAGGGCATGTCCTACCTTTCACATACAATGCACCCTGCCCATAGGGGTGACTAACTTGTAGAAAAGGGAAGGTTTAGGGACTGGCAAGTGGGTGCACTTGCCAAGTCGACATGGCAGTTCCACCCCTCACACAGGCTCTGCAATGGCAGGCCTGAGCCACATTTTACAAGCTGCTCCTGTGGGTGGCACAATAAGTGCTGCAAGCCCACCCTCAGCATTTGATTTACATGCCCTTAGCACACATGGTGCACTGTACAAGGGTCTGAGAAGTAAATCAAATAATCCAATCATGGAGTCACTAATCCATTACAAGAATGTACAATAGAGAGCATATGCACTTTAGCACTGATCAGCGGTGAAAAAGTGCCCAGAGTCAGAAAACCACCAACATCAGGTCAGAAAAAAATACAGGAGGAAGGCAAAAAGTTCAGGGATGACCCTGCAAAAAGTGCCAAGTCCAGCATGGATTACCCCAAAAAACGATACTGAACAATAAACAAATTAGTATTACTAGGTACGGCAGACAAGACCCTCCAACAGCATCTCTGCAACTTTATCCGATAACATGAGCATAGATTCCCATGATTATTTAGATAGGATACCAACGACCTACTAATGAGTACTATATTGGCCAGGGTCCACAGATCTGATGAGGTGCAGGGCAAGGCATGTGCTCCCCAACCCAATAAATCATATTTCAAAATCCAGGTAATGTACTCTCAGAAGTAATGCAACATTCGCTGTAACAATTCTGCAAACATCTCTGATACAGAAACAACTGCCTACTCATATCACACTTAACCAAATATGGGCGACTGTTAAAACAATAAATAAATAAATACAGAAGTCTCAGAAGTCAAGAAACCCAATGTAGACCGACAGAAAATAAATAACTCTTCGATGGCAAGGATAGTTAAGAGCTCTCTGACACTAAAATTAATAGTTTTTTAGCTTGTTTGAGGAATTTCACACATCTTGCTGATAGCTGTGGGTTCACACCACTCAGACATGCAGAGGTAGCCAAGTTGCAGTGTCTAAGCCAAGTTTATGGAACAGAGGTTTCAACCAGAAACAACATAAATTTGTCAAAGTTGGGCAAACACATATTATGTGGGCAAAACGTTCCTTCATATAGTAGAATAAGCAGCAATGCAGCTCCGAAGACCCTGTTAACCTTCCAAATGTATAGGCTTTTAGGGGTATTAAACCGCATCCCAGCCTTGACCATTGTTTTAAGGCTAGGTACACAGATTTCCCCAGCTCTTTGTACAATGAGTCGCATAAACTGGCATGAGCTTTTCAAGATAGTTCTTGTATGTCCTCAATCCTAGATTGTATTCTCGCCATTTTTACCAGCAATCCCGGGTTAGGTTTTGAGCAAAGATGTTGGCCGCCTCCAGGGCTTCCATTTCCTCTCTCAAGTAGGGTTTCCATATTAATGCTTTATCATGGATGGCTCGCCTTATTATTTCCTTCCGAGACCCTGATTTCCTTAATATCCCAAAAGTGGAGCCCAAATTCAAGCTGAAGCTGGGAGGATGGTGTTGCTTCAATGAGGTTAAATAGAAGTATGTAACATCTTAATTGTGCTTTAGCCAGTCAATGCAAAAAGTGGTCTTTAAAAATCAATGAGCCATATGCAAGTGTTGGCATACACTTGGTATTAATTACTTTACAGATGCCTGTTAAATCAGGCTCACTCATCTTGGAAGCCAACTTTTTAAAACTCGTTATCATTGACAAAGCAGAGTCATTTAGGTACCCTAGATGTGTGACATGAGAGCCACGGTTGTTGAAATAAATGCCCAGATATTTAATGCTTGTCACTTGTTCCATGACCACATTATTCATCGAAAAGTTACATTTGGCTGCACATTTATTTCTGACCCCACAAACAATGTTTTTTGTCTTGGCATAGTTAACTTTAAGTCTGTTTTGGGCACAGTAGCAAGCAGGGGCTGCCAGTGAATGTATCATCTGTATTCCGAAGACATTGTATATGGAGGCCTGCACACCTAGGAGGTACCACCCATGCTGCCCCTAGAGCTATGTCGATGCCTGCCAAGTAAAGGTTAAACAACAGTGGAGAAAAAATGCAGCCTTGTTTTACTCCAGTGGTGGTCTTGATTCTGTGGGTGGTAACTCTATTGTGACTTTAACTATTACCCAGGTGTCCGTATATAGGCTTCTAATGACTCTTAGAATATCTTTTGTGATGAAGTATATTGAGGTGACATATTGCGGGGTGGTCATTTTCTGGTTCTCAGTTTTAAGCAGCAGGGAGAGTATCATAAGATTGTCTTCAGCGCCATGCCCATACCTAAAACATGACTGAGGGATGAGGATTAGGGACTCTTCTAACTCATTGTTTAGAAGTTTAGAGAAAAGTTTGCCTTCCACTTCCAGTAGGGCAATGAGCCAGAATTTGGCAGGGTTATCACTTGTTCCTTTTTGTGTATGGGAGTGAGTATAGCGCCTCACCAGCTGTCCCACACTGTGTTCTCCCATAAACAATTTTAAAAGGGGGATTAAGTAAGGATGCCCATTCTTCTGTGGCATTTTATAATATTCTTGTGAGGATACTATTCGGTCCCAAAGCTCCTGCGGCTCGAAAAGATGCCAATGTGCACTTGATCAATTCATGGGCCATTGTTGCTTCACCCCAGAGCAACAAACTTTTCCTACAGCTAGCACGGTTCACTAGTTCTTCTACAGGATCTTCCTGTCTGCCTTCCTTTTTCTCCCCGTATTATACAGGTTGAGGATATTTTCAGACCACTTGTCGGCTGGCACAGCCGCTGACGCTTTCTGCATGCTTTGATTCTACTTCAACTTAACAAGCCTTCAAACTTCTGCTAGATTTTTCCTTTTCAGAGCACTGTGTACTTTCACCCATGCCTGTTCTTCATCAGCAAAGGCAATTTCCCCGGATTTTGATCTGAAAGACTCCCTCGTCTTCCGGATCTCCGCGACTTGTGCAGCAGTAGCAGTACTTTTGTGCGCCAAACTCCTGAGTTTATTTACCTCTCAGTTAAAAACCCTCAACGCCGAATTGCCAGGTCTGTCTGGGCGTAGACGTCACCCCGCTTTTGTGGCTGACTTGCAAATCTCTCCAATAGTTTACACAATAATGTTTCCCACTTTTAGCTGAGGGGGACACACTGCATACCACACGTTGCAGAGCTTCTCTCAACTCCACCAGGGCCGGCGTTGTTGACCATTTTATTTTTTGCAGCCTATAGGTGCCATCTTCTGTACCAATTGCTTGTAGTTGTATTAGTTTAGTTGTCTCCCTATTGAGAAAACATGACAACCATGCTTGATCACTTGTTGCAAAGTGGAGTACTTCGAAATTACTTTCCAACGGGAAGTGCTGGGTAGAAATCCAGATATAGTCTGGAGGCACACAACCTAGTTCTACATGTATAGCTGGCATTGGCCCCTCTTCCATTTAAGGTTCAGAGGTCCAAAGCATTCAGAGAGGTGGCAACTTCTGGCCCGCCTTGTCCCTCTTTACATGACCCAGCATAATTTCCGGTATGCCCCGTATATTGCACTCTTCTTGTTGCCATGAAAATATTTCAGGAGTTTCAAGCAAGAAGATATTGAAGTCACCGTAATTTATTTATTTATTTATTTAGCGATTTATAGAGCGCCTGGTGACCCGGAGGCTTCCCCGCGCTGTAGCATTTGTGGAGGCCAGAGGGGAGAGGGGACTTTATTTTGGGAACAGCAGCGTTTTCAATTTTTTCCGGAAAAGGAGATGGCTGGGTTCCTGCCTCAGGGGGCGAGGAAGTGAGTTCCATCCTGAGGATGCTTTTACAGAAAAGCGTCTACCGCCGGTGCGTGCCTTCCTGTATCTGGGGACGTTGGCCAGACGCTCATTGTTCGAGCGTAGGGATCTGGGGGCCTTGTAGGGGGTAACCAGGTCTCTCAGGATAGCAGGGCCGAGACCGTTGATAAGTTTGTGTGCGGTGCACAGGGCCTTGAATTCTACCCTTTGTCGTATTGGAAGCCAGTGGAGGGCCTTGATCGCTGGTCTGGCTGAGACTCTGGAAGGGAGATTCATAAGGAGCCGGGCAGCTGCGTTTTGCGTACGCTGAAGTCTAGCCATAGTGGCTTCAGGAGCTCCTAGATAGACCGTGTTACTGTAGTCTAGCCGCGCAAGGATCAGGCCTTGGACCAAGAGTTTCCTAGATAGGGGCGGAAGTAGTGGGAGGATCCTGCGGATGGAGCGCATGAGACCAAAACAGGTGCCTGCTGTTTTGGTTGCTTGGGTTTTCAGAGACAGCTCGGGTTCCAGCCAGACTCCTAGGGTCTTAATTACTTGTTTCGGGGTGGGTACTTCCCCGAAGACGTCTGGCCAGACCGAAGAGGGGATGGTGGTCCATTGCTTGCCCAAAAGCATGACTTCTGTCTTTGATCCGTTTAGCTTGAGCGATGACTCGCACATCCAGTGGTGAATTTGTTGGAGGCAGTTCGGCAGATTGTCTGGGTGATTGTCCAGATGTGAGAGTGAGACGACCAATTGCGTGTCGTCCGCATAGCTCACTATCTTAATCCCGAAGGGGGCGACGACATCCTCGAGGGGGGCCATGTAGGCGTTGAATAAAGTGGGGCTTAGGGATGACCCCTGGGGGACTCCGCTCGCAAGGGGGAGGGAGGCAGAGTGGGAGTTGCCATCCCATACCTGGAACGAGCGCCCTGAAAGGAAGGATTCTATCCATGTGAGCGCCGAACCTGCGAGCCCTGCCACGGCCAGCCGATGGAGTAGGACACGGTGGTTCACCGTGTCGAAGGCTGCGCTGAGGTCCAGGAGGATCACTGCCACTGACCCTCCTGAATCCAGGATGCACCTTGCCTCCTCGATGACAGCGAGAAGGGCGGTATCTGTGCCGTGGCCCGGGCGGAATCCAGTTTGTGACTGCCGCAGAAGGTTGTTTGATTCAAGGAACTGTGACAGTTGCCCATTGACCAGTTTCTCGGCCATTTTGCTGACGCATGGCCACGCATGACGCATGACGCACGTAATGACCCGCATTTCTGTGGTATACTGCTATCATAGGGCCTTAATTAACTTTAAAATGTCAAAAGTGATTATTTTCTTTTTTTGCACTTTAGGATTAATAAATATTTCTAATAATAATTGGTGGCATCCATTTTTCTGTCTCTCGAGGAAGTTGCCACTAGCGTCTGGAGCATACAGGCCCCAATAACATTTGCGAGGATTCTCACAACAATCTCCAATTCTTTATGAACCAAAATTAAGACACCTCCTGAAGAGTGACCCTGTGTTGGAAGGGATGGCCAGTGAGCAAAATTCCTTATGATCCGGCCAGGTCATGTGCGTCATTTGCCAAGTTTCATCCAGGTAGATGATATCTTTATGCCTATTTCTTTGATTTTCAAATTGTTCTTCAGGAGGGGTTTTAGGCCTTATATATTCCATGAGCACAGTTGCAATGACGTATTGAGTTTATGTTTGCTAGAATTCAGCATTCTCATGTTACATGACATCTCTCTTACAAGGGTTGGACTTCAGCGACCATTCCTTAACAACCGACAGACTCTTTTATTTGCTGCATGGCCCATTAAAATTGTAATGGGTCAACTAATGATCAAGTGTAATCCAACCCCTTTAAAGCACAAAGTTTGGGATCACGCTGCTACGGCGGCTTATTTTTTGCAAACAGGCAAGCATATTTTGGTTTTGCTGGCTTACTTATATTTATTCCCGAGTCTGCCAAAATCTCGTAATGGGCCTCCACACGCCTGGCGTTCTCTTTGTTTCTCGCAGAGGTGGGCCTCCGAAGGGGGCTCAAGAGCCGTCGCCATAACCCGGCGGCGAGACCCCCATGGCAGTTGCTGGGGGCAGGGGACGGCGTAAGGGACGCCGATTTCGGTGCAAAAATGGGGACGCCCGGCGAGAGGCAGGGGAAGCCTCCAGAGGTGTCGCGGCTGCCCCCCCGGTATCACGGCCAATGGGGGGGCTGGCCACTTTCAAACCCCCCAATGAGGGGGGAGGCACGAAGGGCGACAGTGGCCTGGGAGAAACATATAAGCGCTGCTCCCCCCAGGTATGCTCCTATCGAGGTGGAGCAGAGGGAGCAGCACGGCGAGCAGAGAATCTTGTGGGGAGTCTGGTGGGGGCGACGACGCAACGCCGTGCAGCCCACGTGGAGGACCAGCGAGGAGGAGAACGTGACCGGAGCCCATCCAGTGCATCCGAGCTGGTGGAAGCGGAGCCAGAACTAAAGCGACTGGCGGGAGCCTATCCCGCGGCGCACTACCCCCCATCGGTCATCGACCGTGTGCAGCGTCCGGCAGGACTCTACCCCGCGGCCCAAGGAGGCCTACAAGACCACTACCGGAGCCCATCCGGTGCGGCCCAGCCAGTGGGGGGAGGAACAGAAACCTCGGCGAAGCGTCCGGTGGGAGCCTACCCCGGGGCGCACTGAGGGCGGCGGGAGCACGACCGGAGCCCACCCGGCGCGTCCTAGCCTGCGGAGAGCGTCCATCGGAGCCCCTCGGTAGAGCGACCGGAGCCCACCTGGCGAGCTTCTAACGGCAGCGTTAAGCGGCCATCGGGAGCCTACCCCGGGTGCCCAGGAGGGCAGGAAAGCGCGACCGGAGCCCACCCGGTGCGTCTGAGCCAGCCGCCCCCCGGAGCCCACCCGGGGGGCGAGTGCCATACGAAGTAGCCTGCCGGAACCTACCCAGCAGGGCGGGAAGCGGGGAACCAACACCCGACACGACCCAAGCCCACCCGGCGTGTGCGGAACCGCCAACGAGCAAAGGAGACGGTCCCCTTCTTCCCACAGCACCGAGGGAGCGCGATCAACCCCCCCCCCCCTCCTCCCGGTCCCACCAGCTTACCTGGTCGAGGGGGCTGGGTGCCTTTCCGGCAGCAGAGCGCAGGCCTGACCGGCAGCAGAGCGCAGGCCTGACCGGCAGCACCAGAGAGTCAAGGAAGAGTGCCCCTCTGGCCCGGGGAACTCTAGGAGAACTACGCCCTCTAAGCTCGAATCCACTGTTCAATCCTAAGGCTTCTGTTCCAGGACCCAGGCCATCCGTTGGCTATAGAAAAAGTGGTGCTGCATCACAATGATGGTGATTTCCTGAGGTAGATCTCAGAATATTAATCTTATTGCTTAGTTTATATTCTGTAAGAAGATTGGACATGATTTCCGGAAGGGCTGACATTTTTTCAAGAAGCAATGAGCAGTAACACCACTCCAACGACTTGTCCACCTGTTGTTGGGCTTTCGTTATGAGTGAATTTAAATTATCCAATCGGAACTCAATTTTCTCGACATTGTTTACCAAGATTGTAATATTGAAATCTGTGAAACCAGCTTATAAGCATGCAGCATGGGCACCTGGCTCATGGTTTTCAGTGTACTATCTATAACTGACCACCAATTCTGTGTCAGCAAATCAGCAGCTGCCTCATCCTGGTGGACTTTTCATACTTACCAGGTTTACCAGGGTTTTCTATAATACATTTCTGGAAGAGTACTTCGTAATCACTTTTCAATGTTTCAGAATACATGGGGAAAATGATTCCATAATAATTCTTCCGGTTGTTATAACATAACGATATTCTTCTTTTTCTTTGATCATTATAAGTTCATTGGAATCACTGCCGCTGTTACTAGTCGGCACATCAAATGGATCTGTCGTGTTCAGTAGTTCTTCATTCCTTATATAGAATTCCTCTGCCTTTTCCAGCTTCATAGGGTGGCTTCTATACCCGTTGCGTGCTAAGTTGGGCTGGCTTGTGTCATGACACATAACTTTTCCAAGATTTACATGAATGAATTTCTCTGGTTCAACAACACATGGAGGCACTGCATTAAAAGGAGGATCAAGATATATGATGTCTTAAGATTTGTAATCTGGGCCTCAGGACTCAAACCCCCTGTTGGAATTCAACCTGGAAAAGCTGCAACAATTATAACATCTGGTGAAAGGGGCCCAGGAGTGAGTGATGAGGGGTCCTCCAAGTCCTGGTCCACCTTTTCTGTGTGTGGTGTAAGGCTAAGATCAATGTCTGGCAGAATAGAATGATTGGGTCAATCACTCCTAACCTTCTCATTAGCCTCCGTCAACCCCACGGCTTGAGCAAGTTCTTTTGGAGTTTGTTCTCGCGATAAAGACATAGCTAAATAGCCCTCACTTTGTTCCAAATGGGGGTATTGCTCTGCGGCTAATTTTCCTTCACCCTACACTATATTTTGCATGTTGTGGTTGCCCTTCAGCGACTTTAAGCAAGAGGAGCTGTTCACCAAATCTGTTGATATACTATTTTTCGCTTTATAGCATTTCTTATTTCCCCCAATGGTGGGTGTCTCAATAATCTGATTCTTTACAAACCCCGTTTACGTCCCTTGTTTATGTGTAAGGAGTTCACCTGCTTTTCTGTTTGCGAGGTTTTCTCGCCTCCCTATTTGTCTTACCGTTCTAGTTCTGTATGATTTTAGGAGCAGCAATCTCCCCATGAGCATTTTTAACCCCACATTCCTCTAGAGGCCTGGCTCAAAGGCCATGGGTAAGGGGCAAGATTACTAGAAGTCCTTTGCAGGAAAACAAAAGTTCGTATTCTTGTTCTTGGCCCATCCTTGGTGTCACTGACAATCCGCCATTATAAGTCGTGGGTCGTAGGGCGCTGCCACAACTCCCTAGAAGTAGGTGTTATATATTATAGTATATTTATATGATACTTTATTTATTATCCCTGGTGATAGGGCACAAGCATGCCAGAAGCCAAAGGAAGAACTATGCAGGGTGTAAGGCGGGAGACAACAAGCAGAGGTAGTAGAGGACAGTGCAGACTGAGGTGTAAACAGTGGCGGACCACCAAAGGCACGAGATGCACTGGCCTAATGTTGGCTGTCTCCATGCCAGATGAAGGGAACCCCGGCACTACCCCCCCCCCACCCATAGCTTCAACTGCCCGAGTCTCCTGCTTCCCAGTTTTCCACATGACCCCAGTGAGACCGACCTCTGCCACGGTGGGTTTGGGGCCGCGTCCTGTTTCTACAGCAGGTCACAAGCGCTGGGAGGGGGGCAGGGGCACCAAAGCCCCTGAAACTGTGGGTTCACGCGGCCGCCAGCCCCGACCGACAGCATGACTTGCACGTCACGGCTGCATCACAGGAAGCACGTAGCACACGGCGACGAGGAGCAGAAATATAGTTCCCGACGTGTCTTCAAGGAAGGAACGCTTAGATATGAAATTAACAATAGTAACTTTACATTATCTATATGCAATTACCTTCTCTATATTTTGGTCCTTAATATATTTGCCCCACGTGATTTCTGTCCTAGCTAATCAGTCTTACAACCACTATAATGGAACAAAAATCCTTTGCTTAGCCTTGAACCACAAGTAGCCAACCAAGGCATTAGAGCCTTAAAGTCCCCACTTCTGTATTGCACTACAGTATTGGAAATCTTTACTTTGACAGTTAAATTGGCTGATTAAAGTACAAAAAAGACAAAACAAATCACATTTTTTCTGATGTATTTGCAGAGAGCAAAGAAGTTAAATAAAATATTCTTCTTACCAGTGGGGTATAGGAAATGCCATAAATGAGGTGTGTCTAAATATTTCATTAATGAAAGCTTCAGAATAATGTAATTCCTTCCTGTCAGCAAATTTAGGAAGTCGGGTCCCAATCTTTTCATCTGTAATAGTTAAGCACATTGTCAACAATCATGATTTGAAATATAGACTCAAAATATTCTACCTCCATCCCTTTTAATTTTTAGAAATGTGGTAAGCAAAGGTTAGCATTTGTGCATCATGAAGCATTAGATTTTCAACAAAGGAATGCATGTTTTCTTTGATGTACATAGTAAATGAGTGTAGGAAACAGGATTGATGAACCGAGGAAGATTTCTTTAATATGAATTGTGGGTGAGCACTCAAAAAGTATGAGCAATTTTGGCTCTATTAAAAAACACATTCATATGAATCCTGAGATTACTCTCTGTAGCTTGGCACTAGCATCAAGGCATTCCTCTAAGAATAGTTTGTTTAAATGAACAGTAATACTAATCCAACATTACATTTAAGACACAAATAATTAAAACTCTCAACCAATTTAATAATGTAAAAACAAATACTATATACAATAACACCAGAATTACTGAAATATGGCATGGAGATGAAAAGTTATTAAAGTATCAAAGGGAATCCATAGAAAACAATAGCAAATGGGTTGAAAGTGTCCTAGACACTCTCCACAGAGGACCAGTGCATGAGCAAGGTGGAACAAAAATCTGTAGCATGTATTGTAGTCAACGTTATTCAACAGAGCATGGTGTGGAGCAGGGCTCTTAAAAATCTGATATGTTCAGGTCAGTTTATACTTTGGCAGGCGGAGATAAGTCTGTTAAGGTTTTATTTTTATTTTATTTTGAAGGTTTTATATAGCGCTAGCTCCACCCGAGGGTATCAGAGCGCTTTACATCAGCAATGGAAGTACACAATATAAAACAATCCTAGTAGTTGACCAAAAACAGGTTATACAGGTGTTAAAACCAATAAAAAAATACAGGTAATAATATAGGGAAAACAATAATGATTAAAGGCACATATAGGAAGAGATAGAGTAGCAAGTTGCATCAACCAGAATATTTTTGTAGATAGGAAATTTAATAGAATGTCAAGGAGGTTTCAAAGGACATAGTAGGTAGTGAGTGGTAAAGAGAGGGGGAGGGGGAAGGGAGGCAACAAAAGGAAAATGGGGGGTGAATGGGGGAAGGGGGAGAAGTCTAAGGAGGGAGGAGGAGAGGTTGTCAGAAAGGAGATCCGGGATTTAGTTTCCCTAGAATGTAGTGAGCAAATGAATTTTAAGGTCTTTTTTTAATTTGGGGTAGGAGGGTTTGCAACGAAGGTCTTTGGGTAGGGCATTCCAAATGGTTGGGGCCTAACCTGAGAAGGAGCGGGATTTTGAAGCAGATTTTTTGAGTAGGGGTGGAATAAGACAGAGAGTCTCGGAGCTTCTCAGTGTTCGGGCACAGCACAGCTTTTTTAAACTGTAAAGGCCAAGGCTCTAGTTGCCAGCTCTTTCTCAGATATGTAAATGTTTTCTTAGGTGAAAAATATGGTTTAGAGCAAGTGGCCGAGAAAGCATTTAGAGCCTGATTTAGAATTTGGTGGATGGAGTACACTCTGTCAGAGTAGCAGAGGTCATTACCACCGCTAGCCTGAAGGACTACTTCCTACAACAGATAGAGGTGGCAGTCAGCCCATCAGTGTTCTCTGTACATTGAAGGGAACCACTATTATGGCTGTTGCTTTTAATGTACTAAGCGTTTGGTGTACAGCTCCCCTCAGTTTTGACAGCTGTTCACCAAACTGTTATCTTTTTTCTTTTTAAAAAACAAGCACCCAAAGTGGGTAAAATAAGGAACTTATGACCCTCTCACGCCATGGTGTGGGGGTCATTATAAATGTTTTTCTTGTCCCTCACTGCCAGGGTTTTCCTGGCAGTGATGGACAAGAAGAAAAAGACATTACACTGGCCATCCTAAATGGGGGGTTGGAGGCATAATGGCCTTCCTCTGATAGGAGTATTCCATTGACAGAGCCAACGGGGACTCCACCAATAGAATACTTCCCGTAAATGAGGCAGGTAATCTGAGAGTTTGGTGGGCTGGGTACTCCATTACTTTTGTGACTGAGTATTGGGTCTGCCAAACTCTGAATCAGACCCTAAGGGGCCGCATCTCAGTTTACTCTCTGACCACCACATTACAATGCTGGCGGTCAGAAACTAAACCAGCAGATCATTCTGGCTGGCTTCCAATGGACTCAGGGAGCCTGCCGGCCAGTCAAAAATCGGCCTGTAATCCCAAAGGGCGGTCTTTTCGCCTTTGGGATTATGATGCATGGTTTCTGACAGGGTTTACATGCCTGCCTTTACGACATAGAAATCCTGTCGAAAAGCGTGTTTGGGGAGCCCTAGCAGGGCCCTCTTGTGTGCATGGCCTCCGGTTGAGGGCCGAGGGTGCACCTATGGGCCCCCCTGTTAATCCCTGCACCCAGTGGCAGGCACCTTGAGATGCCTGCCATGGGATGCAGGGATTAACACCACCTCCCATTTCCCTATGGGAGCATGTACTATGACTGGTTTATGGCCCAAATACATGTTCTCATAGGGAAATGTCAAAATGTGATGGACAGTGTTCAGTCGCATCCCAATCAGGAGGTCGGTTATGTCCCAGTTCCGAGAAGGCATCTGCCCAACATAGTAATAGGGCCCTAAGTGTTTACTTCAACACGGGAACAAGGCTCTCAGCTGTAAACCTCAAATCAGGTTTCCAAGTGGAGTTTCGACATGCTGTTTTGTGCACAGGATAAGGCAAAAGCACTGGGAATATAAATTGGTTAATTCCGTAATTTTCCTGGGGAATCTCTGAATCCTGTGCTCCTAAATGATAAACTTGCATGTGCATTGCAGGTCTCTTGTAAGGCACTCACCCTTTTGATCCACCTTGCAGGAGTTCCAGTATTGTTTGTGACTTTAAAGCATGCATTGACAATGCCAATAGGACTGTTGTAGAGTATGTACATACAAAAACACTTAACATGCAGGTGCCCATGGAAAAACACAACATATATCCATGATCCTATGTAGATGCACATCAGAACATTTTCAAATATCAGTTAATGCGAACAAGTCATTGAGCGACATTTGCAGACAGATAAACAGAACCCAACGGTACCCACACATACACAAAAAAAACCTATGATCACTTATGCACTCATGTATTTTTTTCAAATATACAGACAGCAATACCCAAACACTGGCCATATGCATGTTCACAACTGGAGGCTGAGGAAAATTCCTCCAGATACATACACACACATGTGCACACACACATGTTAACATATATAAAGGCACCTTTAAATGCAGTCCAACAGATGTACATGTACATGTTTGGACAACATATCAAATTGGAAATATAGGATGCAGAAATATTGGGAAAACAATATTGTGACAAAACAATATGGTGATGCAGAAATATTGTTGCCAAGAATATACATTTTTTAGATAATTAATATTGTTTTCAAGACTATCGCTGTTGTAAGTATCGTTTTCAATAATATAGTTATGGAAAATAAAAAAAATATTATCTTTATGTGTGTTAGTTTATATATTATTTTTTCAGGGTTATTATAATGTTTGTACAATGGTTCATAACCTTTTTAAATATTGTCTGTAAGGGTAAGTGATTTATAATTTGTAATTTAATTAAATAGTAATTTAAATTGCTGTATCATGTTGCTAGGTTTGTAGGGGTGTAGTGTGGGAAGTTGATTAAGTATACATAATTAATTATGAATGTATTATTGATTTTTTTAATTGAACATTAACTATGTAAATTGTGCAACAATATATTTTTTAAGCTGGTAGGTGTGGGTTGCCGGGTTTTTAGGGGTATCTGGTTGAAAGATAATTAAATAATCATTAATTAACAATGGATTAACATTTTATGAATAATATAATTTTCCCCACTGTTTTTGAATAATTATTCATTTAATTATTAATTATGTACATTTTGTAATCCTTAAATTTTTTAAGTTATTTGTTAGATGCGGGTTGGTGGGTTTGTAGCAGAAGAGGGTGGGATGTTAATTATTAATTAATACATGAATTTATAAATAATTATTAATTGATTTATCAAATGATAACTTTTAAATAATTGATTCATGATTACATAGTAATGTGTCTATTAATAGTTAAATAGCTATTAATTATGTTGTTTAATATTTATTTATTTCAGCTATATGTTAAGTGCGGGCTTCTTGGTTTGTGGGTGTATAGTGTTGTAAGTTAAATAAATATTATAATTTGTTGTTATTGATAACTAATTATGAAATTGTTTATTAATTTTATAATATGTTAAAAAAATTGTATATGCATTTTTTGGGTTAATCAATGAAGTTTATATTAAGAGTTTTATATTTATATTAAATAAATAGGTTACGTTTCATATCTGGTATGTGTTTGAAGTGAAGTACTTTCCCGACTGTTGCATAGACTGGAGTGACAAAATATTACCCCTCAGAAGGAGTCGGAATAGTACATTTTACCTATCCAAATTCCAATGCTTCCCCTACTGTTGCAAAGAATGGAGTGGGAAAAGTACATTTACCCCTCCGAACTCCATTGCTTTCCCTACTATTGCACAGACTGCAGTGGCAATAATAATTTCTATTCCTCCGAACTCCAGTTCTTTCCCTACTGTTGCACAGACTGGAGTGAGAATAGTAAATTGTACCACTCTGGAGTCCAACATTTTCCCTACTGTTGCACAGACTGGAGTGGGAATAGTAAATGTTACAGCTCTGGAGTCCAACAATTTCCCTACTGTTGCACAGACAAGAGTAGGACCAGTAAATGTTAGCTCTCTAAAGTTCAACGTGTTCCTTGCTGTTGCATAGACAGGAGTGGGAATAGTAAATGTTATCCTTCCGTAGTCCAACCCATTCCTACTGTTACACAGATTGGAGTGAGAAAAGGAGATGTAGCCCCTCTGAAGTGCAGGGCTTTTCCTACTCTTGCAAAGACTGAAGTGGGAATAGTAAAGAGAATTTTTTCTAAGTCCAACCCTTTCCCTACTGTTGCAAAGACTAGAATGGGAACAGCAATGTCACCTCTCCGAAGTCCAAAGCTTTCCCTGCTGTTGCACAGACTGGAATGAGAATAGAAAAAGGTTATTCCCCGGAGTCTATCGCTTTCCTTACTATTGCACAGACTGGAGTGGGAATATTAAATTTTACCCCAGTGGAGTCCAACGCTTTCCCTACTGTTGCAGAGATTGTAGTGGGAATAGTACATTTTACACTACCGAAGAATAACGATTTTCCTACTGTTGCGCAGACTAGAGTGGGTATAGTACATGTATTATTCCCAGAATTCAGTCTTTTGTAATTTTGTTTAAATATATATATATTTGTTTTTGTTTATTTGTTTAATTTCATAATATTTGTATATATATATACATATTTAAATATATACGATCATTTTTTATAATTTAGTTTTTTAATATTGTGAGTACTTTTGTTTAAAATTAAATTTTGTTATTATTTTCAATATTTTGATTTTGATTTGTTAATATTTTTTGTTTATATATATATATATATATATATATATATATATATATATATATATATATATATATATATATATATATATATATATATATATATTATATATACATATACATATATTTTTTAATAATAGTGTTATATTATATATATATGTACATATAAATATACACATGCACATATATACTTGTGTGTATGTTTATATAAGTATATTTATATATAATATTAACTGTTACTTAAATGTATTTAATTTACATTATCTCAGTGTTATATATGAAAATATTTAAAAAGTACTATTTTAAACTATATACATATTAAGAAATTATATTTTTTTTATGTTTTTAAACAATATTAGTGTAAAACGATATTTAGTTTTCGATATTTTTGTACTTGCCTTTGTAAGTAGAGAGAAACAATATTTTTGTAATCGATATTTGTGACTTGATATTTATTGTTAGAATCAATATTCTGTCAGAGATCCTACATTCCACATACATCTGCAGACACCCATCAGCACACAAAACATGTTCAAACTCCCTATTACACATACAAAACACACATACAGTGAGCTTTTTATATAACTAGCTTACATAGAGGATGAATACAGGCTTGCACTCACATATACAATCGCAAACTACATACAGACAGGCTGTGGGCAAACATTAGTAGTAGATCAATTGAAACGTGTATTGATGAATGATTAATGAATGCATGAATGTGAGTGGCACATGGGTGATTAAATGATCGCAGGACTGTGAGTGGATGAACGGTTGCATAGGTATATGGACTAGGGTACACATGGATGGAAGGATTATTCCATAAGTGTATGGAATAATGTAGAGAGGAGTACATGTGAATGTGTGATTGAGTGACTAGACTGATTTAGAGCTTGATGTATTAGTGCAGGTGATGAATGAATATTCCATTTGAAGTTTGGTTTGGTTACCATGTCCTGAAACTTGTTATTGTTAGAAAATAACAGGTAAGGGAGGAGGGTAGGGGTCCTCTGACCCTCTGGTCATTATGGGGGCTGGAAAAAGCAATTTGCCTCATTTAATCCCACAGGAATCCCAGCAAACTCCTTCGGGAGCCAAGACGGCCTCTCCATTCACTTCTGTAGGACTCCAGCTGGAGCAGTAAAGGGGAAAAAGCAAATATAGATAATAAGAAGTGGGGATCTACTGATGGATGTCGGCTTATGGAGGTGTTGACTCTGCCATTGAGGGGGTTGAGTGCAAGACCTAGCCCTGCCACCAGGCCCCGAGGCAACCCCTTATGTGTGGTTTAGGGGTTTGTAACAAACTGATCATAATTGATCACAATAAGATGTTGCTTTACATTTTTTTTAAAACAGCAGAGAAATTCCCTGAAAAAAACAATGGTTGAAGTGAAATTATGTGTGAAGAAAGTAGTAAGATATTAACTCATTAACTGAAAAAGCAGTACCAGTTATAAATCAACAACATTTTAATTCACCGGTTATATAAGTTTCACTGCTTTAATGCTCTGCTTACAACCTTAAATATTATATCACTGATGATGAAAAATATGGCATTGCAAGTTATACAATTGGCGAATTTCACTGTTAATTTGGTTTTCAAACTAGTATTTTTTCATTGATTTTCTATCTATCTATCTATCTATCTATCTATCTATCTATCTATCTATCTATCTATCTATCTATCTATCTATCTATCTATCTATATCCCCAAAAAGTGTCCGTACTCTGAAGGAACTCCAGAATCAATGTGCAAAGGGTTCCGTGATCAAGGCTGTGACGTAGCCAAAGGTGTTGGATATGCTTCTGAATAAACCTTTTGATTCTGGTGTGTGTGCATTGCTTGGTTTAGAGTATTGACCCTTCCTTGGGGTATACAGGGGTTTCGGGCAGCATCAGCACTAGGACTATATCTAAAACAATTGCTACAATAAGCAGAGTATATCATCAGCCTATTTGCAATAATTTGAGCTCCCTCTGCTGTACAGTGATACTAGTAATAGTAGGGTTATAAGAGATCTTGGTAATAAGTAGTTTCTTTATTAAAGCAAATAAGCAAGGGAAAGTGGACACCCCTGGCATGCTGCACCATACAATGATTTTTCTTTGAGTACCAAGTATACGACAATTCACATGGTAAAATAAAAAGAATGGAAAATGGGTATGAAGGAAACTTAAATATTTATGAACCTACACATGATACTGAGTTTAGGGACAGTGGTTATTTTAACACCTCTGAATTTGTTTTTACTCATACTATCATGTAATACAGAGAGCATTTTGCAAAATCTCTTCTTTCTTACACACTGGCTTCCATTTGGAAGCCACAAATTCAAAGACATTGGATTGGTAATAACACATGTTCTGCTATTCTGTTGACAAAAGTGCCGGAATACCACCTGGACACATCACATTCCATCCAGCGAAATAAACGTTTTTTTATAATATGGGTATCTGCAAACTTTGCGTCTTTTCACACGTGCCACACAAGGGCTGCCATGTCTGGACAATACTGAAAACTAGACACCTGTGGAAGTCAAGGGAAGTGTGACTTGTGTGGTTCTCAGAAACCTTTGCTACCCAAAAGCCCTTGTAAGTCTCACATATTGACTAAAAACATACACTTTCCTCACAGATCTGTGAGGCAAAGTTCTGGAATCTGTGGGTATCCACAAATTTCTGGTATGGGTGGGACTAGCACCCACTAGAGGAAAGGGCCCAAAATACAGCATGGACAGATCAAATGTTTTCACTCAAACCAAGTCTTTATTTGCAATGTGGCTGGCTGCGGAAATTGATCTTAGCTCAGCCAGCACAGAGGAAAGCCTACCAGACCCAGACATATCTGAACACTAGACTACCAGGGGGGTCCAGGGTGGTGTGACTTGCATGGATCCCATAGGTTGTTTTTACCCAGAAGACCTTGCAAGACCATGCAAACCTCAAATGTTGGTTTCCCTTTGGTTTCCCTCACATTTCTGTGAGGGAAAATTCTGGATATCTGGGGAGCCACATATTTTCTACCACTTAAAATTCCCGCTTGTCTCCCTAGAAAAATGATACCCTGCTTGAGTGGATGGCACTAGTGCTTGCAATAGGGAAGTGCAGGGCCCAAAAAGCAACATGGACAAATCATATTTTCCCACTTAAAACCAACAATGGATTTTGGGTCCTAGCTCAGCCAGCACCCAGGGAAACCTACCAATGCAGACATTTCTGAAAACTAGAAGTACTTGGGAGTCACAAGTTGTCTGACTGCCACGGATCTCACACAATACATTTACACAGAAGTGCTTACAAGTTTCAAACGTTGCCTGAAAACACACATTTTCCTCACATTTCTGTGTGGAATAGTTAACTAAATATGTGGGGATCCATTAATTTCCTATCTACAGCTTTCCCAAACTTCTCCCAATGAAAATGGTACCCCATTTGTGTGGGTGGCCCCAGTGGCCATGACAGAAAAGTACCTAAAATGCAACATGGGCAGATCACATTTTTCCACTTAAAACCGACCCTTTTTTCAAATTTGGAAATGTGCACCCTAGCTTAGCTGGTACCCATGACATTCTGTGAAACCCAAAGCCCAACTACCAAACCAGGACATTCCTGAAAACTAAACATTCAGAGTAGTCCAAGGTGATGTGACCTTTTGGAAGGAAGGCAGAAGGAGACTGTATTATCCACTTTTGGGTGCGGGCATGACCCTGCACTAGTATGGACTACCACAACTTCTTTAAAAAATAAATAAAAATCCAAGGTGTCTAGTGGGCTTACTACAGGGAGGCAGATCCTCCAATCTGTCTCCCCAGGTGGACAGAAAGACTGGATTTACACCTTGGGGTTGGGGGCCCAACAACCACTTTCCTGTAAAAATGAAACACCCGGGGGTCTAGGTTGCTTTTTGTCCCCCAGGGGGCATATTGAAGGTCAAGACCTCCTACCGGCCCTGGTGGCAGAAATAGTGTTGTGCCCAGGGAAAGGGGAACACTAGCTCATTGCAAGTAGGACCACACCTCCCTCAAAATGAATCCCTGGAGTCTAATGGGTAAATTCCTGCTTGGAGATCATCCTCCTGCGGTGACCCCAATGCAGCAACCACTTGGTAGAGATATTATTGGAAATGGGAGAGAGTCCTCTCTTTCCAACGTTACCTCCCTCAACGGAGTTAATCCTCAGGGATGAGATATGCCCCGAATCACCCGAGCACATTGCACTTTTGCAGGAATAACATCAGTGTACCATGAGCTCTGATAGAAGGAGTAGGCACCTGGACACCTAGCTTGCCACTTGCCTGTGGCCTCCAGTTTCTGCTCGTTCCAGACTGTCCAGTGACACTGCAGTTGCCCGGGTTTTCCCACTCACTGTTCTTCCCACCAACAGAAGCCCCACCCACCCCAGGACCTACTTAATACATGAGGCAGTGTGACCACGCAGTGGACAGGTGCAGTGGGTGTACCGCTGGCACACCAATGGCACCCCACAGGCAAACCCATATGCACCTGGATCGCGCCCTGTCCCAAGAACCCTTGCTCTCCCTCCCCCAAAGATACACCATCGCCGAGGTCTACACCCTCAACGCCAGATGCAGAAACAAACACTGCCACATGCTTCATGGTAGGACCTTTCACCTGCACCCATTGCCACTTCGCCTGCCACTGCACAAACACCAGCCCACCGACCAGCCTCACCCCAAACACACCACAGACACCACCTGATCAAAAACACCAACTACCATGTGCCCTACTAAACACATGCTCACTATGCAATCATTACGCTGAATTATGGGACCTAATCACCACCCTCACACCCAATATCCTCTACCTCACTGAGACCTGGCTCAATCCCACATCCGCCCCAGACATTGCCACAGTGACTCCCGACAGATTTTAAGTCACTCACCAGTGCCACACCAACAATCCGGAAGGAGGAACAGCCTTCACCCAAAAAGAGACCATACACTGTACCACCATCACCAACAACAACAACACACCAATGGAACATCTCAACATGGATTACAATACAACCTTATGAGGTACCCTCACATACCAACCCCTGGCCCGCACTCCAGCTTTTGCAACACCATTGCAGACTTCATTGCACCTCTAGCCTTAGACTTCAAGGATGACATCTTCCTCAGCAACCTAAATTTCTACATTGAAGACCCCAAAGACAAAAACATTGCACACCTCCTCGACGGTATGAGCAGCCTTGGATTAACCCAGATCATCCACAACCCTACACCCATAGCAGGATCCACCCTGGACCCAATTTTCACCTCCACTAACCGCATCAAATACAGCCATGTCACAGAGCTCCCATGGACCAATCATACCATCATCCACTTCAGCATCTCCAGCCCCTTCACTGCCACCCTCAAGATGACCAACGCTCCCCGCCAGAGGTGGAACACAATCTCAGAGACCAGTTGAGCGAACACCCTAAACACCTCAAACCTGCTACTGCCACCAACCTAGAACAGGGAGTGAAAAGCTTCAACGCCTGGATCACCATTTGCACAGATGGTATTGTCCCCATCAAGTGCAACTTCCAGAGAAAATCCTCCAAAAAGGCCAGCAAGAACTCAGGACAGTGAAATGAGATAGCAAACAGTTGGAGAGGAGAGATGGCGCACCAGCAAGGACACCTCCGACAGAGCAGCCTTCAAGACCTCCCTCAACCTTCACCACCCCCTGCTAAGGCCAACAAAGAAAATAGACCCTGCTGTGCACATTGAAACCAGTGCCAACAACACCAAGGAGCTTGTTAACATCGTTAAGGAATTCTCTAACCTGGCTATCAGAGAAAACAACATCACACCCTCACAGGAGCTGTGCGACAACCTCGCCCACTTCTTCCACAACAAGATTGCAACCATATACAGAAACTTTGAACCCCTAACCACACTTATGGACTTCCTTGACAGATACGCCACCCTCTTAACCCACACAAACCACACACTGAGCATCTGGAAATTTCTCTCCACCTAGGACACCACCTCCACCATGAAATCTATCCACTCGGAAGCTCCCACAGACCCATGTCCATAACTCTTCAACCTTAGAAACCAAAGGATCAGCCAGGAACTCACCACCCTACTGAAAACCTCTATCACCACTGCAACATTTTCCAATGCCTGGAAACACGCCGAAGTCAGACCACTACTCAAAAATACCTCCTCCAACCTCAGAGAACTCAAAAACTACCGTCCAATCTCCCTGCTCCCACTTTAAGTGAAGGTACTGGAAAAGATCATCAACAATCAACTCATGACACACCTGGAACATAAGCAAGTTGATAGAGTTGTGTGGCACTCTGATTTAATTCTATGTGGTTCAGTGTAATCCTGAATTTGGGTGCTGATCAGTTTGCTCCCCCCCGACCAGTGGGGAGTTATCGAATAAATTGAAATGAAACCTGTCAAGCTTGGCAGGATAACTAATCGCACTCCTTTGAGAGATATGTTAATCTTCCCAATGTATTTGATCTAATTAAATGAAAACGTATTCCAAAGTATACCAACGAAAACTGAATTTCCACTCAAGTTTATTATTAAGGTCAAAGTTACTTCTCGATGTGTGCTGTTACATCACAGCCATGTCGTGTTTTCAATAGATTCCAAGAAGTATAAACAATCCATTTCGTTTATTGTCAGTGTTATCCAAAAGCCCAGTGCATTTCGTGCAACCTGCACTTCATCAGGGGAACTATATTTCAATCTGAAAAGCAAAATAAAACAAAACTATTGAGAATGATAACGGAGCAGACCACTGTATGTCAATGTAAAAAAGGTCAAACACATTATGCAATGTTCATAAACTAATTAATTGCGTGCCACAAAAAAAAGATACTAATGTAAGTGTGAGCAAATGATAATCAAACGAGTACAATAAGTGTGTGTTGCTAAAACTCGCCAGAATGTTTAAGAGAGTCCCTAAAGTAAATTCAAACGAGACTCCGGTATAATTTCCAAACACGGTGGCTTTGTACGTTCGAGTCACTGTACCCATGCTCTCAGTTAACGGACATTCGGTCCGTGCAATTGTCCGATTTCACATCGGTAAGCCATAGACGATGTATATTTAGAAACTTGGGTTAAGCGGGGAGGTTTCATGATATATAACACCATTGTTATTGAATGTCCGTTAACTGAGAGCATGGGTACAGTGACTCGAACGTACAAAGCCACCGTGTTTGAAAATTATACCGGAGTCTCGTTTGAATTTATTTTAGGGACTCTCTTAAACATTCAGGCGAGTTTTAGCAACACGCACTCATTGTACTCGTTTGATTATCATTTGCTCACACTTCCATTAGTATCTTTTTTTTGTGGCACGCAATTAATTAGTTTATGAACATTGCACAATGTGTTTGACCTTTTTTACATTGACATACAGTGGTCTGCTCCGTTATCATTCTCAATAGTTTTGTTTTATTTTGCTTTTCAGATTGAAATATAGTTCCCCTGATGAAGTGCAGATTGCACGAAATGCATTGGGCTTTTGGATAACACTGACAATAAACACCTGGAGCATAACCAGTAACTCAATGTCTCCCAATCTGGCTTCTGCAGCAATCACAGCACCGAAATTGCCCTGATCGCAGCCACTGATGACATCCAAAGCCTCCTTGACTGGGGTAAGACAGCAGCTTTGATCCTCCTCGGCGTCTCTGCAGCCTTCGACACCGGGTCCCACCACACGCTGATCAAAAGACTTCACAACATCGTCATCCAAAGGGACTCACTCAGAAGGATCACCTCCTTTCTCACCTGAAGAACCCGCAGGATTTACCTCCTACCTTTTACCTCTGAACCCAATGAGATCACCTGCAGTGTCCCCCAGGGCTCATCCCTCAGCCCCGCTCTTCAACCCATATATGGCCCCCACTGGCCAAGATTGTCAGATCCCACAGTATAAACAAAATTCCCTAAGCAAATGACACCCAACTTATCATCTCACTCATCGACAACCACACCATTACCAGAAACAACGTCCACAGATGCATGACAAACATCGCAGACTAGTTGAAGAACAACTGCCTGCATCTGGACACAGAAAAGTGCTGATCACTGGCAACAGCAGCAACACATGGAACAACTCCTGGGGGCCATCAGACCTAGGACCTGCACCAACTCCCTCCAATCACGCCAGAAACCCCGGAATCATCATTTCCAACAAGTTCACCATGAAATCATAAATTAACGCTGTCTCCTCTGCCTGCTTCCTCACTTGCACCATGACACAAGCCCTCATCACTAGCTGGCTGGACTACGGCAACGCTGTCTATGTCGGAATCGCCACACATCTTCTACAGAGACTTCAGACCATACAGAACCAATTCAAGCTGCTGACCCAAGCACACAAGCCTCTACAAAACAAAGGATCCGCCTACATTAACCACCGCCTGAACTGACATCTATAGAGAAGACTACGCCCTGCCTCCCTTTAACTTGCCCATACTCCCCGCATCTACAGAGCAGAAGTGGAGGATGCCCCTTCTCCAACATTGCAGCAAAGACCTGGAACAGCCACCCCAAGTGCCATTGGATCATCACCTTACTTCCGGAATTCCAAATGGACAGCAAGACCTGGATGCTCAAATAGGCTTCCGGGACCTGCAAGCACCTGGATTCCCTATTGGGTCATGAGCTGCGCTTTATAAATCCTGATTGATTACAAAGGGAAGCTCTTCATCAGCAGCCCAACCTGAGAAAAATGGAACCCCTCTGGTGCCAGCACCAGAGGGCTTCTCTGCCTTTGGCATTTGGATGTGATCTCCACATCTATAGCGCCAGGTTGTGAGTGATATGGACATCGAGGTCATGCTCATAGCACCCAAGAGGTTCAAATTACAGATTTTCTGTGATTAAAATATGAAAATGTTGGGTGTGACATGATTATTGTGTTATACACCAAAAATGAACTTAGAGGTGTATAGCAATACAAATGATGATAAATGATTTTTTATAAAATCAATTGTATTTGCATTTTATTTTTCAAATTTGAAAGAGGTGTAAGTTATGCAATGATGCATAAATTACAAACTTTCTTTCAACTATTCACAAAACTTTAAAAAGGCACCTAAAATTGTGAATACTAAATCATCCAAAAAACAAAAATTACTAAATTTAGACTTACGGCTGTTTTAAATTTTATTAAATCTGCCCCATAGAGTTTTAAATTCATTATGCTCATAAACAAATTCAAGGATAAAGTGCCATGTTACCCAAATTCATAACACTAATCTCAGCATTTGAATATTTCAAAGAAGCAAATGAAAAGACTTACCTAACTCATAGCGAGCTTGAAATTGAGGAAGTCATTGCAAACTTTAATGTGAGTAGGTCATCAGGCCTAAATGCACTTATCAGCAATTTATACAAAAAATATCCTGTGGTCTAGACAATACTTTTGCATTCACATTTTGACCAAATTTCTACTATATATGACATCCCAGACAACTGTCAATACTTGCTAATCCTTCCAATTTTAACAAGCATTGGCATAGTCAATAGGTCTCGCTTTCAGAACTTATAAGTATTTAGTTATGCAGCACAATATCCTTGATGCAATAACATTAACTGTTGCACGGTTAAACACTTATAAGGTCCCAAAGGTGAGACCTATTGGCTATGCCAATGCTTGTTTTATATTGTCGACACTTTTCAGCCACTCCATTCAAGCCTCATCTGGACAAGGGTATAAGGAACAACATAAAGCATAATAAAGAAAATCAAAAACACAGGTACCTCCAATTCAATTCCAGTTACCTACGTTCATACTCTAAGATGTGCTGATCATCCGGACAAGCAAAAGTGCCCATATAGCCTAAACTCAAAAGAAATAGTCAAAACTTATCGTGAAGTAAACTTGCTATATATCAAAGTCCTTGATTCTAAAACTACCAGAATGCAGCATAGCTGCAAAAAACCTACTGATCGGACTAATCATCCAAGAAAAATCACAATAAACCGTTTCCATGCCATCATCATGTTACAGTGTTACTAAAGTGAATACAGTTAGTCAAGTGCCGTCACCCACCTAAGTGAGTGTCACCCTGCGGGCCTCAAACTTTGTGGGCACCGCATGTCTCATGCATGAAAAAAAAATCTTTTTACAGAACTCACTTATGAAGCCTCACCCAGAGGGCTCATGTGTGCCTGTATCACGGTCTCAACATTCACTGTGTAGTACAAAGAAAGCGGACAACAATATTACTTGGACCCACACGCTAAAGGGGAGACAGAGCAACAAACCATCGATCTCAATTGAAAACCATTCTCAACTGAACTGCATATATGTGGATAAATACTCTATCCGATGTACCTTACAACTTCAAAGAGAGCACTCGATCCTATTAAACCATGCATACGGGTGTTCCTGAATGAGTCTTAATCATTCGTGAACCAGCAAGTCTTTACATCACACTGTGCCGACATAAACATATATATGCCTGCTCAGTCTACCAGTGCCAACTACACCTCCGGGATATTCTAAGTACTCTTCTGCAGAGTAAAATCATGTACCCCAAATGCACTCCTCCACGGGCACCGATATGTTCCTCCTCTATTGCGGGTAAACACCTTCGTGGGACCCGTGTTATGCATATGTTTAAAGATAGCCTCCCTCTGACGCTAAGTAATATGTGATCTCTACGTAAGTGCAATGGAGTAAATACTCCATGTACCTAAAGCGCTCTACAGCTCAGGGTCCTCCCAAATGGGTCAACATGGAATCTTATAATCACTAAAAACCACACAAAAGAAATAATGAAATATAAAGAAACTGCAATATTATAGCGAAATGACATCCAAAAAGTGAAACCTTCCTCCGATTCTGCGTGAGTGCAATGGAAACAAGCGCGCGGCAGCAGGGGGAGGGGAGAGAGGAGGGGGCCTGCGCGATTCCCTTGCGGGAGCGAGCAGCAAGGCGCGATAATTGCTAACATATGGTGCCAATGCTCGCTCCTGCAAGGTAATCGCCAAATATGCACGCGTTGCCATTCAAAGCAATGCAACGCATGCACGTTTTTGCCCGAAATGATGTGCCAATTACTAAAGGTCTTTTTCCTATGCAGCGCATGTGCGCTGCGTAGGCGAGACCTAAAAATGGGTGGCACTTCTAGAAGCTCTGCTGCTTACTAGCCTATATTCTCTTTTGGATGAGGACTAAAAACATTGCTTGACTTTTATTGTGAGCAGTTGAAGACAGGGCAAATGCCTCACAACCAAAAGACAAAGTGGGGGTTAGACAAAAGCAAGTGACTGCATATCAAATATTGAATTTATGTGGAAGGTGTCAGAGGCGGTTGACTTATGCATTTGATTTGATTATATTAAATCATCCTTAAACAAGGTGGACTTAATTTTATTGTTCTCTAATTTAATTACTATGGGCTTTGCAAATGCACTTTGATTAATCATTATTAATCAGATTCCACTCGAACTCCTGGGTACGAGTACACATGAGATGCTATTGAATGTGAACAACAAATGTTCCTGAGCATAATGGAAAAAAACTGGCACAATCATTGTTCTTAGCTTTTTATTCATAATTTTCTGGCTTCGCTTTCTTCAGCAAGAGCCAATCCCATATGATTAGGTGAATATTTGGTTCTTTTAGATCACTCACCTACTCGACTCCAACATCAACTGCATGCCCAGGAGACTTCACAATAAATACATTAGAAATCATTATAAAGTAGACTCTAGATATGCAAGTGCGTGGGAGAAAATCTTTATTTGGTTGGACTATGAATAATTCAAGAGTTAAGGTTGGGAACAGTTATACATATCTTGGAATTATTTTTACTAACTAACTGAGTTTCAGAGAACACTGTGAGCAGATATAATTTAGAGCAAAGTGAGCTATGATGGACTTATTATATTTTATTCATCATTGTGGAAAGTGCGCAATGTATCTTTAAGCTGTTATTAAAGAAACACGAAAATGATGAGTATAAAGGGCATTTGAGCACCCTTTGGTGTTAGGATCAAAGACAGTTGCTTTATTTTTTTAGTAGAATGAGAAAATGAATTATTATCTTAGTTTTACCTTGCAATTTTCAAAGTATTATTAATTCTGTGATCTTATGATTTTTGTATAGTTAATAATCGTAAGTGCATTAATACAGGCTGTTGTGTGTTTATAGATAGAAACCACAGTCCTTTTCTGGGTAGTACACAGGCATAACCCCCAATTAACCTATGCTCATCTCCTTGGTAGCTTGGCACAAAGCAGTCAGGCTTAACATAGAGGCAATGTGTAAAGTATTTGTGCAATACTTCAAACAGTAAAACTGTGAAAACACCACACAAAAAAACCCGCACAAGTTTAAACAGATAAAGTTTAATTTAAGAAATAAAACAAGACCAAAAAGACAAAAAGACAATTAGTAGAACCGGACTTTTGAATTTTATAGTTTTACTTAAAGATAGCGCCAAAAGCAAAAAGCGGCAACTATGGATATCTGGCCAAGCCAGATTGGGACGAAGTCTTAAGTTCAGGCTTGCCACGGTGGAGTGCATGACCAATATCAAAGGGGACCCCTGCGAATAAGTAAAGGGCGGGTGGAGCAGGGAAAACTCAGAAGCACCACTAGTACAGCAAGTCACCCGCCCAGAAGGATTGTAAGAGGCTCAAGAAAAAGGGTACTAGTATATCAACACCGAGGGCTGATGCACTCAAATATTTCAAAAAGACATTCATTTGTAAAAAATATATTATTCTTTTTATTTTCATCATATCAAACAAGATTCTTGTATTTCAAAAAAATATATAGATATATATAAATAAGGCATACTCTGTGTTGATATACTAGGACACTTTTTCTTGGGCCTCTTACAATCCTTCTGGGCGGGTGACTTGCTGTACTCACGGTGGAGTGCATGCCAGCTACACTTTGGTTCATCCCTGAGGTTTCCATTTCAATGTACCTCTGATCGCTTTGCATAGCCACATACAACACATTTGTTTTTGAGACAGTATTTTGAGAAATACACTGCACATGATGTTTGTTATTCAGGGACTCTTCCTGGGATTTCATCTACACATTTTGTATAAGGTTGCTGGTAATACATAATAACATAATGTACTGTTTTCTTTGCTCATTCGGCAACATTTCCTAACATCTAGACATAATGCGGTCCACAGCTGCATCTCCAGCACAATAGTTTTTATCATATAAAGTGTACCCCGTTACCTTGGGGGCAAGAGAGGAGAATTCCTGCAGAGTCCACTCTTCTGGAATGACAGCAGGGCCTGGCATTCAACCCTGCATAAACAAACTTTACACTCATGTTGCGGACCACCTAACTGCATACACACAGGCATGAGGTCCAAGGCCAATCTCAGAGATCACAGATATATCCCTGTGCTCACATAGCAAGAGTAGATGTAGACAGATATATAATTTGCCATGGTTGGGATGTTTGTCCTATAAAGTTTGTTAGCAATGCTAATAACGTAGCTTAGTTGCATCATCAGCCTAATGATTGCAGCACTTCTACTTCATAATAGACTACGATAATATTTTGTTTAAATCATTTTTATTGTATTTCAAACAAAGAGGACATACCACCGGTCGGACACTATGCATGTCGGGGGCAAGCCCCCATTCAAACTCATGGCCCCCGCCCCCATAGAAATCAGGGTGGCTGGGTAAGGAAATGTGTCTATGTGGGCGCGTGTGGTGACTACGATAGTTTTAATAAACATACTGTAAACTTACTTCTTGTCTTTCTTAAATATACTAGGGGCATACATGAGTGAGTGAGTTAGCTAAAGGGGAGGATCTGTTTCCCGGGTTCCTTTGAGGACTAGAGGGTCATGTTCAAGGTTGCTTAAATCACTCTGGAAAGTTTAGGGGTTCAGGTGAAGCACTGTGAGCCAGTCAGGATTGGGCCAACTGGTACTGATGCCATAGAGATACTCGGGCCTCATTTACAAAGAATTGGTATAGGGCAGTGCCGCAAGTCATTTTGCTGTGCTGCCATATGCCAATTCAAAAGGGCAGGAATGCACCATATTTACAAGATATGGTGCATTCCTGTACTTTTAGCTGATGCACAATTTGCAGCTGAGTTCCAATGCAATTATTCTTCCACCATGGTGCAAGGGTGCCTGCGTCGTTGGCATGATTGTTTTTAATGGAGGAAGGGCAACTTCGCTCCACAAAAACAATCATGAGAGGTGTTTACCCTTTTCTATGGGTGCTGCAGAATGCAGCACATGTGGAAAGAGGAAATAACAACTGCTCTGGGGAGGCACTGCCCCGGATTTGCGTGAAGTTGCAAATCTGAGGCAGTGCCAAAATCCATCAGTGTTGAGTGGGAACACCCACAGCACCACCCATGGAACACCTCCATTACGTAGAGTAAGGCAAGTCAGTGATTTGCGCAGCATTGCCTTACTCCATACCTCTGAGGCCATGCAATGTCAGGCTGGGTGGCTTTGCGTTACCTCAAAGAAATGATTACAAGGACTGCACCATGGGACCATCAGAAAAAGTGAAGCTTCTGCAGCTCATGCCTCTTGTAAATGAGGGCCTCAGTCCCTACACTCTGACATTCTGTTGTCCTAACACACAGTTATGCATAACCAGCAGAACCTGTGCAACAAAGTTCAGAGTTCAAGAGATGCAGGTCCAATCCTTCTCACTGAGGCATTAGGGCAGCAGGCAGCAGGCCAGTACAGCAACGCAGGAGTCCAGCAGAGTTCCATCCAGCAGAGAGGCAGTCTTTCAGCAGCACAGCAGTCTTTCCTGGAAGAGTATCCACAGGTACAGCAGTGTACTAAAGTGGTGTTGTCTGCGGTCCTTCTTTTATACCCTGGTGGCCTATGTTCTGGAAGGTTAAATGAGCTACTATACATTGTCTTTGAAGTGCATGGAATCCCTACCTCCTCTGCCCTGGCTCCAATTTGGCTGAAGTGACAATGCAGAGTTGATAGGCCTTTTGTGTGAAGACAGGACACAGCCTATTCAAGTATAAGTGGGGATGTGCCCAGCTCCACCCTCCCATTCTGCCAGTGATGGCCCATCCAGCCACACCTTAGCTCCCATTGTTTGTGGCTGTCTAGGAGGAACACACAAAGCCCATCTGCCAACTACACTTATTCATGTGACCAGAGAAAGGCTGGAGGCACCAAGTAGTTAATCAAAAAGGAGGGATAAGGGATCAGGGCATCCGTTTCATTCCCCAGGGCGAGCTGTAGATTAATCAATAGAGAAACGGACACTAGTTACACCTTTTGACCATTGGTACAAGGGATAAGTCAGAGTATCCTCAAAAAACTCAAAGCATTAGTTGGTTAAAGGTGCGGTATATCTGGTTTATCCGCCCCACATTAGAGTTGTGGCAGTTATCATTGGATACTCCGAAGTAGTGATTTTGCCGGCCTCAACCTGAGGCGCCTCTGGTCTAGGGTGCAGTGTCCAGAGAAGTGTGCGAAAAAAGTGTGAAAATAAATTGTAGAGAAAAGGAAAAAATAGTTAAAAAATGGTAAACAACCCAATGGATTTTAATATAAGGTTGATTAACCACAGAAGGTTAAAAATAAGAGATACTACTCTTTAGACCAAGTTACTGGGTCTAGCAGTATATTAAAGAGAAAATCGTCGACATGTTTCAGCTCCCTGGGCCTGGAAGGGTCTATGGAGCTTTCGTCAGGACTAACAAACATAAATTTGTACTTACACTATTTGTGTAGTATTATTTTCAAATGGTCGTTTTTTTTCATATATATTATTGAGACTTACTCCTACACAATCTACAATGAGATGAGTTAATATATACAAAACAAATACACACTTTTTTTAGATGAGTTACATTCAGGCTAGTAAATTTGTGGAACGACATTTTCATCACAGAGGGAAACGTGACTAAGGGAGGTATTGGCAAAGTGGATTAAGAAGTGCTAATGTTTTAGGAATGCTAATGTTTAGCAGCCACAGTATGCTACAAGATATCATGGGCACGCTTTATCTGTTTTATCTGTTTTATACTAGACTGCCACTTAGCAGAGCTATATTCATATTCCCCCGGCTATAACCATTCACATACGTGTTGTTAAAGAAAGCGAGTTGGGGATTGTTCACGGACACCATGGGTAACGTTTTTAAATAAGCCGCTCAGAGTCATCCTTCTACCTTGAAATAGAACGCTCGCAGAAAACTGGGGTTCAGTGTATTAATATGTTCAGTCCCGGTAGGGTTAAGCGCTACTCTATTCATACATTGATGTTAAACGAGTAGTAACAAAAAAAAAAAAAAGAGGGATTTGTCCTACCTGTTTCGAAAGAGTACTCTGCTTCACCGGGGTCCCGCTGTATTATTTAAACAGCCCAGAGCTGCTAGGAAAATGATTTTTGCATTAGTCTAAACCGGGCTCATGCGTCTTACCGATTTAGCGTGGTTCAGGGTTGTCGGCGCCATTACCCGGGTGTTTCGGTGCTTCCTGCCTTGTGCTGACTCTGCCCCCGGGTGTGGCTTCTCAGTCAGACGTTCAGGTTTTTAAAGGGGCCGGCAGTCGGCATTATTGTCTTTTTTCCGAATAACTTTATTTGTCGCAGAAGGCAAATAGCAGAGATAGATTCTTTTCTGTGTTCAAAGTGAATTTTCAGATAAAAAGTGATCTCAATGTAAACCAGAAACGAATGTTATTCAGATATATTCAGAATGAAGGATGCATTCTACAGAGGATATCACGAAGTGTACAATTCCTGCTATGTATTTATTTGGCAAATCGATGCCAAGGAATAGAGTCATTCAGTCCTTGGTCACATGTTTTGAGGCGGTCTACCCACCTCTGTTCTTTTTCAAACAGTAATTGTTCACAGTTGTTCCTTTTATCAGTGAGCATTTCGATTACAGTCCAGCGGAGCTCTTCACATGAATGGCCTGCCTCTACAAAATGAGAGCACAGCTTTGTAGTGTTCTTTTTAAGTTTGATATTGCTTTTGTGCTCACCAATTCTTATTTTGATTTTTCGGCAGGTCATCCCAATATATTACTTGTTGCAAGGACAACTAACCATATAGATGACGTGAGAGGAATTACAGTTCGTGTGTTGGCGTTGTGTCCATATCAGGGTCTCAGTCAGTTGTAATATTTTGGACCCTGTGGTTGTATTACAGGCTACACAGGAGCCACAAGGGTAGTGTCCAGTTACAGGTGTCATCATTACATCCCTCGTAGTGACCTGTTGCTGTCTCACCGATGGTCGAGTATGGACTAAGACATCCTTTATATTCTTTGTTCTGCGGTTAGCAAATCTGGGTTTTGGCCAATTGAAAACCCCGGTGTTCCAGATGTGCCAGTTTTTGTTTATCATTTTGTTGATTTCGTAAGTCGCAGGGCAAAAAGTCGTCACACAAGTAGTCAAGTCTTGTATTGGTGCTTTAGGAAAGCTTTGTAGGAGGCATTCACTGGGTTGGGTGCTCGCTCTTTTTTTGCAGTACTTGATTGTTTTCACCGTATAATCCCTTTTCTTGAGTTTTTGACTCAGTTCTTTTGCTTGAGAGAGATAATCTTCATTCCTGCTGCAGTTTCTCTTAAGCCGTAAGAACTGGCTAAAAGGCAAATTGTCTCTCAGTGGCTTCGGGTGATAACTTTTATATGATAAAAGACTGTTCTTAGCCGTAGGCTTCGTGTAGGTCTTGGTCTGTAGAACATTATCCTCTACAAAGATTGTGAGGCCCAGGAAGTCTAGGCTACTGTTGCTGGAAGTAAAAGTAAATTTCAACCAGGGATCCAACTGATTTAGCCCGTTCATGAACTCTTCCAAAACATCTGTAGTGTTCCAGATCAAAATTATATCGTCAATATACCTCTTCCAGTATAAGATACTGGAAGAAAAGATGTTTGTATCATTATAGATATATTGACTCTCAAAATGACTCACATAGAGTCCCGCCACCGATGGGGCGAAGGCACTGCCCATAGATGTGCCATGGGTCTGGAGATATAGAGTATCTTCATAGGCAAAAAAAAATTCTTTTAGTGCTAGTTTACAACATTCGAGGATAAAATGTCTCGGTGTGTTGTTTTGCCATTCTTCCATATAGAGGACATTCTCCAACACTTGTAAGGTGTCATCTTGTGGGAGGCTGGTGAATAGCGATTCAACATCTAAACCCACCAGGAGCATTGTATTAGGATCAAATGGTTTGTCTTTTATCTGTACCAACAGGTCTCTGGTATCCTTGAGATATGCTGGAGTTTGTTGAACCAGGGGTTTCAGATATTCGTCCGCAAATTTGGAGAGCGGCTCAAGGACTGACCCTATTCCAGACACTATAGGTCTTCCAGGAGGTGGAGACCTATTTTTATGCGTTTTAGGTAGTGAATAGAAATAGGGTGTTTTGGGCTCTCGAGTAATCAGATATTCTGCTTCTTTCTTAGTTATCCACCTCATAGTCTCTGCTTCATGCACCATGATAGATATCATGTTTTTTAATCTCTCTGTTGGATCTATAGTGAGCTTTTGGTAAAATCTTGTATCAGACAAGAGGGCAAGGCATTGTTGATTATATCCATTTTTGCTTAAGATTACTGTGCCTCCCCCCTTATCTGCCGGTTTGACTCTGTTACTAGTACAGATGACTACACCCCAAGGAGAGGACGCAATAACTACAGGAACCAGCGCCCCAGAAGGGGCAATAGATGGCAGAGACCTTTTTACCCAGGCTTCAATATGCCTTTCTATCCACCATTTGCCCCACATTATGGAGGGTGGATGGACCCTTTCAACCAGGGAATACAACAAATGCCACAGATGGGGGAGCAGCAAATGACAGTAAATACAAATGCGCACCAACAAGAACCGCCTTTTTTCTCCAGAGGCCAAAACCAACCGAGAGGCAGAAAAAAGTCACTAAGGTGGCAAGACCAACAGAGGAACGTACAGACCCGGAGCATGGCAGCAACACAACCTTCAACCAGCAAGACCAATCCCTCATAGTTAACCTCTCAGGATTGCAACTGACAGATGACCAAGTTGGAATCCTTAACAAAGGATTAGGCTTCGTGCCAACACCCCGACTTGATACTTTCAAATTGAAATGCGAATTGGCAGAGTTCTGTAGAACACTGAAACTAAAAGCTTACTTTAATAACAATACCATCAGTAGCCTAGAGGGCGACACCTCCTTACGTAGGAAATCAACGTTTAACCCTCCATACTCAAGTGTTCCTCCAGAATTTCATCAATGTGAAGTGGGGCTTGGCGCACCGTAAGGTTATGACAAAGGTGAGTAGTTTTCACAGGTAAAGTTATTTTTCAGGTGCTCCGCAGGTGTCGCATCCGTTCAGTGCGACTTCGAATGACTAGGTATAAAGTGTGCTACAGCAGTGTAGGCACATCCCTGTGTGGAGCACACTGGTGTGGTCTCAGGCACCCTGTGCCGTAGAGTTCCAATTAATGTTCAACAAGAAGAATGGTTTTTCAAACGTAGGTTTATTCCATAAAGTTCATATTTTTTCATATGGTCTGTAGGAATGACGTTAATGTCATGGTATTTATACAGTGCTCCGATGCATTTCGGACATTCAGTCCTTTCTCAAGGAGCTCTACAAGAGATGCAACAAAACATAGAGTCAAGAAAACAGCCTTCACGAGAAAAATGAAAAAAATGAAAAAAACGTGCACTTCTTTCCATGTCAGTATAGTAAAAGCGACCGCGTGCAGCCCAAGTTTAAAATGAAATTCGAAAACGTGCCGTGTGAACACCGTGTTGTTTAGAATTAAGTGATGCGGCGTGCAGGAAAAGAAAACTAAAAACGGGCGGATTGAATAAATAGTGAAATTCGCTATGGTTGCAAGTTGCAACGTGCGTTGACGTTTAGACAGAGAAACCATCCATGTGGTACCACAGTATTGTGAAAATGCCGGCTGAACAAACATGCATGGAAGTTTGAAAACAGCGTGAATCAAGCGGGTGCTGGAGTAGCATGGCGGTACTTACTTCAATACCGGGACGTGTTGCGTGCAACGAGTCGGGGTCAGTTGTGTGGGTTCAGTGGGGGAAGTGTGTGGTTGGTATATGGAAGTGGTGACAAAAATCAACAAAGGACTATACGTAAGCGATGTGAATAATTGACTAGCTTGGTGATAACGGCGGCCATTTTTAAGAAGGCTAAAAAAATGCAAAATCAAATGCAAACGTTTAAGATACAACAGCAGCAGAATGTCAGGGCAAAGCTATGAAAGAATAAATCTTTACAGGTAACAGCTAAGTTCTGTACGATCGTTAAGGCCAAGTGGTTTCTGGGATTGGAGCCTGTAAATCCACGATGTTTCACGTTGAAGCAAAGTCTTATTATTGTCTCTCCCTTCTATTTTTGGAACCAACTCAAGGACTAGGTATTTGAGTTGGGCCACATTATGATTAGCCTCGTTGAAATGAGTGGCGACATTGGATTTGGAGTTCTTTGTGCGGATATTAGACTTATGTTCATTAAGTCGGATTTTTATTTTTCTGCTGGTTTTTCCAACATAGATTTTTCCGCATGGACACTTCAAGAGGTAAATTAAATTGGATGAATCGCAGGTCGCATCCACATTTAATTTGATGTTAAATCCTCGCATTGGGTGTGTGATGTTGTTGCCTTTGATAATATTATTGCAGTTGTTGCAGTGGTAACAAGGGCGTGTCCCAGTGTGTTGCATGGTGTCTTCTGTCAACGGTGGTTTCGAAAGGATTTCTTTGAGATTCTTTGGTCTAGTATATGCAAAGATAGGTGGTTCTTTGAACAAATCCTTGAAGTCAGGCTCTGAGGAGAGAATTCTCCAGTGTCTTAAAATGATGTTTTTATAACGTTTACTTGAGGTGGAGTACCTCGACACAAGAACCATCCTATGGTCAGCTGATTTCACAGTTCTTTGTAAGGTTTTCTCGCGGGGAATTGCTGTGGTTCGCTGAACTGCGTCTTGTAAGATATCCTCGGGGTATCCTCTGTCTTTAAACCTGGTTTTCATGGTTTCAATTTGGGTCATCCTTGTAACTGGGTCTGACACGATCCGTGTTACTCTAAGAAGTTGGCTGAAAGGTAGGTGTCGCTTCAATGAATTTTGATGGAAACTACTAAAGAGTAAAGAGTTATTGCGGTCAGTGGGCTTACGGAACAGATCTGTTACGATGCCTTGGGGGGTGAGTTTAATCAGAACATCCAAATAAGTTATCTCCTGGGCACTGATGTTCCAGGTGAACTCAATGCGGTCGTCTTTCATGTTAAGTTCAATGAGAGCCGATTCCAGATTTTCTTTAGAATCGTTCCAAATAAAAAACAGGTCATCTATGTACCGTACATAAAGTTTTAAATGGCTCATCCAGTTGGCGTTTTGGTAAATGTGACAAAGTTCAAAGTTACCCATGTAGAGATTTGCGTATGTCGGTGCCGCACAATTGCCCATGGCCATCCCGGACATCTGGAGGTACCACTTGTCATCAAACTTGAAGTAACTGTGATATAAAGTGTATATCATCAGTTCCAATATGAAAGGTTTCAAGGACTCATCCATCTCTGCTGAAAGTAACGCTTGTTCGATGGCGTTAATCCCCCCATCATGGGGAATCGAAGTGTATAAGCTTTTGACGTCAGCTGTGCACAGATATAATTTTTCGTTCTCACCAATTTGTACTGAATTTAATTTGTTCAAAAATTCAGTCGTGTCTTTTATGTAGCTTTGTAGGTGCAAGACCATGGGTTGGAGGTAACGGTCTATAAATTTCCCGGTGGGTTCATGAATTGAGCCTCTAGTGGAGACAATCGGGCGAAATGGAGGGTCCATCAAGTTTTTGTGGATCTTCGGTAGCATGGTGATAGACGGACTTCTTGGGTGTTCTACAGTGAGGAATCTCTTGGTTCTATCATCAATGATCCCATCCGTCGAGGCTTGCTCAATAATCAATTGTAATTCCAAACGGTAATCATTGGTGGGATTACCTTCCAGGGGTAAATACACTTGAGGGTCCATCACGTGTTCCCGTGTTTTTGCATCATAAAGTTGCGTGTTAAGGATGACTAGGGCGCCGCCCTTGTCAGCCTTGATGCATTTGATGGAAGGATTTTTTGCGAGATTCTTCAGAGTATCCGATTCTTTGTTGGTGATGTTCCCACAGGTTTTTTTTCGAAAGTTAATCTTGGCAATATCCTGTTTGACCAGGGTCTCAAAAGTGTCAATGCTTTTGTGACTTGATGGTGGTATGAAGGTACTGTGTGGGCGTAGGCCCATAAGTTGATCTGGTTTCTGTTCTCTAGTTGGTTCCAGGATATTTTCAAAAAAGTGCCTCAGTCTGAGTTTTCTAGTGAGTTTAAAAGTGCTGACGTCCAATTCCAAGAGATTGGTGTCGTGGGTAGGGATGAACGACATGCCCTTTTGCAAAGTTTTGGTCTCAAAAGCAGTGAGTTTGGTACTTGAAATGTTAATCACTAGCGATTCTTCTTTTGAGTTTTTCGGGTCCTCGCTTGGTGTTGAGTTTCCTCTTGGTTTCTTGCCGGCTCTTTTCCCCCGTCTGGGTCTGCGGTTTTGTCTGGGCCTGAGCCTAAAAAAGGCTCACTGGTAGTTAGGTCTACATCTGAGGTAGATGGTGTGTCTTGAAACGGGCCAGTGGAGGCCGAGGCGCCTGTCTGGGTTCTTTTAGGAGGACGGTTGGTGGTGTCGCTTCCTGAAGAGGAAGTGTCGGTATTAGGATTGAAGGGTTTGTTTCTTCGTCGTTGGGCGTATAGGTCCGCCCACGTGTAAACCTCTCCTAATTTGTAGTCCAGTGTATCCCGACGAAATTTCCGGATCTTGCGCTCATTAATTTCTCTGGTATGTTTCTCCAGTTGTGCTTTGATATCCTCAAGGGTGGAATGAAGTTCCTCTGCAGTTATGGCATCTTTCAATTCATCCTGTATGATTTCAATTTCGTGGGTAAGTTCAATCAAAATACCAGATAATTCCTCTACGATTAATAATATAAGATCCAGACTACACTTGTTGAGGATCGCATTCCATTTTTCAACAAATGACTTAGAGTTTTTACATAGCGACGGTTTTAAAGCAATCCGTAGGCCACGGGGAATCCGGAGCACCTTGTGGTACTTGATGAGGGTATGGGCATGTAGTTGTTGGTTGATACGACGTTTTGATAAGTATAATAGTTGTTTGACGCATTGCTCTTTGGTTCTGCTGGTGGTGGTCTGTGTTAAATCTTCATTGATCAAGGCATAAATTCTTGCTGTTGCATCAGTGTCAAAAGCTAAAGTGTCAGCTCTTGCGTCGGTGGATTTAGAGATCTCTTCATATTGCATTTTTGGAGTTCAAAAGAGGTCAGTGCTGCCAGCCGAGGAACAGAAGGATACGTTGAAACAATGTGAAGTGGGGCTTGGCGAATTTCATACCTTTGAGCAAGCTTTATTGAAAGGTGTGGATCAAATAGATAAGAACAAAAAAAAAATTCAGAATCTTTCCAAAAAGGAACGTCTAGCTCTTGAATCCCTGGTGATCAAACCGGCAGATAAGGGGGGAGGCACAGTAATCTTAAGCAAAAATGGAAATAATCAACAATGCCTTGCCCTCTTGTCTGATACAAGATTTTACCAAAAGCTCACTATAGATCCAACAGAGAGATTAAAAAACATGATATCTATCATGGTGCATGAAGCAGAGACTATGAGGTGGATAACTAAGAAAGAAGCAGAATATCTGATTACTCGAGAGCCCAAAACACCCTATTTCTATTCACTACCTAAAACGCATAAAAATAGGTCTCCACCTCCTGGAAGACCTATAGTGTCTGGAATAGGGTCAGTCCTTTAGCCGCTCTCCAAATTTGCGGACGAATATCTGAAACCCCTGGTTCAACAAACTCCAGCATATCTCAAGGATACCCGAGACCTGTTGGTACAGATAAAAGACAAACCATTTGATCCTAATACAATGCTCCTGGTGGGTTTAGATGTTGAATCGCTATTCACCAGCCTCCCACAAGATGACACCTCACAAGTGTTGGAGGATGTCCTCTATATGGAAGAATGGCAAAACAACACACCGAGACATTTTATCCTCGAATGTTGTAAACTAGCACTACAAGAATTTTTTTTTGCCTATGAAGATACTCTATATCTCCAGACCCATGGCACATCTATGGGCAGTGCCTTCGCCCCATCGGTGGCGGGACTCTATGTGAGTCATTTTGAGAGTCAATATATCTATAATGATACATACATCTTTGCTTCCAGTATCTTATACTGGAAGAGGTATATTGACGATATAATTTTGATCTGGAACACTACAGATGTTTTGGAAGAGTTCATGAACTGGCTAAATCAGTTGGATCCCTGGTTGAAATTTACTTTTACTTCCAGCAACAGTAGCCTAGACTTCCTGGACCTCACAATCTTTGTAGAGGATAATGTTCTACAGACCAAGACCTACACGAAGCCTACGGCTAAGAACAGTCTTTTATCATATAAAAGTTATCACCCGAAGCCACTGAGAGACAATTTGCCTTTTAGCCAGTTCTTACGGCTTAAGAGAAACTGCAGCAGGAATGAAGATTATCTCTCTCAAGCAAAAGAACTGAGTCAAAAACTCAAGAAAAGGGATTATACGGTGAAAACAATCAAGTACTGCAAAAAAAGAGCGAGCAACCAACCCAGGGAATGCCTCCTACAAAGCTTTCCTAAAGCACCAATACAAGACTTGACTACTTGTGTGACGACTTTTTGCCCTGCGACTTACGAAATCAACAAAATAATAAACAAAAACTGGCACATCTTGAACACCGGGGTTTTCAATTGGCCAAAACCCAGATTTGCTAACCGCAGAACAAAGAATATAAAGGATGTCTTAGTCCATACTCGACTATCGGTGAGACAGCAACAGGTCACTACGAGGGATGTAATGATGACACCTGTAACTGGACACTACCCTTGTGTCTCCTGTGTAGCCTGTAAGACAACCACAGGGTCCAAAACATTACAACTGACTGAGACCCTGATATGGACACAACGCCAACACACGAACTGTAATTCCTCTCACGTCATCTATATGGTTAGTTGTCCTTGCAACAAGAAATATATTGGGATGACCTGCCGAAAAATCAAAATAAGAATTGGTGAGCACAAAAGCAATATCAAACTTAAAAAGAACACTAAAAAGCTGTGCTCCCATTTTGTAGAGGCAGGCCATTCATGTGAAGAGCTCCGCTGGACTGTAATCGAAATGCTCACTGATAAAAGGAACAACTGTGAACAATTACTGTTTGAAAAAGAACAGAGGTGGGTAGACCGCCTCAAAACATGTGACCAAGGACTGAATGACTCTATTCCTTGGCATCGATTTGCCAAATAAATACATAGCAGGAATTGTACACTTCGTGATATCCTCTGTAGAATGCATCCTTCATTCTGAATATATCTGAATAACATTTGTTTCTGGTTTACATTGAGATCACTTTTTATCTGAAAATTCACTTTGAACACAGAAAAGAATCTATCTCTGCTATTTGCCTTCTGCGACAAATAAAGTTATTCGAAAAAAAGACTATAATGCCGCCTGCCGGCCCCTTTAAAAACCTGAACGTCTGACTCAGAAGCCACACCCGGGGGCAGAGTCAGCACAAGGCAGGAAGCACCGAAACACGCGGGTAATGGCGCCGACAACCCTGAACCACGCTAAATCGGTAAGACGCATGAGCCCGGTTTAGACTAATGCAAAAATCATTTTCCTAGCAGCTCTGGGCTGTTTAAATAATACAGCGGGACCCCGGTGAAGCAGAGTACTCTTTCGAAACAGGTAGGACAAATCCCTCTTTTTTTTTTTTTGTTACTACTCGTTTAGCATCAATGTATGAATAGAGTAGCGCTTAACCCTACCGGGACTGAACATATTAATACACTGAACCCCAGTTTTCTGCGAGCGTTCTATTTCAAGGTAGAAGGATGACTCTGAGCGGCTTATTTAAAAACGTTACCCATGGTGTCCGTGAACAATCCCCAACTCGCTTACTTTAACAACATGTATGTGAATGGTTATAGCCGGGGGAATATGAATATAGCTCTGCTAAGTGGCAGTCTAGTATAAAACAGATAAAACAGATAAAGCGTGCCCATGATATCTTGTAGCATACTGTGGCTGCTAAACATTAGCATTCCTAAAACATTAGCACTTCTTAATCCACTTTGCCAATATCTCCCGTAGTCACGTTTCCCTCTGTGATGAAAATGTCGTTCCACAAATTTACTAGCCTGAATGTAACTCATCTAAAAAAAGTGTGTATTTGTTTTGTATATATTTTCTCATCTCATTGCAGATTGTGGAGGAGTAAGTCTCAATAATATATATTAAAAAAACGACCATTTGAAAATAATACTACACAAATAGTGTAAGTACAAATTTATGTTTGTTAGTCCTGACGAAAGCTCCATAGACCCTTCCGGCCCAGGGAGCTGAAACATGTCGACGATTTTCTCTTTAATATACTGCTAGACCCAGTAACTTGGTCTAAAGAGTAGTATCTCTTATTTTTAACCTTCTGTGGTTAATCAACCTTATATTAAAATCCATTGGGTTGTTTACCATTTTTTAACTATTTTTTCCTTTTCTCTACAATTTATTTTCACACTTTTTTCGCACACTTCTCTGGACACTGCACCCTAGACCAGAGGCACCTCAGGTTGAGGCCGGCAAAATCACTACTTCTGAGTATCCAATGATAACTGCCACAACTCTAATGTGGGGCGGATGAACCAGATATACCGCACCTTTAACCAACTAATGCATTGAGTTTTTTGAGGATACTCTGACTTATCCCTTGTACCAATGGTCAAAAGGTGTGACTAGTGTCCGTTTCTCTATTGATTAATCTACTGGAGGCACCAAGGCCCTTGTGTATGAAAATGTTTTCAATTTCTTAGCAGACCGCATTGCTATTTCAGGTCGTTAAGAAATGCAAAATTGCATTTAAGCATGTCTGAAAGGCATTTGCTACACCACAAAATGCGTTACGTACTCAGTAGAATTCACATTCTGCGATTCACAAAATAGAAAATCGCAAATAGGGATTTCCTATTCATGATTCGGTAACAGTATTTCCTAATTGAGATTAGTCGCAAAATGTCCATTTAGGAAATGGAATTACCATTGATTCGGATCTGATGGTAACCAAGTGCAAACTTTAAAAAAGGCACCCAAAATGCATCAGGATCAGTCCCAATGTCAGCTTTGTACATTCTCTCAAGGAGGAAGAGCCTCTTCATGACCAATTAAGTAGGCTAGAATGTAATTTCTTTGAGGGGGATTTTTAAAAATAAATGGGTAAGTTAACTGACTCTACTTTTGAACTGCTGCACTTTACACTCATTTCTCTGGCAAATCTTGACCCCCAACCTATGGGCTCCAGGAGCTAATATTTTCTAATTTCAGCACTTGTACTGGAGTACCTAAAGGTTGGAGTTTGTTTGTTTGTATTACACATCAAAATTCATCAATGAATAAATTAATCAATTGAATTATTTACATTCAGACAATGAGGCCATCTCCCTGGTTTCTTCTCAACTATGTACAGATTGTATTTTATTACTTGGCTAGATCCCTCTACCAGGTAACTGGCAGTATTAGAATTCTTTGTAAGAATGTGTTGCGATGGGCAGATTTAGAAAGAAGACATGCTATACCCAAACAAAGCCCATAAGGCCATTGGCATTAAGGAAGTTATGAGAGGCATGTCCTTGTTTCAGGTGCACAGGGAATATTGCAGAGTGTTTTACAGTAGGTGAAAGGTCAAAGCATTCTATTACTTCTCAGTTTGCATGAATGTGGCAATGGAGAGGGTGCATTGCAAGACGCATTACTTAAAGGTGTGTTAATGGTTTTTAGCAGACAGGCGAGTTATGCATATATTTACACATTTGAAGGGGAGCTGGGTTGTGCAGTTGCATTAGAAAATTAGGCCGTACGAACATTGTAAGCTTCCATCTGTCTTAAGTTGCATACACCAGATTTGCTATTTCGGAGCAGTATTTGACAATGTGCGCATTGCGGAACGTTCCATAGATATGACACAATGATATCAACATGGGGTGTCTGAAAAGATAGCTTAGAATCAGGGCATACAACTGCTCTCTTTCAGAGGCATTCCTATAAGGCACTCCCACAAAGAAATCCACACGTCAGGAGCCACAAAGTCAATCACCAGTAGCAAGACCTGTGTCAGTGCCGGCTTGTCAGTATGGGCGTCCATGCATTGTAGGGTAACCAGATTTATTTTTTAAGCCAAAAACCAGGGCATGCTATATATAAAGAAGCAGGGCTATGAAATGGCATATAATTGTGCAGAAAACGCAGTTTCCGAGACATTGCTACATGGACTTAACTTATAAAATTGACAACAATATATCCTGTTCACACATACTAAATATAGTAGGAAATATGAAGGTACATTTTGTGGACCCCTTTAAATATGACTATATTATGACTATTTTAACGAAGACATATGACAACGAGTTGCTGATCTAAGAAATGCTTAGAGTTATGAGATGCAGGGCAATGGGGTGATGCTGAGCCGGTGATACTCTGGCGCTGAACACCATATTTTTTTTCTCCATAAATGGGACTCTTGCTACGCATGCAGAAAAACAGATCTAAACATAGTACCACTTTACCAGGGACTTATGGGTAAATTAAACATGCAGATTGGGTATAAGCCAAAATTGCCATGTTTAGAGGAGAAAGCAAATGCACTTTAGCACTGATTAGCAGTGATAAAGTGCTCATAGTACTAATGCCAGCAAAAACGAGTTCAGACAAAATGGAGGTCTAACAAAATGCTATCTCAAGTTGGATAAACATTGGAGAAAGTGTATGCATTGGCGGGTCAGGGTGGGGTTGGCTTTGCCAGTACAACTAACATTGTGAAAAGTGCATATGTGGGGGGATCAGATTTACTATTTTAACTTCAGCCTAACAAAAATTAGGGAAACTGCATATTCTGATTCACAATTCTAATTCCATTTAGACAAACATTGGGTAAAGTGCACACTGTGGTGAAATCAGATTTACTATTCTGAATTAGAATCAATACATTCACATAATCTAAGTACAAATTTAATTATTCCAGAAATTTCTATAAAAATGTTCTAAAAAAATTAAATATCTAAAATATTGAAATAATCAATACAATGGATTTAAATTTAGAAACATAAGAAGTGATTTACTAAACTGAAGAAAAAACTTAAGATTATCTTAAGGGTGAAAAGCTCTTAATTTAAGGTTTTTAAATGGCTTGGTATTTCCAAAGTCTTGTAAGTGCATTAATAAAGTTTTGTGAATAGTCATAAGAAAATGCACCACTAACGTACATGAATTGCATAACTTACTCTACCATTACGTTTCTTAATTTAAAAAAATATAATTGAAATAAAAAATCATGTATTATCATACATTGTGTTGCAATACATTTGTAAACTTGTAAATGCATTTTTTTTTTATAATCAATTTCATTGGTTTTTTTTTACAGGAAACTACCAGCAGTAATCAAGTGCAGGATATTACAGCTGTGATAAGACATCTCCATATTACATATATGGGGGTGATAAAATTGCAATACTTGACCCCACAAAATCCCACATAGTGCACACAGTTCCTAGAGTGAGATGCATTCATTCTATCTGCCCCGGCCATTTGCCCCAAACCTTATGGTGCTTAGTTGGACATCCTCTGGACTCAAACATCGGTTTCTGCAGTGTTGCGCACCAGTCTACGCCTTTGCGCCATTTTGCTGTGCCGGAAGACATAGGGTTTGTCCAATTAGCAGCAATATCTCGCTTGGCCACCATTATGGCAGTAGTAAGGAATTGTTTGTCAGCTCGGGATCCATCTAATCCGTTCATAATTCCCAGGAGTATATTTAATGGGTTATGTGGGACCACCCAGCACAGGACCTCTGCGTACTCCTTTTACTTTGGAATCCCAATACTGTGCAATGACAGGACAGGCCCATACCATGTAAAAGAAGTCTGCTTGGTCGTTATCGCAGCGTGCACATGATGTGGCGGATTTCAAACCTTCAGTGTAGAGGCGCTTGGGCGTTAGGTAGGCAGCGTGTAAATAGTATAGTTGGACCAGACTGAGTCTGGCTGAGGTGGTGACAGTTTTGGGTGCCATCAATGCATCTCTCCAGTCCTCCTCTTCAAGAGGTCCTATCCATTGCTCCCACTGGTTTCTTAACTGGTCTAGTGTTGTTGTGTGGCGTTTTAGATTCCTATTGAATTTTCCCGATTCATGCCCTTATATAGGTACAATTCACATTGCCCTTATATAGGCATAGAAATCAAGCCCTTATTTAGGCATAGCCCAAGCCACCCAAATACAGGCATGGCTACTTCATCCGTTCACCAAACGTCACAACGATTTCTTGGAAAACCAGCTTAAGCCGTCAGGGACTTTCCCTTGCTTGAATATTGATTTCTCCAAAAACTCAGTTAGTTTTACAATGAACATCTATTCCTCAGGGGTTCATTCATGACGTTCATATGCCCGACTTTACCCTCTAAGGGCTGTAGAGCATCATTGGGGGTCGTTGGTGGCCATTGCAGGTGTAAAGGGGAGGTTACGTTGCATGAGGATTGCCACACCCCTTGAACCCCGGGTAAACCCTGAGTACCAAGCCCTGTCATAGCCAAAGCGTACCAGGAAGAAGCAGTTATTACACATAAGGTGAGTTTCTTGAAGCAATATTATGTTGGCAGCTTTGCGTTGGGCATAGCGCAGGACTGCCATACATTTAACCCTGTCTAGTATCCTGCTGACATTCTATGATAATACGTGGCGTGAGTCTCCACCGTTGGATATGTTTGTCACGGTGGATAGGGGTGTAGATGGAGTTCTGTAAGGCATGAGTTGGGTGTTGAGCTTTCTGCGCTGTGTGCAAACTGAGGAGTCGTGGGCACCCTTCTAGGTTGCGGAGAACGCAGGAGATTGTCATGCTGTTGGGTAGAGTTGCTGGTGTGGTGAACATAGGGGAATAACTGAAACTCGAAACAACGGTTCCCCCTATCCCTACCCCCTGCCCCCACCCTATACTTTGAGAACAGAAGTCCTTTGTGAACAAAAGAGAAAAGAACCAAACTAGAATGCTTGGTGGTGGGTTCGCGTGGAGGACCCCTCCCTACCTAAGGATGTTTATCGCTGCAATGTAAAGGAACTATACTTTACAGTGAAAGTTGTCTATTTGAAGATATCCCATCTTGCATGGGCGTCCCCGGTACGGGCCCCGGTAGGTGGTGCCGAGGAGTTTGCCTTTAGTGGCCATTCTTCAGTTAGCCAAGTCCAGGCCACCTCTGGCGAGTCAAAGAAAAGGGATTTGTTCCGGAACACCACCCGAAGGCGAGCCAGAAAGAGCAGTCGGTATTGAAGGTTCAGAGCACGCTATTTTTGTTTCAGCTCAACGAAGGAGCATCTTTGAGTCTAGACTTATTGTGTGTAATTTGGGAAGATCATTATTGGTTGCCCTTGGTCTGATAGAGATTTTCGGTTCAGTGCTTCATTTAGGATCAGGTCCCTATCTTTGAAGTTGAGGACCTTGGCGATGATGGGTCTATGTGGTGCTCCAGGTGGAAGTCTGGGAGCCAGGAAGTGGTGGTCTCTCTCGATCACAAACCAGGTGGAGAGGGAATCTTTAGGCTTCCAGGATTTTATCCATCGTTCAATAAAGTTGCTTATTTGGCCTTGTTCTGATCCCTCCAGGAACCCCACCCAGCGGAGATTATTCCGTCCCGATCAGTTTACAGCATCCTCTGCTTTTTTGTGGAGTTCCTTTGTGTGGGTTTGCAGAAGCGTGACTTGTTCCTTCAGGTGGTGGACGTCATCCTCGATTGTGGAAATGCGAGATTCAGTGTCTTTAATCCGAGCCGTCGTGGTGCGGAGGTCTTGCCGAAGAAGAGCCATATTGACCCAGACTTCGGCAATTTTGTTTTTCACCGAGGTGTGTGAGGTGATGATTGCTAGTAGGATGGTGTTGAGGTCAGCCATGGCAGGGTTTGGCTTCTCTGTGGGCCTCCCGCTGTTCCAGGATCATTGGTCGTGAATTGATCCATCTTGGTTTGTGTTGGGGAAGGCTTAGTTCCTCGGTCTTTCCCCATGCTGGTGACATGGTGTGGGCCTTACTCTCATCTAGTGCCACCGAATGCAGTGCGTTGTGCCCAGAGATGAGAAGGAATGGGCCCGTCCGTGGCTTTGGGCAGTGGACAGGAGAAGAGAGCGTCCGGTATGCCCACATGGGGTCTGTCGTCCTGTATTTAGTGGTTAGCTGTGCAGAAATAAGGTGGCATTGCGTTATTAGGTCCCAGAAGTCTTCTATTTGCCAGCTCAATTAATCGTGGTGTCACAGGGCAGATCCTGAGGCAGTCTAGGGTCCGGTTCTCTTGAGGGCCTTTTTAGGCTACGTCCTTTCAGTTGGGCCACTAGAGTGGATACTGGGGATCAGTAGTACAGAGTCAGTGAGGGACCGAATTTAGAGTCAAGCTTGCTTTGGGCCTATGTGGGTGCGCAGTGAGGCCTTCACCAGGTGGTCTGGATTTCTGGGCTGTACCCACTCTCCTCCGCCACTTTCTTTATCTGCCCAGTCTCCCAGTAGAGGGCGTATAGGAGGGGGAAGGTTCGCAGAAGATGTCTCCAGCCGTGTAGAGCCGTAAGAGTTCAAGAGGTACACCCTTGGGAGGCTACACTGGTGTTCGGTTAAATTAATAAGCACTGTGGGGGAGGGGCAGAAAGAGTCACAATTATCTCGGGGACAGCCCCATCCGACTGCTTACCAGATTATTAAGGAGATGATAAGAGGTTTCCATTAATCGCTGGCTAGTTGCATTGATTTCCTCTCTTTCTTTGAGGTGAGCCCTGGATCAGCATTCACTGGTAGGTCCTCTGTTCTTCATTTCCTTTGCTCCCTAGGCCCGCCTTTGGTCGGTTCTGGTGTAGACCTTTTTGGCGTGCTAATTTGAATGGTGGTTCCTGCAGGGTCAGTTTGATTGCCACAGGGCCGTCTGCTTCTTTCCCAGCGCTGTGTGCTTGGCCCATGTGTAGGCCCTCGTGGGTTCGCCTCAGCCCTCCGCCACAGTTGAGTCAGCACTCGGCAGGGGGGTATTCGCGGGGTGTCTCCAGTGCCCCAGAGCGTCCTCAGAGACCGCCGCAGCATGGGTCAACACCACTGGTCTAAATTCTTTATGGTCGCTGGCGTGGTGTGTGGTGCCCCGGGAGGCAGGCACTAGGTCCCACTGGGTCACCTACCCCTCAGGTCCGGGGACTGGATTCAAGCTAGCCTGGCTGATGAAGAGTGAATACCCCGAAACCCGTCCCATGATGCTTGTTCTGGTCAAGGGAGGACCTGGCTTGGCAGTTGGACTGGACTGTTCCCATGAGGCACAGAGTCAAGACTGATTTGCATATGGCTGTGTACAAACTGGGGTGGCATAGTGGGCAAAAGAACAATAGATTTAACTCAGATCTCTTGACTGGCGGAGAATGTTTGAATCATTCAGAATTCCGTCCATCATTTGTTGCAGTTATACTTTTCGACCTGAGTGGGATGAGTATGCCCAGATGGGGGTCCCTGGCTCACTGTGCCACTGGAGTCAAGCTAGCCTGGCTGATAAAGGGTGACATACCCCAAAACCGGTCCCAGAATGCTTGTTTTCGGTCCAGGGAGGACATGGCTAGGCAGTTTGGTCTCGACTGTTCCCATGAGGTACAGTGTGAAGACGGATTTGCATATGGCTGGGTCCAAACTGGGGTGGCATACTGGGCAAAAGAACAAAGGATTTAACCCACATCTCTTGACTGGGGGAGAATGCTTGTATCATTCAGCATTCCATCCATCATTTGTTGCAGTTACACTTTCCGTACTAAGAGGGATGGGTGTGCCCAGATGTGGGTCCCTGCTCATTGTGCCACTGAATTCAAGCTAGCCTGGCTGAAGAAGGGTGACATACCCCGAAACCGGTCCCAGGATGATTGTGTCTGGTCCAGGGAGGACCTGGCTTGGCAGTTCGGTCTGGACTGATTTCATGCGGCACAGGGTCAAGACTGATTTGCATATGGCTATGTCCAAACTGGGATGGCATAGTGGGCAAAAGAACAATATATTTAACCCAGATTTCTTGACTGGGGGAGAATGCTTGAATCATTCAGCATACCGTCCATTATTTGTTGCAGTTACACTTTTCACCCTAAGTGGGATGGGTATGCCAGACGTGGGTCCCTTGCTCACTGTGCCACTGGATTCAACCTAGCCTGGCTGATGAAGGGTGACATACCCCGAAACTGGTCCCAGGATGCTTGTTTCAATTCCAGGGAGGACCAGGCTTGGCAGTTCGGTCTAGACTGTTCCCATGAGACACAGGGTCAAGACTGATTTGCATATGGCTGGGTCCAAACTGGAATGGCATAGTGACCAAAAAGAACAATGGATCTATCCCAGATCTCTTAACTGGGGGAGAAGGTTTGAATCATTCAGCATTCTGTCGATCATTTCTTACAGTTACACTTTTCGTCCTAAGTGGGATGGGTATGCCCAGACGGGGGTCCCTTGCTCACTGTGCCACTGGATTCAAGCTATCCTGGCTAATGAAGGGTGACATACCCCGAAACCAGTCCCAGAATGCTCGTTTCAGGTCCAGGGAGGACCTGGCTTGGCAGTACGGTCTGGACTGTTCCCATGACGCACAGGGTCAAGACTGATTTGCATATGGCTGGGTCCAAACTGGGATGGCATAGTGGGCAAAAGAACAATAGATTTAATCCAGATCTCTTGACTGGGTAGAATGTTTGAATCATTCAGCATTCCGTCCATCATTTCTTGCAGTTACACTTTTCACCCTAAGTGGGTTAGATATGCCCAGATGTGGGTCCCTTGCTCACTGTGCCACTGGATTCAAGCTATCCTGGCTAATGAAGGGTGACATACCACAAATCCAGTCCCACAATGCTTCTTTCAGGTCCAAGGAGGACCTGGCTTGGCAGTTAAGTCTGAACTGTTCCTATGAGGCACAGGGTCAAGACTGATTTGCATATGGCTGGGTCCAAACCATGGTAGCATAGTGGGCAAAAGAACGATGGATTTAACCCAGATCTCTTGACTGGGGGAGAATGTTTGAATCATTCAGCATTCTGTCCATCATTTCTTGCAGTTACACTTTTTGCCCTGGGCGGGATGGGTATGCCCAGATGTGGGTCCCTTCCTCACTGTGCCACTGGATTCAAGCTAGCCTGGCTGATCTAGGGTGACATACCCCGAAAGCGGTCCCAGGATGCTTGTTTCGGTCCAGTGAGGAACTGGCTTAGCAGTTCGGTCTGTACTGTTCCTATGAGGCACAGGGTCAAGACTGATTTGCATAAGCTGGGTCCAAACTGGGTTGACATAGTGGGCAAAAGAATGATGGATTTAACCCAGATCTCTTGACTGAGGGGGGGGTATGTTTGAATCTTTCAGCATTCCATCCATCATTTGTTGCAGTTACATTTTTCGCCCTAAGAGGGATGGATGTGCCCAGACTTGGGTTCCCATCTCATTGTGCCACTGGATTCAAGCTAGCCTGTCCGAAGAAGGGTGATATCCCCCGAAACCGGTCCCAGGATGCTTCCTTCCGGTCCAAGGAGGACCTGGCTTGGCAGTTCGGTCTGGACTGTTTTTATGAGGTACAGGGTCAAGACTGATTTGCATATGGCTGGGTCCAAACTGGGATGGCATAGTAGGCAAAAGAACAATGGATTTAACCCAGATCTCTTGACTAGGGGAGAATGTTTGAATCATTCAGCATTCTGTCCATCATTTCTTGCAATTACCTTTTTTGCCCTAAGTGGGATGGGTAAGCCCAGATGTGGGTCCCTTGCTCACTGTGCCACTGGATTCAAGCTACAGTGGATTCAAGCTAGCCTGGCTGATGAAAGGTGATATACCTGAAACCTGTCCCACAATGCTTGTTTCCGGTTCAGGGACACCCTGGCTTGGAAGTTCGGTCTGAACTGTTCCCATGAGACACAGGATCAAGACTGATTTGCATATGGTTGGGTCCGAACTGGGGTGGCATAGTGGGCAAAAGAACAATGGATTTAACCCAGATCTCTTGACTGGGGGAGAAGGTTTGAATCATTCAGCATTCCATCCATCATTTCTTGCAGTTACCCTTTTCGCCCTAAGTGGGATGGGTATGCCCAATCGTAGGTCCCTTGCTCACTGTGCCACTGGATTCAAGCTAGCCTGACTGATGAAGGGTGATATACCCGAAACCTGTCCCACAATGCTAGTTTTCGGTTCAGGGACACCCTGGCTTGGCCGTTCGGTCTGAACTGTTCCCATGAGGCACAGGATCAAGACTGATTTGCATATGGTTGGGTCCGAACTGGGGTGGCATAGTGGGCAAAAGAACAATGGATTTAACCCAGATCTCTTGACTGGGGGAGTATGTTTGAATCATTCAGCATTCCATCCATCATTTGTTGCAGTTACACTTTTCGCCCTAAGAGGGATGGGTGTGCCCCGTCGTGGGTTACCATCTCATTGTTCCACTGGATTCAAGATAGCCTGGCTGAAGAAGGGTGACATTCCCCTAAACCGGTCCCAGGATGCTTATTTCCCGTCCAGGGAGCACCTGGCTTGGCAGTTCGGTCTGGACTGTTTTCATGAGGCACAGGGTCAAGACTGATTTGCATATGGCTGGGTCCAAACTGGGATGGCATAGTAGGCAAAAGAACGATGGATTTAACCTAGATCTCTTGACTAGGGAAGAATGTTTGAATCATTCAGCATTCCATCCATCATTTCTTGCAGTTACCCTTTTCGCCCTAAGTGGGATGGGTATGCCCAATCGTAGGTCCCTTGCTCACTGTGCCACTGGATTCAAGCTAGCCTGACTGATGAAGGGTGATATACCCGAAACCTGTCCCACAATGCTAGTTTTCGGTTCAGGGACACCCTGGCTTGGCCGTTCGGTCTGAACTGTTCCCATGAGGCACAGGATCAAGACTGATTTGCATATGACTCGGTCCAAACTGCGGTGGCATAGTGGGCAAAAGAACAATGGATTTAACCCATATCTCTTGACTGGGGGAGTATGTTTGAATCATTCAGCATTCCATCCATCATTTGTTGCAGTTACACTTTTCGCCCTAAGAGGGATGGGTGTGCCCAGACATGGGTTACCATCTCATTGTGCCACTGCATTCAAGATAGCCTGGCTGAGGAAGGGTGACATTCCCCTAAACCGGTCCCAGGATGCTTATTTCCCGTCCAGGGAGCACCTGGCTTGGCAGTTCGGTCTGGACTGTTTTCATGAGGCACAGGGTCAAGACTGATTTGCATATGGCTGGGTCCAAACTGGGATGGCATAGTAGGCAAAAGAACAATGGATTTAACCTAGATCTCTTGACTAGGGAAGAATGTATGAATCATTCAGCATTCCATCCATCATTTCTTGCAGTTACCCTTTTCGCCCTAAGTGGGATGGGTATGCCCAGTCGTGGGTCCCTTGCTCACTGTGCCACTGGATTCAAGCTAGCCTGACTGATGAAGGGTGATATACCCGAAACCTGTCTCACAATGCTAGTTTTCGGTTCAGGGACACCCTGACTTGCCCGTTCGGTCTGAACTGTTCCCATGAGGCACAGGATCAAGACTGATTTGCATATGACTCGGTTCAAACTGCGGTGGCATAGTGGGCAAAAGAACAATGGATTTAACCCAGATCTCTTGACTGGGGATGAATGTTTGAATCATTCAGCATTCAGTCCATCATTTATTGCAGTTACACTTTTTGCCCTAAGTGGGATGGGTATGCCCAGAAATAGGTCCCTTGCTCACTGTGCAACTGGATTCAAGCTAGCCTGTGTGATGAAAGGTGACATACCCCGAAATCGGTCCCAAGATGTTTGTTTATGGTCCAGGGAGGACCAGGCTTGGCAGTTCGGTCTGTACTGTTCCCATGACGCACAGGGTCAAGATTGATCTGCATATGAATGGGTCCAAACTGGGGTGGCATAGTGGGCAAAAAAACTATGGATTTAACCCAAATCTCTTGACTGGGCGGGAATGCTTTAATCATTCAGCATTCCGTTTATCATTTGTTGAAGTTACACGTTTTGCCCTAAGTCGGAAGGGTTTGCCCAGACATGGGTCCCTTGCTCACAGTGCCACTGGATCCAAGCTTGCCTGGCTGATGTAGGGTGACATACCCCAAAACCGGTCCCAGGATGCTTGTTTCCGGTTCAGGGAAGACCTGGCTTGGCAGTTCGGTCTGAAGTGTTCCCATGAGGCACAGGGTCAAAACTGAATTGCATATGGCAGGGTCCAAACTGGGGTGCACAGTGGGCAAAAGAACAATGGATTTAACCCAGATCTCTTGACTGGGGGAGAAGGTTTGAATCAGTCAGCATTCCGTCTATCATTTGTTGCAGTTACACTTTTCGCCCTAAGTGGGATGGGTATGCCGAGACGTGAGTCCCCTGCTCGCTATGCCACTTGAGTCAAGCTAGCCTGGCTGATGAAGGGTGAACTATCCCGAAACCGATCCCAGGATGCTTGTTTCTGGTCCAGGGAGGACCTGGCCTTGCATTTCGGTCTGGGTTGTTCTCATGAAGCACAGGGTCAAGACGGATTTGCTTATGGCGGGGTCCAAACTGAGGTGGCATAGAGAGCAAAAGAAAGATGGATTTAACCCCGATCTCTTAACTGGGGGAGACTGTTTGATTAATTCAAGCATTGCATCATCAATTGTTGCAGTTACACTTTTCGTCCTAAGAGGGATGGGTATGCCCAGACGTGGGTCCCGTGCTCATTGTGCCACTGGATTCAAGCTCGCCCGGCTGAAGAAGGGTGACATACCACGTAACCGGTCCTAGGAATCTTGTTTTTTATGGTCCAGGGAGGACCTGGCTTGGCAGTTCGGTCTGGACTGTTCCCATGAGACACAGGGTCATGACGAAGTTGCATATTGCTGGGTCCCAACTGGATGACATAGTGAGCGAAAGAACGATGTATTTAAACTAGATCTCTTGACTGGGTGAGAATGTTTAATCATTCAGCATTCCGTCCATGATTTGTTGCAGTTACACTTTTCGCCCTAAGTGGGATGGGTATGCCCAGACGTGGATCCCTTGCTTACTGTGCCACTGGATTCAAGCTAGCCTGGCGGATGAAGGGTGACATACCCCGAATCTGGCCCCAGGATGCTTGTTTCCAGTCCAGGGAGGACCTGGCTTTTCAGTTCAGTCTGAACTCTTCCTGTCAGGTGCATAGTCAACACTGATTTGCATATGGCTAGGTCCAAACTGGGGTGGCATAATGGGCAAAAGAACAATGGATTTAACCGAGATCTTTTGATTGGGGGAGAAGGTTTGAATCCTTCAGCATTCCGTCCATCATCTGTTGCAGTTACACTTTTTACCCTAAGTGGGATGGGTATGCCCAGACGTGGGTCACTTGCTCACTCTGCCACTGGATTCAAGCTAGCCTGGCTGATGGAGGGTGACATACCCCGAACCCAGTTCCAGGATGCTTGTTTCTGGTTCAGGGAGGACCTGGCTTGGCAGTTCGGTCTGAACTGTTCCCATGAGGCACATGGTCAAGACGGATTTGCATATGGCTGGGTCCAGACTGGGGTGGCATAGTGGGCAAAATAACGATGGATTAAACCCAGATCTCTTGACTGGGGATAATGTTTGAATCATTCAGCATTCCGTTCATCGTTTGTTGCAGTTACACTTTTCACCCTAAGTGGGATGAGTATGCCCAGATGTAGGTCCCTTGCTCACTGTGCTACTGGATTCAAGCAGTTCTAGCTAATAAAGGGTGACATACCATAAAACTGGTCCCAGGATGCTTGTTTCTCGTCTAGGGAGGACCTGGCTTGGCAGTTCGGTCTGGACTGTTCCTATGAGGCACAGGGTCAAGACTGATTTGCCTATGGCTGGGTCCAAACTGGGATGAAGGGTGATATACCCGAAACCTGTCCCACAATGCTAGTTTTCGGTTCAGGGACATCCTGGCTTGGCCGTTCGGTCTGAACTGTTCCCATGAGGCACAGGATGAAGACTGATTTGCATATGACTCGGTCCAAACTGTGGTGGCATAGTGGGCAAAAGAACGATGGATTTAACCCAGATCTCTTGACTTGTGGAGGATGTTTGAATCATTCAGCATTCCGTCCATCCTTTGTTGCAGTTACACTTTTCACCCGAAGTGGGATGGGTATGCCCAGACGGGGATCCCTTGCTTACTGTGCCACTGGATTCAAGCTAGCCTGGCGGATGATGGGTGGCATACCCCGAATCTGGCCCCAGGATGCTTGTTTCCAGTCCAGGGAGGACCTGGCTTTTCAGTTTGGTCTGAACTGTTCCTATCAGATGCATAGTCAAGACTGATTTGCATATGGCTGGGTCCAAACTGGGGTGGCATAATGGGCAAAAGAACAATGGATTTTACCCAGATCTTTTGATTGGGGGATAAGGTTTGAATCATTCAGCATTCCGTCGATCATCTGTTGCAGTTACACTTTTCACCCTAAGTGGGATGGGTATGCCCAGACGTGGGTCCCTTGCTCACTCTGCCACTGGATTCAAGCTAGCCTGGCTGATGGAGGATGACATACCCCGAAACCAGTTCCAGGATGCTTGTTTCCGGTTCAGGGAGGACCTGGCTTGGCAGTTCGGTCTGAACTGTTCCCATGAGGCACAGGGTCAAGACGGATTTGCATATGGCTGGGTCCAGACTGGGGTGGCATAGTGGGCAAAAGAACGATGGATTTAACCCAGATCTCTTGACTGGGGGATAATGTTTGAATCATTCAGCATTCCATTCATCATTTGTTGCAGTTACACTTTTCACCCTAAGTGGGATGAGTATGCCCAGATGTGGGTCCCTTGCTCACTGTGCTACTGGATTCAAGCTATTCTAGCTAATAAAGGGTGACATACCATGAAACTGGTCCCAGGATGCTTGTTTGACCTGACTTTGCAGTTTGGTCTGAACTGTTCCCTTGAGGCACAGGGTCAAGTTTGATTTGCACATGGCTGGGTCCGTACTGGGGTGGCATAGTGGGCAAAAGAGCAATTGATTTAACCAGATCTCTTGATTGGGGGAGAATATTTGAATCATTCAACATTTCGTCCATCATTTGTTGCAGTTACACTTTTCGCACTAAGTGGGATGGGTATGCCCAGAAGTGCGTCCCTTGCTCACTGTGCTACTGGATTCAAGCTAGCCTGGCTGATGAAGGGTGACATACCCCGAAATTGGTCCCAGGATGCTTGTTTCCAGTTCAGGGAGGACCTGGCCTTGCAGTTCGGTCTGAACTGTTCCCATGAGGCACAGGGTCAAGACTGATTTGCATATGGCTGGGTCCAAAATGGGATGGCATAGTGGGCAAAAGAACGATGGATTTAACCCAGATCTCTTGCCTGGTGGAGGATGTTTGAATCATTCAGCATCTCGTCCATCCTTTGTTGCAGTTACACTTTTCACCCGAAGTGGGATGGGTATTCCCAGACTTGGTTCCCTTGCTCACTGTGCCACTGTATTCAAGCTAGCCTGGCTGATGAAGGGTGACATACCCCTAAACCGGTCCCAGGATGCTTGTTTCTGGCCCAGGGAGGACCTGGCTTGGTAGTTCGGTCTGGACTGTTCCCATGAGGCACAGGGTCAAGACTCCTTTCAAAATGGCGACCGGTGAGGAACTCAAGAAGTGAGCTCCGTTGGCTAGGGATCAAAACTTGTTTAATATCCCTGTTTATCCTGTGCTAGCCCCACAGCTTCAGATCACTGTAACATAGGCACTTAGGAACAAAGTATACTTCAATAGGGAAGCTTTCTTTGTCGGAAGCTAAATCAGCGTTTTCAAACTTACTGACATGGACCATGGGAACCCACTGCTGCCTGATGCAGGATCGGAGGATCACCGTGAGAGCGCTGCGTCAGGACTCCGAAGATGACCATGAGAGCTGAGGATCCGTCCTCCAGTCACGATCCACCACTGTCCCAGAATCATTGTCACAGGAAACAGGACTCGAGAGCCTACGACCCACCATGCAGTCAAGAGCTGCTTCATCGGAGGCTCTGCTGCTTGAGCCGGGACTCGGGAGCGGACAATCCGCCTTCTGATCGGGTCTGCATCGCCAAATGAACCGGGGACTTGCAGAGTGCAAGATCCAGATCGTTAGAGACTCAGTTGCTTGGCCGGACTTTGCTACTCAGCCAGACTACTGCATGGGCCTGGACTCGAGAACGGAACGACCCGCCCTCTATCCAGACTCGCATCGAATCGCACAACGCAGGATCCGGGGGTCAGGAGTTGCCGACCCGCCTCTCGCCTGGCTCCTCAGCACCACTGGCACTGCCGCAGGACCCGGTGCTTTGAGGTAAAAAGCCCGGGAGAGCGTTGTGTGAAGATCAGAAGAACGTCGGTGATGTCCCGCCCTCTGAACGTTTTTTTGCCACATCACAGATCGCAGATCCCCAGAAGCGGATTAATGTGGCTGGGAATTTATCGACACAGGTAACCCTCCCTTCCTCCCCTATCACGAGCACCCTGGAATGAGGTGCGTGGTTTCACACTCCAGTAGCTGGGAGTATCCTTGGTTCCCTATGTGTAGGATCTCTGTAGGACCTCTATATATTTTATCAAGGGCAAACAGTTCCAGGCTTTGTTCCCTCCGGTTTCCTTATTGGCATGATGAGGGGCACTAAAGACAGAGCATAGTTGAGCCTACGCAGGGGCAATTATTTCTAGGTATTTACACTTTGTAGAAAGTTCACGCGACGCTGAACACTAGAGCGCTGAACCTTACTCAGGGGAGACACTCCCCGTTTTCTTCTTCTCTTCTATACCAATGTTGTTTAGCTGCTAACAACTCGGGCCAGCTCTAATCAGTAAGGCTGAGCCAAATACTATGTAACAACAGAAGAAAGTTGCCAATACTGATAATTAATTGAAACAAAATGAATTCCACATGTAAAAACACCAGTTCAATACATATGTACGCTATTTAATAGCTGTTTATTTTGAAAAGATTTCATTTGACCATACTTTTGAATTAGTTATGGAGTTCAAAGGGACAACACAATATAAACAAAGAGAAAAAATCAAAAGAAGGACACTGGGGTGAGATAAAAAACCTCAAGCAAACATCATTCATAAAATTCAAACATTTCACAGTCATACCACTTTCATTTAGACAATCAAACAGAGTACCCGACATCCACTGGGGGAAAAATGTGTAAACCAGTGGAGTGAGTAGCAGGTCTGCTGTGTTTTTAAATCACTATTCTTATAGTGTATAGAAGTACACTTCAATACAATGCGTTTACTAATACACTTTTCTTTTAGTCAATATAATTCAAGTGTACAAAAATCAAGATGCACTAATTCCATTTGTCACCAAGACCTAAACAACAGACCACAAAAGGCCTACGCGTTTCGAATCCTCGCTGTTAACAGGATTCTCATCAGGGCCAGTAAGCTTGTAATCAGTCCTTCAGCCGAAGGTCAGACAGATTGCAGTGAATGTAGTGTCAATCTCCTAAAAGACCAATTGATGGGCGGTTGGTAAAGATTATGCTCAGTTTCAATGGTGGAACCTTGGGACGCAGCCTGGAACCGGTATAAATCTCGGTTTGTCAGGGGCTGCCAGTACGTCTGTAAACCAGAATCAATCCGCATTACTGATGGTCGCATCAGTAATGCGGATTGATTCCGGTTTACAGACGCCTCTACGGTCAGCATTTCACAACGGCCGATGGATGTATTGTTGGTACCGGCTTAACCGAGAGTCTACCCTGAAGACGCCTGTCTAAATAACTCCACTCTACAAGTACTGGCATGACTGTCCGTCTTTTGATTTTTTCTCTTTGTTTCTATTGTGTTGTCCCTTTGAACTCCATAACTAATTCAAAAGTATGGTCAAATGAAATCTTTTCAAAATAAACAGCTATTAAATAGCGTACATATGTATTGAACTGGTGTTTTTACATGTGGAATTCATTTTGTTTCAATTAATTATCAGTATTGGCAACTTTCTTCTGTTGTTACACAATGTTGTTTAGGGCGACCCCATGACATTTTGTCCATTTACAGCCCATGCTAGCACCTCTGGTTGGGGCCCGGTGGGCAGGGCAAAGCCCCCATTTTGTGCCCTCATTTAAAAGTCCAGCAATGCCACCCTCCAAAATGGCCGACATAAGTACCTAATGAGAGAAAGGACTACTTACTCCTCAGTAATTCACAGAAACAGAGGATTCTTACTCTACTAAACAGAAACAGAGGACCAGCCATTGCAAAATTATTCTAATGGAAAGGGACAGATGACTATTCCTGGAAGGGCTCGATACATGGAAAGAGAGATGGGACTACACACCCTGATCTAAACTACACCTACATAATCAAGCAGCCATCTTGGAATGGCTCCTGCATCTGCTAACTAGAATCACAGATTGCGCATGACTTTATCTGACCGCAGGAGTGCCGCGCAACAGCACCCAAGGTATATATACCAAGCACATCTTACCACTAGGGGAGCCACTTAGAGTAATGATAAGAAGAATTATCATAAGTTGCCACCATCTGCACAATTACATAGGGGCCTAGTACTCCTCATACTCTCCATATAACAAGCCAAAAAACATACTATGGAGCCCATGGGTCTACACGCCGACTCCATCAAATACCCTTCTAGCCTCTCAAAAAAGGCGGCCAAAAGCTTCAAACATAGTCTACTAAAATCACACCCAGAAACCCCAATCTCTGCCCCCTACTTCTCAAACAACACAGGACACATAACGAACGACATTATCTTCTACACTAAAAGGAGAGCTCAATGGCGGAAAGCCTTCCTTACCCTATTCTCCATTGCATCTACTAAGAAAACTGCACACGGTCTTACTTTATCTATTACTCCCTCTCCGTTCTACAAAGCGACTGCTACAATCACCATTTAACATAATGGGATCATCCTCATGCAGGCATCTGACCATAACCTTAACATACTGGACATCATCTTCCTGATCATCAAAGCAAAGGTTGCAAGACCCTCCTCCACCTCCCCAACAAACCACTCTCCTAACCCTCTGACTGACTCCCTACCTGATGTCTCATCTACTCATTTTCCCTCGTTATCCCGTAGCGCAAACACACCCACCCCAGGACTTACCAACTACCCACTAAATTACATACATCTCCATCATCCCTAATCACCCCCTGCACCATCACAATTTCCACTACACCCACCTCGCCTCACACTCACATCACCTCTTCCCCAGCCTTCCCACACGCCCCCTCGCCCCCTACTACCATTCCCCATCTCCGCAACCATATATCTATTACCTCCTTATATAGCTCACACCTCCCCCATTAACCCCAGTCCAGAGTTTACTCCAATCACTCCTTACACAGCCACTCCTGACAAGTAGGCAGTCCGACTCTCCTCCCCTCCCTGAATGACGACTTTCTCTATCCCTCCTCCTACAGCCCACAGGAATACCCCTACACGTCTCCTCTCTATGCCCATCCTTTCCAGTGCTTCTGTCCTCCACTCTGCATCAATGCCTCATAACGAAACAGATACCCCTAAAACACACATCAATACCCCTTCATGTCCCCCCTCCACCCCTCCCATCCACACGGACTACCACAATCAAAAAACACCTTTCCTTGAACGAGTTCACATCTCGCCCCGGGACAACACACAAACTACAACACCTCCTCACTTAACCACAGGCAAGGCTATTAATATGATATCTCCTACATCGGACCCCAGACTAGATGAGATACTACTATCCGTACAACAACTAAAAGAGGACATCCAAACCCTTCATTTCCTGATCTGGCAGCAACCCAAACCTCGGGTGAATCCCATTCAGTGGCCATGCACTAGCCCCTCACTTCAGCTGCCCCCCAGATGAAAAACAGTACCTAACCCCAATGCCAAATCCGGTCCGATCAGGGTGATGAATACCCTATCTTCTAATGATCTTACCTCTTTACTACACTCCTACGAACCAACTTCCCTACCCTCTAGTCCTATGCACACAAAGATCAAACAGAAAATAATCCAAGCCATCCATTCCACTGCCTCCAGAATTACAAAACACACTCCCAGAGGTATTGTCGAGAACAACCTCATAAGAGTACCCATCTCCCACGATCAGAACACCGCCCCGTCTAAGGCCCTGTTAAAGTGCTTCCTACTAAACTGTAGATCGGCAACACGTTGTGCCGCAGATATAGCTGACCTTATTATATGTAATGAATCCGACCTGATAAATTTAGCGGAAACCTAGCTGAACTAATAATTCACGTCCATCCTATACATACTAGTTCCACCAAACTATCTCATCACAAGACTAGCTAGATCCGATAGACTAGGGGGTGGTATTGCCTGCATCCATAGGATCAACCTCTCTGTGAACCGCTCCAATGTCCCAGTGTGCTCCTCATGTGAATACCTGTGCATACGCATCACTAGCAATAACAAGCCAATATGCTCACTACACTCTTTCTACCATCCTCTGGGTAACAACCTTAAGTTCATCAAACACATCATGGATATTCTAGCAACAAATATCGGACAATAGACTATACAGATCTTCCTGGGGGATTTCAACCTCCACTGGAATTACCCTGACGACCCAGAGGTCAATAGTTTCAAAGCGTTTCTTTCCGACCTTAACTTGTCCCAAATCTGTATCAGCCCCACCCACGAAAAAGGCTCAATCCTAGTAATTTCCAAATCAGACTCTACCCAGCTGGAAACGATTCTACCTTGCGATTAGTCCGATCATTACATAATCACTTTCCATATCATGGAAGTAGTTAAACTACTCTCTGGCCAACCATCAGGAACGAAAATCTGGAAGAAGAATCCTGCCAATCTGCCATCCGCAAGTAACATCCTCATGCCCCCACCGGAGGGATTAAAGGATGTACAGGATATGACCACTCACTACTTCCACTCTATGAACAGGTTACATGACACCTTAGCTCCCCTACAATTAAAAAGAGTCACCACAAAAATGTCAAACCCCTGGTATGATGCTAGACTAAATGAGGACAGAAGATCAATGAAAGCAATTGAAAGACAATGGAGAGCCGCTCCATCCGATACCCACCTTAAATTACTAAGAACCACCAGAAATGCCTATTACAGAATGATTAGACGCTCAAACGTGGATTTCATTTGCAAGCAGCTAGACCAAGCTAACAATCGCCCCAAAAACTGTTCGAAATAATCAAAGCTCAATCCAAGGGCGTCTCCCACTCCCCCCAGACCAATCCGGACACACTCCCCAATTTCGAGGATCTTGCCTCCTTTTTCACAACAAAGACTGAAAACTTAAAGACAGATCTACTTAAAGATCTATTATCCCTTACCAACCCACACCCATTCTCCTCAATGGCACACCAGAGACCCCACTTAACTGCCCTACAAAGCTCGACCTCAAGAACAATGCTTCCTGGACCGCCTTCACCTTCTACAGCAAAGAAACTATACTAAACACGCTCAATACTTTGAATCCCTCCAATCACTTCAAAGACCCTCTCCCAGCATCCCACTTAAAGACCTTCATTCCACTGCTAGTGCCTCTTTGGACTAGGATTATAAATACTTCTCTTCTGCAGGGAACCATCCCAGACATCCTCAAAGCTGGTCAAGTATCCCCCATCCTAAAGAAAGTATCAGCAGACCCATCAGACCTAAAGAACTATCGCCCAATATCCAACATCTCGACTCTGGCCAAACTACTCGAAAAATTTGTCCACATGCTGCTTAGTACCCACATAGACCACTTTAACCTGCTCGACCAATTCCAATCAGGCTTCCGCTCAGGGCACAGTCCCGAATCTGCCATGACCCACATAATAGATGATGCATTACAAATACTGGACCAAAACAAGACTTGCTTGCTAATCTTACTTGACTTATCCTCAGCCTTCGACAGAGTCAAGCAGGGCAACCTTCTTGACCTACTGAAGCATAGAATGGGACTATCGGGAACGGTGCTAAACTGGTTTACCTCTTTCCTTCAAAACAGATCTCAAAGATTCAAGGTCAATCAATCCTTATCTAACCCTACCCCAGTCACTTTGGGAGTACCCCGAGGATCTTCCCTGTTCCCAACTCTGTTCAATTTGTTTATGGAACCACTCACTGAGCTTCTCAACTCTGAAAATATCCAATATCACATGTACGCCGATGACACACAACTCTACATTAAGGTCCAGTCTCTTGAAGACATCAAGGCCCTTAACTCAACGCTCCAAAAGACTCAGACATGGCTGGCTAGGAACCATTTAAAACTAAACACACTAAAGACAGAATTCCTCTTAATCGCTCCCCCCAACCAAACAACCATCATCGTGGAGTGGATGAAGCACCTAACTCCACTCGACGGTCAACCTCTCATTATCAATTCTGCTAAATCCCTGGATAATAAGCTAAATATGCAGAAGCACATCAGGGCTGCTACTAAAGGAGCACATTTTCAGATGAATGTCCTGAGAAAATGTAAACCCTTCATACCTGTAAACGACTTTACACAGGCAGTTCAAACTCTAGTAAGTCCCAGAGTTGACTATGGGAGTGTCACTCTCTGTGGCCTTCCCAAATCATCGACCACTCCACTAAGAGCCTCAATCAATACAGCCGCCAGACTGATCACTGGCGCAAAAAGAAACTGCCACATCTCCCCTCACCTTCATTCCCTCAACTGGTTACCTTTTGAGGCTAGAATCCATTTAAAAATTGCCTGCATGACACATAAGGCATTACATCACAAAACCCCGAGGTACCTAGCTGAGAAACTTGTGCTATCGGGTGGTAACAGAGCTACCAGGAGCTCTGACAATCTTCTACTTAAACCTCAACGTTTCTTCAAGAAGAAAACATACATTCATACCTTCTCAGTAATGGCTCCCAGGATTTGGAACGCCTTACCCCCAGAGAAAAGACTTAACCTGTCCGCTGCCTTATTAAAAAAATAAGTGAAATCAATTCTCATGTCCAAATTTACTTGAACTTTTCCTGCACACTCTTGTAGATATGTGCTCATTTCTAATAATTACCGATACTGTTGTCACAGAAGTCTGTAAATGTATAGTTATATGAATATGCCGTTCACCTATATTTGCCTTGTAAAGCGCTCTGATACCCGCAAGGGTCTTGTTCGCGCTATACAAAACCGTAAAAATAAATAAATAAAATATGGCTGGGTCCTACCTGGGGTGGCATAGTGGGCAAAAGAACGACAGATTTAACCCAGATCTCTTGACTGGGGGAGAATGTTTGAATCATTCAGCATTCCGTCCATCATATCCTGCAGTTGCACTCAGGTTCGGAGACGTAGTCAAATTCGGCTGCACTCGATCTTCGTCGCAGTGAATCAGTGTGCTTCAGTTTGGGTGCATCCGGGGTCTACCCTGGCTTTCACTTATTCAAATTATTGCAGCAAGTAATTTTAAAATAACATGGATGAAATAATCCACATTGTAATCAATTTATTTAGAGTACCATTTTTTGGAATTGTTATTTTATTGCATTAATGAACTATAATGGTGTTAAATATGCATGTATCTGAAATATCAATTAAACTAATGTCATATCTTAGTCACTCATAAACGTCTAACATATTCATGATCTCATTATAGCTTAAATATGCATGAGTGAAGAATATATGCATAAGTGAGTAGGTTAAGTTGAATGAGTAAGATATGCCATATGAGTTAATCATGAAAGTGTAAGTTTTTGAAAATGATGCCCAGCAAAGTTTATATTCATGTGTAACAGTGGGCATGATATAGCAATGTATAAGGCTGTGCAAATTATGTGTCAGATGTTTAGGTACATCCAAATTATCTTAAAAAATGTTTAGGATAGGTTGATGAGGTTTATTTATTGAAATATACAGTTTACAAATAAAAGAAGAATATATATATTGAATCCCACATATATTGTACTGCCTTCAGATTACACGTTGGTTACATGCACAGTCGGGGACAGCGTGAATGGATTGATGCTAAGACCAGCATATCAATAAATATAGGACGAAAAATTGAGTGTTGGTTTAATCACTTCCAAAATCTTCAACCTAATGATGCCTTGAAAGGAGTCATGAGTTTCTCATGAAGCTACTCACGAATACTTACAATAGTGAGGGTTTGAAAAATGATGTATGACATAGCAAAAAACCCTTCGGGTTGATTATGATGGCGGTAAATTTGTAATTTGTTTCCTTCCTCTTTCTGATCTTTCTAGTGCAGGTGTCAATGTTCTATATTTTTATTGTACAGATTATGCAATATTTTTTCACCACATTGTTAACCGGTAGGGAATAGTTGAGCAGTTTATTACATCCTTAAAATTAAACTTTGCTTTCCAACCTGTCTTACAGATACCTAAGTGTCCAATTATTCAAAGCACATACTTTTGTTTAAAGAATAATATGCAGCTTGAAAGCACAATGTCATTTAACAGAGTCATTTCTCAATTTACCTATTTCTTCTTGGATTTTTGTTTGCATTTCCGGATATTGAATCAAATACAACAGGCACCAAGAGAGTGCAGTTACAATGGTGTCAAATCCTAAAAAATATAAATGTAACAAATCAGAGGAGGTAGGGTATAATTTTGTAAAACCATAATCAAACATGAGATGAGAGCAGTGTTTATAATTGTTAAAAAGACATTGTAAATGTCTATTTCTGCAGTCTTTGCACGTAACAGCACTTACCGGCTCCAAAGACATCATTGATAGTTATTGTAATTTTTTCATCGGATAGCCTAGATACCTTTCCATCAGAATTTTTGCTTTCACAAAGATTAATGAGCACATCCGTTATGTCTCGGATATGATCCTGAAAGGAAAAAAAACGTTATTATGTAAAAAAAAATGGTGACAGCTTGTTTAGAAACAGCATTGTCTTAATCAAGTGTAATTGTTTGATAATTGTCCACCCAAACACTGGCTCAACCTAATAAAACTAAGACATACAAAACAGTCTGAATGGTTCCTTGTCAGTAGTACAGCGCTTTGTATAATGTGCGTTTTCGCCATGATATTACTGTGAAAACCACATCTTTAGTAAGTTCAAAGTTTGAGAATATATGCTTACCATGGATGTAGATAACACTACACCATTCGCTGTGTTTGGAAAATGCATACAATTACAAGGATTATGATCCCGAGTGGCTAGAATTTTCTTTTAGGGGTCACAGTTGGTTTAGGGATCATTGTCTGACTCTGCACCATGGAACACCCTTAACCGGATGCAGCAGAAGCAAAGTCAAACCTGGAGAGTGCGTCCAAATATGGTTAATCAGTGCAGATGCAAATATGTAGCCGCACTGTAAACAGTAAGTGTGAAACATCCGGAACTTCAGGTGAGCTTGCGTTGTCTCTGATTTGACCTATGCCTCTCTTGGTCACTAGGCCCTGCCAAACAAGTGGGACAGATGTTTTATCGGGACAAGCGTGAGAATGCTAGGTGATGGGAATGTGGTGGATCCCTGCAAAATGCAGAAGTTTCTGTCACAGAAATGTGAGGAAAATATGTGACTTTAGACAAAGTTTGCGATCTGAAAGGAATTGTGTGAAATAAACTTTATTGGATCCATGCAAGGCACACCACCCTTGACTCTCCCGGGTGGCTAGTTTAAAAAAAGTCTGTTTTTTGTAGGTTTTACCGGGTGCCGGCCGAGCCCGGGTCTAAATATCACAGTTACCCACATTTCCAAATCAGGACAATTTTTGACTGGAAATAATCATGTCTCCACATTACATTTTGGGCCTGTTTGCTACAGCTCTGGGTCCACCGACACAAATGGGGCAGTATTCATATCAAGACAAGTGCGGGAACAATGAGTGATGGAAAATTTGGGGATCTCTTCAGCTTCTGAAACTTTCTTTCAAAGAAATGTGAGGAAGATGCATGTTTTTTGCCAAAGGTTGAGGTTTGAAGGGCATTACAGGTGGGAAAATGTCAGGGGATCCATGCAAGACAAACCAACCTGGAAACCCCTCGGTGTCTAGCTTTTAGAAATATCTAGGTTTGGTAGGTTCATCTAGACGGTAGCTGTGCGAGGACCCAGATTCTGCTGCTAGCCACACAGTTAAAAAGTCACACAAGTGGAGTACTGTTATTAATGGTAGACATGGTAGCACAGACTGGTAGACCAGTTGTTATTACCAATTGGATGTATCTGCACTATCGGCTTCCAAAAGTAAGTCTGTGTGCAAAAAAGAAAGCATTTAGCAAAATGCTTCTAAATCACATGATACTATAGGTAATCCCGAATTCAGAGATGTACAAATAACCACTGTTTCTAAATGCACGATTTTGTGCACATTTCAGAAATAGAAAAGGTTCCCTTCATACACATATTTAATTTATAAGATTTTACCATATGAATTACATTTTTTGAAAAACCTGTAAACTATGTATATCGTTGCAACCAGAACCAGTTGTAATGGTATATTGGTTTTGTGAATCTGCTATTGTGACACAAAATTACAGATGGAAATGTTGTTACTAACATCTACTTTTTTCAGCTCATTTGTATTAATTATTTCATTTCAATAATTAGATCTTTGGGAAGAGCTTGAAGACTAAATTCAGATTATTGCCTACATTATAGAAATATATTGCTTTTTGGGACCACCCATAGGTTTCACATTTGTTATCACCACAAACGGCAAGCATCCTGATACTTTACAAATTAGACCACAGGAGAATCATGGGGCACTGGAAGCACAAGTACAAAAGGCAGACACTGTTGCTGATGTACAGCTGAAGGGAGTGATATTGCTCACAATATAATGCTATGTCCTGCATATAACTGTCTCATCAGGAATGTGCATGGATTTGGCTTGTATACTAAATGTTAGAGAGTGTAAGAATATCTAAAGCATATAAGTATATAGGTAGCATGTCTTCAAGAGATTCATTTAACATTTGCACAGCTAGAGGTAGTACAAAGATAATGGAGAGGACAGGTTAAAGGCACATCATATTTAGTATATGCCAGAGGTAAGCTAATATGGAATGCTCCTGCAACACTATACATTACAAGCAAACATTACATAGATATTGAAGGCAGATACCTGATACATCCAGCACCCTGGATGGTGGGACCTTATTTAAGCTAGTATCTGTGCACACAACACTAATATGGCATGGTTACATGACTCCTTAATTCCCAAGGTGCAGCAGCATCCAGACCTACCTAGCATACAAGGTGGAGATTACAATGCTCTTATTGCTATACATATGGACAGATTGCTTCTACCTCTACATGGAGCTGTAATGTGGGGAGTATCACAGAATATTTCATCATTGGTGGGAAACTGTTGTCTATTGGACATATGGAGGGAACAACATAAACGCTTGGAGTCCCCCCTTGCAACAGCAAGGTTCAGCTCACTAACAATTTTGGCGCAAGCCGAAAACATTGCCTTGCACATCGAAGACACCCTGGGACTCCGCAAACTCCAGATAGCAGCCGAATGGGACACCATCCAACACGATTTTCAAAACAGCTGGCAAACAGATGACAGACTCCTAGCATCTGCAACTGACATACTGCAAACAGGTACGTGCAAAAAGGGGTAGTGGGGACATTTAGTGGATTAGCCATCTTACTATCCTCCTTTCTCTCATCACTCACACATCCCCTGGAAGCATGACTATCACTGGTCATTGCAGATAACACCACTGAGTGGCACACATGGATAGCACAGATGCATCTGGGAGCCACTTAGATCTGAGTTGGGCAAAGGTGTACACTGTTCTCACCCTGACCCCAGTTCCTCTTGCTCCCCTCCCATGTGCCATACACCTTCATGCACGCTAATGATGCCAAATATATACAGCCACTTCCCATACGCTGCGCGCAAAATACCAACCAGTGCTCCTGCGGTGCTCACTTCTGGATATAACAGCAGCCACTCTTATCAACTATTGCTTGAAGTGTTGTAAATTGAAATATATGCGTTATGGAGCCTAACCAGAGCCAAGGCAATAAGGCACTGTATGGCACTTTTTGTTAGAAACTAATAAAGAAATTTAAAAAAAAAAGAAAAAAAAAGAAACAGAGTAAACAACATCCAGGAGCAAACGAATACATCTACTCTCCTCTCAATTGAGTACAGACACACATAGACATGTTCCTGATTGAGAAGGTCTTGGCACATAGGGTGGGACCACTGGATATATGAGCCTCCTTAGCTCCCAACCCTCTCTTAATGAGGAAACACTGGGAATATAGGAACTCCATGAATATCGACCTGGCATATTTCTGCTGAGGGATTGGAAGATGTGGTATTTCGCACTAGAGTGAACATTATTTTAAAGAGAACAAACCTATAGGACAGGATGAGGCCAATGAATGAGATGTCATTAAAGTAGTCATGGAGAGGTGCCTGAAGACCACATGTGAGGTTAGATTCACAGTGATTCAGGGCATATCAGTCATGGAGTCAAAACTGGGATAATTAGAGCTACAAGCTATCTCACACCCACATTGACGTAAAAACCTTTTAGGGACGGAAAATAAATATTATACTCTGATTGACAGGCTGCAAGGGATCAATTAAAAAGATTACATAACTAGGCAACATAGTGAAGATGATTGGTCTTGAAAATTATTTGTGTGGTTAGTGAGATCAACCATAGACCAGAAACCCGTTTGCTCCATACACTCAGTTACAGGTGATATTTGCTATACAAAGAAGGCTATTAATGACATCTTTGCTGCCTACTGCTATTAATGATCAGCCTTTCCCACTGCCCCCAGACATACAGGATATTACAGGTTATCAACAAGAGGTGCATCTGACCCAACTGACCCCTAATAAAGTAGCTTTGATTGACACCACCCTCACAGCACCAGAAACTGGCACAGCTGTAAACCAAGTGGCCAAGGTTAGAAACTCCTGGAGCAAATGGCCTACCGGCTGACATTATGCTACCTGTCAACCAAGATTAGCCTCTAATCACTTCACACACATAAAAAAGAGCCAGCGAGGTGACTGCTTCCTCAAAAGGCTGGGAAGGCAGCGATAGTGGTGCTTTTCAAACCTGGAAGAGGCTTCTTGGTTGTCAAATCGTATAGAAAATACAAACGAGAGCAACCTCTTAACCGACCTATCTGCTTTCAAGAAAATGGCAATGGCTCTCATTACAAAATTCACTGTACAGCATAAATACACAGAAATGAAACAGTTTTCACTTACATTATATTTATTATATATATACACATAGTCTGCCGCATCGGTGTAACCTTAGAAGAGCAATGGCAATGTTAGGCAAAAAGCTTTAAGACATCAACAAAGCCGACATTGCCTTTAAATATATTGAGACCTGTGAATAGGATATAGTACATTTCAACATAGCACATCATTTTAATATGTCGTCTTTAGTCTGTCGACCATTATTTATGTTTAGATCTTACAAGGCATGAGTGTTAATATAATGCAAAACATCTAAAATAGGTTGCAATCTTGTTGAACTTCACTCATATCTAGATCTTCGGGGGTAATCCATGACAAGAGTAAACATCACAATAATGAATGACCGTGCACTAGACACCAATTGACCACGTCTCCAAAATAGTTTTGAATGCTCGAAAACAGAATCTCAGCGTCTTTCCATAGGATTCGCTATAATAAGCAGTCGTATAACATCTCTGCTTTTTCTTATCTGTATGATATTCTGATTTGTGAATACCCTTTTTAACTGTATGCTTTTCTACTTACACAGATGGGTTTTTCTCGGATTTAAAACTACAGATACCTTTAAATAGGTGAAAATGAATATTCTCAAAGGACCTCTAAATAATATTTAATCCTGATGCTATATTTGGGTAAGATTTCTTTTGAATCCAATGATGTTTAAAGGCCAACCATTATGTATAACAACTTAAATGACTAGACATTCCCTGCATTACAGGTTGCAGTTGAAAGCTACAACACTTTCCAATATCGAGATAATCCTTGCTGATTCAAGTATCTTTCATATAAGATTTTGAATATTGCGTAGAAGATCTATTTCCTTTATTTGTGTAAGTAGGATACCTATAATAGGGAATCCCCATATTTAAAATCATAGGCCGAAATTTAACCTAACATGTACAAATCTTTCTTATTGCAGCTACTGCCTAAATCCCAATGTGGACATTCCAACACTTTGGAAAACGATAACGCGTCTTCAGCCTACTGTTTAGACATGTAGGTTCAAGTTAGTTTTCAAATGCTACTCTACCTCTGGTGAAGCAAGTCTAAACACAATGTATCCCCCCTGTTGTTTTTATTTCACCTATGGCGTGTATCTGCATGTTAACTTCTCAAATTTAGGTTTTTCCACTTCCTGTCATTCAGAACCACATCACACCTTACGGCTCTCTTTCTTTAATATGGAGTTCTGAACATGTTTTCTTTGTTTGGAGTAGTCACACTATCTTTATTGTTGGGCACGAAAATATGCCAAAAACTTTTGGAATATGCTTTTGGAAAAGATACAGCATATATACTGATACATAAAATTTTATTGTTACAGATAGAACCCCCAGACAATTTTTAAGATGGAACGTGTATTCTATTGGCCCTGAAGAAGGTGATAACAACTTGTTTTCACCGAAACGTACGTAGGCCAGCAACACACATCTTTTAAACTCACCCAAGAATTACGACAAGAAAACGATTATTAAAAACTTAAAAGTCGGACACGTGTTTGTGTTTTGGAATGTAATGATTTAAGGCAAACTAAATTATGGTAGTAGTGTTTTCACTTAAGATGTGGTTTCTTTATGAATTTGTTTGTGTAGTATGTTAGTTGGTGTGTATGAGAAGTTTGAAAGGTGAGAATGGATGAATGATAGAATGTTAACAATTTTTACATTTCGCTTTGGGGGTTATCTGCATATAAATTTGTGCACAGAAAAGTGAAGAAATGTCTCTCTCTTTCATGGAAAAAAATGTGTTAATAATTCCTATGTAATGTGTTTATTAATGTAAAAATCTTTTTATAAAGGAGGGAAAAAAGCATATATAAAAAATCAAATATACATGTAATAAATAAATATAATGTAAATGAAAACTGATTCATTTCTGTGTGTTTATGCTGTACAGTGAATTTTGTAATGAGAGCCATTACCATTTTCTTTAAAGCAGATAGGTCAGATAAGAGGTTGCTCTATTTTGTATTTATTTTCCCCCTCCTCTTAGGCCTCGAAGAAACAGGGGGTACCTTAGTATAAGTAGATGTCAAATCCTACAGGCCATTGTCCATGTTCAAAACACAGTATAAGATTTTGGGGAAGGTGTTACTCAATAGACGTTCACCACTATTGTTGACATTAGAACACCTGAACCAGAGTGGGTTCATCCCTGGCAGTAATACCCACTGTCTCTTTTGTGTGCTGGATAGGATGTTGTGGGCCTTCCTGTATGTGGCAGTGGCCGCGTTAGACAGAGAGAATCTTAACTTCCACCTGGAGAAAAACAGCGACAACAACACCACCACCCTACTCGACAACCTCGCCAACCTCGGACTCAAACAACTGGTGAACACCCCAACCCACATCGCTGGCCACACGCTCGACCCCATCTTCTCCACCAGCCACCACGTCTCCTTCAGCCACTCCTCCGGACTACACTGGACCGACCACAGATGCACCCACTTCACATTCAAAAAGAATACATCCCACCACCACACGCAACAAATCCCCCGCAGAGACTGGAGAAAAGTCACCACAGACCAGATCCTCTCATCGCTGAGCCAGAACCCACCAACAAACACCGCTGAAACCAACAACGCAGCCCACAGCCTCGCACAGTGGATCACCAACTGCTCCGACGAGACCTCGCACCTCTGAAGAACCCCCGAGGCATGACTGGCTACAGGAAATCTCCATGGTTCACAGACGCCCTCAAAGAATCAAAGAAGTACTGCCGAACCGTCGAAAAAACCTGGCGCCACGAACAAACTACAGCAAACATGACAGCCCTCAAGACCGCCATCCGCAAACACCAGCAGCTGATACTCACCACAAAAAGTACATCATTCAAAGAGCCACTAGACAGCAACACCCACAACAGCAAGGAACTCTTCAACATCGTCAAAGAACTCTCCAACCCCAGCACCAGCAACAACGACATCACACCATCGCAAGAACTCTGCAACTCCCTCGCCACGTTCCTCCACTGAAAGATCGCAGATATACACGACAGCTTCGGACCCCAGACTCCGCCTCCAGTCACCGAACCAACGACCCCCAACACCACCCTCAGTGCCTGGACCCCCATCAGCACTGAAGAAACCACCAACGTCATGAACTACATCCACTCCGGCTCCCCCTCGGACCCATGCCCCCATCATATCTTCAAACATAGCCGACACCATCATCGCACCCCATCTCCGAAACATCATAAACATCTCGTTCGCGTCAGCCACCTTCCCCGAGAGCTGGAAGCACGCAGAAATCAACGCCCTTCTGAAGAAACCCACAGCAGACCACAAAGACCTCAAGAACTTCCGCCCCATCTCCCTTCTTCCCTTTCCGGCCAAGGTCATTGAGAAGACCGTCAATAAACAGCTGACTGCTTTTCTCAAAACAAACAACTCGCTCGACCCTTCCCAGTCCGGTTTTCGAGCCAACCACAGCACCGAGACCGCCCTCATCGCAGCCACCGACGACATCAGGACTCTGATGGACAATGGAGAAACAACCGCCCTCATCCTCCTGGACCTCTCGGCAGCCTTCGACACCGTATGCCATCACACCATAATAATATGCCTCTTCAACACTGGGATCCAAGGAAAGGCCCTGGACTGGATCACCTCGTTCCTCTCTGACAGAACCCAGAGAGTTCGCCTCCCTCCCTTCCGCTCAGAAGCCACCAAAATCATCTGCGGCGTACCCCAAGGATCCTCGCTCAGCCCAACACTCTTCAATATCTACATGAGTCCCCTTGCCGCAATCGCACGCACACACAACATCAACATCATCTCCTATGCCGACGACACCCAGCTGATACTCTCCCTCAATAAAGACCCAGCCACCGCCAAAACCAACCTACAGGAAGGAATGAAAGACGTCGCAGAATGGATGAAGCTCAGCCGCCTGAAGCTGAACTCAGACAAGACGGAGGTCCTCATCCTCAGACAATCCCCCTCCGCCTGGGACGACTCCTGGTGGCCCTCAGCACTGGGCTCCCCACCGTCACCCTCGGACCAAGCACGCAACCTGGGATTCATCCCGGACTCCACCCTCACGATGACCAAGCAACTCAACGCCGTCTCGTCATCATGCTTCAACACCCTGCGCATGCTCAGAAAACTATTCCGGTGGATCCCCACCGAAACCAGAAAGACGGTCACCCAGGCCCTCGTCTCTAGCCGACTGGACTACGGAAACGCCCTATACGCAGGAACTACCGTCAAACTCCAGAAGAGACTACGCATACAGAACGCCTCCGCAAGACTCATCCTTGACATCCCTCGCCATAGCCACATATCCGCCCACCTGAGAGACCTACACCGGCTCCCCGTCAACAAGAGGATCACATTCAGGCTCCTCACCCACGCACACAAAGCTCTCCACGACATGGGCCCTGAATACCTCAACAACCGCCTCACGTTCTACACTCACACCCGCCGGCTCCGCTCTGCCAGCCTCGCCCTCGCCATCGTCCCACGGATCCGCAGAGCCACAGCCGGAGGAAGATTGTTCTCCTACCTGGCCGCCAAGACATGGAACTCCCTCCCCACACACCTTCGACTGATCCAGGACCATCTCACCTTCAGGAGGCACCTCAAGACCTGGATATTCGAGCAGTAGCAGCACCCTCCCCTCCCTTCAGCGCCTTGAGACCCTCTATAAATGTTTTGATTGATTGATTGATTGAGAGAAGGCCTTTGATACCCACTTGTGGAAATATACCTTCAGGGTGCTTCGGCGGCTCACACTGGGGGTGAACCTAATTGGCTAAATTTGTTTAGTATACACCAAACCTTTAACTAGTGTTTTTATGGGTAAAACAATCTCATCACAGTGGCCAATACAAGGCAGCAGCCAACAGGGTTGCCCTTTGTCCACCTTGGTGTGTGCCAAGGCCATGGAGCCGTTGGTGTGCATTCCGAGGGATGGGCCACCGAATTAGGTAATAAAGCTTCCACACACCTCCCGCATGATTTCATTATATGCAGACAGCACCTTCCTGTATCTCTATTATCCCCCAAGTAGTCTACCCAGGATGATGAAGGCTTTGGGAATCTTTGGAAATATCTCAGATGTATGCATTAAATGTGACGTATCATTCCAGTCTAAATACTGACCATACTTACCTACAGCAACACAGATCATTACTAAGCTGGGAACCTGTCCCCTTTCGGTACCTGGGAGTTCAGATATATCCCACAAATGTTCATATTTTGAGGGGTAATATTGATATGGTAATGACAGTCACAAGACAATCACTTCAGTTGATTCCCCCTTTCATCAATGGGCACGATAGCAATTATGAACATTGTAATCCAGCACCGCACACTAATGATCATATTCAGGGAACAGTTCTTCAGGGAGCTTTGGACCCTGCAAACTGTACTCTTGCGGAAAACCGGCTGGAAATTAAGCTTATTATCTGGCTACTCAGTTATGGTGGGATAACCAATGGTTTGAAAACCGCAGTGACCATCAAGGGACCAAACTGAGAGCAGCGCTTGAGAGTGTTTCACTGCAGGAGGTTCTTTCTGAGAAATTGAAGGTGATAGTGCTATAGAGCAAGCCAATTTGTATGGCACAACAGTGTTGGGTTAGATACACTCAAAGAATTGGGGGGAGTTGTACCACATTCTCCAGAATTGCCTTTATGTTGCCTATCTTACTTTTAACTTATGACTAGAACGCATGACAGAATCTTGTGGTCAGAGGCGGCCTTAACCACCAGGAGAGAACTATATGCAGAAGGGACCATATATTCATTTGACTCCCTTACAGCATAATATGGGCTGCTAGTTAAACGTTCGTATTATAATAAGTAGTAGTTAAGGCAGTCAAGTTGACATGGGGAGACAAACACCCTGAACTCCTGCGTTCCGACTTCCTCACAATCCTTTTCACATATGGGTTATGCAGACATGCCATCATGATACTGCATGCGAAATTGGTCCCTATCATGTATGCGATTACATCAGCAGTCAAATAATGATGTAAAGAAGTGATATGGAAGTAGCTCACAAAAGGCCCGATTCACAGAACTAACTTAAGACAAAATCCTAAACTTACTACCATTTTGGTATTCACAGAAGTTAGGAGTCCTAACTTTAGGACTCATAAATGCCTTCTGTGAATACCGAAAGTCTTAAAGTTAGGATTTTTCTTAGTTGAGGAGTAGTAAAGTTAGGACTCCTAACTTTAGGACTCCTGAATGCCTTCTGTGAATGCCGAAAGTCTTAAAGTTAGGATTTTTCTTAGTTTAGGAGTAGTAAAGTTAGGACTCCTAACTTTAGGACTCCTAAACTGTCTTTAGTTAGTTCTGTGAATCTGGCCCACTGTTTTTTATTATAGCAAGCACAAAAAGAAAACAATTGCTCTGAATTCAAAAGGATATGGGTGATTGGAATAATATTGTCTCACTATCCTTTAAATACTCTGTACAGGAAAGTATTAGAACACAGATATTAAACAACAATCAGAGGTATCTAAATTGGATGCAAATCAATTGGGAGAACCCGTTTCCCAAAGAGTCTCTAAAAGGTAGCACAACAATGTCAGTCGTCAGAATACATATAAATGCCTGCACTCCGTAGCATGTGTCATTTCTGTTATGAAATGTTAGTTCATAAAATTTCCTTTGTATACACAAACCAAAGAATTCCATATAACATTTATTCTTCATTTTTTTAGTCTACTGGGTCAATCACTCTCAGACTTCATAAGGGCTTTGATAAAAGTCTTGCCTCTAGGATTTCCGAAGCTTCCTAGTCCATATCTGAGAAGAGACATGCCATCACTCTTAGTGTAAGTTTAGGATTGCCCTGGGCTTTATTTCCCACCACAACCAGGGAGCAGTTTGTGAGGAGCACATTGCTTCCCGCAACAGCAACCATCAGATATACCCAGAGCTGCTGATCTCGAGACCTAGCCCTCCCAACACCCCTATCCACCTGGAACAGTGCCCGTTAATGATACTGTCTTGGAATGTGGCTGTGGTGACGACAAAGCTGACACTTCCACACTGGATCCAATTAATGGAATCCTTTAATAACTGTCTACTCCAGGAAACCTGAAGTACCATCGCATTGTATATGCTTGAGTTTGTAACATTCCATCATCCAGCCAACCAGAACAAAGTTGGTCGCCCTTCAGAGGGATTGTTAGTTTGGGTGAAGATAGAGCTTAACTACCAAGTTTGTGAGCTCTCCTGTAACAGCCCTGATATTTTGGCTATCCGCCTAAAGGGCAAAACAGGCAGCACCTTGGACATTTTCTATATCTATGTGCGAGGAATTGGGGGTGGTAGATCTACCACCCTGTAAGATCTCAAGGAGCTCCTAGGGGCAAGGCGCTCCTCGTACAGCTTGATTCTAGCAGGGGACTTTAATGTCAATTTTGAACCCCTGGGGAAGGAAAACAATAGCAAGGAAAGAGAAGAAGATGACTATTGGCTAGTCCCCCATCAGGAAATGGTATCAAGTCGCATTACAGCTAAAGCCATTACCCTGGGGCATGGACTACGGGCCACAAATGGGCGGAGTAAGTCCGACAAAATGGGTGCCAATACCTTTAATAGGTCTAAGCCGTATTGACTACTTCCTTCTTGGCCTAACGCTTTGGCCATTGCTTATAGGTATGTCTGTGGGTACATGTGTAGATAGTGGCCACAATCATTTGAGCATGAGCCTCACATCACCTTGGGATGGGACTCTTATAAAGCCATCTTTCGTAGTGACTAGAGAACTCCTTCCATCGAATGACAACCACCCCTTAAAGTGGCACAAGCTGATTCTAGATGAGGCCAAGCACCAGGCCCTCAATTACGAACTAGTTTCGGGTCTGCTGGACTTAAAGTCTTGCTTGAGTATTGGGAAGGCCAGGAACTTATTTCTCTTAGACATTCCAGCCTCTTCAAACAACTGGCTGCTCATTTTAACAACCCTTTATCACATCCACAGCACAGCCACGTGGTACCAAAGCAGACCGTTTGGTTTAACCGTGAGTGTAGGCAACTTAAACAACAACTAGTGTCTTCTCTTAGATCCCACTCGAGCAAGACAGTAAGAGACCTGAGATGGGCGTATAAGAAAGCTAAAGCAAGAGCAAAATTAGAGTGGGACGATAATAGATGGAGGCTAATCGGTGAGGCATGTGCTGCCAATGATGAACTGTTTTGGCAGATAGTGTTGTGTGGGGATGCCCATAGGGCCTCTCTACCAGCTGGTAATATAGCAATCTCTGTCTGGCAAGACCATTTCAAACTTTTGCATGCAGATTCTTTGTCCACAGATTTAGACCCACGCAAGCTTGCCCTGCCCTTGATCTATACTAAGGAGTTCTTTACTAATGTAGAAATACAGACTTCTATTAATTCAATTGTTCAAGCAAAAGCTGATGGAATTCTTGGCGACTTCTTTTGACACGATAAGGAGAATTGGTCAGCCTATATTTTGATTTTGTTAAATGCTGTTGCAGCAGGAGCTCCAGTAGCTCCATCATGGAATGGCACTGAGGTGATTCCGATATATAAAAAAGGTGACAGATTGTCCCCTACCAAATAGACCAATAAGCCTTATCGACTCTATCCAGAAAGTGGTCAGTTGAGCTCTGTTGAATAAGAAACAGTTCTGGATCAGTGAGAATAACATTCTATCCCCATTCCAAGCAGGCTTTAGAGCCAAAAAGGGAACAATTGATCGGGTCTATTGCTTAATTGTACTCTCGTGGAAGACCTGTGGTCACTGGCCGGGGTAGCCTATATGTGGCTTTTATCGACCTCAAAACAGCATTCGACCATGTTCCCAGACATATATTGTGGTAATGTTTAGCTGACATGGGGATACCACCAGAGATTCTGTCTATGGTAATTCGCCAATTTTAAACAAAAAGAAGGAGAGAGAGAATATATTACCTGGAAATGGATTCGTTCTCCCTGGGTTACATTTATAAACAAGAGGAATCCATTAAGTAATGGGTTAACAGTGTCCCTACTTTGGTTGGGAACACGTTTGGTGTTTTTGGGTACCCCTCACACACCAACAGGCCCCTTGGTGTCATGCTTCATCATCGGGGTCATCGTATCCCTCTACGGGATACGGCGTGCTGCGACCAACGCTTACGCGGGAGCACTTCTTGACTATGTGTGGTGTATTGTGAGGGATTTTTTTATATATATGTGAGTGCTGTGGTGGGGTTTAGGATAGTGAGTGGAGATTTAAAAAGGACCTGAATGCAAAAAAACTTTAATTGGTCCCCGAGTTGGTACTATTAAAAAGGGTACATGAGGAGGTGTGGCGTAGTTTTATGTGCGCCGCCTCCTTGTGTGTGTCAACATGTTTCGATGTAAAAACATCTTCTTCAGGACTGGGGTACACAAATCCCCACCTTACTCACGTTTTTCTAATCTTGTTTTTGAATATTTACAAAAAAGTGATATTTACAAGTGAAGGTATGTCAATGTACCTACTTAACAACCGCTATTTAGCTGACCTGTGGAGGGAAAGGACAAAAAAGTTTTTTTCAGGTGATCCCTTCCTTCAAAAAACCATGGGTTTGTTCACCCGTGGTGCTGGTCATGCAAAAAGATGTGCGGTTTATAATTTATCAGGACACAAGAGTGTCATTCTACACATAATGAACGTGCCTAAGGTGAAAATTTTTTGGAAAAATCAAAAATTCGAAAAATATTCGAATAAAGACACCTACAAGACAGACACACATATAACATAAAACACACGCTCTAATGTCAGGACCGTAGAAAGAGCCCTGTGGTATTATCTTAGTTTCGTGATTAGTGGAGAGATTACTGTGATGCTCACAGTGGGCAAAACATACTGTTTAGTAAGGAGTTTATTGCTCCATGAGACCGTTTTTAACGTAGGGGTTACCCGGGCTTCCTTGCTGCCTGTAAAGACAAAGGAACAAATAATATACACACATCCTGCTATTTGGTTTTCTAGTACTTACATATTGCTCAGGGGTTGTTAAGTTCTTCCGTTTTTTTGGTATTACTCACGGGTCTATGAGGAGAATCCCTCTTCGCTGCCCCTTACGCCGCCTCCGCTGGTTGTGGGAGTGCGATTACAGAGGGCCTTTATATACTCGCTAATACGCCCTTAATTAGATAATTGGTGACCGGGGCGGCCCATATTTGGTTCGCCGGTAATTGGGTTTTGTTCCCTGTATTTCTCCCAAAGAAGGCGCATGCGTTGCAGTCAGCCGCATTCGCTAGCGCTTGCACGTTAAGCTTGGTGGTCTTTCTTTTCTACGCGCATGCCCACAAACGTGCTCCTACACTCCCTCGACTTTTCTGAGAGTCGGGTTTGTGTCTGAAGCGGTTTCGTTTGTAAACAACGATCGTTTTTGGCAAAAGAAAACTATCTGCGTAAGGGGATTGCTTATAACAGTGATTGCCAAAAGGGATTTCTTATCATTTCAGAAACTGCTAAGTGTAACATGGGTTCTTGCCCGTTTTCGGTCTAAAAGGTTTTATGTACACTCCATTCTTAATAATAAATGGCAATACTGGTACAATGTTTTTTAAGGGGGTTATGATCAGGATACCAGTGGTTGTGTGCACTGGGTTCTTGGTAGATATATTTAGTGTATAGTATTAGCGTTGCTTCCTAACGATGTTTTTATGTCTTTAGTTGCCCCCAGGGGATATCATCATTTAGACCTGATATATGGGTACCCAAACGGAAAACCCAACGTTGTTCTTTTTCAAAAAGACCATGTTCTGTGGGTAATTGTTCAATCACGGTCCAATAGATGTCATTGACACAATGTCCCATCTCCAGAAAGTGAATCGCCATTTTCGTAGTACTCTTTTTGCACCGTATATTGCTCTTGTGTTCATTGAGCCTGGTTTTCACTGCTCTGGTTGTCATGCCAATGTACTGGACAGGAACAGACTAATTTGCATACAGCCAGGTTCTAAAACTGGGATGGTGCAGTGAGCTAAAAAACGGTGTTGGATCTAGCCCTGATCTCTTGACTGGGTGAGAGTATTCTGCTTAATTCAGAGACTCTGTCCCTCACCACCCCTTGTTGTAAATATTTTTGTCCACCCTAAGCGTGGAAGGGTGTACTCAGACATGAGTCCCTTGCTCATTGCACCATCAGGATTCAAGCAAGCCGGGCCGAAGACGGCTGTAATGCCAGAAACCGGTCCCCGGAAGCTTGTTTCCTTCCCAGTGTAAGAATTGGCTTTTGTAGTTTGGTTTGTCCTGTTCCCATCATGCACTGGGACAGGAACAGACTAATTTGCATACAGCCAGGTTCTGAAACTGGGATGGTGCAGTGAGCTAAAAAACGATGTTGGATCTAGCCCTGATCTCTTGACTGGGTGAGAGCATTCTGCTTAATTCAGAGACTCTGTCCCTCACCACCCCTTGTTGTAAATATTTTTGTCCACCCTAAGCGTGGAAGGGTATACTCAGACATGAGTCCCTTGCTCATTGCACCCTCAGGATTCAAGCAAGCCGGGCCGAAGACGGCTGCAATGCCAGAAACCAGTCCCCGAAAGCTTGTTTCCTTCCCAGTGTAAGAATTGGCTTTTGTAGTTTGGTTTGTCCTGTTCCCATCATGCACTGGGACAGGAACAGACTAATTTGCATACAGCCAGGTTCTGAAACTGGGATGGTGCAGTGAGCTAAAAAACGGTGTTGGATCTAGCCCTGATCTCTTCACTGGGTGAGAGTATTCTGCTTAATTCAGAGACTCTGTCCCTCACCACCCCTTGTTGTAAATATTTTTGTCCACCCTAAGCGTGGAAGGGTATACTCAGACATGAGTCCCTTGCTCATTGCACCATCAGGATTCAAGCAAGCCGGGCCGAAGACGGCTGTAATGGCAGAAACCGGTCCCCGGAAGCTTGTTTCCTTCCCAGTGTAAGAATTGGCTTTTATAGTTTGGTTTGTCCTGTTCCCATCATGCACTGGGACAGGAACAGACTAATTTGCATACAGCCAGGTTCTGAAACTGGGATGGTGCAGTGAGCTAAAAAACGGTGTTGGATCTAGCCCTGATCTCTTGACTGGGTGAGAGTATCCTGCTTAATTCAGAGACTCTGTCCCTCACCACCCCTTGTTGTAAATATTTTTGTCCACCCTAAGCGTGGAAGGGCATACTCAGACATGAGTCCCTTGCTCATTGCACCATCAGGATTCAAGCAAGCCGGGCCGAAGACGGCTGTAATGACAGAAACCGGTCCCCGGAAGCTTGTTTCCTTCCCAGTGTAAGAATTGGCTTTTGTAGTTTGGTTTGTCCTGTTCCCATCATGCACTGGGACAGGAACAGACTAATTTGCATACAGCCAGGTTCTGAAACTGGGATGGTGCTGTGAGCTAAAAAACGGTGTTGGATCTAGCCCTGATCTCTTGACTGGGTGAGAGTATTCTGCTTAATTCAGAGACTCTGTCCCCCACCACCCCTTGTTGTAAATATTTTTGTCCACCCTAAGCGTGGAAGGGTATACTCAGACATGAGTCCCTTGCTCATTGCACCATCAGGATTCAAACAAGCCGGGCCGAAGACGGCTGTAATGCCAGAAACCGGTCCCCGGAAGCTTGTTTCCTTCCCAGTGTAAGAATTGGCTTTTGTAGTTTGGTTTGTCCTGTTCCCATCATGCACTGGGACAGGAACAGACTAATTTGCATACAGCCAGGTTCTGAAACTGGGATGGTGCAGTGAGCTAAAAAACGGTGTTGGATCTAGCCCTGATCTCTTGACTGGGTGAGAGTATTCTGCTTAATTCAGAGACTCTGTCCCTCACCACCCCTTGTTGTAAATATTTTTGTCCACCCTAAGCGTGGAAGGGTATACTCAGACATGAGTCCCTTGCTCATTGCACCATCAGGATTTAAGCAAGTCGGGCCGAAGACGGCTGTAATGCCAGAAACCGGTCCCCGGAAGCTTGTTTCCTTCCCAGTGTAAGAATTGGCTTTTGTAGTTTGGTTTGTCCTGTTCCCATCATGCACTGGGACAGGAACAGACTAATTTGCATACAGCCAGGTTCTGAAACTGGGATGGTGCAGTGAGCTAAAAAACGGTGTTGGATCTAGCCCTGATCTCTTGACTGGGTGAGAGTATTCTGCTTAATTCAGAGACTCTGTCCCCCACCACCCCTTGTTGTAAATATTTTTGTCCACCCTAAGCGTGGAAGGGTATACTCAGACATGAGTCCCTTGCTCATTGCACCATCAGGATTCAAACAAGCCGGGCCGAAGACGGCTGTAATGCCAGAAACCGGTCCCCGGTCCCCGGAAGCTTGTTTCCTTCCCAGTGTAAGAATTGGCTTTTGTAGTTTGGTTTGTCCTGTTCCCATCATACACTGGGACAGGAACAGACTAATTTGCATACAGCCAGGTTCTGAAACTGGGATGGTGCAGTGAGCTAAAAAACGGTGTTGGATCTAGCCCTGATCTCTTGACTGGGTGAGAGTATTCTGCTTAATTCAGAGACTCTGTCCCTCACCACCCCTTGTTGTAAATATTTTTGTCCACCCTAAGCGTGGAAGGGTATACTCAGACATGAGTCCCTTGCTCATTGCACCATCAGGATTCAAGCGAGCCGGGCCGAAGACGGCTGTAATGCCAGAAACCGGTCCCCGGAATCTTGTTTCCTTCCCAGTGTAAGAATTGGCTTTTGTAGTTTGGTTTGTCCTGTTCCCATCATGCACTGGGACAGGAACAGACTAATTTGCATACAGCCAGGTTCTGAAACTGGGATGGTGCAGTGAGCTAAAAAACGGTGTTGGATCTAGCCCTGATCTCTTGACTGGGTGAGAGTATTCTGCTTAATTCAGAGACTCTGTCCCTCACCACCCCTTGTTGTAAATATGTTTGTCCACCCTAAGCGTGGAAGGGTATACTCAGACATGAGTCCCTTGCTCATTGCACCATCAGGATTCAAGCGAGCCGGGCCGAAGACGGCTGTAATGCCAGAAACCGGTCCCCGGAATCTTGTTTCCTTCCCAGTGTAAGAATTGGCTTTTGTAGTTTGGTTTGTCCTGTTCCCATCATGCATTGGGACAGGAACAGACTAATTTGCATACAGCCAGGTTCTGAAACTGGGATGGTGCAGTGAGCTAAAAAACGGTGTTGGATCTAGCCCTGATCTCTTGACTGGGTGAGAATATTCTGCCTAATTCAGAGACTCTGTCCCTCACCACCCCTTGTTGTAAATATTTTTGTCCACCCTAAGCGTGGAAGGGTATACTCAGACATGAGTCCCTTGCTCATTGCACCATCAGGATTTAAGCAAGTCGGGCCGAAGACGGCTGTAATGCCAGAAACCGGTCCCCGGAAGCTTGTTTCCTTCCCAGTGTAAGAATTGGCTTTTGTAGTTTGGTTTGTCCTGTTCCCATCACGCACTGGGACAGGAACAGACTAATTTGCATACAGCCAGGTTCTGAAACTGGGATGGTGCAGTGAGCTAAAAAACGGTGTTGGATCTAGCCCTGATCTCTTGACTGGGTGAGAGTATTCTGCTTAATTCAGAGACTCTGTCCCTCACCACCCCTTGTTGTAAATATTTTTGTCCACCCTAAGCGTGGAAGGGTATACTCAGACATGAGTCCCTTGCTCATTGCACCATCAGGATTCAAGCGAGCCGGGCCGAAGACGGCTGTAATGCCAGAAACCGGTCCCCGGAAGCTTGTTTCCTTCCCAGTGTAAGAATTGGCTTTTGTAGTTTGGTTTGTCCTGTTCCCATCATGCACTGGGACAGGAACAGACTAATTTGCATACAGCCAGGTTCTGAAACTGGGATGGTGCAGTGAGCTAAAAAACGGTGTTGGATCTAGCCCTGATCTCTTGACTGGGTGAGAGTATTCTGCTTAATTCAGAGACTCTGTCCCTCACCACCCCTTGTTGTAAATATTTTTGTCCACCCTAAGCGTGGAAGGGTATACTCAGACATGAGTCCCTTGCTCATTGCACCATCAGGATTTAAGCAAGTCGGGCCGAAGACGGCTGTAATGCCAGAAACCGGTCCCCGGAAGCTTGTTTCCTTCCCAGTGTAAGAATTGGCTTTTGTAGTTTGGTTTGTCCTGTTCCTATCATGCACTGGGACAGAAACAGACTAATTTGCATACAGCCAGGTTCTGAAACTGGGATGGTGCAGTGAGCTAAAAAACGGTGTTGGATCTAGCCCTGATCTCTTGACTGGGTGAGAGTATTCTGCTTGATTCAGAGACTCTGTCCCCCACCACCCCTTGTTGTAAATATTTTTGTCCACCCTAAGCGTGGAAGGGTATACTCAGACATGAGTCCCTTGCTCATTGCACCATCAGGATTCAAACAAGCCGGGCCGAAGACGGCTGTAATGCCAGAAACCGGTCCCCGGTCCCCGGAAGCTTGTTTCCTTCCCAGTGTAAGAATTGGCTTTTGTAGTTTGGTTTGTCCTGTTCCCATCATGCACTGGGACAGGAACAGACTAATTTGCATACAGCCAGGTTCTGAAACTGGGATGGTGCAGTGAGCTATAAAACGGTGTTGGATCTAGCCCTGATCTCTTGACTGGGTGAGAGTATTCTGCTTAATTCAGAGACTCTGTCCCTCACCACCCCTTGTTGTAAATATTTTTGTCCACCCTAAGCGTGGAAGGGTATACTCAGACATGAGTCCCTTGCTCATTGCACCATCAGGATTCAAGCGAGCCGGGCCGAAGACGGCTGTAATGCCAGAAACCGGTCCCCGGAAGCTTGTTTCCTTCCCAGTGTAAGAATTGGCTTTTGTAGTTTGGTTTGTCCTGTTCCCATCATGCACTGGGACAGGAACAGACTAATTTGCATACAGCCAGGTTCTGAAACTGGGATGGTGCAGTGAGCTAAAAAACGGTGTTGGATCTAGCCCTGATCTCTTGACTGGGTGAGAGTATTCTGCTTAATTCAGAGACTCTGTCCCTCACCACCCCTTGTTGTAAATATTTTTGTCCACCCTAAGCGTGGAAGGGTATACTCAGACATGAGTCCCTTGCTCATTGCACCATCAGGATTTAAGCAAGTCGGGCCGAAGACGGCTGTAATGCCAGAAACCGGTCCCCGGAAGCTTGTTTCCTTCCCAGTGTAAGAATTGGCTTTTGTAGTTTGGTTTGTCCTGTTCCCATCATGCACTGGGACAGGAACAGACTAATTTGCATACAGCCAGGTTCTGAAACTGGGATGGTGCAGTGAGCTAAAAAACGGTGTTGGATCTAGCCCTGATCTCTTGACTGGGTGAGAGTATTCTGCTTAATTCAGAGACTCTGTCCCTCACCACCCCTTGTTGTAAATATTTTTGTCCACCCTAAGCGTGGAAGGGTATACTCAGACATGAGTCCCTTGCTCATTGCACCATCAGGATTCAAGCAAGCCGGGCCGAAGACGGCTGTAATGCCAGAAACCGGTCCCCGGAAGCTTGTTTCCTTCCCAGTGTAAGAATTGGCTTTTGTAGTTTGGTTTATCCTGTTCCCATCATGCACTGGGACAGGAACAGACTAATTTGCATACAGCCAGGTTCTGAAACTGGGATGGTGCAGTGAGCTAAAAAACGGTGTTGGATCTAGCCCTGATCTCTTGACTGGGTGAGAGTATTCTGCTTAATTCAGAGACTCTGTCCCTCACCACCCCTTGTTGTAAATATTTTTGTCCACCCTAAGCGTGGAAGGGTATACTCAGACATGAGTCCCTTGCTCATTGCACCATCAGGATTCAAGCGAGCCGGGCCGAAGACGGCTGTAATGCCAGAAACCGGTCCCCGGAATCTTGTTTCCTTCCCAGTGTAAGAATTGGCTTTTGTAGTTTGGTTTGTCCTGTTCCCATCATGCACTGGGACAGGAACAGACTAATTTGCATACAGCCAGGTTCTGAAACTGGGATGGTGCAGTGAGCTAAAAAACGGTGTTGGATCTAGCCCTGATCTCTTGACTGGGTGAGAGTATTCTGCTTAATTCAGAGACTCTGTCCCTCACCACCCCTTGTTGTAAATATGTTTGTCCACCCTAAGCGTGGAAGGGTATACTCAGACATGAGTCCCTTGCTCATTGCACCATCAGGATTCAAGCGAGCCGGGCCGAAGACGGCTGTAATGCCAGAAACCGGTCCCCGGAATCTTGTTTCCTTCCCAGTGTAAGAATTGGCTTTTGTAGTTTGGTTTGTCCTGTTCCCATCATGCATTGGGACAGGAACAGACTAATTTGCATACAGCCAGGTTCTGAAACTGGGATGGTGCAGTGAGCTAAAAAACGGTGTTGGATCTAGCCCTGATCTCTTGACTGGGTGAGAATATTCTGCCTAATTCAGAGACTCTGTCCCTCACCACCCCTTGTTGTAAATATTTTTGTCCACCCTAAGCGTGGAAGGGTATACTCAGACATGAGTCCCTTGCTCATTGCACCATCAGGATTTAAGCAAGTCGGGCCGAAGACGGCTGTAATGCCAGAAACCGGTCCCCGGAAGCTTGTTTCCTTCCCAGTGTAAGAATTGGCTTTTGTAGTTTGGTTTGTCCTGTTCCCATCACGCACTGGGACAGGAACAGACTAATTTGCATACAGCCAGGTTCTGAAACTGGGATGGTGCAGTGAGCTAAAAAACGGTGTTGGATCTAGCCCTGATCTCTTGACTGGGTGAGAGTATTCTGCTTAATTCAGAGACTCTGTCCCTCACCACCCCTTGTTGTAAATATTTTTGTCCACCCTAAGCGTGGAAGGGTATACTCAGACATGAGTCCCTTGCTCATTGCACCATCAGGATTCAAGCGAGCCGGGCCGAAGACGGCTGTAATGCCAGAAACCGGTCCCCGGAAGCTTGTTTCCTTCCCAGTGTAAGAATTGGCTTTTGTAGTTTGGTTTGTCCTGTTCCCATCATGCACTGGGACAGGAACAGACTAATTTGCATACAGCCAGGTTCTGAAACTGGGATGGTGCAGTGAGCTAAAAAACGGTGTTGGATCTAGCCCTGATCTCTTGACTGGGTGAGAGTATTCTGCTTAATTCAGAGACTCTGTCCCTCACCACCCCTTGTTGTAAATATTTTTGTCCACCCTAAGCGTGGAAGGGTATACTCAGACATGAGTCCCTTGCTCATTGCACCATCAGGATTTAAGCAAGTCGGGCCGAAGACGGCTGTAATGCCAGAAACCGGTCCCCGGAAGCTTGTTTCCTTCCCAGTGTAAGAATTGGCTTTTGTAGTTTGGTTTGTCCTGTTCCTATCATGCACTGGGACAGAAACAGACTAATTTGCATACAGCCAGGTTCTGAAACTGGGATGGTGCAGTGAGCTAAAAAACGGTGTTGGATCTAGCCCTGATCTCTTGACTGGGTGAGAGTATTCTGCTTGATTCAGAGACTCTGTCCCCCACCACCCCTTGTTGTAAATATTTTTGTCCACCCTAAGCGTGGAAGGGTATACTCAGACATGAGTCCCTTGCTCATTGCACCATCAGGATTCAAACAAGCCGGGCCGAAGACGGCTGTAATGCCAGAAACCGGTCCCCGGTCCCCGGAAGCTTGTTTCCTTCCCAGTGTAAGAATTGGCTTTTGTAGTTTGGTTTGTCCTGTTCCCATCATGCACTGGGACAGGAACAGACTAATTTGCATACAGCCAGGTTCTGAAACTGGGATGGTGCAGTGAGCTATAAAACGGTGTTGGATCTAGCCCTGATCTCTTGACTGGGTGAGAGTATTCTGCTTAATTCAGAGACTCTGTCCCTCACCACCCCTTGTTGTAAATATTTTTGTCCACCCTAAGCGTGGAAGGGTATACTCAGACATGAGTCCCTTGCTCATTGCACCATCAGGATTCAAGCGAGCCGGGCCGAAGACGGCTGTAATGCCAGAAACCGGTCCCCGGAAGCTTGTTTCCTTCCCAGTGTAAGAATTGGCTTTTGTAGTTTGGTTTGTCCTGTTCCCATCATGCACTGGGACAGGAACAGACTAATTTGCATACAGCCAGGTTCTGAAACTGGGATGGTGCAGTGAGCTAAAAAACGGTGTTGGATCTAGCCCTGATCTCTTGACTGGGTGAGAGTATTCTGCTTAATTCAGAGACTCTGTCCCTCACCACCCCTTGTTGTAAATATTTTTGTCCACCCTAAGCGTGGAAGGGTATACTCAGACATGAGTCCCTTGCTCATTGCACCATCAGGATTTAAGCAAGTCGGGCCGAAGACGGCTGTAATGCCAGAAACCGGTCCCCGGAAGCTTGTTTCCTTCCCAGTGTAAGAATTGGCTTTTGTAGTTTGGTTTGTCCTGTTCCCATCATGCACTGGGACAGGAACAGACTAATTTGCATACAGCCAGGTTCTGAAACTGGGATGGTGCAGTGAGCTAAAAAACGGTGTTGGATCTAGCCCTGATCTCTTGACTGGGTGAGAGTATTCTGCTTAATTCAGAGACTCTGTCCCTCACCACCCCTTGTTGTAAATATTTTTGTCCACCCTAAGCGTGGAAGGGTATACTCAGACATGAGTCCCTTGCTCATTGCACCATCAGGATTCAAGCAAGCCGGGCCGAAGACGGCTGTAATGCCAGAAACCGGTCCCCGGAAGCTTGTTTCCTTCCCAGTGTAAGAATTGGCTTTTGTAGTTTGGTTTGTCCTGTTCCCATCATGCACTGGGAAAGGAACAGACTAATTTGCATACAGCCAGGTTCTGAAACTGGGATGGTGCTGTGAGCTAAAAAACGGTGTTGGATCTAGCCCTGATCTCTTGACTGGGTGAGAGTATTCTGCTTAATTCAGAGACTCTGTCCCCCACCACCCCTTGTTGTAAATATTTTTGTCCACCCTAAGCGTGGAAGGGTATACTCAGACATGAGTCCCTTGCTCATTGCACCATCAGGATTCAAGCAAGCCGGGCCGAAGACGGCTGTAATGCCAGAAACCGGTCCCCGGTCCCCGGAAGCTTGTTTCCTTCCCAGTGTAAGAATTGGCTTTTGTAGTTTGGTTTGTCCTGTTCCCATCATGCACTGGGACAGGAACAGACTAATTTGCATACAGCCAGGTTCTGAAACTGGGATGGTGCAGTGAGCTAAAAAACGGTGTTGGATCTAGCCCTGATCTCTTGACTGGGTGAGGGTATTCTGCTTAATTCAGAGACTCTGTCCCTCACCACCCCTTGTTGTAAATATTTTTGTCCACCCTAAGCGTGGATGGGTATACTCAGACATGAGTCCCTTGCTCATTGCACCATCAGGATTCAAGCAAGCCGGGCCGAAGACGGCTGTAATGCCAGAAACCGGTCCCCGGAAGCTTGTTTCCTTCCCAGTGTAAGAATTGGCTTTTGTAGTGTGGTTTGTCCTGTTCCCATCATGCACTGGGACAGGAACAGACTAATTTGCATACAGCCAGGTTCTGAAACTGGGATGGTGCAGTGAGCTAAAAAACGGTGTTGGATCTAGCCCTGATCTCTTGACTGGGTGAGAGTATTCTGCTTAATTCAGAGACTCTGTCCCTCACCACCCCTTGTTGTAAATATTTTTGTCCACCCTAAGCGTGGAAGGGTATACTCAGACATGAGTCCCTTGCTCATTGCACCATCAGGATTCAAGCAAGTCGGGCCGAAGACGGCTGTAATGCCAGAAACCGGTCCCCGGAAGCTTGTTTCCTTCCCAGTGTAAGAATTGGCTTTTGTAGTTTGGTTTGTCCTGTTCCCATCATGCACTGGGACAGGAACAGACGAATTTGCATACAGCCAGGTTCTGAAACTGGGATGGTGCAGTGAGCTAAAAAACGGTGTTGGATCTAGCCCTGATCTCTTGACTGGGTGAGAGCATTCTGCTTAATTCAGAGACTCTGTCCCTCACCACCCCTTGTTGTAAATATTTTTGTCCACCCTAAGCGTGGAAGGGTATACTCAGACATGAGTCCCTTGCTCATTGCACCATCAGGATTCAAGCAAGCCGGGCCGAAGACGGCTGCAATGCCAGAAACCGATCCCCGGAAGCTTGTTTCCTTCCCAGTGTAAGAATTGGCTTTTGTAGTTTGGTTTGTCCTGTTCCCATCATGCACTGGGACAGGAACAGACTAATTTGCATACAGCCAGGTTCTGAAACTGGGATGGTGCAGTGAGCTAAAAAACGGTGTTAGATCTAGCCCTGATCTCTTGACTGGGTGAGAGTATTCTGCTTAATTCAGAGACTCTGTCCCTCACCACCCCTTGTTGTAACTATTTTTGTCCACCCTAAGCGTGGAAGGGTATACTCAGACATGAGTCCCTTGCTCATTGCACCATCAGGATTCAAGCAAGCCGGGCCGAAGACGGCTGTAATGCCAGAAACCGGTCCCCGGAAGCTTGTTTCCTTCCCAGTGTAAGAATTGGCTTTTGTAGTTTGGTTTGTCCTGTTCCCATCATGCACTGGGACAGGAACAGACTAATTTGCATACAGCCAGGTTCTGAAACTGGGATGGTGCAGTGAGCTAAAAAACGGTGTTGTTTCTAGCCCTGATCTCTTAACTGGGTGAGAGTATTCTGCTTAATTCAGAGACTCTGTCCCTCACCACCCCTGGTTGTAAATATTTTTGTCCACCCTAAGCGTGGAAGGGTATACTCAGACATGAGTCCCTTGCTCATTGCACCATCAGGATTCAAGCAAGCCGGGCCGAAGACGGCTGTAATGGCAGAAATCGGTCCCCGGAAGCTTGTTTCCTTCCCAGTGAAAGAATTGGCTTTTATAGTTTGGTTTGTCCTGTTCCCATCATGCACTGGGACAGGAACAGACTAATTTGCATACAGCCAGGTTCTGAAACTGGGATGGTGCAGTGAGCTAAAAAACGGTGTTGGATCTAGCCCTGATCTCTTGACTGGGTGAGAGTATTCTGCTTAATTCAGAGACTCTGTCCCTCACCACCCCTTGTTGTAAATATTTTTGTCCACCCTAAGCGTGGAAGGGTATACTCAGACATGAGTCCCTTGCTCATTGCACCATCAGGATTCAAGCAAGCCGGGCCGAAGACGGCTGTAATGCCAGAAACCGGTCCCCGGAAGCTTGTTTCCTTCCCAGTGTAAGAATTGGCTTTTGTAGTTTGGTTTGTCCTGTTCCCATCATGCACTGGGAAAGGAACAGACTAATTTGCATACAGCCAGGTTCTGAAACTGGGATGGTGCTGTGAGCTAAAAAACGGTGTTGGATCTAGCCCTGATCTCTTGACTGGGTGAGAGTATTCTGCTTAATTCAGAGACTCTGTCCCCCACCACCCCTTGTTGTAAATATTTTTGTCCACCCTAAGCGTGGAAGGGTATACTCAGACATGAGTCCCTTGCTCATTGCACCATCAGGATTCAAGCAAGCCGGGCCGAAGACGGCTGTAATGCCAGAAACCGGTCCCCGGTCCCCGGAAGCTTGTTTCCTTCCCAGTGTAAGAATTGGCTTTTGTAGTTTGGTTTGTCCTGTTCCCATCATGCACTGGGACAGGAACAGACTAATTTGCATACAGCCAGGTTCTGAAACTGGGATGGTGCAGTGAGCTAAAAAACGGTGTTGGATCTAGCCCTGATCTCTTGACTGGGTGAGAGTATTCTGCTTAATTCAGAGACTCTGTCCCTCACCACCCCTTGTTGTAAATATTTTTGTCCACCCTAAGCGTGGAAGGGTATACTCAGACATGAGTCCCTTGCTCATTGCACCATCAGGATTCAAGCAAGCCGGGCCGAAGACGGCTGTAATGCCAGAAACCGGTCCCCGGAAGCTTGTTTCCTTCCCAGTGTAAGAATTGGCTTTTGTGGTTTGGTTTGTCCTGTTCCCATCATGCACTGGGACAGGAACAGACTAATTTGCATACAGCCAGGTTCTGAAACTGGGATGGTGCAGTGAGCTAAAAAACGGTGTTGGATCTAGCCCTGATCTCTTGACTGGGTGAGAGTATTCTGCTTAATTCAGAGACTCTGTCCCTCACCACCCCTTGTTGTAAATATTTTTGTCCACCCTAAGCGTGGAAGGGTATACTCAGACATGAGTCCCTTGCTCATTGCACCATCAGGATTCAAGGAAGTCGGGCCGAAGACGGCTGTAATGCCAGAAACCGGTCCCCGGAAGCTTGTTTCCTTCCCAGTGTAAGAATTGGCTTTTGTAGTTTGGTTTGTCCTGTTCCCATCATGCACTGGGACAGGAACAGACTAATTTGCATACAGCCAGGTTCTGAAACTGGGATGGTGCAGTGAGCTAAAAAACGGTGTTGGATCTAGCCCTGATCTCTTGACTGGGTGAGAGTATTCTGCTTAATTCAGAGACTCTGTCCCTCACCACCCCTTGTTGTAAATATTTTTGTCCACCCTAAGCGTGGAAGGGTGTACTCAGACATGAGTCCCTTGCTCATTGCACCATCAAGATTCAAGCAAGCCGGGCCGAAGACGGCTGTAATGCCAGAAACCGGTCCCCGGAAGCTTGTTTCCTCCCAGTGTAAGAATTGGCTTTTGTAGTTTGGTTTGTCCTTTTCCCATCATGCACTGGGACAGGAACAGACTAATTTGCATACAGCCAGGTTCTGAAACTGGGATGGTGCAGTGAGCTAAAAAACGGTGTTGGATCTAGCCCTGATCTCTTGACTGGGTGAGAGTATTCTGCTTAATTCAGAGACTCTGTCCCTCACCACCCCTTGTTGTAACTATTTTTGTCCACCCTAAGCGTGGAAGGGTATACTCAGACATGAGTCCCTTGCTCATTGCACCATCAGGATTCAAGCAAGCCGGGTCGAAGACGGCTGTAATGCCAGAAACCGGTCCCCGGAAGCTTGTTTCCTTCCCAGTGTAAGAATTGGCTTTTGTAGTTTGGTTTGTCCTGTTCCCATCATGCACTGGGACAGGAACAGACTAATTTGCATACAGCCAGGTTCTGAAACTGGGATGGTGCAGTGAGCTAAAAAACGGTGTTGGATCTAGCCCTGATCTCTTCACTGGGTGAGAGTATTCTGCTCAATTCAGAGACTCTGTCCCTTACCACCCCTTGTTGTAAATATTTTTGTCCACCCTAAGCGTGGAAGGGTATACTCAGACATGAGTCCCTTGCTCATTGCACCATCAGGATTCAAGCAAGCCGGGCCGAAGACGGCAGTAATGGCAGTAACCGGTCCCCGGAAGCTTGTTTCCTTCCCAGTGTAAGAATTGGCTTTTATAGTTTGGTTTGTCCTGTTCCCATCATGCACTGGGACAGGAACAGACTAATTTGCATACAGCCAGGTTCTGAAACTGGGATGGTGCAGTGAGCTAAAAAACGGTGTTGGATCTAGCCCTGATCTCTTGACTGGGTGAGAGTATTCTGCTTAATTCAGAGACTCTGTCCCTCACCACCCCTTGTTGTATATATTTTTGTCCACCCTAAGCGTGGAAGGGTATACTCAGACATGAGTCCCTTGCTCATTGCACCATCAGGATTCAAGCAAGCCGGGCCGAAGACGGCTGTAATGCCAGAAACCGGTCCCCGGAAGCTTGTTTCCTTCCCAGTGTAAGAATTGGCTTTTGTAGTTTGGTTTGTCCTGTTCCCATCATGCACTGGGACAGGAACAGACTAATTTGCATACAGCCAGGTTCTGAAACTGGGATGGTGCAGTGAGCTAAAAAACGGTGTTGGATCTAGCCCTGATCTCTTCACTGGGTGAGAGTATTCTGCTCAATTCAGAGACTCTGTCCCTTACCACCCCTTGCTGTAAATATTTTTGTCCACCCTAAGCGTGGAAGGGTATACTCAGACATGAGTCCCTTGCTCATTGCACCATCAGGATTCAAGCAAGCCGGGCCGAAGACGGCAGTAATGGCAGAAACCGGTCCCCGGAAGCTTGTTTCCTTCCCAGTGTAAGAATTGGCTTTTATAGTTTGGTTTGTCCTGTTCCCATCATGCACTGGGACAGGAACAGACTAATTTGCATACAGCCAGGTTCTGAAACTGGGATGGTGCAGTGAGCTAAAAAACGGTGTTGGATCTAGCCCTGATCTCTTGACTGGGTGAGAGTATTCTGCTTAATTCAGAGACTCTGTCCCTCACCACCCCTTGTTGTATATATTTTTGTCCACCCTAAGCGTGGAAGGGTATACTCAGACATGAGTCCCTTGCTCATTGCACCATCAGGATTCAAGCAAGCCGGGCCGAAGACGGCTGTAATGCCAGAAACCGGTCCCCGGAAGCTTGTTTCCTTCCCAGTGTAAGAATTGGCTTTTGTAGTTTGGTTTGTCCTGTTCCCATCATGCACTGGGACAGGAACAGACTAATTTGCATACAGCCAGGTTCTGAAACTGGGATGGTGCTGTGAGCTAAAAAACGGTGTTGGATCTAGCCCTGATCTCTTGACTGGGTGAGAGTATTCTGCTTAATTCAGAGACTCTGTCCCCCACCACCCCTTGTTGTAAATATTTTTGTCCACCCTAAGCATGGAAGGGTATACTCAGACATGAGTCCCTTGCTCATTGCACCATCAGGATTCAAGCAAGCCGGGCCGAAGACGGCTGTAATTCCAGAAACCGGTCCCCGGTCCCCGGAAGCTTGTTTCCTTCCCAGTGTAAGAATTGGCTTTTGTAGTTTGGTTTGTCCTGTTCCCATCATGCACTGGGACAGGAACAGACTAATTTGCATACAGCCAGGTTCTGAAACTGGGATGGTGCAGTGAGCTAAAAAACGGTGTTGGATCTAGCCCTGATCTCTTGACTGGGTGAGAGTATTCTGCTTAATTCAGAGACTCTGTCCCTCACCACCCCTTGTTGTAAATATTTTTGTCCACCCTAAGCGTGGAAGGGTATACTCAGACATGAGTCCCTTGCTCATTGCACCATCAGGATTCAAGCAAGACGGGCCGAAGACGGCTGTAATGCCAGAAACCGGTCCCCGGAAGCTTGTTTCCTTCCCAGTGTAAGAATTGGCTTTTGTAGTTTGGTTTGTCCTGTTACCATCATGCACTGGGACAGGAACAGACTAATTTGCATACAGCCAGGTTCTGAAACTGGGATGGTGCAGTGAGCTAAAAAACGGTGTTGGATCTAGCCCTGATCTCTTGACTGGGTGAGAGTATTCTGCTTAATTCAGAGACTCTGTCCCTCACCAACCCTTGTTGTAAATATTTTTGTCCACCCTAAGCGTGGAAGGGTATACTCAGACATGAGTCCCTTGCTCATTGCACCATCAGGATTCAAGCAAGTCGGGCCGAAGACGGCTGTAATGCCAGAAACCGGTCCCCGGAAGCTTGTTTCCTTCCCAGTGTAAGAATTGGCTTTTGTAGTTTGGTTTGTCCTGTTCCCATCATGCACTGGGACAGGAACAGACTAATTTGCATACAGCCAGGTTCTGAAACTGGGATGGTGCAGTGAGCTAAAAAACGGTGTTGGATCTAGCCCTGATCTCTTGACTGGGTGAGAGTATTCTGCTTAATTCAGAGACTCTGTCCCTCACCACCCCTTGTTGTAAATATTTTTGTCCACCCTAAGCGTGGAAGGGTATACTCAGACATGAGTCCCTTGCTCATTGCACCATCAGGATTCAAGCAAGCCGGGCCGAAGACGGCTGTAATGCCAGAAACCGGTCCCCGGAAGCTTGTTTCCTTCCCAGTGTAAGAATTGGCTTTTGTAGTTTGGTTTGTCCTGTTCCCATCATGCACTGGGACAGGAACAGACTAATTTGCATACAGCCAGGTTCTGAAACTGGGATGGTGCAGTGAGCTAAAAAACGGTGTTGGATCTAGCCCTGATCTCTTGACTGGGTGAGAGTATTCTGCTTAATTCAGAGACTCTGTCCCTCACCACCCCTTGTTGTAAATATTTTTGTCCACCCTAAGCGTGGAAGGGTATACTCAGACATGAGTCCATTGCTCATTGCACCATCAGGATTCAAGCAAGCCGGGCCGAAGACGGCTGTAATGCCAGAAACCGGTCCCCGGAAGCTTGTTTCCTTCCCAGTGTAAGAATTGGCTTTTGTAGTTTGGTTTGTCCTGTTCTCATCATGCACTGGGACAGGAACAGACTAATTTGCATACAGCCAGGTTCTGAAACTGGGATGGTGCAGTGAGCTAAAAAACGGTGTTGGATCTAGCCCTGATCTCTTGACTGGGTGAGAGTATTCTGCTTAATTCAGAGACTCTGTCCCTCACCACCCCTTGTTGTAAATATTTTTGTCCACCCTAAGCGTGGAAGGGTATACTCAGACATGAGTCCCTTGCTCATTGCACCATCAGGATTCAAGCAAGCCGGGCCGAAGATGGCTGTAATGCCAGAAACCGGTCCCCGGAAGCTTGTTTCCTTCCCAGTGTAAGAATTGGCTTTTGTAGTTTGGTTTGTCCTGTTCCCATCATGCACTGGGACAGGAACAGACTAATTTGCATACAGCCAGGTTCTGAAACTGGGATGGTGCAGTGAGCTAAAAAACGGTGTTGGATCTAGCCCTGATCTCTTGACTGGGTGAGAGTATTCTGCTTAATTCAGAGACTCTGTCCCTCAGCACCCCTTGTTGTAAATATTTTTGTCCACCCTAAGTGTGGAAGGGTATACTCAGACATGAGTCCCTTGCTCATTGCACCATCAGGATTCAAGCAAGCCGGGCCGAAGACGGCTGCAATGCCAGAAACCGGTCCCCGGAAGCTTGTTTCCTTCCCAGTGTAAGAATTGGCTTTTGTAGTTTGGTTTGTCCTGTTCCCATCATGCACTGGGACAGGAACAGACTAATTTGCATACAGCCAGGTTCTGAAACTGGGATGGTGCAGTGAGCTAAAAAACGGTGTTGGATCTAGCCCTGATCTCTTGACTGGGTGAAAGTATTCTGCTTAATTCAGAGACTCTGTCCCTCACCACCCCTTGTTGTGCACATAAAACTACGCCACACCTCCTCATGTACCCTTTTTAATAGTACCAACTCGGGGACCAATTATAGTTTTTTTGCAACCCCACGAGTCAGGTCCTTTTTAAATCTCCACTCACTATCCTAAACCCCACCACAGCACTCACATATATATAGAAAAAATCCCTCACAATACACCACACATAGTCAAGAAGTGCTCCCGCGTAATCGTTGGTCGCAGCACGCCGTATCCCGTATAGGGATACGATGACCTCGATGATGAAGCATGACACCAAGGGGCCTGTTGGTGTGTGAGGGGTACCCAAAAACACCAAACGTGTTTCCAACCAAAGTAGGGACACTGATAACCCATTACTATATGGTAATTCGCCTTCATAATGCAAACTTTGCAAAAATCCATTGCAGAAAAAAAGGGCAGTTTACTGATCCCATACCTGTCAATAGGGTTATCCACCAAGGATGCATCTTAGCTCCCACACTGTTTTCATTATAAATGAACAGTGTTGTTCAATTTTTTTACAGCAGGATCCTTCCGGTGCCCCAATGCTGGGAGGTGATAGGATCGCGACACGTCTGTTCACGGAGGACATCCTGCTGGTGTCAAAAACTCGTGGGGGATTACAGAAACTGCTCTCCCATTTTAAAGATTTATCTGAAAAGCATGGTCTCGAGATCAACACCTTTAAAACTATGTTTTTAATGATCAACCCCCATAAGTCCTATAAGGGCAGACCATCTCTGGGCGGTAACTTACTGGAGAGGGCAACCACCTTTGAATATTTGGGAATAACCCTCTCTGAGACCATTTCGTGGAAGCACCAAGTGGCTAAATCCTCTTTGAAATGTTCTCAAGTAGCTAGGGCTATAAGTAAGGAACAGAGCTCCTCCCATAGCAAACCAGTGGCGGTGCCTCTAAAGTAAGTGCCGCCCTCTATTGAGCTGAGCAGTTGGGGTTTGACAGGATGGATGACCTTTCTTGGGCTGAGAATACATTTCTGAGGAGTCTAGTCCAACTTCCCAGAGTACCCCTCTTCATCCCCTAAAGTTAGACCTGGGCAAGAAATCCATTGTCGACAAGGCAAAGCTCCGTCCTGTGCTATTCTACCGGAGAATATGGTCAACTCCTGAGCTAAACTCCTATGCCAAGGCACTTGAAGAAGTTATTTCACTAGACAAATAGACCAAACTAGGGTGACTAAAGAATTTAAAGCATCTGCTAGCTGACATTGGGCCAGGGGATCTGTTAGAGCATAGGGACCTCGTATCAATCTCCTCCAAAACTGAAAAGAAACTGCAGCGCTGGGTCTCCCTCCAAGTCGCTGCTAAATCTAATAAGGGCCAGTAAAGTAAGGATTTTACAGACTTTAAGTCCATTTCCCTCTAAGAACCTTTCTTAGATATCCTTCAAATCCCACTGGACAGGAAGCTGTATATGCAGTTCAGGTTTGGCACGCTTCCACTCAACGTTTGCACTGGCTCATGGCGCAATACTAGCGTAGCTACACGGTTCTGCCCTCTATGGACTGCATCACTCGATTCTCCAGCGCACCTATTCTTTGCCTGCCCTGCCTATTTTCACCCCAGAACTAAGTGAGCTATACCCCTATGTAAACAGCTGGGGACCCGAGCCCACACTGAAGTCCTGCGTATAATAAGATCTGATTCTAGACAAGATATTGCTTGTTCAGGTGCAGAGTTCATGGGCCATATTTGGGGCAGAAGGAGGAATCTACTGCTAAGAGGAGGAGATTGTTAATGTTGCATTTTATTGCTAAACCTTTTCGTATTAAATAGTTACATAGTACTCCTAGTGGATTTGTACATGTTTGTGATGCAGGTTGTTCTATGTTTCGGGGACTCAGAGGGACCAGGACCATGTGATTAGTTACAGTACGGGCCACGTGATGCGAGGAGAACCCATTAGTGGGCTTTGAATTTGTAACAATGATTAGTTTTAATTAGGCCTATGAACAGGCTATGTTTTATTGTTTTATCATTTATATTTTTTGTATGAAATTAGATGTATATGTGCTTTCTGAATTCGTTATTGCACTTTATCTCCCGTTCAACTTTGGACAATAGAATGTATGAGTTGATGGGCATATTGTACTTTTATGGCCAACGACCGAATAAAATGACTGTTGATGAAAGGTCTTGTACTTCCTAAATCCACTTATCTCAAATGCTCATTTGACTAAAAGTCTTAAATATACACTCAACCTGTAATCAAAACGCTTCGACACCAGTCCCAACGTTTCGAATGATATCCCCTTCAATATCCACAGTTGTACCTTTCTTTAATGGTTCAAATTCAAATTGTCTTTAGGGAAAGGGTGTACCACAGCATCCCAAAGTTTGGCTTGCACATGGATTTGACACCAAAAGCAAGCAAGCTGTTGTGTGCAGCCATTTTTATTGTTTAGAACACCAATGGACTTGATGGTGGGTGATGGTGATAGCGGGAGGCAACGGTGAATTTGAAAGTTAGAGTGAAGAGATAGGGAGTGCCAATGAGACGTAGTGAAATGAGAATTTTGTAAATGGGCATCTAGTACAGAAGAGAAGACACTGTATGAAGGATAACAGGGACATGGGTAGTTCTTACCTTGTCATAAGTTGAATAATGTTCCTTTACACATTTGGCAATGAAATTGTTGAAGTTTGCATAAAAAGTACGTGCCGACTTAATAGCAGGAGAGGGAAGATAGCGCAAACCAGGTATGTAATCTGCAGGATTGGTGGCACTCGCAGCTTTTAAGAAATCAGAATTTAGTTTGAGTAGGTGAATGAATTCTGCATCATTATGGTCATACCTTTTTCCAAAACAAAGGGCGCATACAACATTGCCAACTGCACTTAAAACAGAACTGAGTGGATTGAAACTCTTGGCCTTAGACGACAGTCCTAAAAACATCTTTACTAGTTCAGAAGCTTCATCAGAGACATGTTCTTCAAGAAGGCAAGAAAAAGTGGATGATTTTGCTTCGGACGTTGCGAAAGTTCTTAGAGAATTCTTGGCAATTTTTTTTTGAACTTTCCAACTTTCTCCCACGTCTTCCGAGAAGCTCATGCTTTTCCCTCCGGCAAAGAAGGAAAACGTTATCATTTTTGGCCTGCCTGCAAACGTGTCTCCTTTTTTCAGCAGTGCCTCTTTCACAGTCTCGAAGCCGCTGAGAACTACAACTGGTACAAACCCTAATTTTAATTTTATTACATCTCCGTATGTTGCCCTCATTTGAGTAAGTGGTAGATGCGGATACTCTCCAAGCTGGAACAGATTTCCCACAATTGGCCACCCCCATGGTCCTGGGGGAGATGGATGCTTCCTATTTATACCTTCCATGAATTTCATGAAGAGAAAGATAATCACCATGGCAAGCAGGGCATAGGTTACCGCTGATGATGAAACTTCAAGAGCCATGTTTACGAGAGACGATCTGAAACATAAAATGGTGCTTTTTAAATTATGACTATTTAAAATGATTCGATATACAATATGCTTAGTATAGAATGTTTGTTAGTTGACATTTAATGTATAAATAGCATTAACATTTCCATTCTGACTATATGTAGCATGTGCTGTCAGAACATGCCTGTCCCCATAAACAAAACTGTAACCAGTGGACCAATAGAAATTGTATTGGTATTTCTTTTCACTCTCTCTATCTCTCTCTCTCTCTCTCTCTCTCACACACACACCTTTTTTCAAGCCTTTCAGACTTTTTATGAGGCCTATGTCAAAAACAAGGTGTGGAGCTTACAGAACACTTCTTCTGTTTTTTTGCCAGGTGTTAGGGTAAGCTGATTCTAAAGTCTAAATTATGAGATAGGAGGATTTAGGTGTGGGTATTCTATATCCTTGAAATAACATGTCTGCCCGGTATACATACACTTAAGTCAGCCTATGCGGAGTTTTGGTCCGTGGGATGGAGAATAACATATGGTCCCAGCACCAGAGATATATGCTCAGAATTACTGGGTCCAAACCAGAACCCGGAGCATGGACGTCATTTAGGGGTCAATCCTGCGACCCCTGGCATGCCCCTTGTGACCATTGGGACTGCCTTTGCGACCCCTAGCGTCAGCAGTGGCAAAATCAGTGGCAGGAACAGGAGCAGCTCATCCTTATGGACATCGGTGGGAGGATTCTCTCACCTCGGTTTTTGACAATGTTTTATTATACTAATAATTAATAATATTTTATTATTCGCGATTAGTTTATTCAAAAATGGAGTACAAATAGCTGGAATATGGCCTTCCCTGGCAGCTGAGGTAAGTTACAAAAAATGACTGTAAATGGATGTATGTTGTGTGCGTGCGTGCAGTTTTGAGTGTGTTTATGTAACAAAAAGTGTGTGTATGTGTGAATGTGTGTGCATGTGTAGGTAGAGTGTGTGAGTGAGTGTGTGTGTATGTGTAAATGCATGTGTATGTATAAGCATATGCATGTGTGAGTGAAAGTGAAGGTCAAGGGGCATGTGGCTACCTCTGGCAATTTGGTGGATTGGCGTCCATGACCCAAAGTCCCCATTCAAATCAGGTCCCATTTAAAACCTTCTCTAGACAACAGTAAATGAAACTGGGGATGTGGGGGGGGGGCTGTCCAAGAGGTGAAGTGGAGGGCATCGGGAACTAAGTGAAACTTGATCTGGCAGGAGGACCCATGCCTGCTACGATTTTCCTGATCACATTTTCCAGCTGGTAAAATCAGGCCCACTGATAAATCAAATTCTGTTCTGATTTATTGTAAATTAACATACATTTTGAAAAGAAGACCAGAATAAACTTAGTTTCTATCAAAAGTCAATTCAATTCAATTAAAAAAAGTCTTTATTTCGATTATTCATCTTAAAAGACATCAATTAAAAAAGAAATACCTAATACAGGTGGGCGCAAGCAGGATTTACACCGTAAAACTAACAATAAATAAGTAAGAATATAAATACATATATTTACAATTTTAAAACAATTCATTACGACAGAATTAAATATGTTACACATTAGACTTTTCCTTTATCTACAACAGCGAAGACTAAAAACCACTAAATTTCTATTTCATACCATGCCATACTCAAGGATAACTTATGACTAGCTATAAGGAGCCCCCATTTTTCTCCCAAAAGACCAACTCAGGAACTTAGCCTCCCCTATAACTGCGATGTCGTTGCAACCAGTTTTCAATAACCTTTTGGCGACCATCGCGGAGCTGGTTCCCATAGTTCTACAAAGGGGTTTAAGCCACATACTTCAGGGTTGCTGGTAGGCGGGGCAAACGTATAGGAGGCGGCCAATGTCTTCAATATGTTCAGGGCAAAATGGGCATTTATCTCCGGTGCCTGATATCCATTTACATGTGAACTTCCTAAGTGGGAGTGTCTCAACTCGAAACTGGTGATAAAGCTTGCGATCTCTAGGTTTCGGTATTAGATCCCAATAACATTCCATGCTCGGTTCATCTTTAAGCTCACAAAAGTCTCTAGACAGGGGTGAGCTAGTCATAGCAGAGAACCTCCTGATTTTAATAAGGTTCCAGTATGCCGCTCTGTAAGTTATTTTAAGTGGGAATTCTGCAGACTCTGTACTATCCCACAGGTCCCTCATCCCCATGTCGGTGAGCAGAGATTTGATACTAATCAACCATGTAATTTTGTTCGAGCAGTCCAGACCCCTTACTTCTTTCAGGCCCCTTGCAAATAAATGTAATTCTGGAGTAATCCAGAGCCTTCTCCAGAAAGCCAGTATCCTATACCTTGCTATATCCTCGATTGCATGACAACCAAGATCTAGCAGGAGAGGGATATGCGGGGTCGATATGGGGAGGCCACGATTGATCTTAAGAATTTGTTCTGGGCTAGTGCTAGATGGTATAGATTACTCGCTCCCCAAATCTCAGTGCCATATAAATTTGCAGGGATGATTTTCATGGAGTACATTTTAACAACCGGGGTTACAGTCTTGGTTTGTGACTGCCTATGTTCCTTAATCATTGCACCTGCTAGTTGAGAGTGTTTCAGCACCAGTAGCTTCAGTTGGGGAGCCCATCTCAATTTTTCGCCAAAGGTAACCCCTAAGTAGGTGAAGACGTTGGTCTGCTCCAAGAGCTTCACGCTCATGAAAACACTTGAAGTGATGGGCCTAGCCCGTGGAGAACCATGCACTTAGTCTTCTGTACATTGACCACCAGATCATGATCGCAGCAGAACTCCTCAAACCGAGAAAGAGCCCGCTGGAGCCCCTGTCTCGTCTTGGATAAAATCAGGGTGTCATCTGCGAACATGAGCTGGGGCACCCTTTGGCCGGCTAGCACAGGCACGACCGTAGGGTAGTTGTTAAAGTACTGCACCACACCATTTATGAATAATGCAAATAGGGTGGGTGCTAGCGCGCACTCTTGGCGGACGCCCTTCCCCACTTTGAATTTCTCTGCGACCACCCCTGGTTCCCCCAACAGACCTGGGCGTAATTAGAATTGTGTAGTGTTACCACAAAGGCAACCAATTCCTTAGGCATCCCTAGACCTAGCAAGACACCCACAGTTTGGATATTGGGACTAGGTCAAACACAGATTTTAGGTCCACGAAAGCAGCAAAGATCATACCCTTACCCAAGAGGACCTCCTTCTAATAGAGCAGGACAAGTCTAAAGGCTTGATCCAGGGTCCCCATGTGGGCCCGAAACCCGGCTTGTAGTGGGGAAAGGATGTTTGCTTCAAGCATCCAACACTGGATCCTTCCCAATATAACTCTTGCTAAGATTTTTTGCAAGGCATCGATAAGGCTTATGGGCCTGTAATTGGCCGGCACGGAACGATCGCCCTTCTTGTAGATCGGAATGATTTCCTGGCCGCACCAAGATGCAGGAATTGAGGCTCCCCTTGCTAATGAATTGATTACATTCGTTATATATGGTATCCAGAGATCGGGGTCCTGCTTAAATAAGTCTGGTGGAAAACAATCGGGCCCAGGGGCCTTGCCACTTGGGATAATTTTCAAGACAGCCTCATCCTCTTTAGTGCTAAATAGCAAGGGGGCTTCTAGGGTCATTTGCAGGGCAGGCGCTTCGCTTTCCATGCCCTTCTGAAATTGGGTTTCGAAAAAGGCAACCCACTGCTGTGGTTCCACGTTGTTATTTGGAATAATAGACCTCTGCCTTTTTCCCCATTTTATAAAATCCCAAAACTGGGTCATGTTCCTGCCTTTGCATGCTAGTAGCAGGTCCTGCCAGCGCCCCTCGTCCCAGTCTCTTATTGCCTTTTTTAGGGTGATTTTATAAGCTGATCTAGACTGTTGGATAGAACAGTAGTTCCTTGATTTAATGGCTGCCACTACAACCTTGTGTGCAAGCCTACATGGTTCGTTATACCATAAGTTAGGTTTAAGGACGGTAATCTTCTTAATTGGCTTGGTGTCAATAAAAAATCTTTTCAACCCGTTTAAAAGCTGGTTGTGGGTCCCTGCTAATTGGTATTCAGGACCTCTTGTGAGCCACATTCATTAAGTTTCTTTAATGACCCTTTTACTAGTGCCCTAATCTCTAGCACTTTCCTTTCATTAAGCGCCACCTTGGCCCATCTGACTTTTCTCAAATCATTTCCCAAGATTACTTGGTTGGGGCAGGTGGCGGCCTCCGATGGGAGTGTGCCACAAAAGCTTCTGTCGTTCAGAGTAAGGACCAGAGGATTATGGTCACTTTCGGGGCGACCTTGGACTTCCATATCTAGCACTAGGTGCCATGTCTCCAAATTCACAAAAATGTAATCTATACGGCTTTTAGAGCGCCCATTGTCAAAGGTTGCAGCACCCAAGGTATCGGACGTTGTCCTTCCATTCACTGCCCTGAGACCCCAATCGAGGCACAACCCTTTAACTTGTAGGGCTGCCTCAGTCCATTTTCTAATAGACTGGAGGTCCAGCTGTGGCACTCCCCAAAGCATATCCACCTCGTTGCTAAGCCTGCCATCTTCCAGGTCCAGGAGGTTCGAAGCAGGTATTAAAGTCACCTGCAATTAATAAGATTGCATTGTGTGCTCCTTTAGCTAAATGGGTCTCAAGGGCTGCTATGACCTGTGAGCACCTACCACCCGGTTGTCCCCTTGCATAAACATTAAATAGGAGTAGGTCAAGGCCTGATCAAAAGTCAATTAGACCAATTCATATGCAACAAAATGTGACAAGGGTGACTGTAGTACAAACATACAGTGCTTAGAGTGGGAATATATTTGCAATGATGGGAAATTGGGTAACTGATTAAGGAGATGGAACCTTACTGAAGCAGCTACAACAATTCTCGTCAGGGGGAAATGCAAGCAAACCCCAAATTAACCTGTGCTTAACACTCTTGTAGCTTCTCACCAAAGCAGTCAGGCTTAACATAGAGGCAATGGGGAAAGTATTTGTGCAGTACTTTAAACAGTAATCAAGTGAAAACAGAACACAAGAAAAATGCGACATACATTTTCAAAAATAGCGTAAAATGTATTACATTTTTTTAGACTAAAAACAACAAAAATTTAATCAGTTGAACTGGAGATATGCAATCTTAAATCTGTAAGTGGAAAGAATGTATCATGCAGCAGCAGTTCTAAGGATCTGCAAATGGCAGGTCCTGTGTAGGAGATGCTTCGTGCAGCAAAGGTTCCGATGAAGAAGCTGACGGGGCTTGAGATGCAAGGTCCTGAGTCATTGCAGAGGATGCCATCAGTGAAGGCTTGTGAGGCGAAGTCCTGCATCTGAGATGTGTCGTGCAGCAGTGGTTCCAAGAAGCTGCAGGTTGAGGTGCTAGGTCCTGTGTTGGGGATGCATCACGCAATGACAGGTCCGATGCAGAACTGAGAGAACATATGCCAGATTGGATTGGTTCCACCCAAGAGATCACTGCTGGGAAAGCACTTTCAGATTCACTTCCAAGGGCTCAGGACAGGGGTGGCACCACATGGGAGGGCAAGACTCACAGAAGCAGGGTACAGGTGAATATTTCAAGATGGTTGGAGCATTTTCTGTCCCATAGGCTCTGATCATGAGGCCAGCCAGCTAGCCCTTGGAGTCCCTCTTGCAGTTCTGGATTCAAGATTTAGGTCCAGTCTTTTGTATGCAAGCAGCAGGGAAGCAGAGTAGCAGTCCTTCTTGCAGTGCAGCACAGCAGTCTTTTCTGAATCTTCCAAAAGTCCAGTGTTGAAAGAAGAGCTGGGCCTGAGGTTCCAGTATATATACTTGGTGCCAGCTTTGAAGTGGGAGAGGTTTCTATAGGTTTCCACCTCCCAGTCGTGGTTGATATTTCCCGCATCCCAGCCCTTGCCCAAGCTTGTCTGGGGGTACAATAGATTAGAGTGAAAACCTTTGTGAGTGTGCTGAGGCAGGGCCTTTGTGATGAGTAAGTGTGGTATGTGACAGCTCAGCCCCCTCATCAAGTCAGAGAGGGCCCATCAGAGTACGAACTTCTAGATTTGGTGGCAGAGCATTCAGCTGGACAGCGGCACAGTTGTGAAATAATCTCCCATTTAATATTAGAGAATCAGAGGAGTTCATACCGTTTAGAAAAAACGTAAAACCCATCTTTTTCTCAGGGTGTAGTGTTCATCACCTGCGGTGGGCTAACTCTGCGTGTGTATTGGAACTTCTATCTTCAGCGCCAGGATACCCGTGGGGTGATAGAGCGCTTTATAAATATTGGATACATTACATTGCATTACATTACATTACATTACAAGCCAGAAAGGGCCGGTCCTGCCAACACCTATCCCCTCTTTGTCACACTGTCTGGGAGCAATACACAAAGACCAACTGCCAGTTGCACTTAATCATGTTACCCAGGGTACAGGCTGCAAGGTTCAAATAGTTAGGACAAGAAAATGTTGACTTTCTAAAACTTCAGTTAAAGGGGGTAGGCCTAAATATAGGTAAATGGATAGGGCCTAATTCAAGTAGCACAACAAAATACCTAGCTACCACTTCCTCTGCTGTTATATACTTAAGCAGACAAGAACCAATACCTTATTTCATTGGTCCTGGTTATTTATTAAATCATTCTTTAATTTTTTTCATTTTCTGTTGTCATATGTGTCAGAGATAGAAAGAATACTTTTTGTTTCAAAAGATACATAATGCAAATTTTCCATATAAAACGTAATAAACAACAATAAATGAACAAGACATCAAACTGTTACACCAGTCAGGCATTTTATAAACTTCATACTTGCATCAATCCGACTATACTTTTGTGAATAATTAACATAGTCCTTTTTAAGGGGATGCTGCCCATGGGAACACACTTAGATGCAGCTAGAGTTTAAACATTACAATATTTTCCTTCTAGCTGCTCCTACTCCTAAATTAGTCTTTCCTCAATGGTTGAGGATGCAGACGAGTTTGAGTCCCAGTAGTACTCATGGGGTTCTCTTCAGGGCTTTGACTTGGTGCGATCTGAAAAATAAACAAATTACTCTATTTTGTAAATGATTCCTACCCCCTTCTCAGTGTCAGCTATCATGAACGCTGCACGGTACCAGTTTTGTTATCTTGTGTGTATTCTTTTTACTTTTAGGTTAAGCATTCTTCTTTGCTTGACCTAAAAGTAAAAAGAATACACGCAAGATAACAAAACTGGTACCGTGCAGCGTTTTACTTTTAGGTCAAGCACTCTTCTTGCTCATTCAAATGAAGAGGAGGAACATGGCGGCGGCAGGCTGACGCCGGTCGTAGGGGCTCCGAGGCGGCACAGTGGTAAAGGGATATCGGCGGCATGAAAAGAAAAGTGGCGCTTCCTTATCTTACCCGATGAGAGGCCGATGTTTCTTACCTCCTTCCTTTCGGATGAAATTCTATAATCTGTGTTTTTTCCCCTACAGCAAGGTAGTTCATGACGACTCGTAGTAGCGCTCTACGGCGCTAGGACCCTGGAGACCTCGGATGGGCTTTGATGCAGAGCACAAGGCGGGGCTAGAGCCTCAGGAAGCTGGTACTACAACAGCGCGGCTGTCGGGAAGATGTCGGAGGAGTATCTGGTGCCAAGCCCGGGCTGCTCTCTTACTCACCCAGTTTCGAGGACCAGTCTGCGGTGGATTCTTTCATCAGCACCTTAACTCTGTACACTCAATCCCGGTAACGAGTTTCCAAGGAGGGGAGGACCGACAGTGGGACTGTATGGAGCTTGATTCTCCCGTGGCTCAATCAGTTAACCCCTTAAGCGGGGAGGGGGCAGTTCCACAGCTGGTAAGAAACTCTGGCCCGCAGGCGAATATCTTCTTAAACTGCAGTAGAAAAAAGCCCAGTGGGGCTGAGGGAAAGTTGCTAACGTCACCAATAAAAAATAAAAATACATATCAATTAAGGTCCCAACAAGAGCTGAGGTCGAAGGGGGTACTGGATTCTGTGGCGAGAGAGGGTCCAACACCGTAAACCCCCTATAAAAGGAAGAAAAAGTCGGGAGGTGTAAAAAGGGTAAAAGGCCCTAAGGTGGATCAACAATCTCAAAAGAATACCCCATCGCTTAAGACTTTCTTTAAAATTATGGAGCAGGCTGTGGGTCCCAAAGTGGCAGCAGAGACGGCCGTATTAGCTGAGAAGCCTAGCGCTCCTCCCTTAGCGCTGGGAAATCGCTATGCACCTTTAGAGACTATGCTGGATTCAGGGAATACAGATGTGGTTCCTGTTGTTGATACAGCTGGGGGTCCTTCAATAGTCACCCCTATTAATGATCCTTTCCCCCCACCAGCTCCACAAGGCCTTCAGGCCTCATTGGAGACATCGGACTCTCTGCCACCCCGGGTTGGAGCAGACCAATGTCAATCTCAACCTCAAGTTCCGGCTCAGGATCAAGCTCAAGCCTCAGTTCAGGCCCAGCTGCAGACTCAGGTCCGTAGTGTTCCGCAGCGGTCAGATTGTCCAGACGACGATGGGGATAGGTTAGGTTCTCTATTTCAGTCATTAAGGGGGGACCTCCTGAGTAAGTTTGAAATTTCGGAGAGCAACCAAAAAAGTATTCACGATAGGTTTGATCTTTTGGAGTCAAGGCTGGATGATATCTGTACCCGGACGGGATCACTTCAGCTCAAAGTTACTACACTCTCGGACTCCGTTTTAGGAAACTCTAAGGATATTGATGCCTTAAAAACGCAGAACCGGTCCCTTATGATGGACATGGAAAGATTAAAGATGCAAGCCTGCAGGAATAACCTCATAATTTTGAAGATTCCTGAAGGGGAGGAGATGGAGGACATCAAGGGATTTGTGTGTAAACTGTTAAGGGATGGGGTTCTGAAACATCGGCTCGATATTGACTTGGAGGCGGAAATACAGAGGGTGCACTGGGACCCCTTTAGGCTACATCCAGACAGGAAAGCACCTAGAAAAATTCTTGTTAATTTCCAGACCTATAGCGTCAAGGAATTAATCTTAAGCAGGTGCTTATCTCGATCTTCTCTCCACTATCGGGCCAACCCATATCAAATTCGATCAGATATTGGCGGACGAACTGCACAGAGACAGTGGGAGCTCGGTTCTAGAATGCCGGAATTAAGGTCACTCGGAGCACAGGTCAAATTGAAGTTCCCAGCTCTACTGAAAGTGATGTGGAGGAATAAAATGTATAATTGCAGTCAGCCAGAAGATGTTGATGACCTCCTGTCCCAGATGAAACAGCAATAGAGAAAATGGTTAAGCAGAATATATATAATCTTTGGGGAACTTAAGGAGGTGTAGGGTTTCAAAATATTGGGTGACGAAAAAGAAAAAAAAATATATATACATGATTTAAAGATTTAATTAGGAAAGGAAAAGAAACATATTAAAAAAGAAAGGGGGAGATAAAATTACAGAAGTAGCAATAGGAAGTAATAGGAAGAGTTATAGAATCATGTCGCCCTATCTGGATAATGAATTAGTCGTTGTGTCGCCGTCGTGCGGGCTCCTAACGGCAGGACAGGCGCGCCTAGTATGAAGGGAGGGTTCCTCAGGGGAGGGTTACGGAGGGGTTACAGTCTGGGGGGGGTAAAACTGAAAAATTGTCCTCATACGTTGCAAAATTGTTCTTTCTTTTAAAAGCTCTAGATGCAGGGAAGCCTTGGGTTAGGTCATGGCCATGAGCAGGTTAATTGGTATAAAATTCCTCTCCTGGAATGTTAATGGCTTCGGGGGAGGAAGGAAACAATCCAGGGTCCGCGAATACCTAAGAAATTCAGAAGCCCATGTCTACCTACTGCAGGAAACCCATATAGAGACCAAAACATGCAAACAAGTTTTTGGTAAACTGAGTTGGGCACAGGATGTACTATGTTCAAGGCAGAAGGAGTGTACAAGGGGCGTAGCAATTATCGTTAGGGCAAACAAGGGGATTAAGGTCCAGAAATGGGACACAGATCAGTCTGGTGGATGGCTAGTAGCAGCCCTCTCCGTAGGTAGTCTACCTTTTACTTGCGCAGTGTACTATGGCCCGAATGAGGATAATCCAGGTCCTCTTTTGAAACTGGGGGCAAGTTTATTACAGCACGCAGCTCCGGTTATATTAGGGGGAGATTTTAATCTAGTCTTTGATAAGCAGTTGGACCGAACCTCTAGGGTCAAATACTGTGTTCCAACTAGTACACTATCAGCTCTTAATAATATTATGAAAGACTTTAACCTGCAGGGTGTGTGGAGAGCTAAATATGGTGCTATGAGAGAGTACTCTTTCTATAGCAAAAAATACAAGCAATACTCGTGAATAGACTATTTCCTGGCTGACCAGGCATTGCTTGCGGACATTGTATCGGCCTCTCATATTCCAGTTAGTATTTCCGATCACTCAGTGGTTGAACTGCTAGTTAATCTAAGGTCTAGTACTATAGAGCATAGATGGACACTGGATAGAACACTTTTTCTGGATGAAGGTGTAAAGGTTGACGGTAAAAGAAAGAATATTCAATGTATTTAATTTTAACATAGGTTCATCCACCGAGCAATTAGTTTGGGAGTCCTTTAAGGCCTACTTACGGGGCTTACTGAGTTCACAGATGAGTTATAGGAGGAAAACCATTAAGAAAAAAGAAACTGACGATCTTAAAGCCATAAAGGAGAAAGAACTGGAACTACAGCTGGCAGCTCTGACAGTTAGGGAGAGTATCCCAAAGTTGGAGAAAGAACTGCTGGAATTACAAGCAGTATTTAAAGCCAGGAGTGATAAGATCATTAAGGAAAGGTGGGAGGTCAGTAGATTAAAGAATTTTGAGTATGGCGAGAAATGTGGTGCTCTCCTGGCCTGGAAGTCAAGGACTGAGATGGTTAGAAATAATATTAAGTCATTGATGCAGAGAGAATCTGGGCTGCTGATATCAGAGGATGAGCTGATCAGGGAGGAACTAGGGGCTTTATGCAGGGTTTATACCAAAAAGATACTAGCCTTGAAGCAGAGGAGGTCAATGCCTGGTTAAATTTGAGGGATCTGCCCCAATTGTCGGAATTAGACAAGATTTACCTAGAAAGTGAAATCATGGAGGGGAAAATAAGACAGCAATTTAATAAAATGAGCCGAGGCAAAGCCGCTAGCCCGGATGGCCGGCCGGTTGAGGTATATTCGGATAATCTAGAGATAGTTGTGCCGGTGCTTAGGACACTTTTCAACAGAATCTTTTTACAAGGGGACAGCATCCCTCTTTCTTGGTTGGAAGCCACTATTACATTGATAGCCAAGCAAAATAAAGACCCACAAAAAATGGAGTCTTATAGACCAATTTCATTATTAAACTCCGATCTGAAGATCTTTTCTGGGATACTGGCTACTAGATTAGCCAAAATTACTAAAACAATCATACACCCAGATCAGAGAGGGTTTATACCTGGGAGGCAGCTCAATGAGCTTACGTTCCAGGTAATAGGGGCAATAGATTTTGCGGAGGAGAGAGGGCTGCCACTTACCATCATAGCAATCGACGCAGCTAAAGCGTTCGACCAGGTCAATTGGGCATACCTCTGGGCTACCATGACTAGCTTTGGGTTTCCTTCGATCTTTATTGAAGGAGTTAAATCCTTATATAGGAGCCCTCGAGCCAAAGTCCTAGTTAACAGCGGTTTATCAGAATGGTTTAACATCTCCAGAGGTACCAGGCAGGGGTGTCCCCTGTCTCCCTTATTGTTTGATGTTTATATTGAGCTCTTTGTCTGTTCTCTTAGAACTGACTGTATTATTTCACCTTTTAAAATTGGAGAGTTGGAACTTAAAACTGCCCTGTATGCGGACAACCTCCTCTTATATACCTCAAATCATGTCGAGGCAATTCCCCGGTTATTTAAACTGGCCGAGGATTTTGGAAGGGTATCCGGTTATAAAATCAACAAGGAAAAACAGATATAATGGGCTGGAACAATTTAATTCCTGTACAGGGGGCTAAACAAAAAATTAGGTACCTGGGAATATATCTTACCCAAAAACTGATGGATACCCCTAAAACCAGCTGGCAGACAGTAGTGAAGGAAGGGAGCAAGTTACTTTCAAGATGGGGAAGTCTGCCTCTGAATATATATGGGAGAGTAAATCTGGTTAAAATGACTATCCTCCCTAAAATACCTTTCCTGTTTAACACCATCCCGCTCTCATTTAATTCCAAGGACATCGCTAGCCTTCAAGGGAAGATTGGATCGTTCATATGGGCCACAAAATCACCCAGGATTGCCTGGAAGAAATTGAGGAGAGGGCTGAAGATGGGAGGTCTGGCCCTACCTGATTTATTTTTATACTGCCATGCCTTTCATTTTAAGAATTTCAGAATATTGGCCAATAAGTTAGATTCCTCTTCACAGGGCAGTCTCTTTCAGGCAACTTTATATGATCAGCCACAGGGTCTGGAATTTTTCCTTTTTAAATTCGGGGACCAAAAAGTTTATAAAAAAGTCCTCCTTAAGATCTTACAGGCGGCACTTAAGAACTGGGGATATATCCGGTGAGCTTTGGGGATACCTTATTATAACTTACAGGTTCCAATATGGGATTCCCCTGGCACCCCGGAATGTCTTTTAGATCAACTGTCACAGCCACTTAAAGTAGCCGATTTTAAAACGTGGGGCGACCTCTGTGTTAATACTAGGCTTATGGACTGGGGGTCCTTTGCGAATCTAACTAACGGGTCCCTCACTAGATTTAAGTACTACCAGTTGTCTGCGTGGTGGGCAAGACAAGCATGGGGTACTGGAGAGGACTCTCTGATCCTAGATCTCATTGGTAGAGGGAGAGTCTGGAAACGTGAGGTCTCCTTCTGGTACAGGACACTCGCGGGAGTAAAAGACAGTCTTGACTCTGAACTGGCGAACCTTTGGGGAAATGTTTTAACTGGGAGTGCTGCGGAGGTACAGAGAATTTGGACTGATGCATTCTCTATGTCTTAGAGAATAATCAAACCAGCACACCTCAGAAGAAATCACCTGTTTACAGCCTATAGGGTATATTGGACACCAGCTAAACTGTCCAGGATAACAGCTGATAACTACTACTGTCCTAGATTTAAACACCCGGCAGCGGATGATCAACATATGTTTATAGACTGCCCAGAGATCGCGAGTTATTGGGCGGCAGTATGTAGTTTTTTAGAGGAGGTCTTATTAATGCCAATCATATGTTGTCCTAGTTTAGTCTTTTTTGGCTTGCCACCGGGATATCTGATGAATGATATGGCTTCACAATTTCTGTTCTATGTGATTGTTATAGCCAGAAGAGAAATATGTATAATGGAAGTCGGAGGCCCCACCCAGATTTGCTGATTGTCTAAAAAATATCATGATGATCAGCCAGTCAGATATGGCTTGTGGCGGAGAGAGTGCTAATAAAATCTGGTCTGCACTAGAGGCCTGGTGAAGGGAATAACTTGGGTCCAATGATTATGCCAGAGGTTTGTGGTCCGGTCCTCGCTGGTAACCATGACGGTCCATCGAGGCAAACGGGAGTTGGACAAGGAGACAGCCTACCTCTGGGTGAGCCCTGTATGCCGCACACATATACCAGGGGCGGAAATCAAGTTTGTTTGTGTGAAAGGCATAGAGAGATCCCATCTAGAGCATACATCTTCTGGTGGCATGTATGAGGACGCAAAAAAAGCAAGAAAAAAAAGCACTCTTCTTCTCAATTAGTTTAAGGTGAAATTGTGTCCATTGACCATCCTGTCTGAGGTATGAAAGTCAAGGATACCTTTAAGCATCTTGTTGCCAAGTTTATTACGAAGAAAGACTCTAAGGGGTTATTCAAACATCTTACTTAGTTCAAACCGGCACCATTTATTTATTTATTTATCTCATTTATAAAGCGCTCTATCACCTAACAGGCATCCTGGCGCTGACATCAACGCTGACGTGTAATCTATATTGGAAATACCATGATGCAACATGGGGAACCGTTCTTGAATTACGGGTCTATTTCTTTCTACGGCCAAAGAGCAGACATTCAATTAGTGGCGCATCTAAAGATAAGCCACTTTACCCTGTGGGGAAGAAAGGCCAAAAGCTTACTTCTTAGTCAGAGAAACAACAGCATTCAATGCTCGTACTTTCAAACTGCAGTGCTCGCAGTTACTTCCGGTTTTGACTGACCTTTAACTGTTCCCAGTTCCGATGAAATCGGAATAGCTTTCTGGGCGATGTAGTGGTCCTGTCCAAACAGGGATACTCCTGGTCTCTTAGTCTAGATTTTGTTGACACTATTGAAACTCAGTGTGCATTTAAACATATAGAGCTTTCAGTGGCTTTCGACTACAGCGGACAATCTGAATAACCCAGTTAAGGTGTTTATTTATAATGCATTCTGGGAGTTGTGGTGATTAAGTACAGAATGAGAGTTAAGCCCTGGATAATTCTGACATCTCGTTCAGGCCACTGTTCGCACTGTTGAATTTCAATATTAAATATGCCTCCTTCTGTATCAGTGATGCTTCTATGTCTCTATGTCTCCTCCTCGTGGATTTGGCTTAATACCAGAAAGGGCGGTCCATTTTAATTCTTTCTTGCTGTTTTTCTTCTCGATAAAGTGAGTTACCATTGGGGCCGACATCACAATCCTCGCGCGGTGCTGCACAATGCGTTGATTCACTTGCTGGTTGGTCTTTCGAATGTAAATTTTTGGACAAGGCCATGTAATAGCATAAACAACGTTTTTTGTTTTGTACTTGGAAAATTCTTTATGAGTCTATTTCTGAGTGCTATGTATGAATTCAAATCCTTCAACTGTAAGTTCACAAACTGAACAATTGGCACACTTGAGGTGCCCCTCAATTGGCTTCAAGTTCCATTGGGCTTATAGATCTTTCTTTTGGCTAGGCATTGCAATCTCTTCCCATACAATGTGTTGGCCAATGCTGGCATTCTTTTTCATTACAAATATTGGTCGCTGGAGAGGGTATTCCAAATTTTGGAGAAGATGCCAGTTCTTCAAAATGATTTGGGAGAAATTATTAGTATGTGGGCCACAGGTTGAATTACATCCCAGTTTCTCCAAGGGCATTTTAGTCTTTTTCGTTAAAAGATCGTCTTGTGGGGTGTACCACGCTCTTTTAATTGTGTGCTTGAGGAATTTTTTTGGGTATCCCCTATGTTTCAATGGATCACAAAAGGTTGTGCATGAATTCCAAAATCTTCTTTGCAGGCGCAGTTTCTCCTGATTCTCAATAGTTGACCATATGGCAAATTGTCCTTCAAGTTTCTAGGTTGGAAACTCTTATAGTGAAGAATAGTGTTTTTATCTGTCGGTTTCCTCTGTAAAGTTGTCACCAATTCATTTCCAAGGGGTACAACTTCAACATCAAGGAAAGTCAAGTTTGTCCTACTTTTGGTGATACTGAATTTGATGTCCGCAAGCCTGGAGATTAACCATTCGCGGAACATTTCTAGGTCTTCTTCTGATTCATTCCAGAGGCACCAGATGTCGTCAAGATACCGATACCATTGTATCAAATGTTCTTGAAATGGGTTCCCTTTGAAGACAAATCGGTCTTCGAATCTACCCATGTAAAGTATCGCCATCTCTGGAGCAAAGAGACATCCCATCGCGGTCCCCTTCGTTGGAGTAAAACGTATCTTCAAACTTGAAGTAGTCTTTCTTGAGTGCTATTTCTGCTAGTTGGGGAATAAAGTTAGTTGGAACCCAGTGAGGACGTGTTCTTGTCTCCAGATAAAATTCAATTACTTTTAAAGCCTCATCTTGGGGGATCTGTGTGTAGAACGAGACCACGTCAAAAGAAAACAGCCTTTGTTGCGAGTGGTTAAATTCTTAACCTTCTATTTTGCTGATGAAGTCTGTTGTGTCCCTCAGATATGAAGGGATGCATTTCAAAAATGCTTTAGAAAAGTGTACACATACTTGGAAATCAGGTCCATCAGGGAATCACATCCCAATACGATCGGTCTTCCAGGTGGCTCCATTAAGTGCTTGTGGATTTTGGGTAAAAAATAAATGATTGGGTTCCTTGGATTTCTTTTATTCTTAAAATTAAACTCCTTAGGTTCCAATATTCCTTGTTCAAGCCCTTCTTTGTGTATCTTTGTAATCATGTCCTCTATCTGCTGTGTTGGGTCCTCCTTGATTTATCGGTACCACTCCTGATTGTGGACTTGACTTCTACTCTCCATCACGTACATTTCTTTTGGCCAAACCACTACTGCACTGCCTTTTTTTGGCCGATTTGATGACTATCGAATCATAACTTTTTAGATCTTGATTGGCTTTCTGTTGCTGTAATAACAACAAATTTTTCTTAAAGTTCTTTATGCCTTCCAGTTAGTGAATTGATGAAAGGACCACTTGTTCAAAGGCTGTAATTTCTTTGGGAATATTATATGAGGGAGGGACAACTTTTGATTTGTTGGCTAAACCTGAAGGTTTGCTAGTCATGGTGCTTTCTTTCCCAACAAAAAAGGTTTTTACTCTGATATTGCAGAAGAACTCAATGGCCTCGATCTTTAGGCGTGTAAAGTCAGTGCATTTTCCTGGTACAGACTTGACTCCTAGCTCCAAGACTGATTCCTCTACCTTAGTCAGTTGTTTATTGGATAAATTGATGATAAACGTTGGTGTTCTGTCTAGTAGAACTGTCGCCTTGTTCTCATTTCCAAGAATTTTCCAACTGCAAAACAAAAAACGTTGTGTACGCTATTACATGCCCTTGTCCAAAAATGTACATTGGAAAGTCCAACCAGCAAGTGAATCAACGCACTGTGCAGCACAACTCGAGGATTAAAACAAAGGAGATGTCAGCCCCAATGGTGACTCACTTTATTGAGAAGAAAGACAGCGAGAAATAATTAAAATGGACTGTCCTTTCTGTTATTAAGCCATATCAATAGATCAATAGAGTGAGGATGGGCGGCCGCGCTTTTAGTTTCACAGCCGCCACGCTTTGGAATACCCTCCCGCTGGCGCTGAGGAGTAGACAAGATCTCACTTCTTTTAAAAAGGATCTCAAGACCTTCCTGTTTCCTAGAACAATGTAACGTGGTCTATCCGTAGGAATGATGTGGTCTCAGCGCCAGGATACCCTTTGGGTGGCAGTTGCGCTTAACAAGCAATAAATACATACATACATACATACATATCCACGTGGAGGAGACATAGAAGCATCCCTGCTACAGAAGGAGGCGTACTTCATATTGAAATGCAACAGTGCGAATAGTGGCCTGACCGAGCTGTCAGAATTATCCAGGGCTTAACTCTCATTCCGTACTTAATCACCACAACTCCCAGAATGCATTATAAATAAACACAGTAACTGAGTGATTCAGAATCTTCCCTATAGTCGAAAGCCACTGAAAGCACTGTATGGTCAAAGGCATGCTGCGTTACAATAGTGCCAACAAAATCTTGACTAAGAGACCAGGAGTATCATTGTTTGGACAGAACCACTACATCACCCAGAAAACTATTCAAATTTCATCAGAACTGGGAATAGTTAAACGTCAGTGAAAACCGTAAGTAACTGCGAGCGCTGTAGTTTGGAAGTATGTGCTTTGAACGCCGTTGTTTCTCTGACTAAGAAGTAACCTTTTTGCCTCTCTTCACCACAATGTAAAGCGGCTTCTCTTCAGACGCGCCACTAATTGAATCTCTGCTCTTTGAACGTAGAAAGAAATAGACCTGTAATTCAAGAACAGTTCCCCAAGTTGCAGCATGGCGTTTCCAACATGGATAACACATCTGCGTTAATGCCGGTTTGAACTGAGTAAGATGTTTGAATAACCCCTTTGAGTGTTTCTTCATATTAAACTTGGCAACAAGATGCTTAAAGGTACCCCTTTGACTTTCAGACCTCAGACAGGACGGCAATGGACACAATTTCAACCTAAACTAATTGCGAAGAAGAGCTCTTGACATAGAAGTAAAGACAATACGCGCAAGATAACAAAACAGGTACCGTGCAGCGTTCAAGATAACTGACACAGCTGACACTGAGAAGAAGGTAGAAATAATTTACAAAGTATTATTGTTTGTTTATTTTTTAGATCACACCAAGTCAATGCCCTGCAGAGAGCCCCATTAATATTACTGGGACTCGAAAAGCGTTGGCATCCTCAATCATTCAGGAAACACTAATTTAGGAGGAGGAGCAGCTATAAGGAAAAGATTGTAATGTTTAAACCCTAGCTGCGTCCAAGTTTTTTCCCCATGGGCAGTATCCTCTTAAAAAGGACTATGTAAATTATTCACAAAAGTATAGTAGGACTACTGTAAGTATGAAGTTTATGAAATGACTGACTGGTGTAACATTTTGATGTCTTGTTCATTTAGTGTTGTTTATTACATTTTATATGGATAATTTGCTTTTGTATCTTTTGAAACAAAAAAGTGTTCTCTCTATCTCTGACACATATGATAACAGAAAAATAAAGAAATTAAAAATTGAAAGAATAGTTTAATAAATAACCAGGCCAATGAAATCAGGTATTGGTTCTTGTCTGTTTAAGTAGATTACAGCAGAGGAAGTGGTAGCTAGGTATTTTGTTGTGCAACTTTCTAAAAGTAGCATTTTTAGCATTTTCAGAATTGTGATTCAAAATCCAACTTTGTCATTAAAGAGGGTTTTAAATTACAATTCTTTAGACACCAAACTCGATATTCCTAACTGCTCCCAATTAAAAATTAGCACTTATTAAATGCAATAGGGTAACCCAATGTTATCCTAGTAGGCAAGGCAGAAGTGAAAAATGAATTTAAAATGTATTCAATACCAGGACATGTAAAACTTAAATGTACATGTTCAACTATATAAATACACTGCACCCCGCCACCTGGGCTTCGCATGACCTACCCTTGAGATGATTTACATGTATTAAAAAAGGAAAGGAAATTTTAGGCCTGGCAATCTTGTCAGGTCGGAATGGCAGTTTAAAATTGCACACAGGTGACAATTGCATGTCTGAGACATGTTTTACAGGCTACTTAAGTGGGTGTTACAATTAGTGCTGCTAGCTCACTAGTAGCAAATAATTTACAGATCCTGGGTCATGGAGTACCATATTACTAGGGGGGGAAACGACTTCAAAGCATACAGAAAGCCTCTGTACGCATGATCCTCAACATTCCCCGCCACAGCCAGATCACACCCCGCCTGAGAGACCTGTACTGGCTCCCCGTCAACAAGAGGATCACCTTCAAGCTCCTCACCCACGCACACAAAGCACTCCACAATACCGGACCAGCACACCTCAACAAACGACTCACCTTCTACATCCCGAACCGCTACCTCCGCTCCGCTGACCTCGCCCTCGCTACCGTCCCCCGTATCCGGAGAGAAACCACCGGCGGGAGATCATTCTCCTACCTCGACGCCAAGTCCTGGAACACCCTCCCCATCCTCCTACGGCAGACCGAAGACCTACTCACCTTCAGGAGACTACTTAAGACCTGGCTGTTCGAGCAGTAGCAGTAGCCCCCAGCTCCTTGAGACCCTCAAGGGTGAGTAGCGCGCTTTACAAATGTCTTGATTGATTAAAAGTAAATTAAATGTCCCAATTGGGTGTAAGGCAAAGTTACCATGTTTTAGGAAGTGAACACATGCCTTTAGCGCTGGCTAGCAGTGGCAAAGTATACAGAGTGCTCAGGCCAACAAAAATGAGATCAGCAAACAAATGGAGGAGTAAGCCAAAAGGTTTGGGGGAAGACCAGCCTAAGGCTGGCATTTCTAACAGCAACATTCATAACATAAGAACCTGTACAGTTCACAGTGGTTGTATACATTATTTAAAGCAGTTCATATCAGGGTAGTGTGAACTAGTACAGAGTCCCTTTGTGTTAATTCTAAAAGTGAACCAAAAGGGAGGGTTTCTGGATGTTGCGACCCCGTCTGATTGTTTAGGTCTCTTCAGGACGTCGTCATCTGACTATCACACCACGTTATTTGGCAATACAATTCCAGAATTCAAGAAAATATCTGCTCAAAAGAATATTTTATTCCTAGGCAGAGCAAGCATCCGCTTTACTATGCTGCCATTCTCAATGTGCATGCTGGATAATTTCAGCGCTACCAGATAAAATTGTCTTTTGAGCAGATATTTTCTTGTATTCAGGAATTTTTTCAGCATGCTTTGGCACTGTGGACTTAAGCCATTAGTGGTAATTGAGGTATTGAGCAAATGACTTGGAGATTCAGGGAAGGATTCCTCATTTACCACACACAACTTACTTTCCAAAATGAACTGTCACATTTTAGGACCAACAGAAACTATGTTCAGTGACTCCTCAGTTTCCTTTCTTAATGAACTCCATGAGGCAACTGTGTAAACTGGGCCGTGAAAAAATAAGCAAAGGGTGCTGGTGAAGTGTCTCCTCCAGCTCACAAGGTTGAGTTACCTTGTAGAGACCTTCCTGTTATTTAATGTTCTTGAATGCACAGCAGCCTCCTACACAATCAGTTGAAAAGCTCTCTCGCACCAAATGATAGTAGGTTCTGTAAGCAACTCTGTACCACCGTCTAGCAGCTTACTAAATCCAAATTCTTCAAAAACTGCAAAATGTAGCATGGAAATGATCTTTTGCCTAAAAGAAAACACTAGTGGCAGCATATCTTCAAAAACTATACTGTCTCTCAGTAAAAGAGAGATACACATTCAAAATTATCTGTCCCTAAAGTGGTTGCCGGCAGGAAACAATTGCGTAACGGCCCCAACACACAATTCTTGCACAGTGGAAGAAAATGGCATTTTCAAAGAGTTATTTAGATGTTTTGTGCATATAAATATACACACAAATAATACAAAACAATTTACTACTTGATTAAGTAGTAAACTAAAATATTGTACCACAATTATCAAACAACTTAAATATAGCATTAGAAAATGTGTGAGCTCTTGTCATTATAGTTATCTGTAGCTCATGTAAACAAATGTTACCAATGGAAAGATCCTGGTTTTTATTTAGTCTAAACAAAACATTAGGGCCATGAGGTCACCAGTATATTTGATAGAGACGAGCCCTAATTCCAAGCGCAATGAGCTCTAGGAGGAATATACTTTTTTCAAGCACTTTGCCTCCAGATGAGAATTCTTAAAATTTTAACTGAGCACTCTAAATCGTAACCATAAAAAAACCATAGGAACTGTTGCCCATTACCAAGTAAACCTCCAGATAGAGTTGGAAACTGTATACATTCATTTCTGAATGGATGCAAGAGCTTACTATGCATAAAAAGAGCCACGGCTGAGCTCATATTTTAGAAGGAAGAGCATCTGGATGTCTGTATCATTCAAAGGTGTCTGTACCGACCCATCACACTTACCCAATCCTGCCGTTCACTATGATACAGAAAGGTCATTACTTTTAATACCAGTTCACCTAATCACCCACTATGTCTTCAAATTAATGAAATATATTGAAATGCCCCTAGTGTACTGGGTCCAAGGTTATTAAATGCCTTGACCCCAAGTATGAGGGCTGATCCAAATTACATGTGCTTCTGACAGAAGCAGAAAACAGACTTCTTAATGCTTAATAATAATTCGATCTTTACTTGCAGGGTGTTCATGAGGGATAATGTCAGATTAGGGCCTCACCTCACTGATTGAATCCTCACTTCCATCTACACCACTCCGGAGACCCGAAGATGTGAGGCCACTCTCAGAAGTGACCGAGGTAGAAGAATTAGAAGAGAATAGCCCTCTTTGAGTGACAGGAGACAGGAAGTATCCATAGTATCCTTCTGGAAAGTTTGAGTTGTCTGTGATGCTCTGTGGAGGATCGACTGCAACATCTCTACAGAGGAGATAAACAGCTCTCAACTGAGATCCCTTATGTGTAGAACACATTAGGTTATGATACTGTCTGTCTCTGCAGAGAGGGCAATGAACACCTCATCTCCCCTGAACAAGTGCAGTTATTGCTCTCCTCTGAGCAACTTGATTGCTGGGCCTCATAATATCTGAGAATGAACACGATGTCAAGATCATAGACGTCTCTGCCTTGCCTGGTGATGTTCCCTTAGCTCCTGCCCTCACAGGACAGTCCAGGTCTATCTTCCAGGCAGCAAACAGCAGCATGGTTTCTCCTATGTCCTACGATTGTTGCCCTTTTCAGGGTAATAAACAAATTCTAATCCCTGGCACTAGCCAGATAATTCCTCTGAGCTGATTCTGCAGAACTACTTCTGAGGATAATAGCAAATACAAATTCACAATTCAGTGTGTTACTTTCATAAAGTCATGATGTAAGGAAATGCCTCTTTTTGCATGTTCACTGCCACAATTTTGGACAGATGCTGCTGGTTTTTCAACTCTGAGCATTCATAGAGCCCTGCTATGCCAGTGCTCTAACCCATTACAAAATGTATGAAGAAATGGAATAACTTACTTGTAAGTCCCTAGTATATGGTGCCCATGGTTTGTGGGCCACGTAAGGCAGAGTGTCCACCCAGGGCTGTCAGCACTGATTGTGCCACCCTGTGTGTGACAAAGTAAACAAGCATTAGCATATCCAATAGGTCTCGGATTTGGGACCTTATACGTGTTTAGCCATGCAACAGCTGGTGTTGTTGCACCCAGGATATTCTGCTGTATAACTAAATACATATAGGGTCCAAAAAGCGAGATTTATTGGCTATGCCAATGCTTGTTTGTTTTTTGTTGCTGTTTTGTTTAAGTTGCTAGATCTACAATAGCTGGACATGGTTTTTGTTAACAGTTCTTTGCATCAAATTAACTTGTTTTCATTTCCCTGAATGTTGTTTCCATTCTGGTTGTAGGAAGCAGTAATTCCCGGGGGTGTGGGGGCTGCCTAGCTGTGCGCATGCGCCGAACTTTGCAAATGAGTCACTCACACAGGAGTTCATGCACTGCACCTGCATACTCAGCATGGTTTAGGGAAACTTGACTCACTCCCTCCCAGGCATCGAACACATATTTACCAAGAAACTCTGAGAAGAGCCTGCCTGCTGCACTGACGGCTGGTGGTGTGTGTGCCTGGTGAAAGTGTGCACTGACGGCTGGTGGTGTGTGTGCGCCTGGTGAAAGCGTGCACTGACGGCTGGTGGTGTGTGTGCCCAGTGAAAGCGTGCACTGACGGCTGGTGCTGTGTGTGCCTGGTGGAAGCGTGCACTGACGGCTGGTGGTACGTGTGCCTGGTAGAAGGGTGCACTGACGGCTGGCGGTGTGTGTGCCTGGTGGAATCATGCACTGACGGATGGTGGTGTGGGTGCTTGGTGGAAGCATGCCCTGACGGCTGGTGGTGGGTGTGCCTGGTGGAAGTGTTGATGGCTGGTGGTGTGTATGCCTGGTGGAAGCGTGCACTGACGGCTGTTGGTGTGTGTGCCTGGTGGAAGCGTGCACTGATGGCTTGTGGTGTGTGTGCCTGGTGGAAGCGTGCACTGATGGCTGGTGGTATGTGTGCCTGGTGGAAGCGTGCACTGATGGTTAGTGGTGGGTGTGCCTGGTGGAAGCATGCACTGACAGCTGGTGGGGTGTGACTGGTGGAAGCGTGCACTGACGGCTGGTGGTGTGTGTGCCTGGTGAAAGTTTGCACTGACGACTGATGATGTGTGTGCCTGATGGAAGCAGGAGCATTAACAGTGACAGAAGACACAAATAAAACTGATGAAGAGGGAGGGGGAGAAGGGAGGGGGAAGTGCGAGCAGAGGAGCATGATTCACAGCTTGAAAACATGAATGATGCTGACCAGGAGGGAGTGGGAAAAGGGAGGGGGTTAGTGCAAGCAGAGGAGCCTGATTATAGCAATAAAAACCCAGATGGCAGCTGTGCACGTGCAAAAGCTCGTGAACGCAAGCTGTAGGCCAGCAAGAGCCTCTGGTGGCACTTTTAAAAGTAACTTACTAAATCACTCGAAGAGACAGCGCATGCGCTGTCTCAGGCAAGACCTAAAAATGGCTCCCAGCCTCAGCTGCGGCCCCTGTAGGGAGTTACGGTGGGGCAGGAAGGCGGGGAGGGGGAGAGGCAGGGTGGGTGGTGCTAAAAACCGGAATATGGATAATTGCAGGTAAGTAAACAATTTAATGAATGCGCGCTATGAAATTTGTTTTATTCATTAAATTGTTTACTTACCTGCAATCATTCATTAAATTGTTTACTTACCTGCAATTATCCATATTCCGGTTTTTAGCACCCTCCACCCTGCCCCACCCCTTCCCCGCCTTCCTGCCCCACCGTAACTCCCGCCGCGGGCCGCGGCTGCCCAGCCTGCCACTGCAGACTGGACGGGCTGTTGTGAAATGGCAAGTTTAACTTTGCCACTTAAACCAATGGGAAAAAAAACATTTCCCTTAGCAATGTGTGTAAGTCACCCTTAAGGAAGGCCTGCCAAGACCTAATGCAGGGAGATGTTTACTGTTTATAATTAATCAATAGTGGTGTGAGAAAACAGGCTTTTTGCAGCAGGTACCCTCACCTTCTGGAACCTGAACTGTTCCCATGAGGCACAGGGTCAGACTGATTTGCATATGGCCATGTCTGAACTGGGGTGGCCGAGTGGGCTAAAGAACGGTGATGGATTAAACCCAGATCTTTTGACTGGGTATGAGTGTTTGATTGGTTCAGATGCTCCGTCCATCACCACCCCCTTTTGTACCACCCTCACCTTCTTCCCACATTTTGGACTACTAACTGCTGCTTTTTATCTTTGAGAGTCGACTAAAGCCTTCTGTCCAGATCTCAGCGACAGTGTATTTTCCTGTTCAAAATGCTGTGCTTAATTGGATGACTCCAATTGGCATGTGCTGACTTACTTATAAGTCCCTACTATGCAGCACCCAGGAAATGGAAGCCTGGCTGTCCTCACAACAGCTGCAGCACTGGTTGTGCCACTCTGTTTTTTATTAAGGAAAGACACGACTTTCATCTGCCATTGTAAACTGTTGAGGCTGTGCATGCACTGAACACATGACTTTGCTAGTGCCACTAGTGTCAAAATACAGACGTCTCTTAATTATATATATAAGTCTCCTGACAGATAACACCTAACCATGTCAAGTAAGGTATCAAATTAAAGGGAGCATTAAATGCAACTCACTAGTGTAGTCGACATTTATATCAAATTTAATGCTGCCCACTTTTGCGAAAGTTGCCATTCCTTAACCCAGCTAGTCCCAGTAACTTTATAGAGGCACTGGGACTAAGACAGGAAGCTGTCTACCTGGGGAGATGTGTGAACAACTCTCAGGCCAGGAACAACGTCTGTTGCTGCACTGTGTGTGCTCCCTCCCCACAGAATGGATTGGAAAGGGTGTTAGCCATGAAGGCAAGCATCAAAGGTGAAGCCCCCTTTGAGTGGCTGATGCAACAACACTCCAGCACAGGTCCAAGGAAGGGAAAACCAGTTTCAGAACCAGTTTACAGTTGGCGTGCAGCCCATGGTAGCCACACCCCTGGGTGTGGGCTACCAAGGTCCTCACATCTCGAGGAGTACTTCAGCCATGTTGGTTGTGGAATGCAAGGTGCACTCTGAGATAGCTAGATGTCACACATCACTGGAATTGTGTCACCAGATAGAAGAGGACCTTCTAGCCAATTGGCTAGTGACTGCAGTACCCACTTGGGGAACTTTACTGGGATCCAATGGGCACCCCTGGCACCCAAGAATTTTGTTTTTGCTGGATTTGTACAAGGATGAAAGGATTACCACTTTCCACCCGTTGGAAGTGAACAAGAAGAGGCAGTGATCATGGCGAGAGTGCGCCTGCTGCACTTTGGGCTAGTGGACTTCGGCTCTGTGTTCTGCGTGCCTGGCTCAGGGAAAAGTTGATTCCCATCCCCAATCCGAAACAGAGACACCAAGGGTCAGTTCTTTGGCCGCCGGAACGGCACTGGGGCATTTCCAGGACGTGGAGGAGGCGGGCTTACTTTGCCGCTCTCCACCATTTAACCCGAATGCCACCACAGACACGCAGCGGATGCGCGCCTAGGGCAAGCCCGTCTGCGCTCGTCCGCGCCTGGATGTCACCAGGTGCCAGGACCCCTGGTCCTGGGACTTCCCACAGGCTAACCTACCCTCTGGAACTTCTGCTCGCCTCGTAACCTAAAGTGCCTTGCGTACACTATGAATGGCAATATGATGCTCCCCAAATGCAGTGCATTAAGTGTGGGTTTAGAGCCATGACGGGTTCTATGTCATTCCATCAGGCATCTGGCTCAACACATACCAATATCTACAGCCTCAACTGCAGGTCACTTGTAAAACACCGTATATACTGTTTCTGACGGAAACCTGGTTAACCTCTGACTCCGTGGCTATTCCCGCCCTGGCCCTTCCTGCAGGCTATATGATGCATACACAGAATATGACCTACCGGAGAGGGGGAGGTCTAGCGGTTATATTTAAAACCACTTTATCCTGTACTCTCTCCCCACAGACCATCCCAGACTGTGAAAGTTTCCTGTTTAAAATCACTATATCACACAACTTTACCTTTACGGAGCTCCTTATTTATCGTCCACCAGGCCCGGCCAAGGCCTTTCAAGAAGCCTTAGTATGCACTGCATCTACTCTTGTCCTAGAAGCAACCAATCTGAACATGTTTGACTCGTGGAGAGAGCATGGATTACCCGGGCTGCTTTTGAAGCTGTTTGAACTCAGATTTGGTGATTGAGTCCCCCTTGATTGATTCATACACTGCAGCCACAACCTTGCTGATCTAGTCGTAGCTACGCCGCAATTACAGTGCGGACCATCACACGAGAAACTGTATCCTGACTTTACCTAATCTTAGGTTGCCCCCCCCCCATCCCTTCTGTCCTGAGGAAGACCTGTCTGCTGAGGATGTAAATTCCCCTCTTTGCACCAGGGTCGACACGTCGATACTCCCCAATGGGATTTTAGCTGATATGACCCTAGCATTGCCCATTCCACAGATGATATAATCTCTATACACCTCCAGAATATCTGTGAACAACTGTTTGGAACTATCTATGCAGGACGGGCGTAGTTGTGAACTGGTGCCATTTGAAATCATAGCCTCTTCACCCATGATACTAAAAGTGAAAATCTATTGTTTTTATAACTCTATCCTGACTTGATTCCCTTCTTTTTGTTCTATTCATGAGCACATTTCTCTTTCTTCATACTCCCCTTGCAGCAACCTCCCAGTTCAGACAACGTTGATGGTGAACTGTTAAGAAAGTAATTGAGATAGAATGAACAGTCACTATTGGAGACATAATTTGGTGCCGCTGTGTCATTTGTGGATGTGCATTTTTTATGAATTGTTTTACATCAATAACTAGTATCTGATGTGGCTCTTGAAAAATAAATGTTAGAGTAAACTGTTTGCACAACTAAACTGTAGTTGAGAAATACATCTAGGGCCATTGTTTTCTATATGGATAATCTGAACATTATAGGCGACATTAATTTACATTTGGAACGCCTTGACTCCCAGGAGATTTTCAACTTCCTGGGAGACATGGATGCCTGCCAACTAACTCAATTAGTGAAGGGACCATCACACGTTGCTGGCCACTTACTTGACCCAATATTCTCTAATCTCCAGTCTTTGGAAGTTAACACACCCCTCCCTCTGACCTGGACGGATCATTTTCTCATTTCTATGTGCCTCGGTATTGTAGGCGCTCCTATGCGGACCTCCTGCCAGTCCTCCATGAAGCGTCCTTGGCACAAATTGGAAGCGTCCACCTTTGTATCTACCCTAAATTCGTCTTGCCCAGAATGGCCCACTGACTTGGAGGCAGCTGGCAGAGCCTTCAGGGCCTGGATTAACAACACGCTTGACCATTGTATCCCAAAGAAACTGATTGGGGCTAAGCGCATGCAAACTCAAGCCTCGTACAATGAGACATTGATGTCAGAAAAGAAAAACTGTAGTGTACCTATGATGTTACTGCAAAAAATATCTATAGGAATGCAATTAAAGCCTACTACAAACTAGTTCGAAAGAACAAAGCCTCGTTCTATGCCAACCTGATCTCTTCAAGGCCCAACCCCTCTAAAATAATTTTTTCCCTTATGAAGGATATAATAAAACCCTAAGCAGGAATTAATAATACCATGGGCCAGATGTAGGAGCCCTAATACCGGTCGGAAACGGACGATTTTGGCAGTTTCCGGCCGGTATTAGGGTTTTCAGATGCAGGGCATGCATTTACAGAATCGGTATTTTACCGATTCTGTATTTACCGATTCGGTAAAATTACCGAATCGGTAAATACAGACTCGGTAAAATACCGATTCTGTAAATGCAGATGTAGCTGGCACATGTTAGAGTGCCACAGGGCTTTAAGAATCTGTATTTTACCACCCAATCCAATTGGGTGGTAAAATACTGATTCCTGGTGTGCATGCACATGTGTGCATGCACACCTAGCCATGTGACAGACAGACATGCCCTTAGGGCATGTCTGTGTGCCACATGGCAAACATGCCCGTCTTGGGGTGCTAGAGGGTGTCAAAGTGACACCCCCTGCACCCTTGCTAAAATCGGTATTTACCGAATCTGTAATTACAGATTCGGTATTGCCCATTGATTCCTATGGGCTTCAGGGCCCATAGGATTCAATGGGCAATACCGAATCGGTATTTACAGAATCGGTAAATACCGAATCTTAACGATTCGGTATTTACCGAATCTGAAATACCTACATCTCCCCCCCTCTATTTTACCGCTTCTTAAATACGGAATCGGTATGATTCGGTATTTAAGAAGTGGTAAAATAAAATTACCTACATCTGGCCCCATATCCTCTAACATGCAATGCGAATTATTGGTGAAGTATTTTATCAATAAGGTGGAATGCATCTACAATGCACTTGACATGAGGCTGGAAGCCACCAAATCTTTAGCGATCTCTACTTCGACAGTCCTTTCTCATTCTCTACAGGGTCTGCCACCCATGTCTCTTAAAGAACTGGATGTCCTGGCAGCTAAGGTCAAATCAGGCTCTCCTGATGACCTTCTAAAACCGGAGATCTTTAGGAAATTCTATGACTGTCTCATGATCGAGGGCAGGGAACTGACGGCGGAAATCCCTAAATCATAGAAGCATGCTAAGGTCATTCCTCTGCTGAAAAAGCCCACATTAGTCATGTCTCTGCCGGAGAATATATCTGGCCAATCTCTCTGCTTATGTATCTGGCTAAGATTATGGAGCCCCATGTTAACATTACCCTGACCAAATATTTGGAAACTAATGCAATACTGGACGGATCACAAAATGGTTTATGGCCCAGACACAGTACGGAATCTGCTCCTCTGGCAGTCACAGAGTAGCTGTGGGCCATGCTACACAAGGGCAAAACTTCGTCACTGATTTTACTTGATCTCAGTGCGGCCTTCGACACGATCTCCTATAAGATTCTGCTTCAACGCTAGGAGAGATCGGGGTCAAAGGCAAGGCCCTGGCCTGGTTTGCGTCTTTTTTATCCAAGCGCTCCTGTCAGGTCTATGCCCCTCCCTACCTGTCCAGCATCTACCCCCTCAGCTGTGAGGTCACCCAGGGCTCTGCTTTGAGCCACACATTGTTTAATGTTTATGTCCGCCCTCTAGCCCTCCTGGCCAAAGCACGGAACATCAATATGGTATCTTATGCTGATGATACTCAGTTGGTATTTACCTTCTCCAACAACCCTGATCAAGACCAACTGAAATTCTCTGAAGATTTCCTGGCCATTTCGGATTGGATGGCAGACAACTTCTTACAACTTAAGACTGAGGTGCTCTTGGTCTGCCGTGATACCCATAAATGGGATTACCAATGGTGGCCCACGGCTCTGGGTACCCCTCCCCAACCGAAAATTGCAGTCAAGAACTCAGGGGTGCTGATGGACAATGCCCTCTCATTTGAGTTTCACGCTAAAAAAGTAGCATGACATGCTTTGGCCTCTTACGCGGCCTAAAACCCATCCTGGGGTTCTTTGATGCATCCACTCACCAAATGAGTGTTCAAACTGTAATTCAGTTGCACCTTGATTATTGTAATGGGCTCCTTCTTGGCATGAATAAATCTGTAATTAAAAGATTTCAGCAGTTGCCCTTTGTCCAGGTAGACAGACTGGTGGCAGGAACAGAGAGGAGAGACCAGTGCCCAACCGTTTTTTCCATGGATGGGTAGTCACACCTCTAGGGTGGGCTACCAAGCTCCTAACATCTGAGGATAGGTTCAGTAATCTTGAGAGTAGGCACAATAGTGTATGATAGTGCACTCTGGGATTGCTAGTTGCCACACACAGCTGGAAGTCATCACAGGGCTGGAGGGATCCCGGTAGCTAATTGGATAGTGAGCACATCACCCCCAGGGCACTTTCTGGTCATAGTTGTGGCATTACTGGTACTCTGAACTTCAGACCCCAAAGGAACTGGAGAGAGGATTGGATAAGGACTGCCCTGCTGACCCCTGGACTTGGCAAAGAGAGGTTACACTATCTGATGGACTGCTCCTGACACTCCTTAGGCTAGCAAAGAGAGGACTGTGCCTGTGGCTCCTGGCTTGAGAAAACGTCGCTCCCAAGCCCAACACCAAAGACTTGGCTCCAAGGGTCAGTTGGCTGACCTCCTGGAACCAGCACCACCAAAGCTGAAAAAGCCTAGCCGGCAAGTCAGGAGCCACCTCCGCTGGGCATCCCAAGAGACTGAGCTTCAATAGTCAATAGTTGTACCTGAGTCTTTCAGACCTGGCAGTTTCGTCTGATTGGTCAGCCAAAAAGGACACCAGCCTCTACCAAAGGATACCTCTGAGACTGCTTTTGAAGGGAACTGTTAGCCCCAGGTGTAGTTGGCCTTCTACTGGCTCAAAGAGGACTTCGTAGGACCCTGATCTCCGTGGCCAAAGTCGCACCACCTGACCTGTGGACCAAGGAGTAACCACAAGGACATCCTCGTCTACAGCACAGCACCCAGAGCATCCTCAAGCGGCCTACATATCCTGCATCCATGGCATAAGGACTGCTCTATTGAAGGCTATGGTGGTTGTGGTGTAAAGTTTAGAACTGAACTGTAAAAGGTTTTGGTGGTCAGGTAACTGTCCAAATACCTCTTTGTAGCTACCCCCCCCCCTTTAATCCTGAATTTCTCCCTGTTGGATCTGGACGGCCCAGTCGGCCCAGAGTAGCCGAACACAGCTTTTACAAACGTTTGAAAAGTTTAGGAACTTGGAGATTACCAATGCTTGTTTGCAGCTGAACTGAACTTTTCGTTTTTTTAAAAATCTATATCGCCAAATCCTCCGATGGATTTTGCGCATGTTGGTCTCTTCAAATTCATAACATGTAATTTATTTTTATAAAATTGATGTCTGATTTCTTTCATGTTGCGTGACTTTTATTTTTAGGTTTCGACTGGCCGAAAGCTGCGCACTGCGCAGCTTTTCGGCGCAGCCGAAATCTTATGTCTACAGTATGTGGCTTGGGAATCCGCCCTCTGTTCCATTGGCTAGCTCCATAAATGGAGGCTAGCCATTGGAACAGAGATCTGTCCGTCAATTGCGGAGCAGATTCGGGGGCGTTCCCGAGAATTTTAGGCTTTCTGCTCACGTCATGCGGCGGTGGGCGGATCTTTTTTTTTTCTCGTCCTGTTTTGGTCAGTTTCAAAGTGTCCTTTGCAGGAGTGGGCTGTGAGATTGAAGTTGCCAGGATGCGGTGGGCTGCGCGATTTCTTTCCTTGCAGGTAAGCGGCATTTTTTTATATTTTTTTAATCCAGTTTTCGCCCCCCCTCCCGCTGTCCGTGTGCCTGTTCCCGCCCCCCTCCCGCTGTCCGTGTGCCCGTCCCCGCCCCGTCCCCCCGTCCGTGTGCCCGTGCTTCTTGTTTTCCGTTGGTGTGGAAATCTTTTTTTGCAATGTGGCCGGGCGAAATGTTTCTGCTCCGTTCCAAATTACAGAAGCAACAAAAAGGTGCATTTTTAAAGGTGTTTAAATCAGTGGAAAGTTTCAATGACCCGGCCTAACTTAGCAACTATCGTCTAAGCCACATTTCCTTCGTAGGCTACATACATATCAGGAGGCAGCGGCTTCTATACGTTTGGGTATTCAAGATGAAGACGCTAAACCGGGCCTCGTTCCGGAGGAAAGGGTCAGCCAGCGGGACTGGGAGGACCGAGGAGCAGTGGGGCCAGGGATGTGCCTAGAGGCGGGGAAAGGAGGTGTAACATGACTGGGGCGTGCCCTTCATTCCAGGAATGTCATTCCTGGTGTGGGGTTAGTGGGAGGCCCCCTGAGTCCTGACTTCCGGGCTGAAGACGGCTGGAATGCCAGAAACCGGTCCTCGGAAGCTTGTTTCCGGTCCAGGGAAGACATGGCTTGGCAGTTCGGGCTGGACTGTTCCCATGAGGCACAGGGTCAGACTGATTTGCATACAGCCATGTCAGAACTGGGGTGGCAGAGTGGGCTAAAGAACGGTGATGGATTAAACTCAGATCTTTTGACTGGGTGAGAGTGTTTGATTGATTCAGATGCTCCGTCCATCACCACCCCCTTTTGTACCGCTTTTGGCTGCCATAAGTGTGGCAGGGTATGCTCAGACGTGAGTCCCTTTGCTTACTTTGCCACTGGATTCAAGCAAGCCGGGCTGAAGACGGCTGGAATGCCAGAAACCGGTCCTCGGAAGCTTGTTTCCGGTCCAGGGAAGACATGGCTTGGCAGTTCGGGCTGGACTGTTCCCATGAGGCACAGGGTCAGACTGATTTGCATATAGCCATGTCAGAACTGGGGTGGCAGGGTTAGGCTAAAGAACGGTGATGGATTAAACCCAGATCTTTTGACTGGGTGAGAGTGTTTGAAAGATTCAGATGCTCCGTCCATCACCACCCCCTTTTGTACCGCTTTTGGCCGCCATAAGTGTGGCAGGGTATGCTCAGACGTCAGTCCCTTGCTCACTTTGCCACTGGATTCAAGCAAGCCGGGCTGAAGACGGCTGGAATGCCAGAAACCGGTCCTCGGAAGCTTGTTTCCGGTCCAGGGAAGACATGGCTTGGCAGTTCAGGCTGGACTGTTGCCATGAGGCACAGGGTCAGACTGATTTGCATATAGCCATGTCAGAACTGGGGTGGCAGAGTGGGCTAATGAAAGGTGATGGATTAAACCCAGATCTTTTGATTGGGTGAGAGTGTTTGATTGATTCAGATGCTCCGTCCATCACCACCCCCTTTTGTACCGCTGACTTCCGGTGCGGCATCGCTCAGGCCCACCTTTGGCTCTGCCCAGCGATTGCCCTTAATCTCTGCCTCATGTCCGGAGCAGGGCGCGGACCCCTCCAGAGAGCGGGCCGGTGACAGCTTCTTGGCTCGTGTCCTCTTTAGGCCGATTTGAACATTTTCTTGCAGGGGTGACGTAGAAGGCAGAGCAACAGCTGCAGGAGTAAACTGGACTCGGTGCAGTAAAAGGAACGTCACGATTATTGCTGTTTTGCATTTTTATGTCTTTACATTTCTCATATCTGTCATGCGCCTGTTCTGGAAACGTCTACATCAATGTTTCCTGGGTGATGTCAGAAACATTTTTTGCGCTGTTCCTTGGTCTAACTTCCTCTCACGGTCCCCCTACTCCTCGGCCTAAACAATAAAAACCTATTTTGAAAATGTTTGAGTGTATTAATGGCGGTTCGGCGTTTCTACAAACAGGGGCAAGAGCATGCCAATGCTTTAAGTGGGCCGGGTCCCTCCTGATCTCAGACCTGAAAGTATTTAAAAACGCACATTGAGACAGGTCCATGTCGGGGACTGTATTCATCTCCTTAACTAAAACACTGAGATGATTTTGTGGGTGTCAAACAGTCGCACCCAATCTATAAAATATATCATCACACAAAGAAAGGAGAAACCAATAATGTGATTCGTTCTAATTGTTGTGAATCCCATGCGCCTGAACTTAAAAATGTCTCCGAGTGATATCTGAAAGCCCACCGGTGGCACGGTTTGTTCTGTGTGCTGTTTAATGACGTGCTGCGGAAACTACGTTTTATAAATAGACATTCCTTTAGTGTTAATGCTCAGATAAGAAAGAGATTGGCTGCCGATTGTGCATGCTGATGCCACAAGCAGTCTTTAATCTCGCTAATGGCCCAGCTAAGCAGCTTCTTTTTGCAGTTCTATAGAGCGCAAACTCGACCGGAAGGTATAGGAACGCTTTACATTAGCACCAGTTACATTGCACAAGAACACAAGCTTATATTAACACAGCTTTTCGGAGTCCTCTCCCAAGAAGACGCCCCACCTACACGTTAACCTGCGCGAGGAGTGTTCTTGATATTTTATGCAGGCTCCTGGTGGCTAGTGGTCTCGGGATGTCAGACAAAGTCACTGTCCCTTTAACGGGGTGAAGTAGTAGATATGTACATTTTGAGGTTCTGCCGGCGCCTGCACCTCAAATAAGGTTCACATTTAATCAGGCGCATGCACCACACACCTACGCATATGCGCTGAAACATTTGAGCACCGTTAAGTACAGGCCTGCAAAATGGCATCAGATGACATGCAGCTATACAACTTGTGCCGCACAAACTCGTGCAACTAGGAGAACTGCCAGTTGAAGAATCCTGGCGGAAACCGGGAGGTACTATGGCTTTTACAAGAAGGAAAGGGAGTCAACTGGACCCAAAGAGACCTAGACGGATGCAGGAAGACTTTATTCTATGTAACAATGAACCAAAAGAGAACATAAGAGTCAAACATGACACAGCACCTTTCTGAACATAGGACAAGTGCAGTACAGAGAGTGCTTGTAGCAAAAGTTTAAAGAAATACTAGCTCTCCCACAAGGATTGCAATAAACTTTGCTTCTGTGAAAAAAAAAATAGTGATGTCTAAAATAAAGAGTTAGAGACCTGCAATATCACTCATGGGAGTGAAATAGTTATAGCCTCTTCTGCAGCTACCAAACTGTAGGATTATTGAAATGGAGTAGAAATTAGAAAATGCACCCCTCCCCCGTCCATCTGCAAGATAGGACGGGGTGTTTTAGATCGGAGCCTGAGAAAACCTGTCTGCCTCGAGGCCTCTGGTCACATATCTCGCAGTGTGTGGGGGGGGGGCTCGCAGTGTGTGTGTGGGGGGGCTCTGTGTGGGTGTGTGGGCTCGCAGTGTGTGGGGGGCTCTGTGTGGGTGTGTGGGGGGCTCTGTGTGGGGGGGCTCTGTGTGGGTGTTTGGGGGGGCTCTGTGGGTGTGTGTGTGGGGACTCTGTGTGGGGGGGCCTCTCTGTGGGTGTGTGTGTGTTGCATTTGCGAGAGATTAAGCTATTGACATTGTAAATGACAATGCCATTCATTTATCGGTTTTCAAAACCAACACATAAATACAAATGTTGTCATTTACAATGCCAATAGCTCTAACTTTTGCAAAGGCGAAACCGTTGCATTGTAAATGCTTGTTTTGTTTGTAGCTGTTAAAAGCTTTGCCCTAGTTCCTTTGCTTAAGCCGTGCTGCCCACAGCCACAACTACCCAGGTTTTTGAGCTAAAGGTTTGCAAATGACTATCACTGGGCCCAAGACAGCCTTTGCAAGTGTATTACGCTGTAATATTGCACAACCATACCATACCACATAATACACCCAAATCCTCACACATGGCAATAAACACATGGTGCACCATATAAAACTTTGATAATTCAGCCAATTCAGTCTGCATCTTGCTCCCAGAAAGGGGGTAACAATAAAAAAGATGCAAGGGTTTGGTGAGAAAAAGTGCAGGCTTTGTGAGCAGGTGTACTACATTTTTAGACACCTCCTTCCACATCGATGTACATTAGGGGACGGCACAGGAATCGTAACCACAGCCTCGTGAGAGTGCATTGTCAGAGAACTTGAAAACAGCTTTCACACTTGGACTTAAAGTCGTAAAGCAATCAGAACAAGTATGCCAGAATGCACAACCTTTTTAACTTGCAGTGAGAGGAGTATCACCCCTAACAGCTCAGTGTCTAGTTGTCTATGGAGGGATTGCCCAAATTATTCTTGAAGTGCAAAGGACGTATAATAGTATGTTTGTGACTATTAGAGAAAATGATAAATTTAATCATATCCTCCATAATGACGATCATGTTCTATAATCTGTACATGGGATATTTTAGTTAAACTACTACCACAATTACCTCTTGCTGTGCTACTATAGATTTTCAATTAGTCTCTTCTTCATCTAAAGAATCAAATTTAAAGTTAACTGCTAACAGTACTAAAATATGTAAAGCTGATTGAAAATCAAACGAATTGTTTAAAAGTTAACATTAAATAATCTTTTTACTCTTAGTAATTAAATATACATAGTCTGTCATGGTCTGATGTATACAATATACGTGCATAAAACATATCCTGTCATTCGAAGGGTTAGTAAAAAAAAAATATACAACCCTCCGTAATATTTTAGTTTATCATTCACAAGCAGGAAAACCCATTTTGCTAATCTAAATTAAGCATGTATTAGTGAAAAAGACTAATGCGCGGCGCGTGCAGAGAGCTCATAGTTTGCCGTGATTACGAGATTAGTTTCCAAAAGAATTACAATACTTACTGTTCCGTTAGCCGAGATAATCAGTTATAAAGAGTCCACCAGCATGTACTTGGAACACAAGTAAATGAAACAGGATGGATGTGTAGTAAACGTTCTTGTTCAGCCGTGCCCGTGTTTCTGTTCTCTTTGCTCTCAAAAATGCTTCTAGCCTTCGCCTCCGATTCTCCGCCCATTTCCCGCTCTGGCGTTAACTCGTCCCCTGCTCGCTGTCCTCTCCTGCTCCCTTCCAGAATCTAGAAACGGTTTAATTTCCTCTGCCACCCGTTTCCGTCAGATTTCGTGATGTGTTTACATTAACGAAGAAAATAAGCCAACACAGTTACATAGGTATGTTTGCCTAACACTTATTTCACAAGAAGGTACACAAGAACCACGCCAAACTCAAACAAGAAGTTAAACAGTAATCTTGCTCTGATTTTTAAGTGTTGTAAATCATACCAGCATTTATGTAAACATGTTTCTATTTTAACCTGCTGTATAAAATGTAATCTGCAGAATGTCATCAGTCCAAGTCATATATCATTTCTTTGAGCTTGTTTGTGCTGTGGGAAAGCCCCTGAAACGTTTTCAACAATCACAAAGGGAAGGGGGTCCAAATAGGGCCACTTCCCTTTTGCGAATGAGTTAGCACCCCAATTTGGGACTATTACAACATGCGCGTTAGATTTGACAGCCTTAAGGAGGTCTTCCCCCCCAACCTTTTGCCTTCCTCTTCCACTTTTCTGACCTCATTTCTGCTGGTATTAGGACTCTGCGCACTTTACCACTGCTACCAGTGCTAAAGTGCTTGTAATCTCTCCCCTAAACATGGTAATATTAGTTAATTCCCAATTGGCATATTTAACTTCCTTACATACATGTCAATGGACCCAAATCAGACGGGAGACTACCGATTTGGGAAGCAAACAATTGCTTAATTTTAGCTGTCTCCCATCTGATATTGCCTCTGCATCTGTAGAAGGGAAAATACATTCTCCCGATTTTTTTCTCAAAATCTCCCACTTACTTGTTCTAAAATGATGGCATGTATGTACTTATAAGTCCCTAGCAGATAGGCAATACATGTACCCAGCGCTTTAAAATGAAATGCTACTTGTGAGCTTGCAGCACTGATTGTGCCATCCACTTAAGTAGCCCTTTAACCATGCCTCAGGTCTGCCATTTGAGAGTCTGTGTGCACAGTTTACTTCCATGTCGACCTGGCATAATAAAACTTTTGCAAGGCCCAAACCTTCTCCTTTTATAAATACATGTCACCCCCATGACAGGGCCTGGACAACCCAGAGACAGTGTGCAATGTATTTAAAAGGTGGGACATGTACTTAAGTTTTACATGTCTTGGTAGCGATACACTTTCAAACTCATTTTTTACTACCACAAGGCCTACCTCTCCAATAGGATACCATTGGCATTACATTATTATATTTTATAAGTGTAATTTCCAAATGGGAAGAGATAAACCCTTCTAGTCTAGTGTTTCTGGAATCCCTACTTAAAATCCAAATTTATCATCAAGTCAGATTTTTTATTACAATTCTGAAAATGGCACTTTTAGAAAATTGATAGGTAAGAAGTGCCTACAAGGGGTTTTATTTCAAAGAAATTCAATGAATAACTGTTCTAAAATTATTCTCAGAACAGTTATTCATTGAATTTCTTTGAAATAAAACGCCTTGTAGGCACTCCTTACCTATCATTGTTGAATCGCACAAGCCTCCAAGGGTATATTGGGTTTCCCAGTTTGTAAATTACTTTTAGAAAATTGGCATTTTCCTATTTTAGCCATTTGGTGCCTTTAGTCTGTCTCTAATCACATGACTGGATGTAGTTGACAGTTGGGATTTGTGTATTCCTCCTAGACAGCCATAAGCAATGGGAACGTAGGTGTGTCTCAATGGGCCATCTCTGGCAGAATGAGAGGGAGGATTTAATCGCAGTCTCTCTTACACCTTAATAGGCTGTGTGCTGTCCAAACACAAAGGACTGCATACCCCCCGAAGTGAGCATGGAGCCAGGGCAGGAAGGGACGATATCTGTGCACTTCAAATGCATGTCTCTGAAAACTCCCCCACTTCAACTGCACCTTTTGGTGTAAGTATTGACCTCAGTCACCTCCAAATCAATACACACATGGACCTGTGGATACTCTCCTAAGAAGAAGGACTGTCGTGTTTCTGAAAAACTACCTCTCTGTTGGACTGCAGCATTGCTGTGCTTATCATCTGCTGCCTCCTGCCCTGTTGCCTGGGTGAGAAGGAAAGGACATGAATCTCTTGAACGCAGAGCCCAGAGTGACTTCAAGGGCTAGTTGGCTAGCTTCCTGATCTGAAACCTCAGGGACATAACAGGATTCCAACCTACTTGCATCTGCACACGGACTCTGCTATCTGTGAGTCTTCCCTACCCTAGTGGTGCCACAATAGTCCAGGACCCTTGGAAGCAGGCCTAAGGTGCTTACCAGCGGAACTGGCACATTTTCGCTGCTGAGCGGCACATCCCCGAGCAGAACCGACACGTTGAACCCCAAAGCAGAACTGGTGCATTGCCGCTGCTGCATGGATTGGACCCGATGCAAAAGACTCGCATTCCTGCAGCAACACACATCTTGGAACCAACGCATTGCCTTTAGAACCGCCACTGCGTGACGCTTTCCCAGCGCAGCTCCTCGCATGTCTTGTTAATGCCAGCCTCGATGACAAAACTCTGCATTGCAGCTTCACCGCATTACCTCAATTGCGCCTCACATCCCCGACACTGGACTTCACATCACAAGCCCCGTCAATGGTATCCTTGACATCGACGCAACAGGACCTCACACCACAGCTTCGCCACATCTCAGAACTGACGCATAGCCTCGGCTGCACAATGCATCTTCAACGCGGATCCACGCAGCTTTCTGCAACCAGCTTTTAAGGTACTAGATTCAGCAGGCCTCACTGGGGCCCTATAACCGGCCTAACCTCCATTGCAGATGGCCATAACTTGTGACTTTGTCCCAGTCCAGACCGACCCGATGTCCCCAATAGCACTTTGGGCTTTTTGGTGCTATTTTTCACTATAAAGGTTAAAAATCAATATCTCAGTTCCTGCTATTTGGATTTTTGTTATTTCGGTCTTCTTTTATTGTTAAATTCAGATTCTAAACAGGTGTCGAATGCTTATGTTTGTTATTTTCACATTTGTACTGTTTGCAGTGTTCCACAAATGCTTTACACACTGCCTCTAAGTTAAGCCTGACTGCTCTGTGCCAAGCTTCCAGAGGGTGAACACAGGTTAATTTGGGGTTTGATTGTGACTTACCCTGACTAGGATTGTAGTTACTGCTTGTAGTGCCAGAGGCACACCTATGTTTTGAAACGTGATGACCTTTGACTACCATCGTTTTAGTTGACTTTAGGGGCTAGATGTAGGTAATCTGAATTTACCGATTCATAAATACCGAATTTTACCGATTCGGTATTTATGAATCGATAAATATGAAGGAGGGAGATGTAGGAAGAATCGGTAATTGAATTACCGATTCTTTAAAATTCGGTATTTACCGATTCGGTAAATACCGAATCGGTATTTCCTATTGATTCCTATGGGCTGTGAAGCCCATAGGAGTCAATGGGAAATACCGAATCGGTATTTACCGAATCGGTAAATACCGATTTCAGCAAGGGTGCAGGGGGTGTCACTTTGACACCCTCTAGCACCCCGAATACAGGCATGTGTGCCATGTGGCACACAGACATGCCCTAAGGGCATGTCTGTCTGTCACATGGCATAGGTGTGCATGCACACATGTGCATGCACACCTGGATTCGGTATTTTACCACCCAATTGGATTGGGTGGTAAAATACCGATTCTGTAAGGCCTTTGGGACTCTGAAGAGTCCCACCTACATCTGAAAGTTTCCAAATCGGTAAAAATACCGATTCGGTATTTTACCGATTCAGTAAATTTACCAATTCGGTAAATTTACCGAATCGGTAAAATATGCCCCCTACATGCCAATTCTTAAATAACGGTCGGTAACGGCCGAAATCGGCCGTTACCGACCGGTATTTTGGCTCCTACATCTGGCCCTAGGTGTTTTATTTTATCCTAGCTTGAATGTCCTGCATGTGCACGTTTCTTGAAGATTTCTTTCGTATCTCTTTGTTTTTTTAGAGTGGGAGCTTTCACACAGTAGAATAGCCTTGCCAGGAACAGAACGTGTGGGCTGTGCATTTGAAAGCATGAGAGAGAGAGATAGAGAGAGAGAGAGAGATGTGGAATGTACTTCTTGGTCTCGAAGTGCAGTGTTATAAGCAGTGGTGCTCAAATGTGCATTTTGTTATACATTGAAGAGATTAAATGTGTGATGCTATAGGCAGTGGTGCACAGATGTGCATTGTGCTGTACAATGGAAAGTATTATAAAGTTTACTATTGGCTTTGATATGCCCTCATGTCATCTTGAATTCTAACTCTGTCTTGCTTGAGCTTTTTACGCGCACAGGCAGGCCCCCAAATTAATCAAGTTGTTGAGACTATTCACATTCAAGGTTGTTTTGTTGATTGTACTGCCGGAGACTTTTGTAAGCTTTGTTAAGATGAAGGCTGAAACATATGTGACTGTGCAGAAGGAACGTGAGAACTCTTTTGCCTTTGGAATGCTTGCATGGAAAGTGGCCAATTCCAGTAAATTTCATTGGGGCAAAGGAAGGCCTCACAGAACCTTCTAGTGTGTTTTGAGATTATAAAGCTGGGGTTTGTTGACTTAGAAACTGGGATTTGGGCCTGAACAGCAGACGCGTCTTCAGTGCAGTAATCTGGTTGCTGAGTCTTTTGAGCCCCTGTGAATCCCTCAGTCTGGAGCGGGCCAAGATGAAATTTGCACCAGGTGGTGTGTTTTATTTTTGATTGTTGCTGTTGTGATGTGTGAGTGTCAGTGTGCACATTCAAGTATCCAGTGGCTATAATCACCTGAGGTATTTTCTTTGAGTGCTGACTTTGTGATGTGTGAGTGTCTGTGTGCACATACAAGTCTTCAGTGGTTGTAATCATCTGATGTATTTATGTATATAGATTTCTGATTTCTTGCAGGGCATCCAGTATTTTCTGCTTGTGCTTCATTTCTTATTATTATCTACACATTTACTTATAAGTGTGTTATTATTGCTTGCACATGTATATATACATATATATAAATATATCTCTATATACATTTGAATGTTGTTCATTTGACTTCCGGGAAAGCTTTTTGTTAGAGAGTGTTGCTCAAATAAAACCCCTTGCCATATTCTGAAAACAGTCTTTGATGTGTTTCATTTTATAAAAGTGGAATCCCTTTCCAGGTGTTGTGTTGTCTTTATTGCTTCGTGGTGTTTGAGACTCTGTGTGGTAGGACGGTATTCTCTATTATTTGGGGAGGGCGAAGCAATACACTGCTTGACCGTGGCTCACACCTCAGTCACCCAGGAACCCAATTTCTAACAAGGCAGACTTGGCCCTTCTGCCATTAAAAAGAGCTTTCTTAATCATTATTACATCTGCAATGAAGTTGCAGATATAGGAGCATTCAATCTCATATCCTATTTGAGTGTTTCTGGAACCAAGATATATTCCAAAACTTAATTCAGCTTTTCATCTCCAAGAAACTCAAACTGCCAGTTTTTTATTTAGAGGTTGATACTTAAGTACCCTCCATTCTGGATGTTAAAAGATCCATTGCAAAAATAAGAAGAAAAAAAAAAAAAAAAGATCCTTAACAGTGTATTTAGACCATGATAAAATCTTCAGGTCTTCTGATTCAATGTTTCTTTCTTATGATTCTGTAAATAAAGAGAAACATTTGACAAATCAAACCATAAGTAGAAGGGTTCATCAAGCAATTAGTCACTCATATAAGGCAACGGTTCAAGTAGTTCCTGCTAACTTACAAGGACAATCTTCTAGTGCTATTTCAAACATCATGGGTAGAATCAGGAGGGGCTTCTTTACAAGAAATGTGCAGGGTTGCAACTTGGACAACACCTCATATGTTTGTTAAGCACTATAAGCTAAATTGATCAGATTCTGTTCATTGAAATTTTAATAGTTCTGCATTGATGTCAGTAATTAAGTAATTGTTTATACAAATATACATACTTTTGCATGACTTATTGTCGGTGCAATTTTTTTCTACTTGGGATATCCTCAGTTGTTGATGAGTGGGACAAGGAGAATTAGACGAGGGAGTAATGTTTCAATTACCTACCGGTAATCTTCATCACCTCAAATTGTGGTTCCCCTCATCCCAGGTCATATCACAGCTCCCTCACTTGTTACACCTTCACTCTTACTAATTGATGCATACAGGAGGAGGAGCGGTGGAGGTCCGATGTGTACCTTTTCAATAAACATAAATAAACAACTTAATCAACTCGGATCATGAATCTGACTGCAAGACTTATCCTCTGTCGGACGCAGAGTTGGCTGAAATGGTATTGAATGGGACGAGAATGACTATGACTTGGGATAATGAAGATTACCCGTTAGTAACTGAAACATTTCATGTAGAGCTCCACTGAAAGGGGAACTCCCAGATGAATGGAGGAAATCTTTTCGCTGAGCCATTATTAAATACTAATTTGATATGATTTCAGTCACCATTTTAAAGTGTCCCCACTGAAATGCTTCTTGAAATGCAAGACCGCCGGGAGCATTAATTAACAATCAAAGGGGTGAATCAAAACCGAAAAGGCAAACAATCACTGGAGGCACTATTCTTAAATACAAAAGTTTTACTTTTCAATTATTTACACATATACCTCTTTTAACAAATATATTTAAAAGAATAAGTAAAGAACCAGAACTCCATTTACAGTCATAATTAAAATTTCTTACAACAAACTGTGTCAACCAATGATATTTTGTTTGCACAGTGGATAGCAGCAGAGTATTATTTGGCATCATGGGATGCATATTTGCTAGACCTAAGCAGAACTCGCTGAGTTTCACTCTGCAGAATTCCACAGAGTTACAAAAAAACTCAGCAAGATTCTGTGGGATTCCGAGAATGGGAGGAACTAGGCACGTTGTGCTGCTCACTCTGTGATTTAGCACCGGGAGCTCATTTCACTCTGGAAAATCAGCGTAAACAGCACCACACTGCACACCAGAGGGTACAGCTTCTCAAGCTGATTTTGTTGTTGCTCGATTGGCAACTTTCTGACCGCGAATGGTCGTGGTTGCCCGTGACCGACAGCGTTCCAGAAATCTCGTAGGATGTCCTCCTAGTGATGGAAAATCGTGGCGAGGATACCAAATCTCACTCGCGCTCACCAATTTACCGTTTTCAAGCAGCATATATTGCGGAGTAGCCAAAATTCTGCCAGTTATGCAGGCGGAGCAGAATATATCGCCTTCCCTTAATATTTGCATGTCTACTGATTGTGTATTTTGATCTTAACTTTTGACGTCTTCTCCATTATTGGCAATACTAAAACATTTTTCATCATTTTCTGTCATCCTTACGCCACAGCTCCTTGCCTCCACTCATGTGACCTCTGTCTTCCAGTACCATGAGAGTAATTTGTAATGATATGCATAGAGTTTAATGAAACAAATATATATATTTCTCAATGAATCGTTGCATATGATGAAAACAAAAAGGCATTTCAATTTACAATATTAACTAAAATGCAATTTAATAATTGTGCTGCTTTTAGAGATTTATACATGTTTCTAGCAGCATGACGAGGCCTGAAAGAAAAGCACGAACATTTGTATGGGTGCAAAATGTTCATGTTGTTTCCGTAGTACAATGAACCTTAATTCTAAATGCATATTATCTCCTCATCCCCTTACCCATGCAGGACCCATCCTTATTTCATTGAACTGCTACCACTTCCAGAGACAGGTATTCTCTTTCTGAGGCTCAATAAAATGTTTCCCTTATTTTCAAAATTGGAATTTGTTCTGAATTGAAGAGACCCCTGAGGGCCTGAGAGGAAGATCCATCCCCAAATTCTGGTGACCTTCCTGATTTTTACGTCTGTAAGAAAGTGAATTATTATTTGCGGTGGACGGTCGCCCCCCCTCAGGGAACATGAACAATATCCTGTTAGAATGAACCCCAAAATGCACTAAATAATCCTGACTTCCAACCCCTGATAGCTATGGCACAGAGCAGAAAGGCTTAATTTAAAGCAATGTGTAAAGTGTTTATGCAGTACCAAAATAGTCAAAAGTCAAAACACCAAACAATAAAACCCAAAACTGAATAAAAAATATGAGGTACATTTTAATAAACAAAATGACACAAAATGACAAAACCCTAATAAAGGGAACCAAATATATGAATTTTTGTGTTTTAAGTGAAAATAGTCCCAAAAAGCACTAAGTGCCAAGGTTAGTTTGTGCTCACTAGAGATCAGTGTCTAGGCACAGTTCGAAGTTGGATCTCAAGGTTAGATACATTGAGCTGGATGGCTTGGTCAAGGATTTTACTTTCCATTTAGTCTGCAAAATGGAAGTTAGAGAGGGAAGACAGCAAGGCATGGCAAGAAAACAGGGTATATCCTAGAAGGTCTCTATGAGTCTAGGAAAGTGCCATTTTTGAATAGTCATCTAAAATCTATGTTGATGAATGTGGAGTGAGTTACAAATTCACCACCCCCCTATCTCCCTCAAACTAATGGCTGGGTGGAAAGATTCATTAAGACCAATCAGGGCATGATCACAGGACTTCCAGAGAAGCTCAGAAGGAGATGGGATGTCCTACTACCATGCCTCCTGTTTGCATACAGGGATGTACCTCAAAAGGGGGTTGGCGTCAGCCCCTTTGAACTTCTGTTTGGTCACCCTGTAGCTATTCTTGAAATGTATTGAGGGAAGAATGGGAGAATCCTCTCAAACAACCCAAACATGACATAGGGGACCATGTACTAGTTCTGCAGTCACATAAGGCAGAGAACACGGAGAAAGGAAATAAGAATCTGCAATCCACTCAGGAACTTATCAAGTACTGGTATGACCAAAAGTTACCCATGGTTGAGTACCAACCCGGTCAGTTAATGTGGGTGTTTGAGCCTGTGGCTCCCAGGGCCCTACAGGATAAGTGGACTATGCCCTACCCCATCTTGGAAAATAAAGGGAGAAGTTACCTACCAGGTAGACTTAGGCACCCCCAGGAGTCCTCACTGTGTACTCCATGTGAACTCCCTAAAGCCACACTAAGACAGGGCTGACATGATCAATCTGATGGTCACTGATGCTGGGCAGGAAGAGGAAATTGAACCCCGCCCTGACCTGTTATTAACCAACCCACACCATGGTACAGTGGAGGGTGTAGCCCTGTCTGATACTCTCACTGTACAAGAGCAGAATGACTGCAGGCAAGTCCTCAGCGAGTTTACAGAGTTCTTCTATTTGACCCCTGGACAGATAACCTGGTGTACCCATGATGTGGACACTGGGGACAGCCTCCCTGTCAAGAGCAAGATTTATTGACTGTCTGATCAAGTCAAAGCATGCATCAAAGCTGAAGTAATCAAGATGCTAGAGCTAGGGGTGATAGATCCATCTGAAAGTCCCTGGGCCAGCCAAGTGGTACTGGTCCCAAAACCTCACTCGATAGGTGGGAAACCTGAGATGAGATTTTAGGTGGATTACAGAGGGTTGAATGCAGTAGCCAAGACTGATGCTCTCCCCATACCAAGAGCAGATGAGCTTACTGATAAGCTATGGGCAGGGAAAATTCTCAATACCTTTGATTTGACATCAGGGTACTGGCAGATTAATCTGACCCATGGAGCCAAGGAGAGATCTGCATCCTCCACTCCGAAGGGACACTTTCATTTTAAACTGATGCCTTTTTGACTGAAGAATGCACCTGCCACTTTTCAAAGGTTGGTGAATCGAGATCTGCCAGGTCTGCTTGACTAGAGTGCGACATATCTTTATGATGTTGATGTCTTTAGCTCCACCTCAGAGGGTCACCTCGTCCACATGAGAGATGTTTTGCCGGCACTGCAGCAGGCAGGCCTCACAACCAAGGCCAGTAAGTACCACATTAGGAAGAGTTCTATTGTCTACTTGGGCCACATCATTGGTGGAGGCCAAGTGAGACCTCTCTAAACCAAGATCCAGACTTTTCGGGACTAGGAGCCTCCCAAGGCCCAGACCCAGGTCAGGATATTCCTTGCCTGACGGGATATTATAGGAGGTTTGTGAAGGGGTATGGTACCATTGTGGCCACTCTCATTGAGCTTACCTCTAAGAAGCAGCCAAAGATGGTCATTTGGAACACAAGTTGTCTAAATGCCTTTGACAATCTGAAAGCAGACATGTGCTCAGCACCTGTTCTAAAAGCATCAGACTATGGGAAACAGTTCACTGTTCTAGCAGACGCTTCTGAACATGTAATTGGGGCAGTGTTGTTACAAACCAACGACGAGGGACAGAATCAGCCAGTAGCCTGCATTACAAGGTGACTCCTCCTTATAGAGCCGCGTTGGAGTGCCACTGAGAGGGAAGCCTTTGCTGTTGTTTAGTCCTGAAGAAGCTAACCAGGCCCCAGTGCCAGTGCTCTTTCCCTCAAAAGGTAATGTGAATTGATGCACCCAGTGGCAAGATACTTTAACCCACCTTATAAGTACCTAGTATATGATACTAGTGGTACACAGGGCAAGGGTGTTAAAGGGGTCACTAGGGCTGCAGCCAAGGTGTGCCACCCTGAGTGGCCCAAATAAAAGTAAAGTCTGCAGGGCATCTATCATAGCCTGCACGAGCAGCTACCCTGCTCGAGACTAACCCTGCAAACACCATGTGTGACAGGGTCGCTGTTGGACTTGGTACTTTTTGCAGGGTCATCCCTGAACTTTTTGCCTTCCTCCTGTATTTTTTCTGACTGGTTGTTGGCTGTTTTATGGCTCTGGGCACTTTACCACTGCTGATCAGTGCTTAAGTGCATATGTTCTCCCTAATATAAATTGATGTATGGATTAGTGACACCATGATTGACTGGTTTGGTTTACTTGCCAGACCCTAGTACAGTGCACTGCGTGTGCCCAGGCTTGTAAATCAAATGCTGCTGGTGGGCTTACAGCACTGGTTTTGCCACCCACAGAAGCAGCCTGAAAAGTGTGTCTCAGGTCTGCCATTGCAGAGCCTGTGTGCAGTGTGGTACTGCCATGTTGACTGGGCAAGTGCACCCACTCGCCAGTCCCTAAACCTTTCCTTTTCTGCATATTAGTCACCCCTATGGAAGGCCCAAGGGCAGGGTGCATTGTAGGTAAAAGGTAGGACATGCCCTGGTGTGTGTGGCATGTCCTAATAGTGAATTACAGCCATTTTCATTTTTCACTATTGCAAGGCTACCTGTTACCCATAGGCCAGAATGGGCAGTTTGATTATAACACCCTATAATCCTAACTGACTCAGGGAACTTGGCAGAAATTTGAGTTTAGTATGCCTAAACTCAGATTGATAAAATGCATCTTATAGTGAAGTTGGTTTTAACATTCTGGGGCCGATTCCCATCTCAGTCAGAAGGGCACCGAATCGGGTTCGGCATTAGCGGATCCGATTCGGAGGCTGGATTTCCGTCCGAGCCGTACACGGGTCCGGATGTCGAAGTACAATGCAAACAAGCGCAAAATCTACGTCTCAATCGTTTCCGGGTCCGAACCGCTCCGTACGACTCGGTCACAAGCAAACCGTGGCGCAATGGAGACATTTCACGACCGAGCTAGTACGATGCTCCATTCGGACTTCCGGACCGAGTCGGAGCATCCGGCTCACAATAATTCCCGGAGTCGGACTTCGGGGGTCGGACCCCCTGTTACCTGCAGCCTTACGACTCGGACACAGGGGGAGACCCATGGGTCTCCCCAACACCGGCAAGTACGGTGCGGATGGCACCGACGCGTACCCACTGTAGGGGGCGCACTTGTCCGTGACATACCCATTCTGTCAATGGGAGCCCATGTATGCGTTGTACGACCGGCTCCCATTGACTTCTATGAGAGTCCGACTGAACCGAGTCCGACAGCATACGGTCGTATCGTACTCGCTCGGTCGGACTGCCGGAGTCCGGATCGGTCGTAAAACACCCCGGATCCGGCTCGGTCGGAGTGCTTTCCGACCCAGATTGGAATCGGCCCCTAAGTGTTTGAAAATACCACTTTTAGAAAGTAGGTATTTTCTTGCCTAAACTGTCCAAGCCTGCCTCTGTGAGGTTGTTTATTCCTTGTCTGAAGTTTGAGTGACGGGGGTAGGGGATTCCAGGAGACAGGGTGAGTCAGCACAGGGCTGAATAGAGAGATCTGCATGCAGATGGGAAAGAGGAGTTGCACCTGGGACCTGAATAGGGCTGTGCCTGCCTTTCACAATGCTGGCTCCACCTCCTGTGGTGTGTCTGATGTCCCTGGCCCACACTTTCAAAGGAAAGAATGAGTCTTGTCAACAAAGTGCTCCAGGACTGCACAGAACTGGTTTGGACTGGGTACAGGACCCTCTGCCTTCGGAGGACAAAGGATTTGCTAGTATAAATATGGGGACCCAGACCCCAGAATTTTAGATCCCTTTTGGGAAACAAGAAGAACCTTTGCGGAGGAGAGGAACCAGAGAAACTGAGGAGGAGACTATCCCTAAGCTAAGTGCTGTTTGGGGGATTGGCCTGCAGTGGTTGCATGACTGCCAAAGAAAGAAGAAAGGACTTTGTGCAACTTTCAAATCAATTTGTAAAGGATCTCCAAGGGCTTGAGATAGAGCTTACCTCCTGCTGAAGTCTCAGGGACAACAGACTTCACCAACCAGCTCCCCTGTCTTCCCTTGCTGGGTATTGAAGTGCCTGCTGTTGAGCTAGGCCTTCTGAGAGACTGTGTCTCGCTGGGAGCTGGAAGTGCGACTCAAGACAAAGAAGCGTGTCGCCACTGCAGCCGTTGTCGTCGCATCACCGAAGAAGAGTGTCGCCGTCACAGCAGGCACCTTCGCATCACCGGAGAAGCATTCCGTCGCTGATGCTGTCGCCATCTCATCACTCAAAGCGCCTCGCATCACTGGAGCAGAGTGTCGCCGTTGCAACAGACGCCATTGCATCACTGGAGAAGCTTGTCGCAGGGCCTGTCATGGCTCAGAAGAATCATTGAGTGGCCACACGGCCGTCGGGCTTGCACGCATCGTTGTCGCATCAAGAAGACACCATTTTGTTTCATTGCACCGGATCTTCATCGCATCACAGCGCTGCTGGTTGCATCGCCATGGAAGCGCAGTACAAAACCAACGCATCACCTCCCCACACAGAGAAGAACCGACGCATCCCCTACGCAGCAGTAGGGACCCGACGCATCACCGTTCTTGCGTGTAAGGAACCGACGCATCACCTTCCCTGCAACACTTTCGTTGTATAGCATTACCCATCCAAAGGTACATTGAACTCAAAGTGTTGCATTTTACATCAAAGATAACTAAGCTATTTCTTCCATTTTTGAAGTACAGTATTGTGGATTTTTGTTGTTTGCGGTCTTGAGTTAAGTCTATATAAAAATACTTGTTTTTATAATACAACCTGTGTGGTGTCCATCTGTAGTGTTGTCACTGTATTACTGTATGTGTTCACAAATGCTTTACACACTGCCTCCGAGATAAGCCTGTCTGCTTGTGCCAAGCTACCAAAGGGGTGAGCAGGGGTTATTTTAGGAGTGTACCCCCTTACCCTGACTAGACGCAAGGGTCCCTATTTTGTCAAAAGTGCCTACCTCTGCCAACTAGAGACCCCCAAATCTAACAGTCACCACTGCCTTAATATATGTAAGCCACCCCTAAGGTAAGCCTCCTAAAGCCCAGCAGGCAGGTTGCATTATATTAATGGTGCAGGCATATATGTACTGACATATATTCCATATATGCCTCTACAGTAACCTTGCTATTCAAGTTTACCATAAGTGAATAGCGGCCCATAGGTTAACGTGGAGTGGCTACTGGACAAAACTGAGAAAGCCAGCTCCATGATGGTACAGCCGAATTTAGTAATGCTTGGTATCTAACACCGTAGCAGGGACCAGGGTGGCAATCTTAAAGGTTGTCCCAAAGTTGCCATAGTTTCCCTGTGCTTTGACAGGCTTTCCGAGCCGGTTGCTGCCAAGACAGAATTCTACCCTCCTGGTGGGCAGTGCTATCACATAGAATGGAGACAAAGCCATGGGCAGGAAGTCTGGCTAGTGAATGACCCATCAGAAGTGGTGAGCCTCAAAGGCCACGCCACCTCCGATATGTACGTGAATTGTCTCTCAGTGGAGACATAGGCCCACCTATCCACTGGCACTCGTGTTTGCAAGCAGGCAGTAAATTAGGTATTCAGGAGGCCTACAATCCCCACATGCTAATCACACCCCTATGGCAAAGTTCTGGTCTACAGTCGAGGATGGCTTGTGCCATTTTGACAAGTCCCAAGAATAGTAGGCTCTGGGTAGATGAGTGGCACACACCCCCCAGATGTGGTCACCTCAGGGGCAGGATCAGTAGCCCCTTGGCTACTGACACTCACACCTCTAACCACCCCCTAAATCCAAGATTTAAGGGGCACCCCTGGCACCAGAACTCCAGATCTGCTCTGAAGAGTAAAAGGACTAAGAAGAAGCTGTTCCAGCACACAGCAGGACACCGCAAAGAAGAGGCATGAAGTACTGCACCTATGGTAGCCCCCTGCACCCACCAGACTGCGACTTGTCCTGGACCAGAGACTGGTTCCAAAAGGAAGGTGAACCCCTCTGCCTCCCAAAGACTTCACCAGGACTCCCTAGGACTAGTGATACTAGTCCCATGCAGTTAGCAGGCACAAACCTCACTTCCACGATCCAAAGAAGGACTGACCGCCAGGTTCTGTCGTGGACCAGCCCGAAAATAACCAGCCAGGTGCCTTCTGGGAAGCATAGTCATGAACCTCGAAGAGTCCCAGCACTCTACAGTGTTCCCAGGACTTCTGGAATAAGATTGACCCAGTCGTGACCTTTGCTGGGACCAAGGCTTGTTGGTGGTCTGGCTGACTACTAACTGCTTCACTCAGTGCCGCAGAGGGAACATTTTGCATCATCCCCACTCCACTCCTGTGGAGCACTTGTCAAGTTCTTGCATCCCAAAGAAGGCTTAGTTGGCACACCTGGTGATGTCAGCACCCACAGTCCCGTCCAGCACCAGGAATAGCCAGGCGCACATGTTAAAGTCAGCACCCTAAGTCCCCATTCAGCACCATGGATAGCCAAGCACACATCTGCAACCAAGACACCTAAACTTCATAGAGCTGTTCTAACTGTCCCTCCAAGCTTTTCCACTTAGGGGCTCATCTGAACTCAACCTGCAAGTATTGTATTGTGAAGTATTGTTTTTGACAGCTCCTGCAGCTCCTATTCAGCACCAAGGACAGCCAAGTCACCTCTGCACCCGAACTCCCTGGGCAAGATAAAATTATCTAGTCTGTCAAGGCTTGGTCTGTGTACCTGCAAGACCTTAACTCCATGTGGGTTACGTTGAACTCACCCCACAAGTGACAAAGTATCACCTGAGATGTTCTCCATTGACCGCAATGTTAAAGTTTGACAGATCTACGAATTACAGTTTATTGAACACCTTAAATTCGATAATTCTGGTTATACACCCTGTATTGATTTTGTTTTGGTGTCTAAATTTATATTAAAATAAGCTCTAGTTTTTATAAATTGTGTTGGATTTCTTTCGAGTCATGTCAATTACTTATCCTCCATGTTGGTACTGTAAAATACTTAACATGTTCCTTTAAGTAAGCCTGTCTGCTCTTTGACACTCTACCAGGACAGAGAGAAGGATTACTAGTGCACATCCGAGCTCCGCTTTTGGGTATCATGTTAATATTACATGGTAAGGCTTCCAAGCCAGACCACATAACATTGCCACTTTGCCACACCGAAGTCAGATAGGTTTTGAGCAAGGTGCAGCTGAAGCCATTCATTTTGGGGGGAAAAGTCAAATTTCACACCCAGGGCTGTCATTGTGTCGCAAGATACTTTTGGTGTCTTCGCCTGGTGAAGATTTGTAGCATGGGAATTATCCTCTGAAGTGTTCATCGGATTTATCCAGCGGGACACAGCAGAAGGCTGTATTCCAGGAGGGCTCCATGTGGTCCGATACGTTCTGGCCAAAGGCCAAGTTAACTTCCTAACTAAAAGGAAATATTCCTACATTTGTTATAAATCTGGTGGCTTGAACACCGAACGGACATATCTCTCTAACACTCCAACCACTGTACTTTTAATCCTGCATGATCCTGCACCGTGAAGCATTCAGGGGGCCTGACATTCTATAAATACACTGGCCTGACACTGTGCCAGATGCGGATGGGAGTCTGCTGTCCTACTTGAAGTTCATACACCGTGAAGGTGAACACTGACATCGAGAGCCTACCCAACGAAGACACAGTGACTGTAAATGTGTACGTCCATATGTCTCAACTCAGGGGCTGTTGACAACAAAGAGGGGGTGTATCCCCGGTCAGAAAGACAGTGGTAAATAACTCATCCATCAGTGCCTGATTCAATCTGGTGCCCGGCGAAACCTGAGGAGGAGTGGATACATATAGATCCCCAGCCGCACATGGTGCAGCAACACTCAGTTGAACCAGTCGGTAAGCAAGCCAGGTCAAAGATTAAAGAAGGCGGGCAGACTCATCAACTGTGGGAATGCTGGAGTACCCCTAAATCAGTGGGGTGAAGTGGGGGCTAGTTCACAGAGCAACTTGGGCTCTGGCAACTGTGGGGCCTGTGCAGAGTCCACTGGAGCGTGCAGAGGGTGGAGTTGAGGTCTAGTTGTCTCAATTTGGTGACGTGGGGTAATCTCTGATCGCATATAAGCTACCTGGGATCATAGCTATAACTTGCCTGTGTATTCCCCAGCTGTTTTTTTAATACAACTGGAGCCTTTAGTTCAGTCTTACAATGTACTTCAACCCCCCACCTCCCCCGTATTGATACTCGGTCTTCTCACCTACTCCTCTAAGGGACAGTGGGAGACCAAAAGACAACAATCATAAGATCCTACTTCAGGGGAGTTGTGGGACAGCTCAGAGATGTGCCGACTTGTATTGTGAATATGCTCCCTACCACTCAGGCTCACCCCCATGAAATCCTGACAGCGTCGTCACACAAACTATGATCCTTATACCCTACACAACCACTGCCGGATATCAACATCCCCAATCTGTGCATTATCAATGAGAACAAACATTTAAGCAGAATTGGGGTGCCTCAGGTGTGCTGCTCCAACTCATTTGATTTCTCCAGACAAGGACAAGTGCCAAGCATTATCAAAACAATGACAAATATATAAGTGCGCCCAACCACTGGACTCGATAAAGCTGCGGCCACCATAGAGAAAAGAGGAATGCAATTTGCACACACTTCTACAGCCATTATTCTCCAGGCTATTCAAAACTCCAAGGTAGCCCAATGAAAGAAAATAGAGGAAGTGGCGGCAGATGTAACACTTGGTGCTGGGTGCCAAAGGTGAAGTGATGGATCTCAGAATTAGAGGACACTATTATTGGAACTTCGCTCCATTGTGGCACGTCTTTTGATGGAATCTAAGCATCTCACTATGTGGACGGAGGATGCTGATAGCCGTTCTCGCAGGAATAAATTGTGATTTTTGGACTTCCTCGAAGGTGCAGAAGGTACACACAGCAGGCACTTACTGACCACTTGGTTAGGAACCATAATACTGAAACATGACCTCTCCCACTGTTTTGTCCTTGAGCGGGTGCCCTGCATGCTCACCCATAGACCTATCCTGGTGCCCTGGCCCAGTCAATGTTTGCCAGAATCCTTAATTTTCAAGATCTTGATATGATCCTACATGTGACATGGGTGAGAGGTAAACTGAAATATGAATCCCTAGTATATCGGCATTACTGTACTGTTAGAAATCAAGATTCTGATTGGCAGAGTATACACCCAGTCCAAGCAGGAATTACAGTTCCAACTAAACACACTAAAAGATCACCTGTCTCACCCTTTGGTAGCTTGGCACAGAGCAGGTAAGCTTAACATAAGAGACAATGTGTAAAGTATTTGCGACCACGACACAAGCTCTTAGAAGCAAAAAGAGCTTAAAGGGGTAAAGTGGTCATGTTGGACCAAGACAACAGTCCTCCAAATGAGTTTTTCAAGTGCCAAACAGATATATTTGCCCAACCCCTTCCAGACTTACATGAAGAGGTCAGAGACACAAATAATCTCCCTTCAGAGTTAGAGGAAATGCAAATCACAAAATACTTAAACCAGATAAACCTGCCCATAGCTCTGCCTCCCACAGAACAATCTCATTGATCAACAGCAAAGTCCAAATAGTAGCAAAAATCCTGGTAACGTGCATTCTTAATGTCATCACTCATTTTGTACATAAAGACAGTGTGGCTTTATGACCCACCCCTCCACCAGCCATGAGTCCCAGGCTCTCCACACCACTGGAGTCAAGCTATCCAGGCTGATGAAGGCTGATAGCCAGAAACCGGTCCTTGGATGCTTGATTCCGGTCTGGGAAAGACATGGCTTGGTAGTTCGGACTGGACTGTTCCCATGAGGCACAGGGTCAGAGCTGATTTGCATATAGCCAGTGTCTAACCCAGGGTGGTGTGGAGTGCAAAACAACTATGGATTTAGGCCAAGATCCTTGTACTGGGGTGAATGTATGACATTGTTCTACATTCTGTCCATCAACTGTGTTTTTTGCAATTTTCACCCCGAGTGTGCTGGGTATGCTCAGACGTGAGTCCCAGGCTCTCCACACCACTGGAGTCAAGCTATCCAGGCTGATGAAGGCTGATAGCCAGAAACCGGTCCTTGGATGCTTGATTCCGGTCTGGGAAAGACATGGCTTGGTAGTTCGGACTGGACTGTTCCCATGAGGCATAGGGTCAGAGCTGATTTGCATATAGCCAGTGTTTAACCCAGGGTGGTGTGGAGTGCAAAAAAACGATGGATTTAGGCCCAGATCCTTGTACTGGGGTGCATGTATGACATTGTTCTACATTCTGTCCATCAACTGTGTTTTTTGCAATTTCCACCCCTCCACCAGGCACAATATCCATAGGCAACACAATGCCATCACACTGGCAACCCAACTACAGGCTAAATTGCAAATTAAGTTTGAAAAAGCCTTTGGTAGCATTTCTAGGCAATATTTATTTTCATTAATGTAATATATGGGCTTTGTATCCGCATTCCTCACTTATCTAAAGCTCCTATGCATGGTGTTATGAGCCCAAGTCCCTCCATGTTACAAAGAGGCACGAGTCACGGTTGTGCGATTTTACCTCTACTTTTTGCACTAGCGGTAAAACCCTTGGCACACATGATAAGGATAGATGACCTCATCATGGGCCTTACTTGGTCAGACATGTATGTAGACAGGGTCTCTCTATATGCGGATGACCTTCTCCTGTATGTGGCCCAACTGGAGAGATCTGATCAGTCATTATGGAGATACTAGATACCTTTGGCAATCAAAGGCTTTTCCTGATAAGGCAGTCGAGTGGTACAACTACATAATTGGGCCCAGCTGGGTCTGACTATTACAGACACAGGGTTTTGATATTTGGGAATGCTTGTAACTGACACCACAAGAGAAGCCAGAACCAACAATATAATATTCCTGCTCGCTGCGAGTCTAAGGATTACACAAAAATGGGCTAATCTCCCTCTCTCATTCAAAGGATTACACAAAAATGGGCTAATCTCCCTCTCTCATTATTAGGTTGGATAGCACTGATCAAGATGGTAACCCTTCCTAAGTGCTTACACATATTGAAAAACTACCCCTACTATATACCACACACCAAGGTCAATACCTTAGCCAAGACCCTCACAGTTTTTATGTGTGGAGAGGATCATAACTAAATTTTCTATACCAAGAGGTGTAAATCAACCTGTGATGCGGGCTAGCCATGGTGGATATGGCCTCATACTATAGGGCGTCACATCTACTGGGCAATAATAACTGGTTATATGGACCTATTCATGATCCGGCATACTTCCCCTTCATTATGTATATTGTGGAAAACCACCACCTAATACATCTCCAATAATGTCAATTATTCTTCAAATATGGAAGGCCTTCCAGAGACGAGCAGGGTGAGTGAGATAAGGAACCTACAAATGAGAATCTATTATGGGTGGGCACTTGCTTACCTCAGGTGCAGTGTTGAAGGGATTTAGAGACTGAGACACTCCAGTAATTACAACTGTTGGTAATATCATTGGTTCAAATGCTTCAAGTGTTTTTTGAGCAAAGCAAGCCTGAATTCGGTCTTGAATGCTCCCAATATTACAACTCCGGCATACACTCCATCCCTATTTCCCTGCAACTTTCAGTCTTGTGGAATTCGCCCCCCTCCACCCCTGAAGTGAAGTTAACAAAAATTGTCTCTTGCCAGGGCGTCGTCAGGTGTCCTTGATCTACAAAACACTGGTAATTAATACACACAATTTATTTATTGGACTGAAATCAAAATGGGAACAACACTTGGATCTCCTTGAGTACTTCGAGTGGGCCTAAGCATTGGTGGCCCCTCATGCAGCTGTGCTCTTGATTAGATTCAGACTGATGCAGTTTAAGTATCTTCAGCACATATACTGGACCCCACATCCATGTGCTCCCCGCAGGCCATTCTGGGATATCATTCGACATGAATGTCTGACAAAATATCGACAGACAGAACATTGACCTACAATAATATCGACACAGAAATATCCAAGACAAAAATATCGAAGTCCTATCTACGTAAAGGTAAGTACACAAATATTGAGAAAAAAAATATCGTTGTCGAAAATATCTATGTCAAAATATTGTTTTTAATAATAATGTAAAAATAAGTAATACTACATATTTAATTAATTTTAAAATTAATTTAACATCTACTTATAAATTAATATATATACTTACTCCACATACTGCAATATTAGGGAAAGCGTTGGATAGCGTAGGGGTAAAAATGACTATTCCCACTCCAGTGAGTGCAACAGTAGGGAAAGTGTTGGACAGCATAGGGGTAAAAATTACTATTCCCACTCCAGTGAGTGCAACAGTAGGGAAAGAGTTGGATAGCGTAGGGGTAAAAATTACTATTACCACTCCAATGAGTGCAACAGTAGGGAAAGCGTTGGATAGCGTAGGGGTAAAAATTACTATTACCACTCCAGTTAGTGCAACAGTAGGGAAAGCGTTGGATAGCATAGGGGTATACATTACTATTCCCACTCCAGTGAGTGCAACAGTAGGGAAAGCGTTGGATAGCATAGGGGTAAAATGTACTATTCCCACTCCAGTGAGTGCAACAGTAGGGAAAGCGTTGGATAGCGTAGGGGTAAACATTTCTATTCCCACTCCAAAGAGTGCAACAGTAGGGAAAACGCTGGATAGCATAGGGGTAAAAATAACTATTCCTACTCCAGTGATCGCAACAGTAGGGAAAGCGTTGGCTAGCGTAGGGGTAAAAATGACTATTCCCACTCCAGTGAGTGCAAGAGTAGGGAAACGTTGTATAGCGTAGGGGTAAATATTACTATTCCAACTCCAGAGAGTGCAACAGTGGGGAATGCGCTGGATGGCGTAGGGGTTAAATTAACATATTTATCAATCAAATAATTAAAAAAAATAACATAATTAAATTATACAAAAATTATTAATAAATACAAATAAATTTAAATTAATATTTACTTAAATAACATTAAATTACAACCCACACTATTCCCCCTTTAACGCACAACACACTACACATACAAAAAAACAATTAATGTAACTATCAATTAATCAATTAATAACAATTATTAACAAATGAAGTATAATAATGATAAATTAACTAATTAATAAATATTAATTACCAATTAATATTTAATCACCAGTTAAATAGTAATCAACAATAAAATAATTAACAATAACAATAAATTAATTATAATATTATAATTAACTGATTAATAAAAATGAATTACCAATAAATAATTAATTACCAATTAATTAATAATAAATACCAATAAATTAAATAATGTGATTAATTAATTTAATGTAACTACTTCCCACCCTATTCCCATGTAAACCCACAACCCACTACACATATAAAATCACATAATTAATGTAATTATCAATTAATCACTTAATAAACATTACTCACCAACTAATTATTAATTAACAATACATTAATTATCAATAACAAAAGAGAAAAATGAATACACTTAAATATAATTCATAGAATTAACTAAATAATAAAAATAAATTACCAATTAATAATTCATGAACAATTAATTAATAATCAATACCAATTAATTGAAACATATTACTTAATTAATTATAATTAAATTACTTCCCACCCTATTCCCCTATAAACCCACAACCCGCTCTGATAATAAAACTCAAAATGTACTTTAACAAAATTAATAATTTCTGAACATTTATTCTAAAAATGACATTTAAAAAATATTTAACATACATATAAAATACATACTAAAATACATAACACTAAAAAAAATCGATATTATTAATAACAATATTTTTGCTTACGATATTACTGACTTCAATATTACTTACTTCGATATTAAATAAAACGATATTGCTTACCTTGGGGTCGATATTCTGGTCAACAATATTCTTGACTTCGATATTCTGTCCCTTCGATATTAAAAATTCGATATTAATGTAGGTCGATATTAAAAAATGTATATTTTGACTGCTCACCATTCGACATATGTTAGGGGAGGTGCTAGGCACCCACGCTCCCACGCTTGCTGCCTGCCTGTGTACCTCTTTGCAGCCTGCTACCTTGCTGGTTCCGAAATTGAAGCTTCTCACAGCGATTGGTATCGTAGCCTCTAAGCGCTATTAGAACCCTCCTGCGCCGCATTGCCATTCTAAATACTTCATAACGTGCCTGCTGGAAACTCGCTACTGCGCAAGTAGATTGCTTATGTAAACGTTGGCGCCGCATTGCTTGGACATAATTACTGAAACTTGATTTTGTTTACTTTGCCGGTCCTCGGCTGTGCCCCATTTCGCTTCCTGATTACGTAGCCATTTTGTTGTTGTTGTTCCCTCTCCTGGCCCGTGTCTCCTCCTCGCTCCCGCCTCCCAGCTGAGCCTCCCTCGCCCCCGCCCACTTCAACTTCTACATATGACAGAAGCTCCCGCGCGCAGCGTTCGCGCGCAGCGTTCGCGCGCAGCGGTCGCGCCCCATTCGCGCCGAAGGTGCGCCAAAGGTAAGCCCGTCTGCGCCCGTCCGCGCCGGGACCGCGCCCAGCGCCTGTCCCCCTGGCCCCCGCCGCTCCCACCCATCTAGAATCACATACAATGCCGCTACCCTCCTCGCCCTCAACCCCGGACGCACACCACAATGCTGCGAAGCCAGCCCAGGACGTACCCACGGCCCTTTCGCCTGCCTCTCCTGCAAGTTCAACTGCTTCAGAACCCTTACCAAACCCACCTCCTCCACACACAACTCCGAACCTAACCGCCTGAAGTGCATCCTGCTGAACACCCGCTCGGTCCACAGACACGCAACTGAACTCTGGGACCTTCTCGACACCGCGTCACCGGACATCGCCTTCCTTACAGAAACATGGATGAACTCATCATCTGCACCCGATATCGCCATAGCCATACCAGACGCCTACAAGATTATCCGAAAAGACCGCACCCACCAAACAGGAGGAGGCATCGCCATCATCCATAGGTACACCATCAAAATCACGACCAACTCCGACGATAACTTTGCAACCGCCGAACATCTCCACTTTCAGATCCACAACGACCCTAGGACAACACTTAGAGGCACCCTCATCTACAGGCCTCCAGGAACCCGCACTCAATTCAGCGATGACATCACTGACTTCGTCTGCCCACATGCCCTCGCCTCCGAGAACTACATTCTTTTAGGTGACCTCAACTACCACCTTGAAAACAAACACGACAGCAACACCACCACCCTGCTGGACAACCTGGCCAACCTTGGACTCAAACAACTGGTCGACACCCCCACCCATACAGCCGGACACACGTTGGACCCTATCTTCACCTCCAGCAAACACATCTCCTTCGATCGCATCACAGCTCTCCATTGGACGGATCACAGCTGCGTTCACTTCAGCTACAAAACCACCCTGAACCACAACCGCCCCCAACCCATTCCTAGGAGAAACTGGAACAAAATCACCTCCGACCAACTCCTCACATCACTCAACCTAAACCCTCCCACCCTCTCATTGGACCCAAACTAAGCGGCCACCAATCTCAAGCAATGGATTACCCACAGTGCTGACGAATTAGCACCCCTGAAAAAGCACCAGACCAAATCAGCCAGCAAAAAGGCTCCCTGGTTCAATGATGACCTCAAAAAATCCAAGAAGCTATGCCGCACCCTGGAGAAAACATGGAGAAAAAACCCAACCACCGACAACATGGCCACCCTCAAGGCAGCCACCCGCAAACACCACCAACTGATCCGATCCGCCAAGAAATCAGCTCTCAAGGACCGCCTCGACAACAACAATCACAACAGCAAGGAACTTTTCAACATCGTCAAAGAATTCACCAACCCCGCCGCAGCATCTAACGACATTACTCCCTCCCAAGACCTCTGCAATGCGCTATCCTCCTTCTTCCACAACAAAATTGCTGACATTCACAACAGCTTCGAGACTACTCCCAACGATCAACCCTCCCCACCCCCCTCAGTTCCCACCCCGCCAACTAACAACCTTAACGCCTGGAACCCAATCACCACCGAAGACACCATCCGCCTTATGAACTCAATCCACTCTGGCTCGCCAACCGACCCCTGCCCCCACCACATCTTCAACAAAGCTGACTACATCATCGCACCCCATCTCCGGGACGTCATCAACTGCTCGTTCAACTCTGCCACCTTCCCAGAAAGCTGGAAACACGCCGAACTCAGCGCCCTTCTGAAGAAACCCACAGCAGACCCCTCCGAACTCAAAAACTACCGACCCATTTCCCTCCTCCCATTCCCGGCCAAAGTCATTGAGAAAGCCGTCAACAGCCAACTCGCCGCCTTCCTTGAACGCAACAACTCCCTCGATCCATCTCAATCCGGGTTTCGAGCCAAACACAGCACCGAAACCGCCCTCATTGCAGCGACCGACGACATCCGAACACTTCTGGACAACGGAGAAACAGTAGCCCTCATTCTCCTCGACCTATCCGCCGCTTTCGACACAGTCTGCCACAGCACCCTTATACAACGCCTTAGCAACATCGGCATACAAGGAAAAGCCTTGGACTGGATCATCTCATTCCTTGCCGGGAGAACACAAAGAGTCCGACTTCCCCCATTCAACTCAGAGACCACTGAAGTCATCTGTGGTGTGCCTCAAGGATCTTCACTCAGTCCCACCCTCTTCAACGTTTACATGAGTCCACTCGCTTCCATCGCTCGTCAACACAACCTCAACCTCATTTCTTACGCCGACGATACCCAGCTAATCCTCTCCCTCACCAAAGACCCCAATACCGCCAAAACCAATCTCCACGAAGGCATGAAAGAAGTAGCCGACTGGATGAAACATAGCCGCCTCAAACTCAACTCAGATAAAACGGAGGTGCTCATCCTAGGACCCTCCCCCTCTGCCTGGGACGACTCTTGGTGGCCATCCGCTCTGGGCACAGCACCCACACCCACAGACCATGCGCGCAACCTTGGCTTCATCCTAGACTCCTCTCTCTCGATGTCCATACAAGTCAACGCAGTCTCATCCTCCTGCTTCAACGTACTTCGCATCCTCAAAAAGATCTTCCGCTGGATCCCCCTCGAGACAAGAAAGACTGTCACCCACGCACTGGTGACGAGCCGACTGGATTATGGTAACACACTATATGCCGGAATCACAGCAAAATTACAGAAAAAACTCCAACGCATCCAAAATGCATCAGCGAGACTCATATTAGACATCCCTCGCCAAGATCACATCACCGGTCACCTAAAAGACCTCCACTGGCTTCCCGTCAACAAAAGAATTACTTTCCGCCTTCTCTCCCACGCACACAAGGCCCTCTACAACCTTGGACCTGAATGCCTCAACACTCGACTGTCCTTCTACAAACCCACCCGCCAACTAAGATCGTCCAATCTAGCCCTCGCCGCAGTCCCGCGCATCCAAAAATCCTCCTTGGGTGGCAGATCCTTCTCCTTCCTTGCTGCCAAGACCTGGAACTCACTCCCTACTCACCTCCGCCTTACTCAGAACCACATCTCCTTCAGAAAAGAACTCAAAACCTGGCTATTCAACAAATAACGAACACCCTCCCCAAGCGCCTTGAAACCCTCTGGGTGAGCAGTGCGCTATACAAATTACCGAACTTGAACTTGAACTAGGCAGACCAATTGATCTTACCCCGAAAATGACCTTATTGAATATTGTAAATGATGAGAGTTTTACACTTAGCGGGAACTCTTTAATGCGATTGGGTACAGTTGTGATTAAGAGGGACATTGCTCAATGATGGAGAGAATCTGTCCCTCCAAGGGGCACAAAATTGAAAGCGGCCATGGACTTACGTTGCACAGTGTAGAAGATAGTGTATGGGGCATTGATTCTCGGTGGTCGTTTATTATTGTATCAAGCAAATGTTTTTTAGAATCAGAATTAGAGGATTGGCTCTTAGGGACAAAAATATGTAAAGTTAGTGTCATATCCTGTGACCTAAGATATTGGTGAATTGGCGGATAAGTGACCTGTTTGTCAGCTGAAATGTATTTAATATGTAAGTTGATTAAAACCAATAAAGCTTAAAATAAATATGACAAATCTAACCTTGCCATTAAATTGGATTTTATATAAGTAATACAAATAATTGTGGATCATAGCCGTTTCCTGTCAAAAGTCGGACGCGGGCACAGAGGCATAGAAGCCATCAGAAGGCACACTGACAGTGCACCACTTAAAAGGTAGACCCCCAGAAATCCCCTTGCAGGCCGGTGCAGTCACTGACTGCACCCGCCTGCAAGGGGATCTTAAATCCCCTCTGAAAGTGCAGGCGGGTTGCCGCCCCCACTGAGTAACATGGAGTGGCTTTAAAGCAACTGCTTCGTATTTCACGTGAATGCGCTGCCTCAAGGGCACAACGTGTTCGTGGCTGCCCAGGGGGCAGTGCATTCATGGTAATAGGACACATTTTCAATGTTTTCCCCGGGCGCACCATTTTAAAGTGGACCTGATCTTGATGGCTTTGTACATGATGCAGAGGTGGTTTTCAAGATTGCGCCGGTGTCAAGGGGAGCCAGTGTAGTTTCTTCAGAGTGGGGATGATGTGGTGATATTTCTTCAGGCACTTGCTAAAATGTGGTGTGGCATGTTCGCTGTCCATAAGGGTAGGCATTGTGAAATCTTCAAGGCCATGGATCAAGACATTGCCACAATCCAGATGTGAGACAAGAAGTTCTAGAATTGCTGCCATTCTACTCCCTATCTATTTGTAGCCTTAATCTGAATAAAAACATAAGTTGCATCAGTTTAGAATAAACAATACAAGACCATCAGCAATTGCTAACATTAAGTTATTCTGCATTGCCTCTAGCAGATGACAATTATCTCTTGTATAAATATACTCATTTAACAAGAGACGTTGGCACATACTAGTCAATTTCCTTATGAGTTTCTGTCCTACAAAATGTTACTGTTGTCTACTGGTGTTAAACCGATCCACATCCATGTGTACGTTGAAATGTCACATGTGCCAGAGACTTATGCTGAACCATATAGGAATAGGAGTAGGAACTCATTTGAATGATATGGTGTCCAGATCTTCCTGAGAGCTAAGTCTCACAGTGGGTAGAAGATAAAAGACATGCTACATGGATGCAACATTTGCTAACTTTGGGCACCAGGTACAAAGGGCTCCATATTACAAATCATATTACTCTAACGGAATGGTTGATATGTGAGTAGAGATTCTGTCATAAATCATTCTGTAATTTGGCCATGTCTGCAGTAGGCTCATTCTTTCATGCAAGTAAAATCACAATTAAAAAATTGGACCTTGAGCCAACCCTGCATGATTAATAGTCACACATCTCTGGTTCCCTCAACCATCCAGGAAGTCACAGTCATTGTTTATTGTTAGACACAGAGGTTTCTGGCAGGGTGGGACACATCAAAGTCAGGCAGAATCACCATCCTAGATAGGATGAGTACGATACACATGTCCAATAACCTGTGCTCACCCTTGAGTAGCTTGGCACTGAGCTGTCAGGTCTATCCTCAGGGCCACAAGTATAAAGTCTTGGCACAACAACAGCCTCACAACGCACTGCATATGCCACATAAAGACTCCCCACCGTATGTATAAAACACTGGTCTTTTTTATTACACACATATTGAAATCAAAACAAGATACACATTATACATACGTATACATATTTACAGTGATAGGCAATTGTCAAAGTTTCCCATTAGCAGCAGAACGGCATGAACATATAATCCCTATTCAGAGGTATTCTTCCAACATGACATTTCTCAATATTGCATACCCCAAACAGTTGAAATGGTCAAGCGATCACAGGTCTTTGACTACGCCTCGTGATCCAACACTGCAGTCACTCAACTACACCAGTCAATGATACAAGTTGCCCCTGCAGGTGCCACGTTGATCAGATTGTCAAAAACACTTAAAAGGGAAAGAAACAGTTACTTAGTTTCATCCATCCAGATTAGATCTCCAGGTGCCAAGTGGCGATTGTGGGATTGTTATCCCCTCCATTAACAAAAGGTTGTGACCCAGGAAGCTGGTACGTTTCCAAGTCTGGATAAATATTTCCTCTCAAGCGGAGGAGTGAGCCACTGTAGCTCCCCCACCAGCAAAACTCTCGGGCTCTGCCACGATGTTCTCCACAACAAAGTACCTTGTAGTGTGGGTCCAGGGAGAGGGACCCAGTGACCTCAGGCCACGAAGGCAGGCACTGTTGTTCTCCCGATCTGGAGGTCAAAGACAGTGTCATTTCCCAGTTCAAGTCCCCAAAACCCCTCGGATGCCAAACACTCCGGAGTGCAAGCTAGTACAAGTCCTTTGGTTACAAGCATGGGTCCCTTGGACTCTGCAGGCTTCCCCAGCACTGCTCGAACTGCTCACATCCTGACTCCTTAGGTGGGCTACTGATCTTTACGAGCACACGCCTCTGCACAGTGTAATGATGGTGTACATCTGGACGAACATTGTCCCACGCGATGATCACTCCCACCCCTTTCAGATGCACCCTGTGCAGTCCTTTTGATCTTGTAAAAACGGGGAGATCATTTGTGTCCCTGGCATCTTGTGGACCGGAGGCCAGCCAACTGGGCCTTGGAGAGTACTTAGAGACTTGGTCCACAACAGTTAGGACATATCTACGAACCAGTGACGTCCAGGCAAAATGTCCCCTTCCTGGAGCACTACAAGCTCCAGCCCACCGCAAGTCTGTGGTTAATCCAGTTGCAGTCCCTCCTGCCCTAATGATTCCTCACAGTGTCAAACCAATGTAGTATGGTTCCAAATCCAAAAATGGCTCTAACTGCAGAGGCTCTCAGCCCCAGTAGCTATACTCACAATGGCCTTTGAAGATACGACCTGTTCAAAAGTCCACATTTGTAATGTACAGGCCCTCTCTATTGTCCCACCCGATGATCGCTCCCACCCCTTTCAGATGCACCCTGTGCAGTCCTTTTGATCTTGTAAAATCGGGGGGATCATTTGTGTCCCTGGCATCTTGTGGACTGGAGGCCAGCCAACTGGGCCTTGGAGAGTACTTAGAGACTTGGTCCACAACAGTTAGGACATATCTACGGACCAGTGACGTCCAGGCAAAATGTCCCCTTCCTGGAGCACTACAAGTTCCAGCCCACCACAAGTCTGTGGTTAATCCAGTTGCAGTCCCTCCTGCCCTAATGATTCCTCACAGTGTCAAACCAATGTAGTATGGTTCCAAATCCAAAAATGGCTCTAACTGCAGAGGCTCTCAGCCCCAGTAGCTATACCTACAATGGCCTTTGAAGATACGACCAGTTCAAAAGTCCACATTTGTATTGTACAGGCCCTCTCTATATTTTGTCCTGTCTGCCATCCTACCCCAGACATTTGATCACTATATTTTGGGGGTCCAAGACCCTGCCTCTTGGAATGCAGGTGCCAATTTCACCCCCACATTACAACCCCAGAAAGGCCCCTCACAGTCAGAGGTCTGCATTTTCCCTTGAGGCCCTTGTTTATGGCTTTTGATCAGGAATGCACATATGTAGCTGTCCCCAGCAACCAGATGTGAATAGGAGGCAGGCCGACAGGAACACAGAGACATGAGCATCGAAATGCATACTTTGCCAGAGTGGCATTTCGGCATAAGTAATGTCGAATTCACTTGCACTACCGCAGAGGATTCGCCATTACAAACTCATTGATATCAAACACTATACTGCTACTATTCTACACATAGGAAATACGTCGTACATACGCCCATTAGTGAAGAAAAAAACCTGGACCCACTAACCCCTGAACACTACAGACTGATTGCAAATGGACTTTTCCTGGGCAAACTGCTAGAAAGAGCAACATGTGTCCAGATGTCACAATTCATTGAAAATAATGACATACTTTCAGACTTCCAAACAGGATTCCTTCCTGGAAGAGGAACAGAAACTGCCCTCGTTGCCTTCTGGGATGACCTTAAGAACATAGTTGAATGGAACGGGGTTGCTGCGCTACTTCCCTTGGACCTCTCGGCTGCCTTTGACATGGTTGACCATGACACCATGGGACAAAGACTCTACGAACCCGGCATAGAGGGGACTGCTCTAGACTGTATCACATGCTAACTTCACAACAGAACTAATGCCATCCATAACCCCCCTTTCTCTTCCAAACCGTACTTCACAAAAGCAGGGGTCCCTCAAGGCTGTATTACCTCACTCATGCTTTTCAACATCTACATGAAGTCAGTATCGTCATGGATCAATCAATTTCACCTCCCTTGTTATAACTATGCAGATGACACACACATACTCCTTCAACTGGAATGCCCCAAAGACATTGGAAACTCACCAATTTTCAGTTGTCTCAGAGCTGTGGATCAATTGATGACACGGAGCCATCTCAAATTGAATGCTTCCAAAACAGAAATACTCATGTGTGGCGAATGGAAAAATTATGACCTACTCACTGCATGGCCTGATGATCCCTACACTAATGCACCAATAATTCTTGTCTGGTTCCAGAGTACCATGCTAGTCGGTGAAAAGTGCTACAACACCTCATCAGCGGAGCAAGGGCTATATAAATGGAAACCGTTCCCACCTCCATCCCTCCACTATCCTCTTAATCTGAATAACAGACGAACATGTCCACCGCTCAAATTAATTTCTTATTTCCCTAGACTAATTCACCACTAAGCCTCTTCTGGTTCTGGAGTGCATACTACTCAACAAAAAATGCTTACACAACTCATCAGGGGCAGCAAGCGCTATATAAATGCAAACCTTTTCCTCTTCTATCCCTCCACTATCCTTCTCAATCCAAATAACAGATTAACATATCCACCGCTCAAATGAATCTCATATTTCACTATACTAATTCACCACTAATCCTTTTTCGGTTCCGGATTAGCTTGCTATTCGCCGAAAAAGTGCTTTGACGCCACGCCTGGGGTAGTAAGCATTATAAAAATGTAATCTCAATACAATAGAATAATTGTCTTTTGCACTTTCTTACAGGATTAAGTTGCAGTACTTTCTGTCTTAAACCCGTTTATGTTTTTAATATCTGCCTTCCTCTTTCAGGAACCTGCTGCCGTTGCAGGGAAGAAAAAGAATCTAAATAATATGCACAAGTGCTCTTTGGCCCCGTAACCTTCTTCTTGTACAATACAGCGCAAAATTTGTATCAACTATTTTGAAAATGCGTGTTTTATTTTTTTATTTTAGTAAACATTTAAAAATAGGAGGAATTCCACCCATATCGTCCCCTCTTTGTAAAACCTATCACGGTTTTTGGGATCTTGTTTTAAAAATTAATTGCTTCAGCCAGTGTGGGATGGTGATGACCAGCTGTGTAGGACATTCCTTATGCTTCAAATGGACAATATTTTTGGGCAGAAGCGTAATGCGAAGTACGTAAATAACTGGGGGGGGGGTTAACAATTTTTTTCTGCTCTCTGCCCACATTGTTCATTAGGTCTTCCTCTAAGAATCGTGTGTTATGTTATGTTATGCAACGGAAAGCTTACCAAATTGTATTACTCTCCAAACATTATAATTCATCATCACCAACTGGGCCCATAAACTTTCAATTCTTTGTCACCATCGCAATTATCAAACCTTGGTCCTCCAATGGATCTTTTTGTTCAGCTAACAGGGACTTGAATATTTGGAGAATGCGAGGCAATTTCCTTATGAGCCTGTATCATCACCTTCCTCAGTGTTATCAAAACCATATACCTAGAGAGAAGAATGCCTTGACCCAAACAAAAGATACACAATACAATAATGATTTCTCATGGAAAACATTTATCTAAAGCCTCAATCTGAATGGTCAGAACAAGAAATCATATTTCGTATCAGATTTAATACCAGGTAATTAATGCAAATAGCCACTTAATACAATACAGTTTCAGAAATGAACTTTTGCTGGTTGCCTAGAGAGAAAGAGAGAAACATAGAAAATTGATGTTCAGTTTTAAATCGTACAAACCAAAATAAGGTCGTCATATAGTCTGTTTTCGACAGAGATCTAATCAAGTCAGTTAACCCTTCAGCCAACAGGTTATTTCCTGCTCAACTTTAGCAGCCAGGAAAGTGCAGGTTCAGGACAGTCAGGAAAGTTCAGTTTAAAGTTTGGCATTGAGGGAACTCAAAAGTCAGTCAGACAGCATGCCAGGCAAGGAAAATAGAGATGACAGCGAGCCCCGACTCCTCCTCCCAGGGGCATTTATACTTCCAAGCGTTAATGGTTCACACCCACAAAGTATCTTTTCTGTCAGCTCATGTGGTTTCCATTGGCTGCTCATGGTAGGCTGCTCATAGTGTTATCAATACTGCACAAAAAATCCAGGCACATTAAGTAATCCTTTTGCAAATCCACTAAGAGCCAAATTGTATATAGTTCCATCTTTTCCACGGAAATATGAAAACTTCCTTTTGCTGACAGTCTGTCTGTTCCCAGATGCTTTCTCCAGGTTTGCAATCATAATAATACATTTCTGTCAAACATGTTGCTAAATCAAAAGGGAACTCTTTGTTGAGTACAGAAAAGAAACTTCACAAAAAGTTGACACAGCGTCTAAAGTGACTAATGCAGCTTGATTCGGCCTTTTGAGCATTTAGAAAACAACATCTGGGGCCTACAAGAAATTCTGCTAAATCATTTTCATGCTCTTGATTATTATAAATCATACATTATTAATTGCATTTCGAGTTTTCTTGATTAATTTCAATCAGTATTCTTCTTGAGAAATTATATGACCATATTAGGCACTACTAAAAAAAGAAAAAAATCATTTGCATGTTTTATCATTTCTCAGACCAATGTTTTTGTGTCAATTTGTAAAACATGTTTTATCACATAAGGTTAGAGAAAGCTACAGATTTGCATTCTATTGATTACTGAATTAAGCATTTTAATCATTTCAGGAGCTTCATTATGTAGACATTATTTCATTTCAATACATATTAGAAGTTATCATCACCACAATCTCTATGTTCACTAAGGTTTGTTTCTTGAAACATGTGTTTACATGCATATATAATATCATTGTTTCTCTCTCTTTTTTTAGATTTTTCACATTTACCAGTTATCAAACACTTCTGCATGCTTTTACGATACAGTATGAAATCTCACGTTTTTCAATTTAACCGGTTCACAAGTTTTCATCAAGAAATAATTATCGTAAATCTCTTTTGATAACAAATATTGATAGAGGCAAACATAATTTACCTTTTTCCTCTCCATCAATCCCCCCTTTAATGGCGAATCAAGCCATCACACAATCTTATCTAATCAACTAATCATAATCTGATGTAATCTTAGAATGCAGATGTCTTCATTTGTTTCCATCTAACCTGTTCTAAACTTTTCATGTCATCATAAAAACCACATTTATTAACTTCTAATTCAACTCCTGCTCTATTTATTTTTCACCCTCTATTGTCTTCAATATTCCTTCTATGTTTACAATATCGATATATATGAGTACTATTATTATTAAGTCAATAGCAATTGTCATTTGGGGTGTTAGTGTTTTCCCTACTAGACTTTGTCCCAGTGCTGCAAACCAATTTCCCACAGGTGAAAATCCTTTCCCAATTTTCTCCCAAGCACCATCTACTTTTAGTTCAGTTAAATCTTTTCCTAAATTAGTAATGTTGCTGATATATCCCTTTAAATCCTAACTTTTATCAGGGATATAAGTGCAACATTGTTGATCTTTCAGCATGTGACAGACTCCGCCTTCCTTTGCTAAAAGTACATCGAAAGCAAGTCGATTTTGTAAAACCATATATCTGATTGCAACCATTTCCGTATCAATTACCAAAAATCCACCAGCAGTATCTATTGATAATCGATCTACTATTGTTGAAAGTTATGAATTTTATGTGAATTTAATATTACTCCAACTGAGGGTATTATTGCTCCAGAAATAGTCCCAATCATTTCAGGAGCACATATTCCTCTTTTAAAGCATGTCATTTTCTTTCATTGGTTCCACTGTTTTCATTTACATGATACATTTTTGGAAACACTATTCCCATATAACAACTCACATACCAATGTCTAGGTAATTTATAATAGGCATTTTTCCCACATACAAAGTATACTCCTGGAAATACAGGGTCCAGTACTGCCAAATACAATCCCCAACCTCCCATAAGTAGGAAGGTGTGTTCACATTTACTGGAACCAATGAATTTATTGTTATGTTAGGTTTTACGTCTTAATATGCAAAGTGTTCCTTTATGTTGCCAATCTGGAGTAATTGCAGCATATGTCTCTCCCTTTTTATATTCACCATCCCTATGTGCCCATGGAGGTGTTTTAATTTGTTTTTCAGATTTTTTCTTTATAGCCTCCCATTGATCTTCTATGAATTTATAAATTCCTTTTCTACACTATGCAAAGCACAAGTCAGGTCGATGCGCATATACAGTATCTATGGGCGATACAGGATGGAAAAATTCTCCCATTATTTCAGCATCTCGATCATCTGGCACTACATTTACATTTTTCCTAACTGGAACTTCAGAGAAAATCAAGTCATCATTTCAATAATAATATTGATATTGCCCTTTACAATAGAATAAACTAGTTAGTACACTAGAAGATATACCATATGTTAAGGGTAGGTTATGGTAAGTCACCCCTTCAGACACAGAGCCAGGTAATTGCATGCACACATAACAATCTCTCGCATCCATAGTTTAAACGTATTCATACAACAATTTGGTAAACACATTTAGTGAGAAATTGTTAATTGAATGATCATGAGGTGAGTCAGTACCTGTTAATTGATTGATTGATAGGCTTTATTTCGATATGAAGATATCATAAAAGCTTGTACAACAAATATAAGACAAAACATTTGTAACAATCACATTCTATTTAAACGAAAAGTAAGGACAGGGAGGAAAATGTTAAAACAGTTAAAACAGAATTAAATTGACAGAGAAAGCCTTTTTTCTCCAATCAACTATGACCACTTTAAAAAATTTGACACAGCACAAACAATCAAAGTGGATGTGTCAGACATTAAAATACGCAGCGCCACTTTGTGTTGGCGGGTACCTAAGAGTCTACATAAGGGATTCAGCCAGCGGCTCCTGGGTGCACAATAATCCGGACATTCAAACAGAACGTGGGCTACTGACTCTACTCGGGTGGGGCAACGCCCGCAGAACGGGGAAAACTGATAGGAGGATTTCCAACGGGCAACTAATTCACCTACTGGAAGGGTCCCCACTCTAAACTTAAAATACAAGGCACGGTCAAGAGGGATGGAGAGGATGTCTAAGCAGGGTTCATAGGCCGCCACATCTTTGAACCTCACAAAGGCTACAGTGGAGTTACAATGACATGAATCTAAATGTAGTTTAGAAGAGACCCAATTCCAGTACAGCTTCTTAATCATGGCTTTGGGTGGGGCAGATCTCAATGCCCATGCGTCACCAAGCCCTAACTCCGCTAATAGCCGTTTAACATCCCTCAACCATTTGATCCTAAACTAGCCTTCCATGGCCATAACCTCCGATAGTGCTTCCGCATAGGGGGCTAGTACGGGCACCCGCCACAACCGGGCCCAAAGAAGCAGGGGGCGGAGTTTCACTTGGTCCTTGATCGATCTGCAGCCTAGATCCAGTAACACTGGTACAGTAGGTGTACTCCACGGGAGAGCCATCAGATCTTTCAAAAATTTGCTCTCCGATTTTGCTAATACATCCAGGTTGCAGGTACCCCACAGCTCCGCCCCATATAGGGCAGCGCTAACCCCTCTGGCTTTATATATCTCCACAACTGGGGCTATAGGTTTGCTTGTGGAGGAGCGTTGTTCCTTGAGTAATGCTCCGCCCACCCTTTTATGACTAAGGAGCATTTTTTGGATGTGCGGGTTCCAGCTAAGTGAATCATTAAGGCGGATACCCAGATAGTCAAACTCGGATACCCTCTCCAATGGAATAGAATTCAGAGCCGGAGGACGCCCAAGTTGCTTGGGGGGATTCATGATCAAAAACTTGGTTTTATCGGTATTGATTACCAACCCCCTCAGTAAACAAAACTCCTGAAAACTATTCAGGAGGCTCTGGAGGCCCATGGGAGACTTTGAAATAAGAAGAGTGTCATCTGCAAAAAGCAGTGTTGGGATCCGTTTGCCCGCCAGAGAAGGAGCATCGGAGGGGTTTCTTAACAAATGCTCAACCACTCCGTTCACGTAAAGAGAGAACAGAGTGGGAGCTAGCACACATCCTTGGCGGACGCCCCTTCCCACAGGGATCCTGTCGGTTTTTTCACCCTTCGTGACCCATCGGACCTGCGCAAAATTACCAGCATGTAGTCTCACGAGGAGGAATAGGATATGCGGGGGCAACCCCAATTCTGCCAGAACCTTCCACAACTCCTCCCTTAGTACCAGGTCAAAGGCAGTCTTAAGGTCTATAAGGCCAAATACAGACTGCCTTTGCCCAGTACCACCACCTTCCAATACAAGAGGGCCAGTCTGAAGGCCTGTTCAATGGTCCCAGTACCAGAACGAAATCCGGCTTGGAAATCCGACAGGATGTTATTGTCGTCCACCCACTGGAGCACCCTTCCCAAAATCACCTTCCCTGCCACTTTTTTTAAACTCATTAGTTATCACTACTCCTTCTTGCACGTTTGTCATTACATTCATTGTGGTCAATTGGTATGTTTATTAGGATAAACATGATGATGTAGATTTAGTATTATCAACAACAAGACAAGGATTCGTGCAAAAGCAGTTAAAAAGCAAGCACATATTTTCTTACGCCTTAGTGAAGATTGATTTGGATTTTCTATCTCGGATCTAGTGGTGCTCATTTCTTTTTTGTAATAGAACGCTCTGTATCATAAGGCTTTGTGCGGTAACTTTATAGCAGGGTCTTGTCACTTTGTCTTTACCCCTTCGCATTTCTTTTGGCCTTTATTTTTTCAGCATTTTTCACATTAGTTCTTTCATGGTGGTTTCTGTGACATGCAATCTTTGAAGCAGAATGCATAATACTCTTTCCCAGCCATTTACAGCAGCTAAATATGCCCACTCTGGAGCTGCATATCTGTGAATTGGTGTTCGTGCTCTCTTTGTTCTTTATACAGTAGATTCATTCCCCATGTGTATCACTTTGCTCAGACTAACTAGACTTCAATCACAGTAGAAGGTATTTTTTCTGAAGTCAATATGTGTCTCAATCTTTCAGATTTTCTGGGCCAACGGTCTCCTTATCACACTCATGTTTCTGGTACACTGTTCGCATCATTTGAGTCAATCCTTCTTTTAGCAAAGTCCCCTTTGCTTTGACTCTTGTTACCAACCGGGATCAACTCTCCTTAACTCTCGTTTAAGCCAGTGTTTCCAGACCCAATAGCGGGCGCCTTCTCTACTCTTTGCTCAGTATAAACAGGACATTACTCTTTTACCACTAGTTCGTCCACCACAGACCCTGCACTCTCAAGAGGACATAGGACTCAACAATGTGGGCTGCATGCACCCAATTAGGTAGACCACCACATTTAACAGCAAGTATGGTAACTAGTATCACTTAATAAGGCCCACGCCAATGAGGTTCCAAACAGGATTTTCTCACGTGCTTCTTTACTAGTACCCAGTCCCCCAGGCACAAGTTGTGGCACTGCTTCTGTTGAACTGTAGTTTTGACTTCTCCAACCTGGTGAGACATATAACACACCTTAGTGAAGATTGATTTGGATTTTCTATCTCGGATCTAGTGGTGCTCATTTCTTTTTTGTAATAGAACGCTCTGTATCATAAGGCTTTGTGCGGTAACTTTATAGCAGGGTCTTGTCACTTTGTCTTTACCCCTTCGCATTTCTTTTGGCCTTTATTTTTTCAGCATTTTTCACATTAGTTCTTTCATGGTGGTTTCTGTGACATGCAATCTTTGAAGCAGAATGCATAATACTCTTTCCCAGCCATTTACAGCAGCTAAATATGCCCACTCTGGAGCTGCATATCTGTGAATTGGTGTTCGTGCTCTCTTTGTTCTTTATACAGTAGATTCATTCCCCATGTGTATCACTTTGCTCAGACTAACTAGACTTCAATCACAGTAGAAGGTATTTTTTCTGAAGTCAATATGTGTCTCAATCTTTCAGATTTTCTGGGCCAACGGTCTCCTTATCACACTCATGTTTCTGGTACACTGTTCGCATCATTTGAGTCAATCCTTCTTTTAGCAAAGTCCCCTTTGCTTTGACTCTTGTTACCAACCGGGATCAACTCTCCTTAACTCTCGTTTAAGCCAGTGTTTCCAGACCCAATAGCGGGCGCCTTCTCTACTCTTTGCTCAGTATAAACAGGACATTACTCTTTTACCACTAGTTCGTCCACCACAGACCCTGCACTCTCAAGAGGACATAGGACTCAACAATGTGGGCTGCATGCACCCAATTAGGTAGACCACCACATTTAACAGCAAGTATGGTAACTAGTATCACTTAATAAGGCCCACGCCAATGAGGTTCCAAACAGGATTTTCTCACGTGCTTCTTTACTAGTACCCAGTCCCCCAGGCACAAGTTGTGGCACTGCTTCTGTTGAACTGTAGTTTTGACTTCTCCAACCTGGTGAGACATATAACACACCACAGCAGCCAATCCTTTACAATAATTGAGTACTAAGTCATCAGAAATATTTACAAGCTGATTTGCTAGGACTGTAGGCTGCCTCATAGCCCTCTCCAATATTAACTCATATGGGGACAGTCCAGTGCTTCTGTCTGGGATGCTTTGCAAACTCATCAACACCAGATGTAGCGCATCAGGCCATTTTAGGGATGTGCACGCACACACCTTTGCCAATCGGGACTTTATATTTCCATTACCTTGTTCAACGACACCAGATGCCTCTGGCCCATAGGAGCAGTGCAGCCATTGTTCAATTTGCAATGCAGCACAGAGCATTCGTACCACTTCATTGTTGAAGTGTGTACCTCTATCCGATTCCAACAAGACTAAAAATCCAAGCCTAGTGAACAACTCTTTAAGAAGCAGTTTAGCTACTGTTAGGCTATCATTGCATCTTGTGGGGTAAGCCACTACCCAATGAGAAAACAGACACACAATCACAAGAACACATTTCAATCCAATGCAAGGGGGCATTTCCATGAAATCGAGCTGCATGCGGGTAAAAGGACCTCCTGATATCCCAATGTGACTCGCATTGACCACTGTTTTTCTTCCCTGCATTTTGTAGTTGACATATCACGCATCTTTGACACAGACACTCTGCAATGGCTCTAAATCGTGGATTGCTCCAAGTTTGGTGAAAGAGACCTAGCATAGCATCTCCCCCCACATGGTCAGGTCCATGACTATTTCTTGCTATCGGAGACAGGCTATCCAGCAACACAGGTCACGCATCCATGTATACCCACACCTCATCTTCCTGTCTATGATTACATCCTGCTTTAATCCACCCTTCTCTCTCTGCTTGTGGTACTACATCTTGCAATTCACTGATCTCTTCCCAAGTTTCCACAACTGAAAACATCAACCTGTATTCTGTGTCATCAGACTGTTCCTTCCTTTAAAGATACCCCATTGAATGCATAAGAATTTAGGGTGCAATTACATGCAGTCTCATCAGCATATGCCATTGCCATCTGAGACATGATCATGGGCAGTTTGCTGAGCGGGACATTTCACCACTGCAATCTGTGCCAGCAGTTGTAGTGCCATCAGTAGGTTTTTCACGCACTCTCCGTTTCATATTTGTGAGCCCGACGAGGTCATGAACCCACGTTGAGACCACAACTGCACAAAATCATGCACCACCTCAAAACCATATTGACTATCTGTAAATATGGATACTCTAATATGCTGTAATGCTGCAAGTCCTGGTAAGGGTAATCAATTCAGCCACCTGTGCTGAATACAGTTTCAACCATGATGCTTCAACCACACCCACCACAGTACAGATTGCATACGTAGCTCTCAAGGTACCTACTGAATCTCCCAAGCACGATCCATTCACAAACAAAACATGATCTGACTCAGGCAACGGGACATTTTGGATGTCAGGTCGCTGTTTGGTACATAATTCGGTCACATCAAAACTATCATTATCAGCTTCATCCACCACAACTTCATGTCCTAGTAATGGCATCAAGGTAGCTGGGTTCAAACTTTTGCATCTTGTCACAGTCACATTTCCGCACCCAGAATAACTTGTTCATATTTTGTTAATCAGCTGCTTGTAAGATGCTGTGTTCAAGTTCAGATCAACAAAATCTCAACAGAATGTGGCACATACACTTTCAAAGGATGACCCATCACAATATTTTCACACTGCTCCAAACTCACACATGTCACAGCGACAGCTTTCAAACATCCAGGTAAAGCAGCAGCTTTGGATCTAATGTAGCAGAAAAATATGCAACAGGTCTGCGAGCAGTTCCATGCATTTGCGTTAGAACCAATAGTGAACAACCTTCACGCTCACTGCAAAACTCTTGTTAAAGTCGGACATTCCCAAAGCCTGAGCTCTACACAAACTTTTCTCGCAGTTCAAGAAAAGAGTGCATGCATTCTTCATCCCATGGCACAGGATCATACACATCTTTGTGTCAATATCTGAAGTGATTTGGCTATTAGAGAAACATTTGGTATCCACTGCCTGCAATAACCAACTATTCCCAAAATCGTTTGAACCTCCTTTTGTGTATTATGCAGATTAATCTGCAAAAGAGCAGTGATTCGATCTTGGGACACCTTTCTGACTCCTTTTTCAATGTGGCGACCCAAATAGAGAACTTGTCTTTTACAAAACTGGAGTTTTGCTGGTGACACCTTATGTCCACTCACTGCCAAATGATTCAGTAATGGTTAAAAACAACAGGGGCAGCCCTGAAAACCTGAAGCAGGGGCAAGTATTCGAATCCAAACAAGTGTTCAAGGTAAAAATACATGCATCAAACTACACACTAAACCTCAAAGATGTGTCAGTTAAAAAAGATCAGTAAAGAAGGAAAGAAAGTGGGGGAGATAAAAGGAAAAAGAAGAAACCCATGTACAAGTAAATATAAATTGTAGACAATGTATTAACAGACTTCCTTAACCACTTGGATGCTAAGTCTATTTTTTCTCCTTCATGTAATTTCCATTGAAACCAATGGAAACTCCATGACGAGCTGGGCTCGTCATGAGCGTCGAAGGGGTTAAATGCTAAAATATGTAGGACAATGGCGCTCAACACAGAACACAAACTACAAAGATAATCATCAATAAAATGTGTAGTTGAACAAGTGGCTGAGGGACGGGATTATACATAGATAGGGAGTTCAGGACAAAACTGAAACAACACAAAGCATAACAATGCGTCTTTCTTCAATTGTGGCTACATATATGCGTCAACGATGCTTCAACCATTGTAGACATTCACGGTCATCATCAGGACAAAACAATAGTTATCTGAGCATCCAAAATAATTGGATAAAACATCTAAAAGCAAAAAATATATGTGCATGAGCATCAAAACATATAGGAATAAATGTTATATTACAACATAGGCAAATCAAAGTAATTCTCTGTATAGAATGAATAGGAAATGAGAAAGAAAAAAGAGAAAAAGAACGAAAGAGAAAAGTCAAAAGTCAGAAAAGTAAATACAATCAATGACATCACTCAAAAATGTGTAGAGAAATAAGTCCCAATGTGAGATAGGTACCTCCACCTCAAACCACGGTTTTATTAATTAATTCACCTATTCAAAAGAAGGAGAAGGTCCAACCAAAATTTTGACAATAATGTTCGATCCACCAAGAAAGTGGCTCAAGAATAAAATACTGTAGGAACAATGGGATTTTTGTTTTATTATTAGTGTCCCTATCTAACTCTATTACAAAGCAAAAATGACAGAGAATGTGTCAATTGCCATACTCACATTCAGAAACAGCGTGTGGAAGATATAGTCGTTATTTAATTGGCCATGGGTTCCATTAACCCACACGAAAGATTAGAGGGACCAACGAATAAATCGGAAGATTAAACGACTGAAAGAAAATATTAAAAGGGTGGTTTATCCAATTATTGTGGACACTCAGATAACTATTGTTCTGTCCTGATGATAAACATGAATGTCTACAATGGTCGGAACATCGTCGACGCATATTTGTAGCTGCAATTGAAGAAGGACGCATTGTTATGCTTTGTGTTGGTTCAGTTTTGTGCTGAACTCTTATCTATGTATAATCCCTTCCCTCAGCCACTTGTTCGACTACACATTGTACTGTTGATTATCTTTGTGGTTTGTGTACTGTATTGAGTGCCATTGTCCTACATGTTTTAGTATATAAAGGAGTCTGTTAGTAAAATTTCTACGATTTGTATTTAATTGTAAATGGGGTTTCTTCTTTTTCCTTTTTCCTTTTATCTCCCTCACTGTCTTTCCTTCTTTACTGATCTTTTTTAACTGACACATCTTTGAGGTTTAGTGTGTAATTTGATGTTTGATGTATGTATTGTAAATGATTCAGTAAGGCAACGTTTTCTGTACCCCAAGCTTCTTAAGTTCCTGATGCAACCAACAAATCATCAATGTGCTGTACTAGCACAGAGTGATTCTGCATTTCTAAAGATTCAAAATTTCTCTCTAATATTTAAATGAAGATTGAGGGACTTTCCATATACCTTGTGGAACTCGTCACCATGCCAAAACACGTTTTCCGAACCGGAACGCAAATAAATATTGGATATCTGGATGAAATGGAATGGAGAAAAAAGCTTGACACAAGTCAATCACTGAAAACCATTCTGCTTCACATGGAATCTGATATAGAATCACAACAAGATTTAGTACTATTGGACAATTAGGTATCACAATCTGATTAATTTTTCCCAAATGCTGAACAATTCTGTATTTTTTTGGGTTTTCGTATGCCCATGATAGGCGAATTACACGGACCACGCAAAATCTCTCTCAGAATTCCTTGTTCGAACAGAGTCTCAATCAATTGTGTTATTCCAGCAATAGTATTGGGACCTAAATTATATGCAGGCGTTCTTGGGTATTCTGCATTTGGTTTTACTGTGATTTGAATTGGAGCTACTCCTTTCGTCAATCCAATATCCGTTCCTGTAATATCCCACACTTCCGGTAAGACTGTGTCCCTTCGCACAGGAGGTAAGCCATTTTCCGTAAGTAAAGGATACAAGCCCTTTACTTGTGCTTTTTGTCTTGAAATTTTAAACACTACATCTTCATCCTTAGTATGAAATTCTATTCCTTCTGGAGTACAATAGATAGAATAATTTATTTTGCACAACAAATCTCGCCCTAACAAATTTACCGGACTAGAATCACACACCACAAATGTATGTAAATCCTCAAAAGTTCCAACCTATACTTGCATAGGGTCTGTCACTGGGGTTGAAATCAATTGATTTGATACTCCTACTACTTGGATTCTTTATCCCGAGAGGGGTAGGTTGGTAATCTCCACACTTCTCACAGTGGATCGGGTAGCACCAGTATCTACAAGGAATAAAATAGGTGTTGCATTTACCTTGCCCTCCATGAAGGACCATTCTGACCTACCTGTAAGGATGCGCCAAGCACACATTCCTCCTCTCCTCTCAGACACCATCATTGGGACATGTCTGAGTCACTGTCATCCATCTGTAATGACTATTGGGATGCCACTTGCACATTTGGATTTACTTGTTTATATGTATGCATGAAAACCCATATTTGCATTGTATTTCTGTACCTGTCCATTCAAGTTTTGCATAGGAGCTTGAGGCATATTTTGATTCTGACTCCTTACATTCAACATCGATTGATTCATCATACCATTATTCACCTGTGACTGTACCACTCCATCTGCACCTGTCACGATTGTCTGTCCATTCACCTGATTAGCCAAATTAGACTTACACTCAGGCTTCTAATGCCCGAGCTTGCCGCAACTATGACACGGAAATGTCTTTTTCAGTGTCTCTATATTTGATCCTCGTCCCCTTTCTTGAGGCATCAAATTCTGCATGGGATTTACCATCACACCCTTCATTTCAGTGGTAGTCTGACCATTTCCCTATATCATACCTGAAAAATCATATATACTTTCTTAGCTGCTCTCATTTGTGCCAACATAAATTTCTCTTTTAACTGTTTGTGTAGCGAATCAATATCGTCTCCACAATACTTAGCATATCAAAGTATTACATCTATGGACTTACTCTGCCAACAAATTAAATGCTGCTGAATCATGGCGCTAATCTCAGGTCTTAAACCATACATGAAACGATACACAAAATGTCCCATACCTTTTTTTAACACATTCTCAATTCCACTATACTGTTTGAATGCTTTTAGAAGTCTCTCGTAGTATGCATGAACTGACGCTTTCAATTCTTGAGTAGTCCTGTCTATTTTTACAAAATCTATTTATTTCATTGACATCTTTCCATTCAAATATGTAATTACCTGATTATACTTTTTCATCTCCTCTGTTGATGGTGCACCTGTTTTTTTAATTTCAAGCACGCTCTGTCGCTGGCCAATCAACAGCAATTTTAAAGTTACCCCATAAATCAGTTGGAAATGCAATATCAAATAGAGCATCCAAATAATTTAGCAAAACTTTTGAAACCTTCACAAACCTTTCCACTTTTTATACCACTCGACAGGCTTCTCTCTCAACCTCAGAAAATCATTGCTCAGTAGCGTCACTAGGGTTGGTGTCACCCGGTGCGGGTAACTCATGATGTCACCCTCTCACGACTTACCGCATGGACCTCCTCTGTCGGAAATGTACGGCGCTAGGTCGGCTCGATGTTCTGTCTGCTGTGCAGTCTGGAGTTGGTTGCACAGGGGTGTTCCTAATGCTATGCCAGCATTGAAAGCAGTAAAGGTCCCGGAGCGAAGACCGATTAATGCTCCCGGGAACACACACCTTGAACGAATTTTCTAATTTGACCCCATTGTACTTACAAATTACGAGACAACAAGTGCTGGAAAGACAGCTGGTCGGCCCTGAGAAAGCCTGCGAGCTATAGGCTACAATCTACCCAACAGGTGAAGGCCGCCTCGAAGTGCTGACTCGAGGCGCTGCCATCCTGTGAAGTGGGGGAGATGAGAGTGCGTGAAGGGACAGAAAGCAGGCCATGGCGCCTGAACTGACCTGGCTGCAAGTAGGAAGCAGTCGAAAAGAAGGAGCTATGATCTATAATTAATTCTTTTAAATAATGCAACCTCAGCTGATTAGCTGCGATAATCCTACTTGAAGAAAACTCAAGTACATATGCTGGCTTCCTTTTTTAATGAAATCGTTGAACTGATATGGGGCTGATAGCACAATTGAGCTTACAACACAATTTATATAAATAAAAAATAACAGCAGATGGCTATAGATTCAGGCGATACGAGTTGGGGATGGACAAGTTGAAGAAGGGGGGAGTAAAATGTCAACGGGAAGTGAGGATTATACCTGAAAATTCCCTCTTCCCAAGCCCAAGCCTTCAAGCTTCAGTCAGTTCAAGACTGAAGTATCACACAGCCAGACAGAGTGAGCTCCATGCCGATGCAAGGGAGTCCTGCTTCATCAGACTAGAAGGCTTAGGGTCCGAATCACCGAACATAAGGGGCCCTAAGAAACTCCGCAGACATCTGAGGGCGGCTGGCCGCGGCTTCTGTCGCAGCCTTGCTGTGCGGGCTAACACCGGTGAAGCACCGATGCATCTGTCTGTCTGTCTATCTGTCCGCAGTGAAGAGCACAGCGACAACAGGCATCAGACTCCACAGGGACGCACTGTCAAAATGATTCGTTCATATACACAAAACATTTACAGATTCACATGGCGGTATCTCTGAGTCAGGCTAGCAGGTCACATGCAAGACATTTCATCAGCAAGGGTATTTCTGGAGCTATTTTTGGAATATTGGCAAACCTAGGAGCTAAAATCTTCAAGGCGCTGTCTGGCTGCGACTAATGTTTCTGAAATAAAACTGCAGTTTCTCCTAGTAATACAGCTTCTGTCAGGTCTATCAGACCCTCCAGGTCACCCAGTCCCTGATAAATGCAATTCCTCCAGAAAGATGTGTTAGATCTCTTCAGATTGCACAGGGCTACAATTCCCTGGCTCTGCTCGTCGGAACTCCAGGCGTCCTTGTCAGTCAGGGTACTGCACGTGGTAAAGTTATTTATTATGTTATCGAATCAGAAAAGTAAAAAGCCCAAAGAGAGAAATGTTCTCCTGTGTGGGTCCGCTATGTATGCCTGGCAAGGAGTAGTTTCTTACCTGTAACTGAAGTTCTGTAGTAGGGGTATCCACCATGTATCCAGCTCTGTTATCAGAGAGCGAATAAGACCTTAGGGGGTAAGCCTAAGGCTCATTCTAACAGGGGCAAAGCAGCTACAACAGCTTTGCTTCGAAATGTTCCCATTGCAGAGATCTGCAGGGCGGCCACTTGGAAGTCGGTCCACACGTTTGCTAATAACTACTGTCTGGACTCGGATGCCAGAGCAGATGCTCAGGTTGGGCAGGCTTTGCTGCAGAATCTGTTCGCACAATAGCGGTGTTGTCTATATTTCTCCACCGCCGGGTTGTTTTTGGATGGGCTTGCCATTCTATTCACTAGATTATGACTATACACAGAGATCCCCTACTACAGAAGGAGTAGTTTCTTACCTGTAACTCCAGATCTTTAGTAGGGGTATCTCTGTTATAGTCATAAGCGCCCGCCCTCCTCCCCGGTGGAGAAAATGGTACTGTGAGGTATGCTACAGGCCTTGCTTTATGCACGTTCAAAAATAACTGAAAGTAAAAGGAAGGGGCTGATACCGAGGGTCTACAGAAAGTTCCTTAAAGGCACAGTATCCCTTTTCCAGACACATAATGGCAGCCTATGGAGGCTTGTCTGTCCCTACCTTCCTCTCTATCATTCCAAGGATTTGGTGAGGGAAGGAAAGTTTCTCTATGGGTGAAACTTGACAGATTATGTGTTATTGGAGTTATATCCTTGGCATTTCTAGTTGAAGTACGGGACAGTGTAGCCTTTTAGGTACAGGCTGCATTATTGTCTTTAATTTTCTCTTAAGTGTCTATGCAGGACTGCAATGAAGACAGCTTAAGAGATTATTTTTGATTGCTTCGGGGTCCAAGCACATGGGCGGGACTATTCACTAGATTATGACTATACACAGAGATCCCCCACTACAGAATAAGGGTTTCATACAATCTGTGGCAACAGTAGGTTTCCAGGAACACAAACGCCTGGGAATCCTGGCAGGATAACAGCAGGAAAACCGTTTGCAGCCCAGTAACTGCAGGACTCCAAGTCATTGGGTTCTTTATCAGTCATGGAACAGAAGAAACTCGACCAGGCCCTGAGGTTACAGCCAGAAGAACAAGGAGACAGGGCCTGTAGTAACACAGACAGTGGGCATATTAACAATCCTGGCCTGTTAAATGTGCTTTTTACGAGCAATGCACTTCTGATATAAACTGAAACTGAGGCACTGGAATTGGCTATATTTTACAGAGGAATACTAATCTCTCTAACAGACAGACAGAAAAGAAAGACTATATGTGCGTCAGTCTCCGAGGATGCGCCGCAGCAAAGCCAATGCTGTACAACTTCGATACTTTTAAATTTTATGGGCGTCTGAGATAGTGTGAATGCAGCAGCGAGTGAAAGATTGTGTGCTTTTTTGGGAGACAAATTTTTTGTCACAAAAGTGGCTTTTGAGCAGATAAGATAAAACATTATGTTGAATTATACTATCAACAGCAACTCTCTCTGACGACACACAGAGCTGTGCCCGGAATACAGTAAATGAATAAATCGTATGATCTGGGCCCCTACCGTAGCTTAGGGGTTCTGCAAATCACCAGCCCAGCAGCACTCCCCTGCTGAGACAGACTGTCTCCACTCAGCGCGGTGGTGGTAGCGAGTGTCAGATGAGCACAGCACGGGGGCTGGCCCAGGACCGTCATTGGTAGCGCTATGAGATTGACTGCCCTGGGACCCACAAACTGGGTACGCCGCCGCTGCGCATCGCACCATCACCACTATGATAGTAGGTGGTGTGTGCATGGCATGTGTGCACTGGCTTCCCCCCTAGCTACGCCGCTGGAGCTGGTGCATAAGGGCTTACACTGTCAAAAAAGTACCAGGATTTGTATAAACAAGAGTGTGAGCAACAGGTTGTGCTGCAGTGAAGAGCAAGCTGAAATTTAGAACTGGTCCACTGAAAAACTGAAAACTGTGCAAGATACTGAAAGATAGGAAGCCATGCACCCTCAGATGAGCTAGGCTGCTATAGAGTTGCCTTGTGAGTGAAGAAAATTGCAGTCAAGCATTGCAGATCTCCTGCAAGACGCTGGTAGTGAGTGTAAACAGCATGAGGAAGAAGCTTGCACAGGGAGCAACAGTATAGGTGAGAGCAGGCAGAGGCGAGGCTGCAGAGCTGTGTTACACAGCGCAACCAGATTGGTGTCACCCCATGTGATGGTGTCACCCGGTGCGGTCTGCAGCCCCCGCACTCCCCTAGTGACGCCGCTGTCATTGGTAAAGGACAATATATCCTGTCTGTTCCTCTGGACATGGACATACCCTCCTCCTGGTACTTCTCTCATGGGATATGCCATTTCATCTGCCTCACCCTTTTCCTTTCCTATCATTGGGTATAAAGGCAGAACCTTTGCTGTATCTTCCTTCTTTTTAGCCCATTTGCCTTCCCATATGTCTACTATTCCCCATCGCTTCAAAGTAGTTAATAACTCTTTAATATGCAGTCTTTTTCCAGAGGGATTCAAACTCTCCAAATCTCTGTCACTAAAATCCAATTGATATGTTTTCTGTAAAGCTTTAGATTTTTCAATATCCACCCCATTTTTTTATGCTACCTCAGCAAATTTCTCCTGGTTGTTTTTAGCTTTTTGTGTTATATCTTTGCACATAAATAGAAATTCTTCATCACGATATGTTGCTAGTCTCTCTGAACTAATGTACCCAATATCATCTCTTTTAGTTCCACTTTTAATTTGCTCACATCTATGCTCAGATTTCGAATTGCATTAGAGTGTACACTGCCAGTAGGAGCTATATCTCTAACCCAATCATCAAGTTTCTCCGGTGATGGCCCAATCAATGTGCTCATTTCCGATCTCTGACATTCTGTACTAGTTTCTCCCTCTCTCTGCAACACCTGTAGATTTGTTTTCTGATTTCCGATTTGCAAAAGCCTTCCATTAGTTATTCGCTGACCTCTAGTTGGTGTATCAAGACCATTTTCTGCAACGTTTATTAATGGTTCCATGGTGGAATTCATTCTATTATTCATCTCTAACCTACTCTCATGGATCTCAGTTCTTCCTGATGTTAATATGGCTCCCTGATCTCTCGTCTTCTCACTCCTTTTACGCAAAAAATGGCTTCTCCAATTGTCCCATTTGGAACTGCTCAATCAATCAATCAATCACGGCATTTGTATAGCGCGCTACTCACCCGGAAGGGTCTCAAGGCGCTTGGGGGAAGGGGTCCACTACTGCTCGAACAGCCAGGTCTTGAGCTGTCTCCTGAAGGCGAGGTGGTCCTGGGTCAGCCGGAGGTGGATGGGGAGGGAGTTCCATGTCTTGCCACCAGGTAGGAGAAGGATCTGCCTCCGGCGGTGGCTCTTCGGATGCGTGGTATGGTTGCGAGGGCGAGGCTGGTCGATCGTAGCTGGCGGGTGGGCGTGTAGAAGGTCAGGCGGTCGTTGAGGTACTTGGGGCCCAGGTCGTGGAGAGACTTGTGTGCGTGGGTAAGGAGCCTGAACGTGATCCTCTTGTCAACGAGGAGCCAGTGCAGGTCCCTCAGGTGGCCGGAGATGTGGCTGCGCCGGGGGATGTCCAGGATGAGTCGGGCGGAGGCGTTCTGGATGCGTTGAAGTCGTTTCTGTAGTTTGGCTGTGGTTCCGGCATAGAGGGTGTTTCCGTAGTCCAGACGGCTGGTGACGAGGGCCTGGGTGACCGTCTTCCTGGTTTCGATCGGGATCCATCGGAAGATCTTGCGAAGCATGCGAAGGGTGTGAAAGCATGATGAGGATACGGCGTTGACTTGTCTGGTCATTGAGAGGGAGGAGTCCAGGATGAAGCCCAGGTTGCGTGCGTGGTCGGTTGGCTTCGGGCGGTGCCCAGGGCTGGGGGCCACCAGGAGTCATTCCAGGCGGAGGGTGATGGTCCCAGGATGAGGACTTCCGTCTTGACTGAGTTCAGTTTCAGGCGGCTGTTCTTCATCCACTCGGCGACGTCTTTCATCCCTTCGTGTAGGCTGGTTCTGGCGGTGTCGGGGTCTCTGGTGAGGGAGAGGATCAGCTGGGTGTCGTCGGCGTAGGAGATGATGTTGAGGTTGTGTTGGCGTGCGATGGCGGCTAGAGGTCTCATGTAGATGTTGAAGAGGGTGGGGCTGAGTGACGATCCTTGCGCGACTCCACAGATGACTTCCATGGCCTCGGATCGAAACGGGGGGAGGCGGACTCTTTGTGTTCTTCCGGCGAGGAAGGAGATGATCCACTTCAGTGCCTTCTCTTGGATGCCGGTGTTGTTGAGGCGTTGGACTAGGGTGCGGTGGCAGACAGTGTCGAATGCTGCGGAGAGGTCAAGGAGGATGAGTGCCGCTGTTTCCCCGTTGTCGAGCAGGGCTCGGATGTCCTCTGTGGCTGCGATGAGGGCGGTCTCGGTGCTGTGGTTGGCTCTGAAACCGGACTGTGAGGGGTCGAGGGATCCGTTCGACTCAAGGAAGGCGGCAAGCTGTTTGTTGACGATCTTCTCGATGACTTTGGCGGGAAAAGGGAGGAGCGAGATGCGTCGGATGTTTTTGAGGTCGGTGGGGTCCGCTGTTGGTTTCTTCAGTAGGGCGCTGAGCTCGGCATGCTTCCAGCTCTCTGGGAAGGTGGCGGTGTTGAAGGAGGTGTTGATGATGTCCCGGAGTTGGGGTGCGATGGTGGAGTCGGCCTTGTTGAAGACGTGGTGGGGGCAGGGGTCGTTGGAGAGCCGGAGTGGATGGTGTTCATCGTGCGGGCTGTGTCTTCGGTGGTCACCGTGGTCCAGATGTGGAGGGTGGCTGTGGGGTTCGTTTGTTGGGTGCGTGGATGGAGCGCCGAAACTGTTGTGGATGTCGGCGATCTTGCGGTGGAAGAACGAGGCGAGGGTGTCGCAGAGATCTTGTGAGGGGGTGATGTCGTTGTTGCCGGTGCTGGGGTTGGAGAACTCCTTGACGATGCTGAAAAGTTCCTTGCTGTTGTGGGCGTTGTTGTCCAGTCGCTCCTTCAGTGACTTCTTCTTGGTGGTGCAGATGAGCTGGTGGTGCTTGCGGGTGGCGTGTTTGAGGGTGGTCATGTTGTCAGTGGTCCGGTCGTGGAGCCAGGCTTTCTCGAGGGTGCGGCAAATCTTCTTGTAGGCCTTGAGTTCGTCGGTGAACCAGGGGGCTTTCTTGCTTCTGGGTCTGCTGGGAGGGTTCTTCAGTGGTGCGAGGTCATCGGCGCAGGCGGTCAGCCACTGCGTGAAGTTGCGGGCTGCTTCGGTGGCGTCTGATGTGCTGGCGGGTGGGTTCTGCTTGAGGGAGGTGGTGAGCTGGTCGGTGGTGATCTTGGTCCAGCTCCTGTGAGTAGCCTGTTGCGGGTGGTGGTGGGTAGTGATTTTTCTGAATCTGAAGTGGACGCAGCTGTGGTCGGTCCAGTGGAGTTCGGTGGAGTGGCTGAAGCTGATGTGCTTGCTGGATGAGAAGACGTGATCCAGCGTGTGACCGGCGTAGTGGGTGGGGGAGTTGACCAGTTGCTTGAGGCCGAGGTTGGCGAGGTTGTCCAGCAGGGCGGCGGTGTTGCGGTCCTTGTTGTTCTCCAGGTGGAAGTTGAGGTCCCCTAGGAGGATGTAGTCGGCGGAGGGGAGGGCGTGCGGGCTGATGAAGTCCATGATGTCTTCGCTGAATTGCGTGCGCGGTCCCGGGGGTCGGTAGATGTGGGTGCCTCTGAGGGTCGTCTTTGGGTCGGTGTGAATCTGGGAGTGGAGGTGTTCGGCGGTGGCGAGGGTGTCGTCGGCGTCGGTCGTGATGCGGATGGTGTTCTTGTGGACGATGGCGATGCCTCCTCCGGTCTGGTTGACGCGGTCCCTCCTGATGATCTTGTATCCATCCGGGATGGCGATGTCAGGGGCTGAGGAGGCATTCATCCACGTTTCAGTGAGGAAGGCGACGTCTGGTGATGTTGTGTCGAAGAGGTTCCAGAGTTCCACGGCGTGTCTGTGAACAGAGCGGGTGTTGAGCAGGATGCACTTGAGGTCGCTGCTGGAGTTAGGCTTGGCGGGCGTGGTGCAGGTTCGGAGGCAGGTGAACTTGCAGGTTGTGCAGGAGAAGGGTCTGTGAGTGCGTTTCGGGGTGGCCCTGCAGCAGGTGAGCTTCTGTCCGGCATTGAGTGCGTTGAGGGCCGCGGCGTCGTAGGTCTGTCGGGTCGACTTGCATTGGTGGGGACCAGGGGTCCTGGCGCTGGGCGCGGACCAGGCGCGGACGGCGTAGACGGGCTTACCTTTGGCGCGCCTTCAGCGCACAATCGGCGCACCCGCTGCGCGTGACCGCTGCACGTACGCGCGGTCGCCATTTATGGCGAAGTGGGAGGGAGGAGCAGCTGGGAGGCGGGAGCGGGGAGGGCATAAAACGAAAAGGGGGCGTGGCCGCTTGGACGGCGGCGGGAAGCGGGGAGCGGGGCGGGCACAGGGGGACAATCAACAATGCCAATACAACAACGTGCAGGGGACAGCAGATACAATAATCACAAGGCAAAGAACAGTTAGGAAAAATTAAAAGGTTAATCGCAGGGGACAGCAGATACAACAATCACAGGGCAAAAAACAGTTGGGAAAAAGAAAGATTAAACGCACACACGCAAAATGCGGCGGAGGGGCAGGGAGCAACGAGGCAGACACAACGAGGCTGCGGGCATCAGCGAGGCGAGGGGCACACACACAGCTGGTGGCCGTGCGGCACGGGGGTGTCCTGAGAACAGTTCACACTCACCTGCGCCGCGCGATCGCCATTTATGGCCAAGTGGGAGGGAGGGAGGAGCAGTTGGGAGGCGGGAGCGGGGAGGGCACAAAACGAAAAGGGGGCGTGGCCGCTTGGACGGCGGCGGGAAGCGGGGAGCGGGGCGGGCACAGGGGGACAATCAACAATGCCAATACAACAACGTGCAGGGGACAGCAGATACAATAATCACAAGGCAAAGAACAGTTAGGAAAAATTAAAAGGTTAATCGCAGGGGACAGCAGATACAACAATCACAGGGCAAAAAACTGTTGGGAAAAAGAAAGATTAAACGCACACACGCAAAATGCGGCGGAGGGGCAGGGAGCAACGAGGCAGACACAACGAGGCTGCGGGCAGCAGCGAGGCGAGGGGCACACACACAGCTGGTGGCCGTGCGGCGTAGGGGTGTCCTGAGAACTGCTATTGCATGAACCTGTGAAACTCGTAGTCCTGTTTGATACGAAGGAGCAATGGGACCTATAGTTACTGGCACTAATGAATCTGGACTATTTGCCATGACAGTATTTGAAAAACCTGCTCTCTCAGGTGTCTGATCTCCATTTAACAATTTTTTTTTGTAGGCTGGAGGAAAATTTGCAGATGGAGCTTCTGGCATTAAACCCATGAACGGATTTCTCCCTGAACTATTCTGTTATTCATGATAAGGTCTAGGTCTATTTAGAAATAATTCATTCAATAATTCATCATCTATATCCTCTAGAGTCTCGTCTGTCATGAGTTCTTGAACTTTTGGCTCTTCAGTATGTTTCTTTTTCGCCTTCTTTATTCTCAGCTACCATTGCGGGATACATTCATGCACCCAAAGCAACATCTTTTCTCCATATCAATTTAATGTATCGGCGTTTCTCTTTTTCGCTACGATGAGCTATAGAATATTACTGAATTAGGCATTTTAATAATTTCAGGAGCTTCATTATGCAGACATTATTTAATTTCAAAATATATTAGAAGTTTTAGTCACCATAATCTCTATGTTAACTAAGGTTTGTTTCTCAAAACATGTTTTTACATACATATGAAGTATCATTGTTTCTCTCGTTGTTTACATTTTTCACCTTTACACGTTATCAAACACTTCTGCATGCTTTTACTATGCAGTATGAAATCTCACGTTTTTCAATTTAAGAAGTTTACATGTTTTCATCAAGAAATATTTATCGGAAATCTCTTTTGATAGCGTGAATTGATAGAGGCAAATGTCATTTTACTTGTCCGCTCCATCATATGTGATGTTTTGGTAGCTGAGGATGTTTTCACATGTGGAGAGCAAATCAATGTAATGAAATAAACTCTTACATAAGCTTCTGAGCTGATGGAAATTGTTCATGCTATCCTTTATTTGCCTCAGAGGTCCATTTTAACAACCCTACCAACTCTCGCTGCAGCATTAAAACTCCTTGCCACTTCTTTTGCCAAACCAAAAACGTCTCCCTGGTGGGTGTTAGGGTCTCTCAGAGAGGTCATGGGTTACCTTATATCAGTAATTACAAGCTGTAAGAGGCAAAAAACTGCAATTTCTTTCATGTGTCGCCTCGCTTAAGGGTTCTTGTCAGCCAACATCATTACGGGATGAGCCAAGTGTTTCCACTGGAGCTCTGTCAAAGCTAATTTTCAATTAAAGACCTGAAAAATTGTTAAAAGCTTTATATCTCCAGAGGGATTTCGGGAAATTATTTAATCACATTAAGTGGCACAACGTGGCCCTATTACCAACCGCAGCAGTGAGGGAAAAGCTCTCAGAATGAGTTAAACATCAACATAATAAATGCAAACAACTAAAACTATAAAGCAGTGGGCCTTATATCACTCCATCACCTGAAACACATTTGTGAAATGAATTTAAAATGTTGCATAGTTCTCTATTAAAACACAGAAGCTTCACGTTTTTCTAGATGAATGATAAAGCACATTACCTCTGGCCCGGATGTTTCGAAGTTCTCTAGATGTTTTCTTTTTTTTCACTATGTTGCAGTTTATGATATTGTATAACTTTCCTATATGAACTCATTAACACAGGGAAGGGTAAAAGCATCATTTGGCATCTGTGAGTAAAAACTATGTAACTTTATGCCGAAAGCAGGAAAAACAAAGGCCATGAAAAGATGTTCTATATCCATAATACCTTCCCTTTATGAAGTGTTTGGCTATGTTATGGCAGTAACACAAGGAATCCATAGCTGTCCCAAAACCATGTGTGGAACATTCAGATAGTCTATCATTGAATAGATGCCTTACACCCCCCAAATCGCCTGTGCGTTAAAACCTGCTTTTCACAATTATTTGGGGGGGTTAGTTCTATGTAGCGCCAACATCACCCGATGGTACAGGTGTGCTTTATATTACCACCAGTTACTGCACAATATATTTCCTTTTCAATAAGCAAGTGATAACACTTTTAAAGAGTTTCTTCAACTTATATTGCATAACTGCTCATCAAGCTAAAACGTGCTAAAAAGTTTTATTATTAATCACATAGGCAAAACCTATTACAATTTCCAATGATTGTTACACTCTTTTAGAAAAAGACAGCACACAGTTTCATTGCATGTTATTACTTAGAAAGCCAGCACTAACATTTTACTTGCACAGCAAACCAATCCCAATTTTTGCTTCCAACCCACCCTAAATAACACCCACTTGTGCATAATTTTATTTAGCATAACTTGCACAATTTAGTTGCGCAGAAGAAATAAACAAGAAATGAAAATTAATTCAATTAACTGTTCTAGACAACCATAATGACAAGTACAGATACAAACTGTGGCTACAGCTGAATTTTGATGATTTTCTGAAAAGCAAATGAAAAGAGATGCTCATGCACATTTAAACACATACTTTCAATAATGTGGCCTATTGAGACCTAGATACGTCAAGTAAACCAAGCCTATGCTAAGCATTATTTTTCTAAATACAGTTTATGTTCCACAATCCTTCCTCTGATATTTGAAAATGATCACACCACCAAACTATTACAACTCAGTCATCACTATTGATAATGAAGGATTTTTCCTCTCCAGCGCTCTCAGATGTTCATAGATTTCCGCTTTCTTTTCATTGAGAGCAAATTCTTCCCTCGTTAATTGTTTCATTGTCTTCTTTTTCTTACCCCTGCAATTATTTATAAATCCCTTATACAAATTGATCCACAAAACGTAAACATTAAAGACGCACTGAATGCAACTGTCAATAATATTACTAATGAAGGAACAATATTTATAGATAACTCATTGCCTTTCCATGAATCTACCTTATCCAGATTTCAGGTTCTCCTAATGGGTAAGTCTTATTTAGAAGGTTTGTCATGTTATCAACTTAGTTAAAAATACTTTGACTATTATTTGAAATATATAAGTAAAACACTGTGATATTACATGACAAACACATCCCTCTTTTGCCTATAGTATTTCTAATATATTTCACTTCTTTTTTTTTCAAATTAGTTACACTTGGTGTAATTGCTGGGATGATTGACTCTATTCTTCTCCTTCTCACTTCTATCTCAACTTAAAACCTTCTTTGATTACTTCACCAACCCTAAGACTCTCGAGCACACATTTCGGTGTTGATAAGGTCTGACTAGTTCTGATTTGTAGTATCATTTATCATTTCCAAGTACGTGTTTTTCATTCTTTTAGAAAAGTTTGTTAAGTGGTTGCTTCTCACTCCTGAAGCTTTATGTCCTGATGATGACCCTTTAAATAACTTTGGGTTGAAACGTCGTTGACGCTTCCAACATGGCCTAAATCCCAGAGGACACTATTGTTTGATTTACACTGTGTTTGTCGCTGTATATATATTTTCCTCTGCCATTGTGTTTTTGATTTTTTACATGTTATATGTTTTTCATGTATAGTATGAGTGTAACTGTTTTAGCACCCTTTGCTTTTCATTAAAATTATTTATATCATGTACATGTTTATTGAGGATATTATGTTTATATCAGGCCGTTTGGATAATAGCTAAAGTATTTCTAAAGCCATTTAATTTTGAATAGAATCCCATTGATCTAGTCACAAGTATCTCCTCATTAAGCTTAGCAAAGGCGCCAGCTGTGTTATCTGCCAACTGATCCACTAAAGTGGACAATTCTCCAAAATTCACATCATTCAAAGCAATCTCTATAGGAGAAATCAAAACACAAAACGCATCTAATACTTGTTGGCCCACACTTCCTCTTTTCACTCTTTCATGAGGCACATTACTTAAACTATTTACATGTTAGATTTTAGGAAAGACTAAAGCTAAATAACAAGAACTTGCCCAACCTTGTTGAAGAGTAAAATAAGCAGTTTTTTTACAAATATGAAAAATGCCTCTAAACATAAGGTCAATAGTACCTTCCAAATAAAACCTAAAAATGATATAATTATAAGAACACACTATTCGCTATCATAACTGATTTATCATACTCACTGCATTTAATTTGCATCATGCAAACATTTAATTCTTTTTCCTTCCAGGTTCTAAGGCTAAGATGTATTTGTGAATTTTTAACCACAGTCTTTTCTCTACAATCAAGTTCCGACCCCGTCAGCCATTGTGGTTAGGCAGTTGCTGCCTGGAAGTTAGTGCTCTAGTTGGCAGGCAGTAATAAAAGTGGTAGCAGTGCTTTTCACTAGCATCCCCTCCCCCCCTCCCAGGGCAGGTCGAGCAGCAATCTGCCATGGCTGGTTGCTGTTCCCAGTCCGGCCTTGCATGTTAGAACCGATGTGCCCAAGTTATATAAAAAGCAGGCTGATGTGTGGATGTGCCCTGCTATTATTGGTGATTTCTCTCCTATAGAATGTATGGCAACAGTTTTAATGCTTTTTAATGCATTTTTATAAATAGTGAAGTTTTTAGAAAGTGATTTTTCAACGGTGTTGTATTTTGTGTACTTATCTATGCCTCTTGTCTGGTGCTTTGGCCCTTGCTGTTCAGCCAATGTGAATGTTCTGTGTGGAATGTTGGAGTGGTGGTGATGCAATGGAATGTTTGGATGCCTGTGAGGTGAGGAGTGTCAGTTGGAGTATGTGCTGAGAAGCAGGGAGGCTGCTCCTGGTGGGGCTATTCTACGAGCTAACCATAGGGCTATCCTAAGGACCTGCAGCTGCCCGAGGCCACCCGGTGGCCATCAAGAGGGCGGCACCTTAGTCGCCGGGGGGCTCCCCCCCCCGCCCCCTTTCCGTGCAGGCACTCCCTCCTCCCGCGGGCAGGAGGGGTCCAGCAAGGAACGGGGCTGGCCCAGTGACGTGCTTCGGGGGGCAGCAGGCCGGGTGAGGGGTACTTAAGTCCCCCTCGCCATGTTCAGGCCTCTTTGCCGCCCCTCACCACGGACAGACGGTCGTAGGACGCACTTCGCAAGGACCGTCGTGTTTGCGGTGAGTCAGGCCTAGTTGGCCGGCACCCCTCCTCCGCCCACTCCCTCCTAGCGGAGGTCGATCGGGGCCAGGCGCTTGCTTAGGAAGCAGGCCGCTGTGGAGTGGGGGGTGCCACCATACTGAGCATCGCTCTGGGGGTTTAGCACGGGGGTTGAGGTCGGGGGTTATGGTGGGTCCCGTGTCGGCGCCTTGACCGGGCCGGGCGCAAGCCTGATGCGGTGGACCTTTGGGCTGGTGAAGCCCGACAGTGGGTCGCCCGCAAGCTCTCCCCACGGGGCTTGGCCCGCGCTTCCCGGTAGGCCCCCACCACGCGGGGGGAGGCCCTCCACGCCCGCTCTCCTACACCACCCCATATCCCCTCCCTCCACGGGCCACGCATGGGGGGGAGCAACGGGCGATTTGCCCAGCCTCCCTCGCCGTCGACCTTTCACCGGACCATGTGGTCCCGAAGGGAGGCCACAGGCCGCGTGTCCGGCGGCTCACAGGCCACGCCAGGGGGAAAGAACGGGCGGGGGGGCAGGCCGCGAGGGGGCTAAGCGGCCGGACATACACCCACGTGCGGGCAGTGCTCTGCTGCCAGGAGGTCGGTGCCCCACCGCATCGCCCAAACACCGATCCCCCCCCCCCCCGCCCGGCTAGTGCGGGCCGGAATTGAGGAGCTGCCGTCGGAGCGACCGCAGGCAGTGCCTCCGGAGCGGCGACCCCCACCCCAACCTTGCTTGACCACCGGGAACTCGGGTCGCCGCTAGCTCCCCGTTAACTTGGGGGTAAAGGCTCCACTGCGTCACCCAGCACGATAAAATGCGGGCAGTAGCTGGATGCCGGTGGTGATGACGAATCGTTGCTTGGCCCACGGTACTATTACTTTTTAAGCAAAAGTGTTGGCGCAGCTGTTTGATTATGAAGGGAAGGGAATGTGGTGTGTCATTAGATTCTTGACTTGTGCGTGAGTCCAGGAATCATGGGATTTGTTTTAACACAACATTTGTTTTTGTGGTGCTGGAGCACCCCCATGGCGTGCAATGGCGGCTGCACCCCTTTCTGTAGGGAACGCTCGCCAGAATCACTTTAGAAAACACACAACTCCATAGGCTGTGGTGGTATGCAGTTTGTGGAGTCATTTCCTGGTTCCTACATGGCCTCACTGTGTTACGGTAAAATGCAGGTTTTTCATTTTATTATTTATGTGCTGCTTGCCGTGCCCGTTTTACGATCGCCGCACTCCATCATCTTTCTTTCACACCCGGCGAGGCAGGGTTCTTGCCACGCCATCGCTGATATAAATGATGAGCACCACCTTTCGACCGTTCACAGGCTCTCTACTTTCGGGGACTGTGACCCGGCCGGTGGCTTACAGGATGTGCCGCCCCACCCTGCTGATTACCTCCTCTTACCGGAGAAATGTAGTGGATTGGGGGGTCCGTGCATCAACGGGCCGAGGTGGGGGTTCGGTGCTGCCGGGTTCCGCATTACCTCCGAGGTCCGGGCGGCTCTGAGCGGCGTCAGCCTCGTTTGCCCCAGCAGACAATGGCTGGGGCCACGTGTGCAAGGCAACGGGTCCCGCTGCATTCGGCGGACGGAAGGGGATCGTTGGCCTGCCCTCCCATTCCCCCTCTGGCACGGTGTGTCTATCATGTGCCTCCAGCTGGGACCCGCCCGAGATGTAGGCGGGCCGGGGTATCGGGGCAGTGTGTCTCGGGCCTAGACCGTCTCCGTGGGCTAGGCGGGGCCCGGGAGTTCATTTATTCATTGCCTTCTGGGTCATGGTGAGGGGCGAACGTCTCTATTATGTATTCCTTGGTGGCCCCACGGCGCAAATGTGTAGAGGGCATAAGAGGCGTGCGAATGTTTCATTGTGCGCTCATGTCCAGATCAGGCGTGCAAATGTTTACTGGGTGTTCACGTCCAGATTAGGCGCGCAAATGTGTTATTGGTGCTCATGTCTAGATCAGGCGTGCAATGTTAATGGGTGCTCATGTCCATATTAGGCCTGCAATTGTTCGAGGTTGGGCACATGTGTCTAGGCCCCCTTGTCTCCCCCCTCGTTGGCCATTTAGGATGCGGTGCCCGTCGGCAAAAGATATGCATCCACGTTCTTTCCTCTACTACAGAGGTGATTTCTGTAGTCAAGGCCCCACTGCTGAAGTCTCCGACGAAATAATAGACAAGCTCTTGTACGTCTTAGCTGTAGTGGAAGGGCAGGTAGTGGAGGTCAATTTACGCTTACCCATAGTAGGTCCTATGACTTTCCATTGATGAAAGAGATGTAGCCCTGGCTCTCACAGGCACTGGTTGGCCCATTCTTGGCCCGTACTTTGCCCTGGCACACCCCGTGCAGCAGAGTGCCCGCTGACGGCTTGTAAGCCTTCAGCGAAAAGCAAGCATATCGCGCGACCCCCAACCGATGGCGCGCTCCCAAACGGGGGGCCGGCAGGAGCGCACACAATGAAGAGACTTCGGGCAGGGGGGGCCCGGCCGTGCTGAATAGGGGTTTCAGGGGCCCGGCACCAACGGTCTATGGGTCAGAGCGACAGGGTTGGTCAATGGTGTCTCAGAGGGACGGGGGACGGGGTTGGTAATTTGTGTCCCCTGCCCACAGAGTGAGGGGCATCAGCTCCATCCGGCAGGGTCTGGTAAAGTGCTTTGAGTTAAATAATTGTGTCACCTGCCCATAGAGTGAGGGGCACCAGCTCCATCCGGCAGGGTCTTGTAAAGGTGCATTGAGTTAAACAATTGTGTCCCCTGCCCATAGAGTGAGGGGCACCAGCTCCATCCGGCAGGGTCTTGTAAAGGTGCATTGAGTTAAACAATTGTGTCCCCTGCCCATAGAGTGAGGGGCACCAGCTCCATCCGGCAGGGTCTTGTAAAGGTGAAATTGAACTGGATGGGCGCTCATGGTTTCCTCTGTTTTCAGGTACCAGGGAGGAGACATTAAGCGGGGCGTGCAGGGCCACACAGTGTGGGAGTTGAGAAGTTCAGGTAATGTTGGCCGAGACGGCTTTTTGGGGGGACATTTGGGGGGTCCGGCTGCGGGCTCTCGCCACCCACAGTGCTTGCGCAGGAGGGGGGTTGCCCAGGCGCCGTGGCCAGCAGTCTACGACCCACCGGGTCGTTCAGTTACTCATGCTCCCATTTCCATTCCAGGCTACGTCTTGCAGCGATTACACTCGCAGTCGCACCCGTGCACCATCCTCGGCTTCTTTCGGAAGGTATGTATCTTGGGCACAGTGTTTGCTCAAGAGAACAGAATGAGGGGTGTCAGGTGTGCTAGGCGGGGATGCGGGAGAGCTTCAGGTGGGGGCGGCAACGAGGGCAGGCGGGGCCCTCGCTCCTGTTTTCACCATGATGTCAGTCAGTCAAAATACTTTATTGCGATAACTTAATATCATACAAAGACAATGGCAAATATATAAAACAAAAATACAAACAACACATACATTAAAAGCAGTTAAAAACAATTTAAGATTAACAAGTTAAAAAAGAAAAAGACCAACATACACAATGTAACAGTTTTACATCAGCATAACTAATACAAAGTGCAAAGTGCTAAAGTGCAAAGTGCTAAAGTGCAAAGAAGGCTTAAATAAAGGTTTAAAAATGCTAAGGAGGTCCCCAGCAGAATATTTAGAACTGGCAACTACTAACCCTGTTACAGTGCTTTCTAAAAATGCTGACCCAAAAGGTCACCTAGCAAACAGACTAACTAGAGTGTTGGTCTATACTACAAAGGGAGGTAGACACATTTTTCAGTCTGATGTTCCTGCTTCTAATAGCTCTCACCAGGAAACTAGCCACATAAAATATAATCCTGGGAGTTTGTAACATTTGTAAATAAATAAGAGCAGGTCTAACTAAAATAAATCCTGCTTCCTTGAGTATAGGTACAAGAAACAATTTCCGAGCTTCATTGTAGTGGCTACAAAACATTATAAAATGCAAAGTACTTTGCTCAGAGAAATGATCGCAGGAACAGGGTGGTGCCTTTTCAGGGGTACTCCAAACGGGATAAAAACCCAAGCTAAAATGTATCAAATTAAATCGAAAACGAGTTAAAATAAACCTGTGGTAGGGATCGGTCACCACGTTAAGGTAACTGTCAGGACCATTGGGTATAGCCAGCAATACACTGGCCCTGACACAGGGTTTCTTCAGCTCAATTTCTTCCCTCTCCAGGGATAGGAGCTCCTTCATTCCAACTTTGGTGTAAACAATATCTTTAGATGTTACAGAGTCAATAACAGTGTAAAGTTCAGGCCTCCCCAACCTCAGAAAACTTTCCTTAATGTACATCAACCACCTGATCCTGTGTACCTTATCTAGGGTCAAACAGTCCCTCATTATGGTATGATTTAGAGGAATTTCTGTGTTGAGCCACATCCTCAGCCAGGCAACTAAAGGTGCTATTCTAATCAGGTCTGAGATGTAGCCTTCCCCCAGTTCCATGTGGACGGTATAGGACGGGGTTGACTGAGGGACACCCAAAACAGATCTAAAAAATTTGTTTTCCATTGTCTGTATGGGTTCCACTCCCCTATGTCCCCACAATGAACCACCATATGTTGCAACTGAAATGCCTTTAGCCTTGTATATTTTGCTGACAGCTGCAAATGGCCTACCCCCCAGTTTTTTAGAAAACCCATGGAGGGCAGCAGATGTCCTGGCCAGCATGGATGCTCTGCTTTTAACATGAGGACCCCAGCTACCTTTCTCGTCAAAGGTGAGCCCCAGGTAGGGAAAGGAGGAGACGTGTGCGAGCTTTTCCTGCCCACAGAGAAAGGTTTTATGAAAAGGTCTCCTAGAGGCCCTGCCCATGAGCATAACCTGCGATTTTTTCGCGTTTATTTTCAGGTCAAGTGAGCCCATAAAGGATTCAAAGGCATCCAGGAGTCGTTGAAGCCCCACCCCAGTACGTGCAAGAAGAACCGCGTCATCCGCGTAAAGGAGAACTGGTATCCCCTGCTCTCCTGCACGTGGGATGTCGCTTGTAACGCCCCTGAGGGCAGGCTCCAGCGCGTTCACATAAAGCGTAAACAACAGTGGTGCAAGTATACAACCCTGTCTGACTCCCTTTTCAGACGCAAAAACATCTGTACACCTTCCATTCGAGGATACTCTAATTTTAGCAGTAAGGCCAGAGTGTAGGTCAGCCAATAAATTAACTATGGATCTATCCAGGCCCATGTCAAGTAATTTTAACCAGAGCTTGGTTCTGTTGACCATATCAAACGCAGAGGAGAGGTCCATGAACCCAAGGTACATGGACCCATCCTTTGCCCTGGTGTATTTCTCGATCAGCAGGTGGAGATTAAGGCACTGATCCAGGGTACTTCTTTTAGGTCTGAACCCATATTGCACATTACTCAAGATATTATTCTCAGTGGCCCATTCGTTCAATTTGACTAATATGACTCTCCCTAGAATCTTAACTGAGGAATCAATCAGTGAAATTGGTCTATAACATGCAGGATCCTGCCTATTTCCTTTTTTAAAAACAGGAATAATTATTGATGTTTTCCATGACTTGGGGATATTATCACGGTTTAAGGCATTAAAGACCCTGCAGAGCAATCTTGACCAGAAGTTAGGGAAGCATTTAAAGGCATCAGCAGGAACACCATCAGGTCCCGGTGCCTTTTTTTCAGAGTACAATCTATTGCAGATAATACTTCACTGACTTCAAAGTGCAAATGGTTCCCTAATGAAATGATATTCACATCCTGTTCCCTGGTTTCAGCGTTATTATGAGCTGAATAGATGTCTCTGAAGTGTTTAATCCAACCCTCATCAGGGATGTTAGTTTCTAGAGGGGAGTTATCCTCCCCTGTGAGTAAGGGTTGGTTGACAATCCTCCAGAATTCTCCACTATTTTTTAGTATGGCTGGATCAGTGAGTTGTGTCCAGGCTTCATCTTTAAGCTGTTTTTTCCTTACTGCAATGGCCTTTTTGTATAGTGCTCTACTATTACTGATGAGGTCACGATCTTTCGGAACGGTTTTTAAAGCATTGAGCAATGCAGAATGTGCTTTTGAGCAACTGTGATCGAACCATCTTTTAAGAGGTTTCGACTTGGGTTTACTAGTCACAGAAAGCCTGCCGTTTATCTTGCTACATATGCTGCTAAATGCAAGGATCCCTTCCCCATCATTAGAATCACTGGCTAAACACACTCCGACCTCCTCCTCAGCCTCTGAAAAAACTTCTTGAACAAAGGGTTCTGGGATTATACTATCCCATTTCAATCTCCGTCCCTGGTCCTTAACTTTAAGCTTTCTTTCTTCATAACAAGGACCATGGTTTCGCCCTAAAAATTCAGACACTACTAGGTCCATGGAAACTGGGTTATGATCGCTAAAAGCGGAAACCACAGTTCTATACATTAAAACCTTGAATAAAAAACATGCAGAAATAAAAATATAATCAATAATAGAGTCATTGTCTGAGCCCTTGAAAGTAGGGGCCCTAATCCCCCCCTCCCCACAACTGGATTCGTATAAATTCCATCTTGCGAGGAAGTTCTCTAAACAGCCCCCCTGTTTGTTATGTTCAAGATGGACCAGTGCACAATTTGGAGGGGACTCTGAGTCATCGCAAACACACATAAGTGAACAAGGGTGTATATTAAAATCCCCCAAAAAGATGATTTCAAATGGATTAACATCTTCACTAAAGACTGACAAAAAGTAATCCAATCTACCTAGACTATGTGATGTACAGTCAGCAACGTTGGAATTATAAAAATTAATAAACAAAATATTGGGAGATTCCACACGAGACAATTCAACAATAAGGCATTGCTCAGATCCTGAGTCACATTTCTTAAGGCTACCTTTAATGTCTAGTTTGAAGAGGCTTAACAGTCCTCCCTTTGCTCTTCCTGCTGTGCTAGCCACAGCAGGAATACAAAAATAACTGTAGCCATCAAGAGAAAAACTATTATTTGTTTCCCAAGTTTCCTGCAAAGCAATGATACCATACTTAGTTATAAAAGTCAACCATGTTGCGTTACCTACTTTAGTCTTTAAACCTGCTATGTTCCAAGTAAGCATACTGAGTACTGGCACACTATTTTCTCTGTCTGTCTAGAATGTTCTGACGAGAGTCAGTCATTATGATCCAAAAAGGATAAGGGTGCAAATCGATTAGACAATAAGAGGGGTTGAGCAAAAGAATTCTGATGTACTAAGGGAGCGGATTGATTCACAGTATTCCGATGTTGTACACGGCCCCATCTATAGTTTAAATCAGAATTGGTATCCCATCCAAAGGCTGGTGTTTTAGGGTAGGTGACATTCTGCTGCTCACCATAAAAGAACTTCAAAGTTAATGGTACAACAGAACCCTGCCTGCGTTGGGGTGGGAATAGATTAATGAGGATGTTAGGCAACACGCCTGAGTGTGAGAAGCTTACTGCCACGCAATCCCCCTTAAATTTTTTGGGGCGATTACCTAGCCATGGGACCCTTTTAGCAGTTTTAATCTCTTGAGCCAGCAGTTGACCCCCCCCTGGGGCTAACCTCATATTAGTTGTAAGCCACTGCAAGGCTTTGTTAGACAAAGAGGAAGAGGATTCTTCAGCACCGGCTTCTAAGAGTGGTACATTTGCCAGTACTAAAACAACAGGGGAGGCTTCAACTATAAATTGAAGAGGGTCAGTTGACTGAGCGTGTGCAGGGGGTATCTCAACCATTAAAAGACCGTCCCCTCTATTAGTATTGGGTCCATTAGTTTTTGGATCAGGAAGCTGAGGTGGTGGATTATTTGATACGTCATCTGTATTCTCCCCCTCCTGAACATCAACTTCTCTACTATTATTGTCCAGGTTTGATACCAACATCGTGACATTATCAACACCCTCTGTTAGTTTGTTCAACTGCCCTCCCAGCTTTTTGACTTCAGATTGTAATTTATCAATTTTAGAGAGTAATGGTTTAACAATGGATTTGATTTTACTATCTATTAAGTCAGCAATTCTATCAAACAAGTCCTCATCATGGCTGACATTAGTCTTAACACTTCCCCCTTCAACTTCCTTGAGGTTTGCTTTTGGGGTGTTTACCCTCTTCCTCCTAGCCCCTGATCTTAGTCCCCCCCGTCTCGGCGGGTTTTTGATTTTCACAGAGTCTAATCGAGAGGTTTGTTCAGTGATAGAAATATCTTCATCTGTAGGGTCAGCACGAATTTCCTGATCCACATCACTGTCAGATTTATTTCCAAGCTCCACGATAAGAACCTCGGGACCAGACGACATATTATCATTTAGGGAGCCGGATTCCTGCGTGGTGGGGCAATTAGAACAGGCATCAGAGAAAGTCTGCAAGGACACTAAGTCCTCAGGTGAGGGGGATGAAGATGGGGACAAACAGTGTAAGTCAGGTGACTGACTCAATCCCAGCGATTCTCTCCTCTGTAGATTGATTTTTTTCACTGTTTGCACCAAATAGTTTTCCATTGTATTGGCTGGTGGTGCAGATCCCTTTTTAGGCATACTGATAATTGTAACAAAGAGCTAGAACTCCTCAAACACACAGGGAACTATGTATCACAAACAATACAATCTTACTTGGACGGTAGAATGCCTCAAGAACCTTGCGCAGGGTTTCTGGCCCTGCCCTGCCTCCTCGTGCCTATGAGGGCCGTAGAGGGCCCGCCCTTTGCCCGGGCTTCGCCCCGGGCGCTCCCGCGCGCGTCTCGCGGGGCGATAGGGGGTGTCAGGCTTTATCTGGCGCCTCCGGCGCTCTCTGCGCGTCATGGGCGCGCTGCTGGCAGAGGGAGTTCTGGGGAGTGTGGTCCGTTCTCACGTGACGCCTCCCGGCGTGTGCTGCTCCCGCCGTTCCCCTCACGGCAATGCCCGTTGGCAGTAAAGGCAGGTAAGTAGCGTGGTGAGTAGCGTGGTGTTCCCCCACTGGGCTCCCGGGGGGTCAGGCTTTATCTGGCGCCTCCGGCGCTCTCTGCGCGTCACGGGCGCGCTGCTGGCAGAGGGAGTTCTGGGGAGTGTGGTCCGTTCTCACGTGACGCCTCCCGGCGTGTGCTGCTCCCGCCGTTCCCCTCACGGCAATGCCCGTTGGCAGTAAAGGCAGGTAAGTAGCGTGGTGAGTAGCGTGGTGTTCCCCCACTGGGCTCCCGGGGGGTCAGGCTTTATCTGGCGCCTCCGGCGCTCTCTGCGCGTCACGGGCGCGCTGCTGGCAGAGGGAGTTCTGGGGAGTGTGGTCCGTTCTCACGTGACGCCTCCCGGCGTGTGCTGCTCCCGCCGTTCCCCTCACGGCAATGCCCGTTGGCAGTAAAGGCAGGTAAGTAGCGTGGTGAGTAGCGTGGTTGTCATCTTTGGTAGCGTAGCTCACCGGGCATTTTCTTTTTCAGGGTCGACGGGAGCCGGCGGAATGGACAGCCAGGGATCCCCTCCACTGTTTTCCCAGACGTCCCAGGTTGGGGAAACCCTTACAGGAGCCGCCCCCGATGCGCAATTGAAGGCACTCTTGGACATAATAAAGGCCAAAGGGGTGGCGTGGGCCAGTGAAGCACTTGGTGTCAGCAGCCAAGGAGACTCCGGGGTTGTTGTGGCAACCCCTGCGGTAGAACAGGAAATCACAGAGAATAAGGACACTGGACACACGAGGTCCAAGAGAGTTAGGAAGACCACTTGCAAGGACTTTCCTGCAGAGCCGGCCCCTGCCAAAAGCCGCGCACCTGAGTTAGCGAGGAATGTTATCGTCCACGTGCCGGCAGCCTTATCCCCCTCGCAGGTGGTCCAGGCTACGCCACCCCAGGAAGTGGCGGCCCCTCCTGCGAATTTTGCCACACGGGATGAGTTGGGTAAGCTCACCAGCTCTCTGCAGGAATTCATGAACGAAATGAGAGCAGGCAGTAGGGCGGCGGCGCAGCCGGCAGTTGAGTGTTCTGCTGCCCCCCCGGCCCCAACAGTTACAGCGGAGTTGTCTTTCGCGCACGCGTGGGGTGGGCAACTTTCACAGGGGAGCAGCAGCAGCAGTGGCTCAGCGACCCCCAGCGCGCCAGTTCTGTCCTCCTCCCACGCGGCGGCTGAGCGGTCTTTGGTAGTTTCTCCAATTCCTCCGTCCACATCACCGCCCACCTCCTCTGCTGTGCCCCCCCTTGCGCCACCCACTACCTCACCTCCCTCGCCGAGCACCCCTGCGCCCTCCATGATGACCATGGCTCCCCTGCTCTCAGGCAAATGCTCCCTAGCCTGGTTGGTACCGCAGGCGGGTAGGGAGGCCATTTGGCGCAGGGAGTTCATAGACATCTTCTCCCTGCTGATGATAGGGGTGGAAGGCGTTGACATCAGGAAAGTGGGGGCAAAAGAGGATGAGAAAAAAGCGCGATACAAGGCATGGCTCGAGAAATCACTCAAGAACTGGAGGCAGGCTTTTGGAATATTAGCGGCAGTAATCACAGAGAGATTCCCGGAACAGGCGCAGGGTCTGTTTCAGTATGAGAGCATTATCACGGAGGAAGCGGAGAATGGGGGTACGGGTTGGTACAGATATGATTACGAATTTAGAAAGAAGATGTCCATGTGTTCCGAATTGGAATGGGATCAGATAGAGGTCAGATTGTGGATGCAGCACATGGGTAAGGGGAAGGCTGAGGGCCTTGCCAAATCGGGCAACAGCGACAAGAACACTGAGGTAGCAAAGGGACAACGACGGGGGAAAAAAGGTCACTTCAGGCAGTCTTTTCGCGGGGGTCGAGGCAGCGGGCCCCCCAATAGGGGGGGGAAACGAGCATTTGTGGGCACATGCAGATTGTTCAATGCAGGGAACTGCACATGGGGGAAAGCGTGCAGATTCGCGCACACATGCAGCAAATGCAGTGGCTATCACGCAGCGACCTCCTGCGAGAAACGAGATACAGCTGGGGGTCATCAGAAACAAGAGAAGTAACAGCCCCTCCACTGGTCCGGTACAACACCCTCTCCCCCATCACCCTGCAACCAAACCCCCCCCGGGAGGCCCTGACCCACCCCAGGCTGTCGCCCACCACGCAGATTGGGCAGCTTCAACACAAGGGCCCCTCTCCAATTGTCATCCCCAACCTGCTGCCACTACTGAGATCTTACCCCATTGCTAAGGACAGGGCAACGCTAGCAGAAGGTTTTCTGGAAGGTTTTAGGATCCCGTACCTAGGTCCGAGGGTCAGCAGGGAGGCAGACAACTTGAAATCAGCCAGGGACCTCCCCGAGGTGGTAACGGAAAAGATCAGGAAAGAACTGCTCCTGGGGAGGGTGGCGGGTCCGTTCCCTTCCCCCCCTCCCTGATTTCGTGGTATCTCCTTTGGGGGTCGTCCCGAAGAAAGAGCAGGGGGCTTTCAGGTTGATTCACCACCTGTCCTTCCCAGAAGGGGACTCTGTCAACTCCTGGCTGGCTGAGGAAGCATGCTCGGTCCATTACAGCTCACTAGACACCGCCATTGATCAGGTCAGGAGATCAGGGAAGGGGGCATGGTTAGCAAAGGCCGACATCGAGGCAGCAATCAGGCTCCTGCCTGTCCACCCGGAGAGCCACCACCTCCTGGGGTTCAAATGGGGAGGTCAGTACTTCTTCGACAAGTGCATGCCAATGGGTTGCTCGGTCTCGTGCGCTTTCTTCGAGGCTTTCAGCACCTTCCTGCAGTGGTCTCTCTCAGTGAAGTATGGGGTCGAAGCGGTGACGCATTACCTCGACGACTTCTTGTTCATTGGGAGGGACGGCACTGGGGAATGCAGGGAGGGGTTGTTGCGTTTTTTGGATCTGGCAAGTCACCTAGGGGTGCCTCTGGCACCGGGCAAGACCGAGGGACCAGCACAGGTTCTCACTTTTCTGGGCATTGAGCTAGACACGGTCAACGGGGTGTCCAGACTCCCTGCGGGCAAGGTGCAGGAACTGCAACTGGACATTCGGGACCTGCTCGGGAGGAACAAGGCACCGCTGGGGGTCATACAGAGTCTCCTCGGCAAACTCAACTTTGCAGCCCGGGTCATCCCGGCCGGGCGGGTCTTTGCAAGACGCCTAGCCAGGGCAACTGCGAGCGTAGTCCAACGCCATCACTTTGTGAGACTCTCAGCTGGAATAAAGCGGGATTTGGAAGTATGGGCGGAGTTCTTGGACAAATTCAATGGCACTGTCATTTGGAGGGCACCTTGGGCGGACAGTCCAGAACTTAGCATGTTCACCGACGCCTCAGGGAGGGAGGTCTTTGGAGCTAATTTGGGCGAGCAGTGGTGTGCGCAGGAATGGCCCAATGCATGGCGTAGGCGAGGCATCACTGCCAACATAACAGTTTTAGAACTTTTTCCCATCGTCATTGCCCTCCATCTCTGGCCCGGCCCTCTGTCAGATCGGAAGGTCCTTTTCTGGTCGGACAACCTAGCGGTGGTCCAGGCGATCAACAGTCAAACGGCCAGTTGTCCTCTGGTCCTCTGCCTACTGAGGGACCTGGTGAGAAGTAGCCTGCGCTGCAACCTTGAATTTAGGGCGCGTCACATACCTGGGGTCATTAACATTGCAGCGGATGCACTTTCTCGCTTTCAGTGGGGCCGTTTCCGGGCGGCCTGCCCATGGGCGAGTGAGGAGATTACCCCGTTCCCGCCGGAGCTATGGCGCATCTTGGAGTGGAGCAGGAACTAAGAGCCATGGGGGAGAGGGCCCTTGCACCAAGCACCAGGAAGCGCTATGGGAATTACCTTGCCACGTTCCACGGGATCGTGGATGGCATGGGCTTGGGGGACCTCCCCCTGGAGGACAGAGTCAAAGCTTTCATTGTCAGTGCCAGGAAGCTAGGGAAATCCCACTCTTGGGTCTGCGGACATTTGGCGGCCATCGGCCACGACGCCAAACTAAGAGGGTGCACAGATCCCACCCAGTCTTTCGCCATCAGGGCAGCACTGAAGGGATGGTCGCGGGACGAGCCCAGGGCTCCGGACAACAGAGCCCCCATCGACTTCCGCACCCTGCAGGACATGCTGGGAGTTTTGCAATCGGTAGCCCGCTCTCATTTTGAGGCCACCCTGTTCACGGCAGCTTTCTGCCTCGCTTTTTTCGGGGCCTTTAGGAGCAGCGAGCTGGTTGCACGCTCCAAGACCGATTCCTCTGGCGATGCCCTATGCCTGGGGGACGTCGCCATGGACTCAGACATGACGGTCACGCTCAGGAAGTCCAAGACAGACCAAACCAGAAAGGGGGTTCGCATTGTACTGGCTCCCATTGGGGAGCAAGCTGGCTGCCCCGTGGCGGCGGTCCGAAACTACCTCGCCCTGCGACCAGCGGGGGCGGGCTACCTCCTTGTGCACGAGGACCTCTCACCCCTCACCAGGTACCAGATGGATAAAATAATGCTGGCCTGCCTAGCCCGAGCTGGCCGGACTGACAAAGGGAAGCGCTTCTCCAGCCACTCCTTTCGTATCGGGGCGGCCACCTCCGCCTCCGGGGCGGGCATGCCGGCAGAAGGCATTAGAAGGGTGGGGCGCTGGGAGTCACTTTGTTACAAGCGCTATGTCCGCCCTTAGCACAAGGGCCTTACAAGTTATTCGAACACTATGCATGTTTTGTTTGCTGTGCCTTTTTTGCTGTGTTAAGTGTGCAATAAAAGAACAAAAAAAGTTATTGGTGTCTTTTGTGTTGACAGGTTCGAGAGTTTGGGTTCTGGGCCATTCAACCGTCGCAAGGTTAGGTCGATGGGCAGCCACCAGGAACTGGATGCGGGGTTTCTCCAACACGGAGTGTGTATGGTTAGGTTTCCCGGGTATGCGCTGGAGCGGCCTCTTGCCCAGACTCAGGCACTCGCTTGCGACAGGTGGCGATCCACCACATCACTTGGTCATTCACCTGGGGGGCAACGACATCACCAACATGGGAAGGTCCGCGCTGCTGCATAAAATGAAGGCGGACCTGGTGGAGGTTTGCAGAATGGTGGGGAGCTGTGAGGTCTGGTGGTCCGAGTTGCTCCCACGCAGAGTCTGGCGAGGCGCTAGGTCATGCGAAGCCATAGAAAAATCTAGGAGGAGGGTAAACCGCGACATGCGTAAATTCACGTCGCAGAGAGGCATTGGTTTCATCCGCCATGAGATGATTCAGGACAAGATAAAGGGTTACTTTAAGATAGATGGCGTGCATCTCAATCCAGTGGGCTTGGACCTTTTCCTCCTAGATTTGTACGATGCTTTGCAGGAGAGAGGCTGCAGGTAGAAAGGAGCCTAGTGGATGGGGGGCCCGGGCGGCGGCGGTGGCCGCCGGTCGGGCTGTGGCGGAGTTACAGGGTCATCCGGAAGCTGAGAGGTGCAGCGTTGTACCTCAGCAGGCACATAGGGGTGCCAGAGCCTAACACCTGGACTTCATGGGAGGTCCGGGTACACGTGTCGGCGCCTCAGTAGTCCTTCGGGTGGTTGTGGGCCTGTACAACCGGGGGTTGCCTTGTTGCGCTCCGCCCCTCGGGGCGTGAGCTTAGTTAATTAACATATGGGGCAGCACACAGGTGGTTCCACACTGTGCTGCCCGGCTCATCAGGCGGGCAGGTGGCGAGAATGCGGCCTGCCCTTGGATCACCCGTAAGATAACCCATCTTGATTACATATGTTGTATGTAATAAATCCTGCAGCATTTTCTTTCCAACCAAACACTGTGTCCTGTGTATTATTTCATGTTTGTAGGGTATCCATGAGTGGGGCGGGGGGGTCCTGTTGCCATGAGGGGACTATGGCTATGGATGTTCTTTTCTGCAACTAAGATTACAGAAATCATCTTCTAAATTACATCTCAGCTACCAGACTTTCATTACAACATTTTGGTTAAGAGTATGATATCCGAGCCCATGTCTGCAAATCACAATGTATTAGCAATCTCCGTATCTGGCTTGGAACCGGATGCATGCGCATGCAATGTTCTATCACGTGAGTTGGCCTAGAGAATGCGTGCATCCCTTTAACATTGTCGTGGGGTTGCATGAAGGTGCTGCGGAATGAGCAGCAGCGCCTCTCTTTTGCCGTCAAGGAACATGGGCTGTCCAACGACATTTGGAGGACGCACGCGCTTGGAGCCACTGATCATTCTTATCTGCCGCCATCTTTTTTTACGGCGTTTGTCATCCTCGCTGGGTACTATGCAATGTAACAATATTTTATGATGCTGCCATTTTTCATCGAGTTTTTGTAATGGTAACTTACAAGTAAACATCTACCGGATGGCGCGACATGTGAGCCGTAGAACAGGCTCACAGTGTTCTTTGTCTGGATCTTGACTATGTTCGGCAAGTAACTACATGTTATGTTCTTCAAGATCTACAGAGGAGTAGCCACTTCTCACCAAGATTTTGTTTTGTACCTGACAAGTGCATTTTTTGCGAATGGTGCTATGGGAGGGCCCTGAAAAACAGGCTCTCAGTGTTCTGTGTTTGGGAACTTTGCTTTATTCAGAAAATGGTCAGGTTCTGCAGGGTTTTCAATGTGTGATGTTGCATGCAGTTTGGGGATGAGGCGTCCTCTCACCAGTAACTTCATCCTTTGTTGCTTGTTTACTGCCATGATGTTGTTCTTCATTTCAATTGTATGCCTTCCTTTTAATGTTATGCTTTTATTTCCACATGTTCTATTCTAATTTACACCTTTCGTTTTTTAATATTGTTTCCATCCATGGTATGCTGATTCTTACGTTCCTGTAATGCGGTATATTTGGCCGCGGTATATTTGGGTTTCAGAACATGTTGTTGTATTTCATGCAAGCTGTTGTTTTTAATTTTCGTTGGCATTCTGAAGCCCACATTGCTGCCTAACAGTATGTTCACTTTGTGCCATGCTGTCCAGGAAGTTACATACTATTCTTATTTGCTGCCTTATTCTTATATTATTGTTTTCCTCAACAGTATGCTTATCGCGCCATGTTTTCTTGAGTGCTTATTTCCTGTGTGTCTGAGATTTTGTTCTGGTGCATTGTTTAAGAGTGTGCAAGGCGTATGGCTTCAAAGAATTATCTTTTCTACTGTTTTCTAAAATTCCCTATGTGTGTGGGAATGTTATGGTGGTAAAGAAACCCGGTGACTCTGATGGGTGGAGTTTCCTGTGCATGGATATCTCTACTGTGGTATTTGCCATTATGTTTTATATACAGTGTTTGTCCATTTCCTTCCCGTGCGCAAGTTTCCTTTGCGTTGGTGTCGCTACTGAGGTGCTGTGGTGACATATTCTTTTCTGGTGTGGTGATTTCCTTCTGGTGTGCAAGTTTCCTTTACGTGGGAGCGACCACTTATTTTACTGTATGTTTTATTGCTAAATTGCTACATTTTGCACTAGTTGTCCCTACATGAGGGATGGCTGTATGGGAGGAGGTCACCCATTTCTACATTTTACAGTAGATGCTCTTATATGAGGGATGAAGGTTTGAGGTGGAGTTCACCCGTTTCTATGTTTTACAGTAGATGCCCTTTCTTGGGAATGTTTGTGTGGGGTTAAACTCACCCATTAATTCTGTCTGAGATGCGTGTTTTTTGATTGTGTATCTGACTATGGGAGGTTTTTTTGATTGTGTGGATGTTTGCTACTGTTGGTTAGTGTGCTGTGCAGTGTTATGCCACCTGTCATGCTTGTCTGGCCAGCTGGTGTTGGTGGTAATAGGAGCGGCATTGCGTGTTTCATGTTGTATGGTTATGTAAGGCTGGTAGAGTCCTTCCTCAGTCTTTTTGTTCAGCAACCTGTGATTTTAAAGAAAATGTTTGGTGACCAGCTTGCATCTGCTATATATCTTCATATGTTCTTTAAAGGGGATGGTGTGTTACATTGAGTGTAATTTCACTATGCATGTTCCCTCATGTAAAGGTGTTTTTTCCTATTGCATTTATATATTTTTATGTGCTTTATAAAGGAGAAGGTGTGTTACATTGAGTGTAATTTCACTAGGCACGTTCCCTCATGTAAAGGGTTTATTCTATCTTGCTTTGAATATATTTTCATGTTTTATAAAGGGGGAGGATATGTTATATCTTATGTACTTATCTTTGCATCTTCCCTGGTGCTTTGGCCCTTGCTGGTCAGTCAATGTGAATGTACTGTATGGAATGTTGGATTGGTGGGGATGCAATGGAATGTTTGTGTGCCTGTGAGGTGAGGAGTGTCAGTTGGAGTATGGGCTGAGCAGCAGGGAGGCTGCTCCTAGTGGGGCTATTTGAGAGGCTAACCTTAAGGACCTAGCTATGGATGTACTTATCTGCAACGAAGGGCCATATGTATCAACATTCCGTTTTGCGATTCCTAAATAGCGATTTTTAAGGAATCGCTATTTAGAAATCGCAAAATGGTATGTATGTAGGAAATTGCTTCTTTTTAGCGATTCCTTAACATTCCTAAATTGCGATTAGCAAATTGCTAATCACAAATTTCCCACTCATTTCTATGGGCCAGGAGACCCATAGGAATGAAGGGGAAATTTGCGATTAGCAATTTGCTAATCGCAAACTGTGAATATTTTCAAGGGTGCAGGGGTGTCTCAAGAACACCCTGCTGCACCCCTGAAAATGACATATGTGCGCATATGGCGCACATACATGCCCTAAGGGCATGTATGACGTCACATGGCACCTTTTGATGTTTAAAAAATGCTTTTTTTAAAGAATTCGTAACTTACCACCAACTAGAAGTTGGTGGTAATTTGGGATTCCTTAATGGCATTTTTTTTCCTTGATACATTGCATATAAGGAATCGCAAAATTTGCAATTCCTTAAATGCAATCGCAAAATAAGGAATGGCAAATTTAGCGATTCCTTATTTTGCACCAAAAATGTATCATACATACCATTTAGCAAAAATGGGTTCGCAAACGCCGGAATTCTGCGAATTTCGGCATTTGCGAACCCATTTTGCTTTGATACATATGGCCCATAGACTAAATAAGTCATCTTCTAAAATTACATCTCGACTACCAGAATTTCATTACAAAAAACTGTTTTGTGAATTTGTTAGATTTTGCAGGGGGTTGGGGAAGGAGTTGCAGTTTTTTCAGTCTTGGACTGTCTCTACTGTGTTGTTCCTCTGCTTTTGCTTTGTAGAGGAGCATGCTTCTTGTCGGCCATTTTGGTTAGGCTGTTGCCTCCCGGAATCCAGCTCTTTAGTTGGTTGGCATGCGCTAGAACAAAAGTGCCCTAAGTTCTATAAAAAGTGAGCAAGTCTGTTTGTGCCTGTCCATGCCTGGACAGTGCCAGGGAGCATAGACTTTAGTCATTTTGCACAGGCAGGTCATCCACTACTCCTCTTCCAAGTTGGTGTCTTTTCGCCCTGTGCAGCACAGTAAGCATACCTATTACATGTATCCGGGGTGGTGGGTTCCAACTGTAAGTACTGTAGCTTTACTGCTTGCCATAATGTTGGTGATAGGCCTTTGTAGGGGGGAAGCAGAATAATGAGTTTCAGCATGTATGGCTTTAACTGCTGATGTTTGGCTCACCATCACGCTCAAATTTTGGACTTAATTTCTGAGTACGCACGAGATGTTATATTCCTTCCGTAAACTTGGCTTAATCAATCTATATATGCAGAGACTGCATTAGCTCTTCCCATTGGTTACTGCATCGAAAGGTGGATTTGGTAATTGCCATTACGTATAGGGACTCTCTCGCTTGCAGACTTGATACTCTTTTTGACAATAAACATGTTATTCAGCTCCAAAATGCCCACAGGTGAACGTGCACTTTACAAATACGTATGCTATGTTATGATAAGATGTACAAGAGTGTGAAAGTGCATTTTTTCAGATTCAACAGAAAAATATTTCAGTTTTTTTTCGGGCCTATTTGTCTACAGACCCCTAGGGCAGTAAAATGTTTCAGAAAATCACTGGTGGATTATATTTCTCTGTTAGTTTGAAGAGGGCTAATTTCAATGGTTTAGGTGACCTTAACCGGCATTTCGATCAGAATAAATGCAGTCAAGCATCTAACCTAATTAGCGATTTGGAAGCCGTTCAAATGACCCAACTTGTGACTGGCACCACACCCGAGGCATGGAATTTACTGAACCCTATCTTCTCGAATCTAACTAGCCTCAGCAACTCACCCCTTTCCCGGTAGTATGGTCTAACCACTTTATAGTCCCTTTTGAATTCAGAGTCCCATGTGCCCAAGGTCCAGCAGAAGTCAAAACTGCTACGGGCACGCAATGGAATAAATTAGATATTAAGAGGTTTTGTAATCTTGTCCAGAACAGTATTCCTAAGCACGACTCGACTATTGAGCTAGAAGTACAGAAGACAAACGACTCGCTAGTATTCACTCTGGATAGCCTTATTCCCGTGTGCACCGGTAAGCAGAAAAAGAGGTCTTCTACTGCATGGTTTGATGCAAAACTGATTGAGGAGAAAAAGCGCTGTAAGGTGCTTGACGTCACCTGGAGGAAAAGGAAATCCTATTATCCCAGAACAAGAAAATGGTATGAGGGCCATTAAAGTCTATAACGAAATGGTCAAAATGGCCAGCGCCAATTTTAATGTGAATAAAATTGCAAAAAGTAGTAATCCCACAAAAGAAATATATCCCAAAGTACATAGTTTGCTTAAGCCTACAGCAAATGTGCATCCAGTGGAAGCATCCGCTGAGAAATGTGATAAGCTTGGGGACTATTTTTACAAAAAAGGTAAATTATATTTATACACATTTTCTGGCTGATATCCTCGGATCTAATACTGCATGTCCCTCCCCAATGACTGGTATTACATTGCCGTTGGGATGGGCAGGTGTAGTTTGAATAACTGGATTCTATCTCCTTTAAATCCATTATGTGTAAAGTTAAGTCGGGTTCCCTTGATGAACCTATCAAACCAGCATTGATGCTTAAATTGCAGGAGATTCTAGTTCCTACATTTGTTAATCCAGCAAATCTCTCCCTGTCCACATTGGTGATGCCCACTGGGTGGAAACATGCTAAAGTTATCCCTCTGTGTATGTGTCAAGTTTGGCAGCCCTGCTTCAGCCCTACAATTCTACCAGATATTTACATTTAACAGAGTTGAATGTGGCAGCGACACCCTGCATTAATCTAGTTAGCAATTGAGGTTGCTCCTTCCAAGTGATAGCTCTGGTACAATGTCACAATTTGCCTCTATATTTAAGGTAAACTTCTAATCACCTTTGTTGTTGCAAACAGCTGAAGACCTGGCTGTTCGCAGCGTAGGTCTTTCAGTGTCTATTTTAGGTTATCACTGTAGTAGCAGGCCAACGTGGGGATGCCCTCTCTAGGGGCCACTAGGTGCTTTACAAATTACTAGCATAGTACAGTATAGCATAGAATATTATAGTATATGTTTGAACTCATCAACCTACCATGATATCTTTTCTTGCGATATTCTTTGATAAAGTTATGGTGTATATCAGTTAAACTACATACATTCTGTATACTACCTATGAAAGTGTTAATAATATGAATCTTCTAAAAATGTTAGCTATTTCAAGTCTCTTAATGGCAGATGAATGATCTATTGGAACATTGTAATCTACATTAGCCTATTCTAAATAATTCCGATGCGTAGTAATAGAATAATAATCTGATTATGATAAACCACATAATAAAGGTAACTGTATGTAAATCACACCTTATGAAACAGAAATTGGTACATGAGTTAAAATATCTCATTCAGATAAATTCATTATGTCTCTTTGACTTTTCAACAAATCTATGTAAGAGTTTTCCCCAAAATGTTGGTTGCAACTATTTCTGCATCCTGAATAATGATGCTTAGTAGTATTCAGAAAAAGCGATAAATTATTAGTGATTGCAAGTTACCCATCAGATTATGTATACATTAAAACACTAATAGGTATAGCAAAAATAAGAATTATTAAACTTAATTGCAAAGCCATGGGTATCTCTCATTTCTTGAAGACATTTTCTTCCTTCTTATTAATAGTTCTTGCAAAATTCAATCTTCAACAGCAAAATACCAAGGTTTTGAAAAGTAATCAATAATGCGAGTAATTCTCCGGTGTCTGAGCCAGTCTACGAATGCTCGGTCGAGACGCAATGAATCAAATGGGTTTTGACTTTGGTGCAACACCTTCGCCACTGCTTATGCCTGTTCGTGGGCCACTTGTTCCCAGGTCGGATGACCTCCGATTCCTCTGCATCCCTGTGGCATGTCCGGGGAGTCAGCCATTCGCTTGTGGGTGAATCCTCAATGGATCGTCAGTGGTACTTGGTATTAGGCCTTTTGCATGAAGCAATGTCCTTTCATCTTCCGGGGAGAAGAAGTGGGATGTCTCATCATCCAGACCCCAGAGATTTGCTGGGTTTTTCAATGCATACTCTAGTTTGACTCCCGGAGTCGCTGTTTGACTGCGGTGTAAGAGCTGCGAAGCCGCTGGACCTCCTCTGTAGAATCTGGGTATTCAGTGATGGTTTGGTACTCAAAGGAGCAAAATCCTTTTCTTCTGAACAGTTGCAGTATTAGGTCTCTATCCCTGAAGTTATTAAATCAGGTGATAAAAGGTCATGGGCAAGCTCCCGGAAGAGAGGGTTGCCATAGGATGCGATGTGCATGCCCTCACTGAGAACAATTTTGGTACCTTGCCTGCTAGCACGGTGCTCATCAGCCAATTCTCCACAAAGAGTTCCATGCTTGGCCCCTCAGAGCCCAAAAGGCGGACATTGTTGCATCGCAAGCAGCCCTCCACGTCTTCCGCCCATCTATGGAGGGTGGCCATCTCTGCCTGCATCTCTTTCAGTCGGTTCTAGAGATGATTAAGCAGCATAAGACTTAAAGAGGAGAGTGAGGATTCCATGGTATCCACTCTCTCCGTCCCCTTCTGGTGTTCTGTTTGAAGTAGATTGCCATCCACCAACACACAGCATCTATCTTGGCAACAATATCTTGGTTTCGAGTATAGCATGTATGACCTTTTCAAACTGGGCACAATGTTTGCGCAGAGTGGGCTCCTGGTGGGCCAGTGGGCCAATGTCGGTCTCTGAGGTGGCAGATAGCACAGGGTCTTCAGTCAGCCCAAGGTCAGGCCGTTACTGGAGTTTGGCTTCACCATTATGACCTGTGCAGGGTTGAGTAGTGTTGCAAGTAGTCATCCTCCTAGAGGCAGCACAAGGGTTCCCAGCCAGTCTTCACAACTGGCTCCAGGCGGTGTATATGATCAATGTAGAAGGGCACAGAGACAACAAAGGCTGGTCCATCCCATCTTCTGGTAAAAAAAAGCAGGAGTGTTAAAGGTGGAAGAAATAAGTGTCATAGGCTCACACAGGGAGTGGTCACAGGGCTCCCACTCAAAGCAGCATGTGGAGCATGCAATGGCCCAGGTGTTCAGCCTCAGCAGGCGGTGGTCTCAACAGGTAATGTAATGAAAATCCCACCTGCCAGGTCTGCTAACTCAGCCCACAGTGCACTGGGCCTCAGGTCCTATGGACTAGGATAGTGGCACACAGATTCACCAGGCTGCCTCTCTCCCCAATTTTCCTTTCTGCCCCAAAGGTACAGCGGCAGTCGTCCTTCCAGCCTAGGCTAACTACAACTAGAGGAGGCCCTTATTTCAGGTTTGTATTCCCACTAGCAATGTTCCGGTAGGGGGCCTGCTCATTCCAGGGTGCCCCCGGGGGTGTGCTCAAATCCAACACTCATCTCTCCTCCTGCCAGACCTCCCACGCAACAAGGCAGCAGATGGACACCCGCAGCACACCAGGGAGAAGCACAATTCAGATACCGCCCAGGGGAGGTGGGGCCTACCTCATGACAGCTCTCTGCTGTAAAGGTCCATGCACTGCTGGCAGGCCACTGGACCTCCTCACCATCATCGGTGTTGAGCAATAGCACCGCCCTCGCAACGGCCCTGCTGGAGCATGGGTGCACCCGGCTAACACCTGCGGAAAAGGTGTATGGCAGAGGATTGTGCCTCTTCCTGATCATCACTGCATTATGTGTCCCAAAGGGGGTTTCACATCGCTCACGTTCTTCACAGTCAGGTAGCTGCTGCCACACGTGGATGGAAGCCTTCTCGTGGGTGCACCGCAACCAAGTGTCTTATTAGTTCAGTGCAGCAACTCACGGCCGCTCAGCCAGTGCAGCTTCCCTCGTTGTCCAGCGTCTATACTGCCACAGCTCTAGTACACGGTCTACAGTGCCTGCAGTACCACGTTGCAGCACCACTCCATGCAAGTGTTGTGGATGAGGGCCCAGTCAACGCCTCGCCCTGCAGCCACCCAGGTGCTGCCTGAGTCAGGTGTCGTCGACCAGCAGTGGCCCCTCAGGAAGACTGTGGTATGCAATATCAGTCATCCCAGGCCCAGATGCCATGAGATTCAGCAGGAATCTTTGTAGGCCCCAGCAGAGCTAGTTAGAGCACGTCAGGTCTTGTTGCCATCTTGGCCATGCCCCTTACCACTCGAATATTCAATGCCAATTTCAAAGCATGAAAAATAAAATCAGAAATGCATGCTCCATTACACATTGGTATCCCAGTTGAAGTCATGAAACAATGCTGTGACCACAATTGGCCAAAATTGTGGAGTACTCCAAAGTTTTAGTGATAGTATATATTGTAAAACACAACGCACTCGCCATGTAGCATGCTATAGTAACGGCAACCGATTTAGCCACTTGTGCAGAAATTACAGTACAATGCCCCCATAATACATGTCAACATGCAATCTGCATATGATACTCATAAATTTCCATGGATGTCTCTCAAACATGAGCCATCCTAAATGAAACCCAAATCAGCCACACCGAGTGGTACATTTTAAATATCTGTTTTTGGCTTAATAAACAATGATGGTACATCAAGGTAATCAGGATCAGTTTCAGACACATTCTCATCACTGTCATCTTACAAAGGTGGCAAAAGAGTTGCAGGATATAAAATATACCATCTTTTTATTGACACATCTGGTAGAGCAATTATTGCCAATGATTGTTAAGTCAATATTTCATTGTTCAGCTGTTGAGTTCTGGTTTGGATCAGAAGTGTCTCCACTGAATGAGGCACTAACACCAATAACTTGTGACCCATGACAATTGAATCACTTTGAGAAATGGCAACAGAAGTGGCTGCTACAGACATAAGCATCCAAGTAAAGCAGCAGTAACTGGGTCTAGAATTTCAGAAATGTAAGCCACATGCCTTCCTCCAGTGACATGTTGTTGTGCAAAAATGTGAGTTCCCTTCTTTTTTATGAGAAAAGAAATAAAACTATGTTCCATAATTGAGCATTCCTACAGAGGGTGCCTTATATAAACTATAACTAAGCTCCAGGAAGGCTTCCAAACATTTTACATCCCAAGATACCAGATTGATTACATCACTGTGAGTCAATTTCTGTAATGGCTTTGCAATTAAGGAAAAATTGGGAATCCTCTGATGACAGTAGCCAATCCTCCCCAGGAATTTTTTTTACTGTATAATGCACGGATTCATTCGCATAACCACAGAACCGCAAATCTTTGGACACTTTCCTAGCTCCTTTGTGAATTTGTTGTCCCAAATAAGTAATTTACTGTAATTTGGTAGGTGAAACTTTATGCCCATTATCAGCTGAATGATTCAACAATGCGATGGTATCCAACTTACTTTCCTCTTTTGTTTTAGGTGCAGTCATTACATCATCAATGTATTGCACCAAGACTGACTGACAGGGTAACTCCAAAGATTCTAAATTGTATGCACTCAGGAAAAGATATAAGGGTATTCTATATACCACTGTAGGATTCCTGCCTAAAAAAATTACTTATTTGTAAATTTGAAGGCAAATAGATACTGGCTATTTTCAAGTAAAGGAATGGAGAAGAATGCCGAGCACAAATCAATCATTGTGAACCACCCTGCATCTGCTAGAATCTGAAACAAATTCACTGCTAGATGTGGTACCAAGGGACAACATCCTGCTACTATCTCCATAATCTTTCAAAGATCTTAAACCAACCTTCCTTTCCCACAAGGTTTTCACAAGATCATTATAGGTGAATTAGCATGCAATCCTCCTCTCCTCTCAGGCACCATCATTGTGCCTGACTCTGTCCCCGTGGAATTTCAAGGGTACCTGCAAATTTTGGAAATGAATCACTAATCACTGGTGGCCTGATTCACAATCTTTTCTTTCACTTTTGAGTAACTTTACACTTTTTAGTAACTTTACTACCTTTTGTTATTCACAAACTGCCCATCTATAGTAACTTACACTTCTGTAGGAACTTACACTTTTACGGTAAGTCCAGCAATACACATGGCCAATTGCTGGTACTGCAACACCCTCCCATAGAAAATAGCTGAGGAAGAGTCTTAAAGTAAAACGGTACATGAAATAAATCAATAATTTAAAATAGTAAAAAATATAAGCAATATAAATTAATGTTAGGAAAATATATAAAAACATTACATATGTATATTTAGTCATAAAATATTTAATGATCGAATTATTATTTAAAAAACAATTTAACATTACATTATGTTTTTAAATTCAAAATATGTTAATACATATTTTAGAATTGAATAATATGCATTAACTTACTCATCTGCATTTTGCATTGTTCTCATATTTTTTTACCAGTGAACCTGTTCCTCAAGAAACTCTTCCTTCAAATGCTGAATAACCTCAGCACACTCATCCATAACCAACAAAGAGAGGGTATAGATCGACAGACTCTTAAATGGTTCTTCATCTGACCACATTTTGTAATTGTCTTGCATTGAAATTATAAATGCTTTGGCATTTTGATAAAGCAATGCATCCAAATCTTTCCATAATACTTTTGATACTGTAACAATCCTTTCCACCTCTGCATTTAATTTCTACGGTTCTTCTCTACACTTTGGAAACACTTTCGTAAGAGCCCAAAAATCATGTCTTCTCCACAGTATGTTAACATAAGCAGACCCACTAGCACTTGGCTCTTCACTCAATGGTAGTTCTCCACTCCACTCCTAGAATCACTCACAACTCTCCTTACTTTATTCTTTAACGTCTTTGCAATCCATTCTCACTTGTTTCTTTCCACTTTCTCAAAATCTGATTAACTCGACAAGTATTTTCAAACTTGCTCTCAATTGTATAATGGTCACCTTTTGCATTTCAGCTTCTGTCATTACCACTATATAAGACATACAAGTCCTCCTTTTGTATAAATCTACCCGAGTTTACTAGCCACATTCTCCAGCTTCTTAAATTCACAACAAGGTTGTTTTTCTGCCTCCAAATTCAAAAACACCATCTCATCAAACATCAAATTCAAAGTCAATTTACGATTAGTTCTCATAACAAAAAGGTTGTTGAAAATATACTTTATTTGTTGATGCACTGTACTTGCTGTGAGAAATTGGGTTTTTGGTTGAGAGGCGCAACAGCCACATCCTTGTCAAGGTGAAGCACAAAAAGTCACTAAACTAACCTGCCTTTACCGTTCTGGTAGATTGGCACAAAAGCAATTAAGCTTAACTTAGAAGCAAGGTGTAAAGTGTTTTTGAAGCCCTTAATTTATTTATTTTATTTATTTATTTAAGCAATTTATAGAGCGCGCAAATACCCTGGGGTGTCTCGGTGCTGCAAACAGACTAGAGGGTAGAGCCAAATGTAGGTGCCTATTGATTAAAAAGCCAGGTCTTGATTAGTTTCTTGAATGCGAACAAGATTTAATATGCTGGGGAAGGGTGTTCCAGAATATAGCAGTGGCGACTGTGAATCTTTTGTCGCCCCAGGCTGCTTTCCTTGTGCGGAGGATGTGCAGAAGGTTGGCAGTTGATGAGCGGAGGGTTCTGTTAGGGGTGTATCCACACAGAGCTTTTTTTTAAATGTCCGGTCCGGTGTTATGGATGGCCTTAAAGGCAATGCACAGGGCCTTAAACGTAATTGGCTTATTATAGCAAGCCAGTGAAGGTTTCAAACTGCTGAGAAGATTGGAAGGTACTTGGGTGTGCTTTTTATCAATCTAGCTGCTGAATTCTGCACCATCTGGAGTCTGTTGGTGATCTTTTTCTGGGCGTTAATTAAAGGCCATTACAATAGTCAATTTTAGACATTACTAGTGGGTTAATGAAAGTTTTGCCAGCGTGTAAAGGAAGGAAGGGTAAAAGTTTTTTAATCATCCTTAGGGTGTAGAAGTATGAGGAGACGATCGCATTAGCATGTGAGGTGAAAGTTAAGTTATCGTCAAATAAAACACCTAGGTTTCGACTTTTGAATACCGGGAAGGTGGTGGACTCAATTCAGTGGTCAAAGATGGTTCTAATTCATTGGCTGCTTTAACGAGGGCGGTTTCAGTGCCCTGGCCTTAAAGTGTAATAAAGTGAAAACACAACACAAGAAAAATCCCACACCAATTTAGAAAAATAGAGTAAACTGCAATAAATTCTTTGACACCTTAAGTAGAACCGGAGTTATGATTATTAAAGTTTAAAGTGTAAAATAGAAGCTAAAAGATCAAAGCGCCAACCCCGGACATCTAGTCGCATGAGCCCAGGGTAAAGTCGACAGCTGACCATGATGGAGCACCAGTCAGATACACAAAGTGGATTAGGACTGGTCTCTGCTTACCCTTGTACTTGTAAGAAATTTTAATGAAAAATGTCTGAAAGGTAAAGTTCAGTGGGGAAAGCAGCCAGCGGGCACTGCGGAGGCATCGTCGTCAAAGAGCCGCTGGACAAATTTGGGGTGAAGATTATTAAGTTCAGACTTAGGGCTTGATTTAGATCTTGGCGGACAAGTTTCTCCGTCACAAAGGTAATGGATATCCCGTCCACCGAAATATAAATCCTATAGGATATAATAGAATTTATGTTTACGGGATATCTATCACCATTGTGACGAAGTAACTCATCCACCAAGATCTAAATCAGGGCCTTAGTCTCTTTTACAGAAGTCGAAAATCTCTAGTGGGCTGAGCCTGCAGGCTGTAGCTGATGAGGAATTCATGATACCAGATAACCCTTCTGTGAGGAACAGCTGAACAAGATTTGCTGCTATGGAGAAGGATGTAGTAGGTGCAAAGTCAGGCCGACCTGTGATGCACTTTGGGTGGGTCGGTGAACAGGTAGGTCTCGGACTCCTCTCAGTTCTCATAGCACCTTTGGGTCCCAAATGTTGGACTGTGGCTATCTGGGCACCTTTAGCACCACTTCCAAGGATCCAGGACAGGAGCGTACCACTTGGAGGGTCACAACTCACTCAGGAAGGATACAGGTGCGAGATGGCTGGATCCGTTTCTGTCCCTGAGGTTGTGTTCAGGAAGCCAGCCAACTTGCCCTTGGAGTCACTCTAGACATTTTGGGTTCCAGCAGGAAAGTAGGTCTGAAACAGCAGGGCCATATTCTGAGGGCACAGGGTAGGCTTCAGGCAACAGGTCAGTCCACTTGGTGCAGCAGTGCAGTTCAATTGGTGCAGCAGGACAATCCTCTGAAGTACATAGTAGGCCACAAGCAGCAGGGCAGTCCTTCTGAGAGTCCTTCCGCAGGACCAGAATTGAACAGAAGGGCAGGTCTGAGAACCCTATTTTTATACCTGGGGCCTGCTTTGAAGTGGAAGAAACATCTAAAGGTTTCCTCCCATAGAAGTATCTGGAATTTCCTGCCTCCCTCCCTGGGTCTGTCTGCAGGCACAATCGGCTAGTGTGTACTTCTTTGTGTGGGAGTTAAGGCAGTGTCCTTGAAGTGCAAGTTGGGCTGTGCATATCTCTGCCCCATTCTGCCTTGAATGTTCCATTCTGCCAATATCTAGTCCCTTCTCTATTGTGTGGCTATTTGGTAGGGAGAGACAAAGGCCAGCTGCCAAGTACACTTAGTCATGTGACAAAGTAAACAGCATGCAGGCATGAAATGGTTAGGACAGGAAAATGCAATTTTTCTACAAGTGGCATTTTCAGAATTGTGACTTAAAATCGACTTTACCATTAAAGAAGCCTTTAAATTAACATTTCTTAGACACCAAACATGACAGTTCTACCTGCTCCCAAACAAAAGTTATCACAAAAATAAATATTATAAAGTATTCTAATGTTATTCTATTGGACAGGTAGGCCGCAGAGAAGTGAAAAATAAATTTGTGAGTTGTTCTTGACCAGGACATGTAAAAACTTGAAAGTACGTCTAGATTTTAAATTACAATGCTCCCTGTTCTACGGACTGTTTAGGGCCTATCTAGGAGTTACGTATTTGTATTAAAAAGAAAGTTTTAGACTAGGCAAAAGGTTTATTTTGCCAAGAAGCGAGTGAGCACAAGCACTTGGTTAGCATGCGTTAAGTGCACAAGAATGAATATGTCAAAATGTTTGGGATAAGACCAGCCGAAGTCTAACAGGTCTCTCACTGAACATCTTTTGTTACACTCTTCTGTGACTCTCCAGACTCAGGGTCTTCATCCTCCTGACTCAATTTGAACTGTCCAACCTCATTATTAGGTGGCTCCCTTCCTCATTGTTAATAGTTCATTTAACACCTCATATTCTTCATCAGAGTCACTTTATTTCTCCTTTTACTTCATCAGCTCCTTTGATTTACACATTGCCTAATCCTCAGCTATAACAGGAAATGGACCAATAGTTTTCAACACTTTATGCAATGCCTTTTTCTTTAAACCCAGTGTAGCATCCATCCAATTGTGAACAGTTTTACCAACCTGGCCCTCCAAACATTTTCTAATGTGCTTTCATAATAGCTCACTTATCCCATTCATTCACTGCTTCAACCTGAGCAGGTCTCAGTTGTGGAGCTGTATCAAAGAAGCATCTTCTCGAGTTAGCAATTTTCTTTAAATCAAGCGTACCATTCTCTATAAATTATAGCTTTTCATCATTCTCAGAGGTCTTGTGCCACTCCTTAATCCACCCGGAAGTATGCATCCCATCATTCACAACATCTCATAGGGTGGACTTTGAATTGATGGTGGGAATTGTGCATCTGCTAGCGACTTAGATTTAGGCTTAATCAAACTTGTAGCCATTGTAAATTTGAATAATCTTCACAGTACACAACACAATATAACCACAAAACAATATATCTTGAAAAACAATAAATCAACAAACAAGACAATAAATCCCTGTGTCTATGTACCCTTAACCTTTTTTGGACAAAACATACTACCACTATTCTAATCCCAGTTTAGAACATTCACAACTAGACTATTAATGAAACCATGAACTCAGAAACCTAAACCTGACTCCAAACTTGTTACTTTCACAGACACTATAGCTAACTCGTGAGTTCTTCAAAATCTTCAGATAAAATAGTTAGTCCTAAGACAAACGAATCATAATATGTGAACACACACCATCTTCAAAGGCCAATAATATTTCACATGCAAAACAAAATATTCAAAACACAGTACCATAACAAAACACAGAAGAAGAGCACAACAACAACAACCCTCATCACAAAACACACCTCGCTTAACATACCAAATCACCATGAAATCATATTAACCAAATCTTCAGAAGGTTGGATTGAAACACCAGATCACCTCTCTGATGGACACCAACACAAGACCACTTCACCGTAGGATATTCCACTTTCCCATATACATATATATAAATTAGCCTCAAATTAACCTTTGCCCTTTGCATACTTCCATCAAAAATATTTTCCCTGAACTTCTGATCAAAAGCTGTTGATGCTCCTTCTCAATTGACAATAAATAGGCTCTATTTGCGGAAAAGGGAGAATCCTGTGTTCAAATATGCAATTAAGACCACTAAGGGAAAATGTGGACAAGTAGGCTTCTTTTAGTTGTCAGTTGATAGATTTATTCAAATGTCCTATTAATCATTACTGAAGACAAAAGTTAGCAAGAATCTGAAGCCAATTCAATATTAAATGCAAACATTCCTTGTGACATCAAGACTTTAAGGACCTGATTATATGTCTGGTGGTCCACGGATCACCAGACTCATGGGGTGTGGCGGTGGCAGTCTCCCAAACACTCTATTACAAGTAGGGTGGTCGGACCGCTATTGCCCTGCCACAGCCACCAGGAAACCACCTTTCCCTGGTGGTGGTGTGGCGGTCTTGAGGCCGCAATATGCTTGGCGTGACTGTTGTGGTCCTTCAAAGAATATTATGAGTTTCCTCTCCAACACGATTTTAATGGTGGTTCCGTCTCCATGAAAACCATGGCAGAGAGGAAACAAAGGGGCCCTACAGGGCCCCCTTGTGCCTCAGGGCCACAGGGTGCATGCAGGGGGGCACAACATGTAACCCCCTGTGTGCATGCACTCCAGTACCTGCATAGCATGTACTGCACCAGTCCATGCTGTGCAGGTACTGTCTTTGACGTTCCCATTGTGGTGCCTATTTCATAAGCAGTGCCGTGGGAACGCCAAAGAACCGCCCACCAGTAACTGCAAAAGTCATACGTATTTGGCAGTACAGCGGCGTGGCGGACAAGGCACCGCACCCCAAACCCTGTAATCAGGCGCAAGTAGTCACAACACATTAGCAGTAGTCAAATTAATATTAAGAAGCCATGAAACAAAAGGACCACATTTGTGCAAGAGGCAAATAAACCAAAATGTCTAATGCCGAGGCAGAATCAAAATGAGGAATGCCTCTTAAACATAATTGTTTTCAATGTGCAATGGTGCCATGCAAAAATGTCTAAAGCCTAATGTATTTTGTAGATCAATAATCATGAGCTCTTTCTCAATCTTAAGCAGCTTCTCTCTCTAAAACCTAAATCCAAATCCAAAAAACACCTAACAATGTTTTGCAAATCCTTTTATAGATTATTATAGACTCAGACAGCACGCAGTTTGATGGCATGTTATTTCGTAGCAAGGCAGCACTAAAATTCTACTTGCCCAGCAAACCAATCAACCTAGTAGCTTCCAATCCACCCTAAATAACACCTACTTGCACATAATATTATAGGTTGTTAATCCTCACACATAACTGCACAGTGGGAACTAAGAAGAAGTGAAAATTATCACAATAGACTGGTTTGCACGACCATAAAGACAGACATGGCTACAAAGATTCATCACATAACCTAGTAATGTTCCAAAACACACCCCTTCAGCCGAGAAAGGTAGAGAATTTTTTTTTATTATTTTTCTTTTATTGATTGAACAACAGCTTAACTTGCAGCTTCATAGAACCTTCCATCCCCTTTCCACTTTCGTCATTTGTTTTGAACAGCAACCGGTCAGAATGAGCAACATTTAAAAAAAGCATATGATCTTTGTGTACTCCAACATTTTTATTTCATCATCATTCATTCAAGCATCTGTCAACTCCGTGTCCCACGGAAACGCCAGAGACGCTGTGGAACTTTCCTGTCCTTTGGAGCCATTAATCCACTGCTCGCCGCTCCCGCTGCGCGGGAGCCGCTTCGCCGCCTTGTCTTTGTGGGTGGTCCCACCAACGCTATCGAGTGTGGATCCTGACTGCTGCCCGAGGTAACATCGTGGGAAACAAACACCTAAGGAGGCTGCAGGGGTAGCGCGGCAGGGACTCACTATCCCAGGAGTCCCTGCGTGACCACCTGACATCTGGTCAGCGCCCCCCTGAGTGCCCCGCCCACCACCGGCAGTTTGATTTAAGGAAGCGGACCCACCTACTCCGCGTGTCCCACGGAAACGCCAGAGACGCTGTGGAACTTTCCTGTCCTTTGGAGCCATTAATCCATTGCTCGCCGCTCCCGCTGCGCGGGAGCCGCTTCGCCGCCTTGTCTTTGTGGGTGGTCCCACCAACGCTATCGAGTGTGGATCCTGACTGCTGCCCGAGGTAACATCGTGGGAAACAAACACCTAAGGAGGCTGCAGGGGTAGCGCGGCAGGGACTCACTATCCCAGGAGTCCCTGCGTGACCACCTGACATCTGGTCAGCGCCCCCCTGAGTGCCCCGCCCACCACCGGCAGTTTGATTTAAGGAAGCGGACCCACCTACTCCGCGTGTCCCACGGAAACGCCAGAGACGCTGTGGAACTTTCCTGTCCTTTGGAGCCATTAATCCACTGCTCGCCGCTCCCGCTGCGCGGGAGCCGCTTCGCCGCCTTGTCTTTGTGGGTGGTCCCACCAACGCTATCGAGTGTGGATCCTGACTGCTGCCCGAGGTAACATCGTGGGAAACAAACACCTAAGGAGGCTGCAGGGGTAGCGCGGCAGGGACTCACTATCCCAGGAGTCCCTGCGTGACCACCTGACATCTGGTCAGCGCCCCCCTGAGTGCCCCGCCCACCACCGGCAGTTTGATTTAAGGAAGCGGACCCACCTACTCCGCGTGTCCCACGGAAACGCCAGAGACGCTGTGGAACTTTCCTGTCCTTTGGAGCCATTAATCCACTGCTCGCCGCTCCCGCTGCGCGGGAGCCGCTTCGCCGCCTTGTCTTTGTGGGTGGTCCCACCAACGCTATCGAGTGTGGATCCTGACTGCTGCCCGAGGTAACATCGTGGGAAACAAACACCTAAGGAGGCTGCAGGGGTAGCGCGGCAGGGACTCACTATCCCAGGAGTCCCTGCGTGACCACCTGACATCTGGTCAGCGCCCCCCTGAGTGCCCCGCCCACCATCGCCTCGCCTACATCATCTAGCGAGAGCCCACCTTGCGGGACGCAAGCGGGACGCCGGGCGAAGCCCGGGCAAAGGGCGGGCCGTCTGTGGCCGTCCGGGGCCAGCAGGGGCCGGGACGGGCCACCCCCCTAACAACTCCGGTAAGCCTTCTGCCCATTATAAAACGAGTTGCTCATGTCTGCATTTTCACCAATGGCAACACGCTCAGGCAGATGCTCACGTAAGGGGGGAAACACCACATTAGGGACTATGGACAATTTCATAACCCGTGCAGTATCAGTGGTAGAAAAGGAGATCATACTAGCGGAACGCAGACTGTCACGGGAATACCTGGCTCATAGACGATCCTCTATGGGGTCCCTCGCACAGGCTAAATCACCCTCAAATAGCCTCATACCAGCCGACTCTAACACTGCTGCCATTCCTAGTGATACACAACCATGTGTCATTGACACACGACGGGCTAGTGACTTTTATGAAATTACATCTGACCAGGCTCCCCTACAAAAATCTCCTACGAACGTTCAAACAAACAACACTCAAACCTCAGTACCATTGCCCTTACCCTTAGTAATGATACATGACGCTCCCTCAGTCCACCCCCTCAAATCACCTCCTAAGATGACAGGGCGAACAGCTGCTAAAAGGAAAAGATTGGTCACCCCTCGTAAAGCGTATAGATTAAAAACCCTAAAAAGAATACGTAAGAACTTCATGAATGTAGGTGACCAGAGCCAAAAAGTAGCAAACCATCTAATGAACAACGGGAATGAGCATGGAGAATCCATGGAGCATAATAAAACAAGAGAGCATGCTGACACAGTTGTTACTATAGAATCAGCCAACAACTCTGTAGAAAAACCGGCATCAGGGAAGCTGACGGAAGAAATTCTTTCACTCATGACATCACTACTACAGCCAGTAACAGTAAAACTGGAAAGGCTAATGGACCGTTTGGACAAATTCGAACAAACATCTTTGGATAATTTTTTCGCCCTGAAAACGCTGGTAAAACTTCACTCAAAGATTGATCAAGAATCTGTAAGATCGGAAAAAAGTCCAATGTCACCCAGACCAGCATATCAACCTGGTCCAGCTATGAAAGACAGGGCTATGAACTCAAAAAAGCAGGTGGCCTCGAGTAGGTCAAATACTGTGCAGGAAGGACCAGGTATGGAGTCCCCGAAAAACTCAATAACCAGTGATAGACCGAAACCGGCTGATCCACCAATACCGGCTCCACGTAAAACTAAACAAACATCAAAGTCTACCACCCTGGAAACTAAGGCACCTGTTAATCCAACAAAGGGAACGCAAGCTGCAGCCACTTGCAATAACATCAATGCCCAAACATCTGACTGTAGCACTGTTCCGCATAAGCCCAAAAGGGCTTACAATGCACATCTTCCACCAGGATGCCAACCGTATGTGGTAGTTCTCACTGGGGTTCCACAATTAAAACCAAATAAAAGGGAGTCATACGACGAGCTAAAAAACAAGACCTTGTATTGGCTAAAAGAAAATAGACCTCTGCCCTACACAGTAAACTGCCAGGTTATCCACGTCCGAAGAGTCAGTTGGGTGGGAACAAGATTAAAAGACATTGAAGGAGATTGTATCCTGGTGAACTTTAAAGACCCCTCTGTTGCCCAACTTGTCTATAGCCAACAGCCATGCAGTAATAATAGAGGAATTGGGACCTGCGACCTTAGTTATTTTTACCCGATGCAAGGGGAACAGATTAGCAGAGTTCCACTTCAACATGGGATGACGACTAACAAATATTCCTTTTTTGACCCTCCGACACCACTTGAAAGAATACCACCGTTAATCGTAGGGTCAGATAAGAACTGGTCATGGTGGGGTTACTGACAAACAAACAAAGAGGTTGCACCCAAAAGTCCGCCTGCCCACCTATTCTATAAAGATCTGCAGGTAGGGAAAGCCGCAATCGTTGAAGGTAGCACTGGGGGCCACGGTTCCCTTCCACGTCCCTTGCACAACCAAGTTCATTGGTCTCAGGCAGTCGCACTGACAATCCTGGAGGTCCCCAAGGAGAGCCATCTCTCGGCTACAAGCCACTTAATTGATCGAGAACCTATTGGCCTTGAACCCTGTAAGCCAAAGCGTGACTTAAAGATCTTGTCATGGAACATTGCTGGGTTGTCCAGGAACCTGTGCGACAGAAACTGGAGCTCCTTTATTGAGGAGCATGACATCATACTTATGCAGGAAACATGGGCCACCAATATTATACACAGACTTGGCTTCAAAACGTTCTTCAAGGGGGCAATTCCATCATTAAGAGGTAGACCCTCTGGGGGTCTAATAATATGGACAAGGATCTCCCTGGACGTTGTTGTATCACCACTGTATTTTCCCTCTAAAGACTTACTAGGTGTTAAGATAACCACGAAAAATATGGGAGATGTATATATGATAAATGTTTACAATAGACCCTCCCCACGAAATAAGGCATCATTGGTTATTGAACAACTCAGTTCTTACTTAGTTAACATAGAGCCGGATTCCAAAATATACATAGGTGGGGACTTCAACTGCCAGTTCGAACCCATAGTGGGGCTCGAAAAATTACTAGAAATAGAAGATAGAGCGCTTGACATCCCCCCCTTAGATAATACAAAACATGTAAAATGTTCAGTGGCTGCTATGCAAATTTATGAACTGACTGTATCGCATGGATTGCGGGCATGTAATGGTCGATTAAACCCAGATAAACCGGCCAATTCTACTTTTAGTAAAGGTTTGTCTAAATCCCTGATCGATTTTATGTTAATTTCAATAAACCTCTGGTACCTATTGTTGGCCTTCAAGGTTGTGAACAGACCCGAAAGTGACCACTTCCCCTTACAGTTAGGATTATCATCTGACCCTTTTTTGATGCAAGACTGCGGGACGGAAAATGAGAGCGGGGTAGCTGAGGTTGCTATTTCTAACAATAGGAAGGCAATTAAATGGCCCCACATTCTAGCAAAAGAAGAGACACTCATGGGAATTTACAACATCTTCTCAGATATCGTCCCCCAATATGCAAACACAAGGCTGGGATCCCACGAGGTTTTGGAAATGCATTATCACCTAGTGGAATCTCTAACTCCCCTCCTGAGTAAATGTTGTACTACTAAAAAAGTTAATGTAAATAGGCAACTGGAACTAGAAACGCCCTGGTACAACGAACAATGCAGTATAGCAAAATCGAACTTAATAACTGCAGTGAAATCTAAAGACCAGATGAGGGTTAGAGAGTGTAGGAAAGCTTATAAAACCCTTATGTTTAATGCAAAAAGGGAATGGGACGATCAAAACTGGGAAGACCTTTTGAGTGCAGCTAGGAGACATGATCAATGCACTTTCTGGAATTTAATAGCCAAAAATAATAAAAAAGGCTGTTCCAATAGGGATTTCTTCCTGGATGAAAAGGTTTGGTTTGACCATTTTGTGGGTTTGTATGATCAAGTAGGGTCCTCTGGTGTATATAATGACCCCGGGTTTCTTACTCAGTGCACAACTCCGGTGCAATTTAGTATTAATGAAACGCTCTGTGCTATAAAAGCAGTTAAGGCAGGGAAAGCTCCAGGTCCGGACAAGTTACCTGGCGACTTGTTCACCCATAATTTGGAGGTATGGAGCCCGTATATAAACTTCTTGTGCAATTCAATTCTATTGGGCACCCCGATCCCTGAAACATGGAAAGGGGCGGAAATTATAACTATTTATAAAAAAGGGGATCGTTACAATCCAGGGAACTATAGACCGATTAGTTTAATCGATATTTTACAGAAAATTTTTGCTAGACACATTTTAAATCGGCTTCTAATATGGATTGATGACTCTGAAATCCTATCTAATTATCAAGCAGGGTTCAGATCCAAGACTAGCACTGTGGACCAAGTGTATAGATTTATGTGTATATGCTGGAAGTATGTTAATATTAAGAAGAGTAGCATATATGTTGCATTTATGGACCTACGCTCTGCGTTCGATCTTGTCCCCCGCCACTTATTATGGGAGTGCTTAAAAAAGATGGGCGTCCCGGACGATTTGTTAGGTAATCTTATAAAATTGCATACAGACAACTTTGCTAAAGTAAGGTGGGGTAGAAATGGAGAACTTACCCGATCCATTCCAGTGAAAAGAGGTGTGAGACAAGGGTGCGTTCTAGCACCAACCCTCTTTTCATTGTTCGTAAATGATATCCCCCACTACTTAGCTCATTGCAATCATGATTCGCCCAAATTGTGCAGCGAGGCAGTCACTGCATTACTATTCGCGGATGACACCATCCTCATATCTCAAACTCCGAAAGGCTTGCAAAATCTAATAAATAAATTTAATAGTTATTGTGTAATGAAGGGGTTAGAAATAAATTCATCCAAAACGAAATATATGGCAATTAATCCCTCCAAATCCTTTAAGAAGAACTTGGTCCTAAATAATAACAAACTTGAATATGTGGAGTCTTTTGACTATCTGGGCATTAGGCTGGATAGCAGAATGTCTTGGGCGAACCAACTCGACAAAAGCAGGTTAACACTTACACAGAATTCATTGCCCATCTTAAAGATTCATGGTGGGAGTATATCTAAAGCTATTACACCTGCGATTGACGTGTTCCAAGCAAAAGCCCAATCCGCCGCCCTGTATGGGGCCGAAATTTGGGGGCCTTATTCTAAAAAAACATTTGACGTTGTAGAAAACAAGTTTTTCAGACGCCTACTTAGACTGCCCCTAAGAACACCTTTGGCGTCACTCTACTTAGACATTGATGTAAAGCGTACTGATTTCTTGTGTTTTTTGCAACCACTGCTTTATTGGGTGCGATTATGGTCTACCCCAGAACTAAGTAACTATAGAGCAGGCTTATTGGAAATTATGGAATTAGATTCATTCAACACAATTAAGTGGCTGAGACATGTATCTTACTGGTTTACAGTAATAGGCCTATCACATTACTGGGAAACACCAGCTGTATCTATCACCTTGCCTAATAGTTGTAAGATCCAGGTAAAATCTGCCTACTGGAACTATGTGAATAATCATATATATGAACGTGCCACTGGACAACTAACGTCCACATTTTTGCAATTCAAGGATCTTCCATTATTTGAACTTTTTATGGACGAAATTGAGCCACCCCTGGCTAAATCTGTCTTCCTCAAATTCAGATATGGAGTGTTACAGATTAAATCAAATTCCTGCCGGTGGGGAGGAGTAAGTAAAGATCCTCATTGTATTTCATGTGTACTAAACCAGAAAGAAGATGAGGCTCATATCCTCTTCTTTTGTCCATTATATGTTAAATCTCGAAAAAAATGGATCATGCCTCTATGTAAAAATATGGGGACACGTTCATTCAAAGAGGCAGAAAGAATATTTAGATCCTCTAACAGTAGGCTATTAGTGTTTGGTCTGAGTAGGTTTCTCCATGGTGTTTGTATAATCAGAAAGAAGCTTGGATTACCATTTTAGGATTAATTGATTTTAATATTAGTCTTTTAATATTTTTACTATTGTATATAACTGTTTTAAAGAGACATAAAAAAAAAAAAAAGTTGATTGAACTGGTCGAGTATGATACCCTGGTATGTATATCCCCCTTAAAACCCATGATTAATGAATATGCCCTGAATTGCACTTTGTCCAAACAGCGCTTTTGTACAATATGAATGTTTTTAAAGTTTTTATTCATTGTAACAAATTTCTATTTCATGAAAAAGTATGTGTATTATATGTATGTTGGCTTAATGACAAAAATGTCGAATAAAAGCTTTTACTACTACTAACTCCGAGTCATTGTCTTAACACTTTGTTCCTCCCCCTGCTAGCCAATGTTTATACGTCCTCCCTGGATTCCAGTAGCAACAACTTTGGAACAGCTTACATCCCATCTCAATTCTGGTAGGCCTCGGAGAGCTATCATTCAATCAAGCTTCTGCCAACTCCATCTCCTGTTCCACTTCAGGATCCTCCATTTTGTGTTATATGTTATTGTTTGGAATGACGCGCGTGTATACATGCGCGTCATCCACAAACAATGTGCGCGTTGTTGTGGTTTGAATGTGTGTATGTCGCGTGTGTGCTCGCGTGCTGTGTGGGTGTTGATCTGATGTCTCGTGTGCGTGTTGTGCTTTGAATGAGAGCGGCATGGTATGAATGTGAAGACGGGGACAGTTACAATCATCCTAACGTGTATGCTGCTGGAGACACATGTTAATAAAGCTCCTCTTACTTTACTGAAACGGATTCTGCTTTTCATTCCCTTGGAGGTCAACAAAACTTCTTTTTGCAAAACTGGCGACGATCGGGAACACGTTTCCATGCGTGTTTAAAATGGATTTTCAAAGAAATTACTAGATTTTGGCTACACTTCGTTTCATTGGTCACTGACATCGGAGATTTTTTCCTTTGGCTCTTCCTATTGGATGTTTACTTCTCTTTCTTATTGGATAATAGCAAAGACTGATTTAAGACGGTTTTTCTCATTGGATATTGGTTGGTATTGCAAAAAAAAAATAAAAAAATTCTGTTAACCTGACCAAGGATTGTAGATAATTCGAACATATCTACAGTGAGGATATTTACAAGGAAAAAATACCAATAATCTTCTGTGCCAAGATACAATGAACAGTAAGTGACCTCTGTGATTCGCACACAAAATTGCGAGTCTCATTTTCTTCTTATTTTCCAAGGGAAAGGAACTGTGAAAAAAAACTTATTTACATTTATTTGCATATATTGATTGTTATTGATTCTATACAGCTATAACGGGGATTCAACCTCCCCCATCTTTCTCAACCATTAAAGGTGATCCTCCAATTGAATGGGACATTTGGGAACCCATGTTTTTAGCTTATGTTGAGGTTCTTGAAGAAGATGATTGTGGAGCAGAAAGAAAGTTGGCTTTATTAAAGCATTGTCTTGGAGGGATCGCTTTTAAAGAATTCAAAAGTTTACCTCCTTTAACCCCTTCGCTGCTAGGCCTTTTCCCATCCTGTGCTGAGGCTTTTTTTGGCGTTTTGGAGTAGTGCGCGCTTAGGCCCTTGTAACTTTTTGACCACATAAGGTATCCACGCCAAATTTCCGTCCTTTTCTTCCAACATCATGTGGATTCTAAAGGCGCCCAGGGTTTGTGGATTCCCTTGGAGGGGTCCCAGAAATTAACCAAAATATAGTGATTTTTTTGTTTTTTTTCAGAAAAATGGGAAAAACGGGCTGCAAATGAAAGCCTCTGGGTTTTTCCCTGAAAATGGTATCACAAAAGGGTTTGTGGGTCTGGAATCTCCATTTTCTCAGCTTTCAGGGAATGACAGTCTTTTGTCAGAGAAACGACATTTTTCACTCAGTTTTGGCATGTTTCTGGGACATAGTCTATTTTTGCTATTTTTAGAGCTTTCCGCCTCTTTCCAGTTAATGGTAGAAATGAGTTTGAAAGCAATAATGGATCCTGGAAAGCTTTACATTTTCGAAAAGTAGACAAAATTCTGAATTTAGAAAGGGGTCATTTGTCTAAATCCATGAAGGTTTCGTTATAGAAACTAACAGTTAGATATTGGAATAAATGAAAATTTGTTGAAAAAAACAGCCTTTTGTCTCAACATTTTCACCTATAACTTTTTCTAATTTTGACAGCTCTTGGAAAGCAATACACAGTTACATCAGTTAGACCTTCCTGGTTGTGGGGATATATAGGACTTGTAGTTTCACCAAGAATCCGACGAACTCAGATTCAAAAACTGAGCAGCAACTTGCAATGGTATTTTGTCATTTACTGGGTATAGTGCACTTTGTCTTGGAAAATGTATACATGGAATAATCTGTATGAAAGACACCTATGTATTTATGAATTGGGTACAAATTATTGAGTTCAGAAATAGTATGTGATTGCACATTTTCAAAGTTGGGAATACTCATACTAGCATGAGAATTATTGGTCATTTTTCATAAAGATTTTTTTTTACACAATGTCTTTCATTCAAAGTGAGAAATGCATGAAAGCTCAATTGGTAATAACAGTTGATTTACAAATCTGAATTACCCCAAGTGTCCCGATAAAAACGGTACCTCACTTGTGTGGGTCGGCCTTGTGCCTGCGACAGGAAACGGCGCAAAATGCAACGTGGTCACACCTAAATTTTGCAGTTACAAATTGACCCTTTTTTGGCAAAGTGCCTACCTGTAGTGTTTGCACCCTAGCTCTGCCGGCACCTAGGGAAACCTAGCAAACCTATACATTTTTAAAAAGTAGACACCCAGGGAAATTCAGGATGGGATGACTCGACTGCCTACCACCAGGTTTTGTTACCCAGAATCCCTTGCAAATCTAAGATTTTGACAAAAAAAACACATTTTCCTCACATTTCTGTGGTGAAAAGTTCTGGAATCTGCGTGGATCAACAAATTTCCACCCACCCAGCGTGCCCCCAGGTCTCCCGAAAAAAATGGTACCTCACTTGTGTGGGTCGGCCTTGTGCCTACGACAGGAAACGGCACAAAATGCAACGTGGTCGCACCTCAATTTCCCAGTGAAATCTTAAGCTCTTTGGACAAAGAGACTACCTTTTGTTTTTGAGCCGTAGCTCAGCCAGCACCTAGGGAAAACTAGCAAACCTATACATTTTTGAAAACTAGACACCCAGGGGAATTCAGGATGGGGTGACTCGTCTGCCTACCCCCAGGTTTTGTTACCCACAATCCCTTGCAAACCTAAAAATTTGACCCAAAAAACACATTTTCCTCACATTTCTGTGGTGGAAAGTTCTGGAATCTGCGTGGATCAACAAATTTCCACCCACCCAGCGTGCCCCCAGATCTCCCGAAAAAAATGGTACCTCACTTGCGTGAGTAGGCATAGTGGCTGCGACATGAAACAGCGCAAAACGCAGCATGGTCGCACCTCAATTTCCCAGTGAAATTTTGCACGTTTCGGTCAAAAAGACTACCTTTTGTTTTTGCGCCGTAGCTCTGCTAGCACCTAGGGAAACCTAGCAAACCTATACATTTCTGAAAACTAGACACCTAGGGCAATTCAGGATGGGGTAACTCGTCTGCCTACCCCCAGGTTTTGTTACCCAGAATCCCTTGCAAACATAAAACTTTGACCAAAACAACACATTTTCCTCACATTTCTGTGGTGGAAAGTTCTGAAATTTGTGTGGATCAACAAATTTCCACCCACCCAGCGTGCCCTCAGGTCTCCCAAAAATAATGGTACCTCACTTGCGTGGGTAGGCATAGTGGCTGCGACATGAAACAGCGCAAAACGCAGCATGGTCGCACCTCAATTTCCCAGTGAAATTTAGCACGTTTTGGACAAAAAGACTACCTTTTGTTTTTGCGCCGTAGCTCTGCCAGCACCTAGGGAAACCTAGCAAACCTATACATTTTTTAAAACTACACACCCAGGGCAATTCAGGATGGGGTGAGTCGTCTCGCTACCCCCAGGGTTTGTTACCCAGAATCCCTTGCAAACCAAAAAAATTTACAAAAAAAACACATTTTCCTCACAATTCTGTGGTGGAAAGTTCTGGAATCTGCGTGGATCAACACATTTCCACCCACCCAGCGTGCCCCCAGGTCTCCTGATAAAAATGGTACCTCACTTGCGTGGGTAGGCATAGTGGCTGCGACATGAAACAGCGCAAAACGCAGCATGGTCGCACCTCAATTTCCCAGTGAAATTTAGCACTTTTCGGACAAAAAGACTACCTTTTGTTTTTGCACCGTAGCTCTGCCAGCACCTAGGGAAACCTAGCAAACCTATACATTTTTGAAAACTAGATACCCAGGGCAATTCAGGATGGGGTGACTCGTCTGCCTACCCCCAGGTTTTGTTACCCAGAATCCCTTGCAAACATAAAAATGTGACCAAAAAAACACATTTTCCTCACATTTCTGTGGTGGAAAGTTCTGGAATCTGCGTGGATCAACAAATTTCCACACACCCAGCGTGCCCCCAGGTCTCCTGATAAAAATGGTACCTCACTTGCGTGGGTAGGCATAGTGGCTGCGACATGAAACAGCGCAAAACGCAGCATGGTCGCACCTCAATTTCCCAGTGAAATTTACCACTTTTCGGACAAAAAGACTACCTTTTGTTTTTGCACCGTAGCTCTGCCAGCACCTAGGGAAACCTAGCAAACCTATACATTTATGAAAACTAGACACCCAGGGCAATTCAGGATGGGGTGACTCGTCTGCCTACCCCCAGGTTTTGTTACCCAGAATCCCTTGCAAACATAAACATTTGACCAAAAAAACACATTTTCCTCACATTTCTGTGGTGGAAAGTTCTGGAATCTGCGTGGATCAACAAATTTCCACCCACCCAGCGTGCCCCCAGGTCTCCCGAAAAAAATGGTACCTCACTTGCGTGGGTAGGCATAGTGGCTGCGACATGAAACAGCGCAAAACGCAGCATGGTCGCACCTCAATTTCCCAGTGAAATTTAGCACTTTTCGGACAAAAAGACTACCTTTTGTTTTTGCACCGTAGCTCTGCCAGCACCTAGGGAAACCTAGCAAACCTATACATTTTTGAAAACTAGACACCCAGGGCAATTCAGGATGGGGTGACTCCTCTGCCTACCCCCAGGTTTTGTTACCCAGAATCTCTTGCAAACATAAAAATTTGACCAAAAAAACACATTTTCCTCACATTTCTGTGGTGGAAAGTTCTGGAATCTGCGTGGATCAACAAATTTCCACCCACCCAGCGTGCCACCCGGTCTTCCGAAAAAAAATGGTACCTCACCTGCGTGGGTAGGCATAGTGGCTGCGACATGAAACAGCGCAAAACGCAGCATGGTCGCACCTCAATTTCCCAGTGAAATTTAGCACTTTTCGGACAAAAAGACTACCTTTTGTTTTTGCACCGTAGCTCTGCCAGCACCTAGGGAAACCTAGCAAACCTATACATTTGTGAAAACTAGACACGCAGGGCAATTCACGATGGGGTGACTCGTCTGCCTACCCCCAGGTTTTGTTACCCAGAATCCCTTGCAAACATAAATATTTGACCAAAAAAACACATTTTCCTCACATTTCTGTGGTGGAAAATTCTGGAATCTGCGTGGATCCACAAATTTCCACCCACCCAGCGTGCCCCCAGGTCTCCTGAAAAAAATGGTACCTCACTTGCGTGGATAGACATAGTGGCTGCAACAGGAAACGGTTCAAATCGTACAGTGGTGAATTTACATTACCTTATTGCAAAACTACCTTGATTTTGGGGGGGTCATCTGAGTTTGTGGCCCGGGGCTCTGTGGTATTCTTTGGAAAGTAGCAAACCAAAACAGTTCTGAAAACTAGACACCCGGGGGAGTCCACGGAGGTATGACATGCATGGGTCCCCCAATGTTTTTTTACCAAGAACTCCTTGCAAACCTTAAAATTAGGTAAAAATAGCACTTTTCCAAACTTTTTGGCGTGGGATCGCTGTGGTGGCAAAAAAGTCCTACCACCCTGCGTTCCCCTTGTTCTCCCGAGTAAAAGGATACCTCACTTGTGTGGGTGCCCCAAAGCAGAACACCCCAAAAATGAATTTTGAAAAAAGTAGTTTTTAGTCATATTTAAGTTTTACAAATTAAGCCCCCCAGCCTGAGTCACATGCCTTTGGCCCACCCACACAAGTGAGGTATCATTTTACTCGGGAGAACAAGGGAAACGCTGGGTGGTAGGACATTTGTTCCGGCAGCAAGATCCCACCCAAAAAAGTACAGAAAAGTGGGTAATTTGACCAAAATTTCAGGTTTGCAGGGGTTTCTGGGTAGGAAAACATTGGGGGACCCACGCATGCCATACCTCCCTGGACTCCCCCGGGTGTCTAGTTTTCAGAACTGTTTCGGTTTGGTAGTTTCCAAAGATGCCCGCCAAGCCCCGGGCCAAAAACTCAGGTGACCCCCTCAAAAAATAAGATTATTTGGCTAAAGGCAATGTTTTGGTCGCAACAGTATGAATTGGGCCTTTTCCTAAAGCAGCCACTATGCCTACCCAGGCAAGTGAGGTACCATTTTTATCGGGAGACCTTGGGGAACGCTGGGTGGGAGGTAATTTGTGTGAGCCCAGTGATGACACGCTTTCCCACACTAAAACGTGTGAAAAAACTGATTTTTTTCCAAGCACAAAATGAGGTTTGCAAGGGATTCTGGGTAAAGGAACGTTGGAGGATCCACGCAAGCCATACCTCCTTGGAAGCCCCCGGGTGTCTACTTTTCAGAAATGTGTGGGTTTGGTAGGTTTCCCTAGATGGCTGTCTCGCACGGGGCAAAAACCCAGGTAACCCCTCTTGCAAAAGCTGGTGAACTTAACATTTTCACCATTGTTCCTCAAAGACACACACATACAGGTTGGATTTGGCACGAGGGCGAGTGATGGTTCAGTACATTAAATTTTTATTAACAAGATATTTCAAAAAAATGAAATGGTCTGTCAATAAATAAATGCATAAAAACCGAACCAGTGACTCGCAACTCGTGAGCTGTAAAGCCACGACAAGGCACCAACCGTTTTACAGGCTATTCACGCACCTTTCATACCTGATACAAACCAGACCATTGACAGCATCCGAATGGAAAAGCAACACATTACAACAATCACAATAAGGGACAAGGTACACCCTAATGCAGAAAGAGAAAAAAAACAACTATTACTGCACACCCATCTAATCCGCAAGCACACACACATACTGGTTGGATTTGGCACAAGGGTGAGTGATGATTCAGTACATACAATTGGATACGCAAGTAATTTCATCAAAAATGAAATGCACTGCGTATAATTGAAAGTATGATAAACTGAACCACTGACTCACAGCTCGTGAGCTGTAAAGCCACGTCAAGGCACCAACCTCTTTACAGGCCATTCATACACCTTTCGTACGCGTGACACATACAAAACATTCACACCGCCAGCCGCGGACCCATCACATTTCAACACTCACACCAGCAAACAGCGCCATTCAAGGGCCCATCACTTTCACACGCCCACATTTCTGACACTGCAACTACACAAAATGATGGACTGTGTGGAGCGTCACTCAACTAGCAGTGTGTGTAGTGACCAACAGAAAGTAACTACTCACACACCGCCTGCCGAGCGCCAGTCCACCCACACCACCATCCAAGCACCAGACCATGCACACTGCCAGCCAAACACCACTCAGCGCACACCAACAGCCAAGTACCACTCCACACACACCACCAGCCAAGCATCACTCCACGCACACCACCAGCCAAGCGCCACTCCACAAACACAACACCAGCCAAGCACCACTCCACACACACCGCCAGCCAAGCACCACTCCACACAGACCGCCAGCCAAGCACCACTCCACTCACACCGCCAGCCAAGCACCTAACCATGCACTCCGCCAGCCAAGCAAAAATCCACGCACCCCCCCAGCACAACTCCAATCCATGCACTATGCCAGCCAAGCACCAGACCACGCACACCACCAGCCAAGCGTCATCCACTCACACCACCAGCCAAGCACCTAACCATGCACTCCGCCAGCCAAGCAAAAATCCACTCACCCCCCAGCACAACTCCAATCCATGCACTATGCCAGCCAAGCACCAGACCACGCACACCACCAGCCAAGCGCCATCCACTCACACCACCAGCCAAGCACCTAACCATGCACTCCGCCAGCCAAGCAAAAATCCACTCACCCCCCAGCACAACTCCAATCCATGCACTATGCCAGCCAAGCACCAGACCACGCACACCACCAGCCAAGCGCCAGTCCACGCACACCAACAATCCAAGCACAATCCTGCACACACCACCATCGAAATTAGAAATTAGAATTTTTTAAACAAATCCACAAATCAAATGTAGAAACCTACAAATCTGCTAACACAAATTCAAAAACTAAATGCTTTGCACTAATGCAAACCTTAAAGCAGACTAAAAAATATTACAGAAAACAGACCAGACAGTACACTTACAAGCTCAATGAAACTCCCAAAACTTCTTTTGTGTGTGGTGCGATTTAAAACAAGCTGGCACACACAATCCAGGATTTGAAGGACAGTCAGGACAGTGCATATGAGACTCCCTCCGCACTTCTCTTCGCCAACAGACTCTACATCTTTTAGTGGGATTGTCTTTTGCAGTTGTGGGAGGAATGTATTCTGGAAAGTGGCGATCTTTCAGTCTAGCCACTTCCTCCACCATTCCAAATCTTGGCACAGTCGCCTGTTCCACTAGTACAAGGCTGCCTATTATAGTCTCCTGAAACTTAACAAAAGGCATCTTTGACTCAGGACAAGATTTCTGGAAAACAACAAAAGCATTAAAGGATGCCAAGTGGAAAAGATGGATAGCCAACTTCTTGTACCAAACGTAAGCCTTTCGAAGAGCAGCATAAGGTTCCAACCTCTGATCTACTCTGTCAACACCACCCATGTGCCTATTATAGTCTAAAATGCACACAGGTTTACGCACTTCAGCAGTCTCACCCCGAACTGGCAGAGCTTCAGTGCTTTCGTCATGGATAGTAGTCAGCATGTAAACATCTCTCCTGTCTGAAAACTTCACAGCTAGAAGCTTCCCACATCGCAATGCAGTAGACTGTCCCCGCACAAGCCTTTTGCAAACAAGTTCTATTGGGAAACCTTTCCGGTTACTGCGCATCGTGCCACATGCAACAGTGCCCACTTTGGCCAACTCCTTGAACAAACGCACACTAGTGTAGAAGTTATCTACATATAAATGGTGGCCTTTGTTAAATAATCGTCTACCTAGTTCCCACACAATTTTCTCAGTCACTCCAAAAGTGGACGGACAAGCAGAAGTGTTAATGCTGGAATCCTTACCGGTGTACACCCTGAAATTATAAACATATCCAGTATCACTGTCACACAGCATATACAATTTGATTCCATAGCGTGCCCTCTTACTAGGAATGTATTGCCTAAAAACCAAGCGGCCCTTGAACAATACCAAAGACTCGTCCACAGCTATTTCTTTTCCAGGTGCAAAGATCTCAGGAAAACGATCAACAAAGTGATCAAGGACAGGCCGAATCTTAAAAAGACGGTCACAATCAGGGTGATCGCGTGGCAACGCTAAATCAGTATCAACAAAATGCATCATGCGAAGAAGAAGCATATATCGATCACGAGTCATAACTGCTGGAAATATAGATGTTGCCATCAAGGGACTAGTGGACCAATAAGAAGACATTGATGGCTTCCTTAGCAAGCCCATCAAAAAAGTTAATCCCCAAAACTTCTTCATCTCTTCAACATATGTGGGAGACCAATGGGTAGCTCTAGAATGGGGCTTAAGGCTGGCACTGTGGTCCCTCAAATACTGCTCTGCATACAAATTAGTTTGCTCCACAATCGCCTACAAAAACTCATCGTCAAAAAACAACTGAAAAAATTGAATTGGCAAAAAATTGTCAGTATTCACTCTACACCCTGGAACACCAGTGAAGTCTGGCAATTCCGGCTGCACCATGCCAGGGGCAACCCAGACGTCATCACTAACATCAAGAGAAGAAGCCACCCTAGCCTGCAGGCCAGATGCCTCTTGCTGCACTACATCAACGGGAACACTAGCATCCCCAGATGCCTCTTGCATCACTACACCAACAGGAATACTAGCATCCCCAGATACATTTTGCATCTCTACACCAACAGGAGAACTCACATCCCCAGCTGCCTCTTGCATCTCAACATCAACAGAAGAACTCGCATCCCCAGATGCCACTTGCTGCTCAACAACAACAGAAAGACTAGCAGCACCAGATGCCTCATGCTGCTCTACAACAGGAAGACTAGCAGCACCAGATAACCTTTGGCGCACCACAGCAATGTGAAACCTTTTGGGCGCAGCCTTTACCACACTTGCCTCTTCCCGACGAGAAAAAAAGGGAAACCTTGAGGACCTAGGCTGCCGCTCACATGGCTCTTGCCTCTCTACTGGCACATCAATGTCCCTCTCTACCACAGGCACTTCATCAGCACTAGAAGAAGAATCATCATCCGATGATACCATGCGAAGAGAAAACTCACTGCCTGAATCTTCTGCACCTACCTCATGCTCCGAATCGGAGTCAGTGTGTGGACCATGGTCAGAGGAAGACTCAAAAAGCAAACTAACAACCTGCCTAGCAGTCATCCTGCGAGCAGCCATTATCCTTACAAAGCAAGAAGACTACACACACAAGTGAACAACAACCTACACTGTGCAAAGTAAGAAGTAAACAAGGTAGAGTCTTCACACAAAAATCAATACACTCAAAAACTATTCAAATCTAACCAAATATAAGAACACTCACCAGCACCTACTCTGCTGAAACACAGCAAAAAGAAAGGAAATCCCACTGGAAAAAAAAAAAAGTATAGATTAGCCAAAGTACACATCAAGCAGCAATACAAAAAAAAAGTTAACAATCAAGAAACACAAAGCCACACAAACAGCAATAAATTCACTTTTCATAAAAACACATTCATCTAGGAACAGTAGTACAAAAAACATTTACTTACCAAGCACATGCAACTACACAAGCTGCAACACCAGCATTAACTGAAGCACAACCTACACCAATACAAACAGCAAAAGCCTGGATCAAAAACAAAGAAGAAAAAAAATAAATTAATACTACATTTCACAAACAACATAACAAATGAATAAACAACACACAAATTTACCCCCAAAATCACATCCACACAGATGGGCCATCAAAAAGGGCAAAACGGACAAAAGTACGGGTTGATTTGCCCATCGGGGGGGGGCAGAAAATCTAAATTTAAAATCGGACCCACCTGGAAGCGACCCTTGCCCAATGGGTCACTTCCTACAATTTAAAATAAGATCCCTGGTGCTAGTGGGGGCATTTCCACCGCACAATCGCAATGCTGTGCGCGACCGTGAGGCAGAAATGCCCTGCAAAGAGACATCAGAAGAGAGGAAATTCACTTACCTCTCCCCTGATGCCTCTTTGCAGCCCCAAACCCCCCCAAATATCTCAAAACCAACCTAACACCTCCAGGCGCAGGAAGCAAATGGCTTCCCGACCGCCTGGGAATCCCTGAAGATGTTGGCGCATGCTGTGCGCGCTGACGTCATCAGGGATTCTCATGGGGAGGGGGACAACAGAATTACTGTGGTTAACTGTGATGCTGGACAGAGGCACTTGCATCCTTGATTTTCACAAGCGCAATCCAAAAACAATTCCTATGACCAGGAGCTTCTTTCTCCCCATCTGCTGCTCTCATCAGTCTCTGACCATTTATACACATAAGAGGCATGTGAACTCACACAGAAGATCCCCGTTTGGCAACGCCCACCAACTAGCGGAGTGCACCATCTTTCCTAAATTTACCCACTATGATGGACAGCTCACTCAAGGGACCTGTGCACACATTGGTGCGATGGCATAGTAACACACACGGTCACTGGAGACAAAGCAAGCGCTCGAGTTGCAGCACAAATTCAGGAAAACATTCATCAGCCCAAAAACATTTGTGACCTTCCCACTATGATGGACAGCTCACACAAGGGACCCCTGCGCACATCTGTGCAATTGCATAGTAACGCACACATGGACACTGGAGACAAAGATGGCGCTCGAGTTGCAGCACAAACTCAGGAAAACAATCATCAGACCAAAAACATTTGTGAGCTTCCCACTATGATGGACAGCTCACTCAAGGGACCCCTGCGCACATCGGTGCAATGGCATAATAACACACACAAAGGTCACTAGAGACAAAGCTGGTGATGGAGTTGCAGCACAAATTCAGGAAATCATTCATCAGCCCAAAAACATTTGTGACCTTTCCACTATGATGGACAGCTCACACAAGGGACCCCTGCGCACATTTGTGCGATTGCATAGTAACGCACACATGGTCAATGGAGACAAAGATGGCCCTCGAGTTGCAGCACAAATCCAGGAAAACAATCATCAGCCCAAAAACATTTGTGAGCTTCCCACTATGATGGACAGCTCACTCAAGGGACCCCTTCGCACATCGCTGCGATGGCATAGTAACACACACATGGTCACTGGAGACAAAGCATGTGTTCGAAAAGCAGCACAAAAAAAAAACATTCATCAGCCCAAAAACACTAGTGAGCTTTGCCTAGGCAGGACAGGTGTGTTTTTAGCCACTTCAGATAAACAAAATATAAAAGAAATGAAGGACAGAGGCACTTGCATCCTTGAATAAAATTAGCACTATATTTATATTTTCAAAATGACCCCATCAGCATTTTTTTTTCAAAAAACTACCATTTCACAGCAAAGGAGGCACGAAAACACATCCAAATTAATGTTCCCCCAAAAAGGGGAACGACACTTCCCCAAGGGGCCGCTCCCCGAACAATGAAATTGAAAAAAAAAAAAATTAAACTCCCTACCATTCCAGCTGCACGATCACACGATCGTGCAGCAGGAATGCTCTAAAGTTGCATCAAGTGAAAGGAAAAGCCTTTCCTTTCACTCGATGTAAGTTACAACAAATTCCCCCCTGCCCCAGCCGCAAAACAAACCTCTTTGTACACCGACGCGCAGGAAGCAAATGGCTTCCCTGCGCGTCGGTAAACAAAAGGAACCTCCAGTGACGTCAGTGCGCCTCGCGCGCTGACGTCATTGATGACGCGGGCGGGGAGGGCGGGGGGAGGCAGGGGAAGGTCTTCCCCTGCCATCCCCGCAGAAAAGAAGACAATCAGGCAGACTCGGGAGGAGCGCTGGCGCTTCCCCCGAGGGTGGGGCTCATGACGAGCTGGGCTCGTCATCAGCGTGCGAGCGCCCTGCTCCATGACGAGCCCAGCTCGTCATCAGCCCCGAAGGGGTTAAATGATACTGCTAATATGAATGTATATCAAATTGCAGCTAAACAACTTTCTATTAGATATGGGAAGAAAATTAATATGGTCATGGAAAGGTTTAAATTCTACTCTAGGAAACAACAAACTGATGAGTCTATTGACAACTATGTTTCTGCATTGAGAGCATTAGCAGTTACATGTGACTTTGAACATATTAACTATGATCAGGTATTAAGAGATCAAATTCTCATGTGTACCAACAATAAAAAGATACAACAGAGGTTATGGACAACTTCTGACATGACTTTGAACGCTGCAATTGAGATAGCTAAGTCAATAGAGCATTCTGAGAAATTTGTTAATGAAATCCGATCACAAAGTAGCAATAAACCAGATGTGGTAATTCTTAATACAGAAAATGACAAACTTAAGGACTCAGACAAATATAGGAAGTCTATTAATTCAAGGAATGATAATCTATATAAGAGTGAAAATAGAAATAAATGGCAAAAATCTGATCAGAGAATGAATAGTTGGCAAAGATCGGATCAAAGGATGAATATGTGGCAAAGACCGGACTCAAGAGCATACAATGTATATTGCTTTAGATGTGGTAGTGGTTACCATTTAGGGAACTCGAGGTCATGTCCTGCCTTAGAAAAAATATGTTCAAGGTGTGAGAAAAAGGGGCATTTTTCTAAAGTCTGTAGATCTGCACCAAGGAAAGTTAGTTTAGTTCAAGACCAAGAGCAAGAAGGTTCAAGTGATTGTGAATTTGATGTTAATACTATAATGTGCATAACTAAGGAACCTAAAGTAAAAGAAATTCCTTCGTGTGATATCATCATTGATGGAATATCTACTAAAGTTTTTGTAGACTCGTGCTCATGGTACACTATACTACCTGACTTTCTATTTAAATCCAATTGGCCTAAAGCTAACCTAATGCAACCAGATATTACACCAAGTGGTTATACAGGTCATAGGCTGCAACTCATTGGTTACTTCATAGCTGAACTTAAATTCAAGAGTCACTCTACATTTGGAAAAGTGTATATCACAAAATCTGGTGATTCACTATTGGGTTGGCCACACCAAGAACAACTTGGAATGAAACTTGATCCAAATGCCGATCCTCCTGTTTACTCCATTGATTCTGAGCCGAGTAATTCTGTACCAAGCAAAGGGAAAGAAGATATGCTGATTTCTGAAATTAAAGGGAAATTCCCTAAATTGTTCTGCAATGATTTGGGAAAATATAAAGGATTTGAACATCGGATAAAAGTACATGCAAACGCCTTGCCTGTTCGTCATAAAGTCAGGAATGTTCCTCTCTCATATAGGCAAAAACTAAAAGAAATCCTTAATGATATGTGTGAGAAGAAGATAATTGAACCTATTGAGTCATCCCCTTGGGTTTCACCCATTGTGATTTCAATCAAATAGGGGGGAGATCTTCGTGTATGCATCGATTTACGCAGTTTGAACAATGCTATTTGTGTGGATTCACATCCTTTACCTAATCTGCATGAAATGGTTTCCACTTTAGACAATGCTAAAGTATTCTCTTGTTTGGACTTAGCAAGTGCATATCATCAGGTGGTCCTACATGAAGACTCAAGAGACATAACTGCTTTCATTACACCGGAAGGCTTATACAGATTTTGCAGGATGCCTTTTCGGTTAGCAAGTGCAGCTGCAGTATTTCAAAGGTTGATGAAAGAGACCTTAGTTGGTTTAACTGGGGCAATTGCATTCCAAGATGACATTTTAGTTTTTGGGAAAGATGGGGTTGAACATGACAAGAATTTATTTAAAGTGTTAAATGCTCTGTCAGATAAAGGTCTAACACTTCGTGCTTCTAAGTGTAAATTCAAGAGAGAGGAAGTAGAATATCTTGGGCACTGCATTAGTGGAAATGGCATTAAACCTAAGGCTTCACATTTGGAAAACATTAGCAAAGCACCTATTCCTCAAAACAAGGAACAGTTGGTGGCCTTTTTAGGGCTTGTGGAATTTTATGCTAAATTTATTCAAAACTATGCAAGTGTAATTGAACCGTTTAGATTACTTTTGAAGAAAAATGCCAAATTTGAATGGACAGATTCTATGACGGCAACTTTCAATGCTGTAAAGTCAATGATTGTTAGAGCGCCTTGTCTCAAACCATTTGTAATTGGGAAGAAATGTATTGTGATGGTTGATGCAAGTAATTGCGGATTGGGTGCTGTGTTAATTCAAGAGCAATGGGGTAAAGAATGGATTGTGGCATATGCTTCAAGGACGTTGAGAGAGTCAGAACGACATTATTCTGTAATTGAAAGAGAACTTTTGGCATGTGTTTGGGGAGCAGAACATTTTCGACCTTTTTTGTGGGGGACAAAATTTATCATTAAATCGGACCACAAACCCTTGGTGCATATATTATCACCTGGTGGAGGTCGTACACTGTCTTCTAGATTAGCAAGGCTTTCTTCCAGGTTACAAAATTTTCAATATTCCTTAGAATATATTCCTGGTAGGTCTAAAGTTCATGCGGATTGCATGTCAAGACTTCCATTGGCGTGCAGTGAATCTGATGTGGTTGACAAAGATGAGTGTGAAGTTGCACATGTTTTCAGTGATGTAAATTTAGTGTTTGGAGAAAATTCTGTAGTACAAGAAGAAACATGGAATGAAGAAATGGACAAGGATTTAGAACTTAAAGAAGTGAAAGAAAATGTATTGAAGGGTTGGCCTGAAGGAGGAAATTTTACGGGAGGCTTAATGAGCTATCATAAAATTAAAGATGAATTGGCCATAGAAAATGACATTTTATTAAGAGGTGATAAATTCATACCACCTTTTGGTCTCAGGAAGAAATTTCTGGACTTAGCTCATGTAGGGTACTTTGGCATATCAATCACTAGAAGGCGATTAAAAAACAACTTTTGGTGGCCTGGTATTGATTATTTTGTAGAACAACAGGTGAAGTTATGTGAATTGTGTGCTAAGAGTGACAAAACAGCTAAGGTTTTACCCAGTGTACCACAACCTGTTGAATTACCTGTGTCACCTTGGAACAAACTTGGCATTGATATTATTGGACCGTTTGGCGTGTTGCCACAACAGCATTCTTTTGGCATAGTGCTGATAGATTACTTTTCAAAATGGCCAGAAATAAAGATGGTCAGGGAGGTTACCAGTGATGCCATTATACAATTTATGGACGAAATTTTTTGTAGAGAGGGTATTCCCCAAGAGATTGTGACGGACAATGGTCCACAATTTGTTAATAAACAAATGGAGAGTTATTTTAGTAGGTGTGGTATTTCTCATAGAAGAATAGCGGTATTCCATCCAGAGGCCAACGGTCAGATAGAGAGATTCAATAGGGTAGTCAAGGAAGCCATTCAATTGGCTATCAAAGGTGGTTTATGCTGGAATAAGGCGTTACAGTCCATGTTATTGTCTTATAGGACTGCTCCTAATGCTGTTACCTTGTTATCGACTTTTGAGTTGCTGAGAGGGCGGAAACCCAGTACTAATCTTGTTCCTTGGTGGTTAAAGAACAAGGATAGTGGTCGCATTGATTTTGCAGAAGTTGATTTGGGTGAAATTCGCAAGAAAGTTGATGCTTATAAAGAGAAAATGAAGAATGATTTGTCAAAAATGGGGGCAAGAAGTTGTGTTCCCATTCATGTGGGAGATTTTGTGAGAATAAAAAAAGGAAGTTATGTACATAAAGGATTAGCAAAGTGGTCTGATCCTATTGAGGTAATTGAGGTATTTAAGAATGCTGTGAGAGTGCTAGATGGAAGTGTTTGGCATTTTAGTAGACTTTCAAAGTTTAATAATGGCAAGCATTTTTCAGAAGATGCTTCATCTGATGTGCTTTTGGACGAAGATGATTCATCTAATGTGTTTTTGGATGTCACTGCAGACAGTTCACGATTACCTGAGGCAGCCGCTGTTTCTGTCAATTGTGATGCCAATGCACAAGAATTGCTGAGGGGTTCAAGAAGTCGCAGAGCTCCAATACGGTTCAGAGATTTTGTTCTTACTTAAGAAAAAAAAATAGAAAGGGGGGAGGTGTGTGGTATATGTTATTGTTTGGAATGATGCGCGTGTATGCACGCGCGTCATCCACAAACAATGTGCGTGTTGTTGTGGTTTGAATGTGTGTATGTCGCGTGTGTGCTCGCGTGCTGTGTGGGTGTTGATCTGATGTCTCGTGTGCGTGTTGTGCTTTGAATGAGAGCGGCATGGTGAATGTGAAGACGGGGACAGTTACAATCATCCTAACGTGTATGCTGCTGGAGACACATGTTAATAAAGCTCCTCTTACTTTACTGAAACGGATTCTGCTTTTCATTCCCTTGGAGGTCAACCAAACTTCTTTTGCAACACATTTCCTGCTGCAGCCGAACTTCTACCATTTCCCATTCCTCTTGGCCCCCCTGGCCCGTCCCACTGTATGCCAGCCTGTGGCGAACCAAACCCAAACTGTATCCATTTTGTGAACTCCCATAACCATTGTTTCCGGGTGGGTAACCTGTTTGTCATCCACCACAGAGCTATGCGTTTCTTGGCCACCGCCAAGTCCAGCTACATCAGAAAAAATGTTTTTCCAACATTCTTCTTATGCCCTTCACATTTCTGTTTTTTTCTGTGGAAAACTAAGTATTCCAAATTTTCTTCATTTGAATCTCAATAAACAGAAATCATTTTCTTATCCCCCCTACATGTGCTCTGCAGTACAGTTCTCCAGTCCATACCATGCTACCCTTATATTTACTCTTATACACCTTTGCTTTTCCTTCACGTTTGTGCTATTGTTATTGCCCGCAGTTTTCAGTTTTATAATGTGTGCATACTTTTGAGCTCTGATATTACCGAACTCCTATTATTTACTTTGTTCTTTACCCATCTTTAGTGAATTAATGAATGTGAACACTCACTGACTAGCTTCTTTGGAATTGTAGTGGCGGTCCATTTCACATTAGATCCTGCCTTTGGTCACTGTTCTAAAGAATGAGGCTTAAGCCAGTCAGCGATTTTCTGCACATGAACCAAAAATGCATATTTTCACCAACACTACGGGCCTGATTATGACTTTGGCGGTGTGCAGTGGGCTGCCACACCAGTGCCCTGCTGCCACACAGCCAAAGCAATCTGCCGCCCACATGTATAATTAGGAGTTTCTCCTGATCTGGCAGGTGGTGCGTTTGCGGTCCCAGGCAGTGAGCCTTACAAAGGACCCGCAATGGGAATGCTAAAGCACGTTCCTGCTTAGACCGAAATTCACAATGCTGTGCATTTTGTTCTGTGCAGGAACATGGGGGTGCATACAGACAGTGGGGGACACCATGGATCCCCCTGCATGCACCCCGGTGCACAGAGGCAGGGTGCCTGTAGAACCCCCTCAGTGTTCTCACCGCCACCCTTTTCATGGTGAGCTTACCGTCATGAAAAGAAAAGCATTGAGGAAACTCATAATATGCTTGGCAGTGCAGCAGCTGCACCAGCATCATATTATGGCGTCTGACCACTGCGCAACCACTACAGGATCAAGGATCCCGGCAGTAGCAGTGCTCCTGTTGCAGTCCAACTGCCATAGTGCTAATACGCCCAGCTGGACCTCCAGCCTGGAGGACCAAGACCACCAGCACGGGTTCAAACTCATAACTAGGCCCTAAGTGTACGGTTTTGGGCACTGCGGTAAACGTACTCACTTTTAGAGTCATGCCACCTCATGCCACTTCACGTAATACTGTCTTCCGGCCAAGAAACATTGAAACAACTGTTTGGCATTCCTGTAGATATTGAGCAGTCAGGTTGCAACTTTATGAGTGATCTAATTACAATGCTGCAATCCCTAAGGGGCTATAACAAGATGACATTTTTAGTCTTCTTAATTGCAAAAAACAAATTTACAAACGTATTGGCACCATGTGATCTTCTGAACATATCTTTGTACATTAGTGCACCAAGACTGTATACTATTTGGGCAGTCAGTGTAATATAGATAGTAAAGGCACATGGAGTGATCACAGGAACTGCTTCATGATTCAAAATACCCACTACGTTTTGGCACAGACAACAATTTACACTTTTACTCTCCAGCCTCTTTGAGGTCATGAGTTTAGGAATCTGGGATGTACATTGAGCTAATGATGGATCAGCAGAACTGGTTAACATTGATTATGGGAACATCGACAGGTGTAATGAAAAAAGGTGATGCCCATGATTTTACATTTAAAGGAGACAAAATGCAAGATATGTGTTTCCAAGACTGTATGTGTTGTCATGCTAGGCCCAGCAATGTTTTGACGACCTACTGAAACAACTAGCTTTGCTGCATCTTACATAAATCTGGGTCCACCCTCTGGTGGTAGCCTAAGTGATCGAAAAGTATTGCCTTGCCATACAACCTGGTCTAATTACGCTAAACACTTGCTGTTATTTCTGTTCTTGTCATTAAGGTTTAGGTAGTAATGCAATCAAATGGAGTGTTTCTTGGAACTGCAATATCAAGTTAGAAAGTGAATGACGTAATTTTTTATGGAGTGTTCCTTGATGCTCAGTTGCTACTTATTGCTAACTGCTGCTGTGTATCAGTATCCGAGCAACACTAAGAGCACTCTGCACCCACCACGTCATCAGACCTTACATGCCTCACCCAGGTTCCAATGAGGCCAAAACCACAAACACCCTTTGGACCATACCATCTCAAGGAACCTAATGCAAACTGGAATGCATCACCACCTCGCCAGTGGGGTATTACTATACAAATCCTGCAATCAGACCACTCAGGGTTGTGCTTTGGGCTTCGCAAGAGATATGTATGGAAAGCACTGTATAAGAAACAGTACAATACAATGGAATCCAAGACTTCTGTTTGGATGTGTCTGCTGCTTTTAATTACACCCGAAAGAGGGCATTACCTCCTCGTTAGTCTTCCTTGCCACATGACTTACATAGTGAGCTTCACCTCCACACCAGAACCCTCCCAAGCAAAAAGTTAGCCTTCCATCCCTTCCCAAGATGGCCGACCCATTACCACCTGACCTCTATAAGAGGCGGGCCGGCCCAACCCATCAGCCTGTTTTTTTAGTTCTGCGCGTCATTACTCTCCGGATGCGTCTTCAGGTAAGTGGTTCCTGCTGTAGCAGGAGCATGGGTCCTTGGTCGGTGGTCCTGCTCTAGCGGGCTCTGGGGCTTTTTGGACTTTCCCCCTTCCTTCCTTCGGTCTCTTTGAGGCCGGTTAGGCTCTGCCTTAGCGGGCCGAGGGTCAATAGGGGGGGTGGGGGGGTTGGTCTGGGGCTCTGCTGTTTCTGAGCCCTTCTGGCCCCTCGCCTCGCGCTGCCTGTGACTGTTTGTTGCTGCCGGCACCGATATCTGCAAGGGGCCCGTGTTTGTCCTCCTGGTCGTGGGTTCTATTCCCGGGTTCCCCTCCTTCCCATGTATTGGGCGCATTTTTATGCGCTGTATTTCCCCGCTTGGTTCGGGTGCAGCGGCGTTTTTTCCGTTTTGTGCCTGCCATTTGGGGGGGGTTGGGGGGCGGCCCGTTCCATGCACATTGTGGCCGCTCCGCCTGATTCCTGCTTTGCTACACTCCTCGGGCCCGGCCTCCGTACGGCCTGAATCACTGTCGGGCTCACCTTTGCCGTCCGGGCGGGTGCGGTCCTTGGGCGGTCCTCTCTTCCACGGCTGTGTACGGTCCGGTCGGGGTCCTTCTTCCTGCGTTTTCCAGCCTGGGCGGCTGTGGCGTTCTGCTCCTCCCCCGGGGCTCCGACAGTGGGCGGGTCCGGTTCCCTGGCTTCGCTCAGTGGTGCGGCAAGCAGGCCGATTGGCTCAGTTGGGTGAGCGTTGGACTGTTGGTCTACGGGTCCATGGTTCGATCCCTGGTTTGACCTACAATTAATTGATTAAATGTAAAAGAGTGTTCGCATATGTTTGGGGATCTCTCTTGTGTTTCTTTCGGGATTTGCACTGATATTCCATTCCCGGTTTCCTACTCTCGTTACTATGGCGGTGCCCCGCTCATCTGACCGCCGTTTCGGTGGCTTGGCCTGTGTGTCGTGGGCCCTGCTGGTGCATGTATTGGAGTGGTGTGTCCACGCTCTCGGGTCTCACGGGGGCTGTGGCTCATTGGGTGGTGTCTTGCCTTTGGTGGCGCCTGCTCCCACTGGCCTGGGTTCGCGTCCCGCTTTTTCTGTGTCAGTGTCCCCCGGTGATTGCTTTTCTGACGTTGTTTTTTTATTCATGAATTACACATTTTGCAGTCGCTGGGTGGCTGTTTTCCATTCCCGGTTCCTGCGCTCGTTTTCTGTGGCAGTGCCTCGCTCTTGGATGGGGCTTTGGCTCTGCGAGTGGTTTCCCTTTGTTGGCGCCTGCTCTTACGGCCCGGGGTTCGGGTCCTGCCTTGCTGGGGCCGTGTCCTCGGGTGGTTCTTTGTCATACGTTGTATTTTTCCTGGTTTTACGCGTATTGGTTGTCACTGGGTGGCTGGTTTACCACGTTCCATGTCTCTTTGCTCTGTCCAGCCCTCGGGTGTCGGGGTCTGTCCCTGCCGTTTGGGGTCTTTGTGCTCCTCTTCTCGTCTGTTTTCAGTCGTTGGGCATGGTCGGGGCTAGTGCCTGGGTGGGTCTCTTTCTGAGTTTGACTGGTACTGTCGACAGGGTGGTTCTCGGTTCCTCTTGTGGGGCTGTGTTTTTGGAAATTTCTGTGCCCTCCGCAGTTGTTCCTGGTCCTGCTTGGTGTGGCCTTTGGGGTTTACGGGGGCTGTTGCTCCTGTTCTTGCTTCTCGGGCTGCTTCTGTGGTCTCCGGGTTGGCTTTTGGTTCTGACCTTTCCTCCATGGGCCTTGGCGGTGGTTTCTCCTCCTAATGCTCCATTGCTCGCCGGGCTCCCCTTGCGCCCTCTTCCTCTTGTGTGTAAAAAAGTTCACATGCTCTGCGGGTGCTCATGGGGCGTGTTCGCTTCGGCTGCCTCCTGAGGGCTTTGGGGTTGCCAGTTTGCCGGTGGTTGCATCGCATATTTGTGTGGCGTTCCATTTCACTTCGGCTTCTCACGTTGGGTTGCTCTCTCTGCTTTTTCGCAGGGTTCCTTGATTTGGCTTGGGTCCGTGGTGCTGTGGCTCGGAGGTATGTCTTGTTACTTTGGTGTCAGGCCGGGGTTCGTTTCCAGCCGTTGTTGTGATAGTATCCATGTGTAGTACATTTTTGGATTACTTGTTTTTCGGCGCCTGTGGCGTTAGGTTGGGGGGCCTCTGCTTCGTGGTTTGCTGTGTTGCCTTCCGGGCTTTGGGCCTGTGGTCCTTTTGTCCTGTGGACTCCTGTCCCCGCTGTTTTTTGTGTGGGGTCGGTCCCGGTTGGTTCCTTGTTGATCGTCCTCCGGGGTTTTCCGGGGATGTGGGCTACAGCTTGTCTGTGGTGATCTTCCTGCTGCTGGGGTCTATCCGTCCGTCTCTGGGCTGCGTCAGTGTTTTCTTGCTGACTGTTTCTGCTCCTGGTGGCCCCCCTTGTCTTGTCGGGACTCGGCGGGCGGCTCTTGCTCCCTTTTCCTGTCGGCTTTCTGCTGTCACTGTGCTTTCCTTGCCACCTGGGGGTCGGGTCTTTGTTGCGATCCTTCTCTTCCGGGCTTACGTTGCCCTTGGGGCTATGGCCCTTTGGTGGCTCTGCTTCCTTTGGGTGGTACCTGCCTGGTCGGGCGAGGGATTTGGCGCCTGCCTCTGGTGGGGCGTGCGTTCTTCCTTTTTCTTGCAGGGTCGCTTTTGACGGTTTCGCTGTTCCTTTCTCTCCGGGTCCTGTTCGTGGGTTTTCCGGTTGGGGTTGTCTGCCTTGGTGGGGCCTTCCTCTGGTCGTGGTTTGGGTCTTGTTGACTGGTGGTGTTTTCTCACCCCTGTCTGTCCTTTGCGGATCCACCCCTTCCTTTTGGTCTCGGTGCCTCTGGCCCTTCCTTGGTTCTTTTTCCCCCGACACTTCCCGCTCTGTCTCCTGGGAGCGCGGGGTTCCTACTGCCCGTGTGTTGATGGTGCCTTCCTCTGGCCATGCTTGGGTTCCCGGTCTGTGCTGGGTCGGTGGATTTCCCTGTGGTCATTTTTTCCCGTCTGGCTTCTAATTTGCCGTTCCGTGGATTCGCTGGGGTTTTCCCCTGCCTTACAGGGGCTTGTTGGTCCCTGTGGTGAGTTTGTCCCCTGCCTCGTGCTCCGGGGTGTGTGCGGGGTTCGCCCCTTTTTTGTCTTTTGGCGCGTTGGTACTGTCCTTGCCTGGGTCATTTTTGGATGCGGCCTTTCTGGGCCTGTGTGCTCATGTTCTCATCGGCTCTCCTTCGATGGTTTTTGGGTCGGGCCTCTTTTGTGCCTGGTTCGGGAGTCTCCTGGGTCCGTCTGGTCCTATCTGCTTCCTTTGGGTCTCCGGTTTTGGCTCTTCGGCCTTCTTGTCCGGGCTCCCAGCTTTGCGCTTCCTGGGGTCCCTTTGCCTGTTGGCTGTTTTTGTTTCTGGCAATGCTGTGGGATTTCCTGGCGGGGCCCTGCGCTTTTGGTGTGGGTGTGTCCTCGTTTCTTCTCCTGGTTTTGGGGTCCCGGGTCCTGTCTGTCTTGTCATGGCTCGGTCTCGTCTTCGCCCTGCCCTTCTGTTCTTCATGCCTTTGGTGTGTTGCTGCCGTGCTCCTTTGCCGGTCGGTTCTTCTTTGTCTCTCTGGGCTGGGCCTGGTTGTGGGCCGGCTGTCTGTTTGACTGCCTGGGTGCTCTCTTCGGAGGCTCGCTCCCTTCTTGTGTTTCTTCCTGGGCCGGTTTGCTTGGTCCCTGTGCTGGGTGTTTCCGTGCCTGGCCGGTTGGCTACTTTCTGCCTCTTCTTCTCCCTTCTGGCCATGGGCGGGCCTGTGGGTTTTGAGTTTTTCACCTTTGCCCGGTTGGTTCTCCTCCGGGTCTCTTCGGTGTCGTTTCCGGCTCCTTTCCTGGGTTCGTTTTCCCTGGTGCCTGCCTGGGTTCTCTCCTTGGAGTCGCGGTCCCTTCCAGGGGTCCTTTATATGACAGGGGTTTGTCCCACTTCTGTTTCTTTTCGGCGCCCCATTCTTCCGGCTCTTGCCTGTCTGTTGGTTGGCTCTGGTGCCGCTTCCCAGTTTTTCTGGTTTGGCTCTCTCGCGGGTTGTGATCGCCCTTGCGGTGTTGCTGTGTTGATCGGACTGGTTGTCTCTTTCTGCTAGTGATTTTTTTTTTGGTTGGATCGCTGTGGTGGGGATGCCGTCTGTTCGTTTGGTTCCTCTCTTTGGGCTTTTTTGCTCCCCTCTCGCTTTGTGCTGCCTGTTGGGCTGCCCTGGTGTGTTGATCGGGCCGGCTCTTTCTGTTCTGGCCCTGGTTGCTGTTGCCTTTTTGGCTCCTTGCGGTCCAATCCCGTGCCTTTCTCTGCCTTCCTTCGGTTGGGGCGGTTTTCTGACGGCACTTGGTGTATTGTTTTTCGGGCTTCCCGGTGTCTTCTGTCTCGGGTTGGTTCTCCTACTCGTGGTTGCCTCTCTCCTGGGTGGTCCTTCCACTCTTAATGGTCTGTTGGGTTTGCCCTCTTTCGTGGCTATCCCCTTCTGGTCTGTTGGTCCTTGTGAGTTTCCATGAAGCCGCTTGGCTTTGGTATGTGCTCACTATGTAAGTCATGTGGCGAGGAAGACTAACGAGGAGGTAATGCCCCGGTTACTTACCGGTAATCTTCATTACTCCGAGTATAGTCTTCCTCGCCACATGAGTTCCCATCCCTCCCTCCCTGTCTGGCTATCGGCTTCATGTTTGTGCTTGGTTGTTTCAGGCTGATGGGTTGGGCCGGCCCGCCTCTTATAGAGGTCAGGTGGTAATGGGTCGGCCATCTTGGGAAGGGATGGGAGGCATGGGAGGCTAACTTTTTGCTTTGGAGTGTTCTGGTGTGGAGCTGAAGCTCACTATGTAAGTCATGTGGCGAGGAAGACTATACTCGGAGTAATGAAGATTACCGGTAAGTAACCGGGGCATTAAGGGCAACACGACTGCCAGTACTTAAAATGACATGGGCAAAATGCCGCAGGAAAGGAAAGTATGCGTGCGAAAAGTAAGACTCCCTCATGTCTTGTTGTGGAGAGTGGAGACTCGCTCTCTAGCCTTTATTTGCAATTTCAACACTCCAGGATTTGGGATGTCTGCCAATGAGAGCATGGGGGTTTTCAAACCTAGAATTACATTCTTAAAGGCCTATTAGCTCGAGCACTAGTTCTCGAAGGAAAGCATAAAAACAACTGAAAGCAAAGCACATTTAAAATACAATTACATATTTGCAGTAATGCGTTGCCTCGAAAACTGGAATTTAAAACTATATTTCCTTGTCCTAAGCGCTAGTTATACTCTGGATGTTTTTCTTTTCTCCTTTAAAAACTTGGCTTTGATTGCGAGCCCAGCCCTTTTGGAGGCCTCTGCAGTTTATTTTTGCAGCTCACTCCAAACAGGGAGTGTTTATACTTTCCTGCACGTAGCCTCCGATTGTTCCTTCTTCTGCATTCTTTTAGTTTTAACCGATTGACACAGCTTTACGGTAAACATATTGCTGTAAAGAGATATATTCGCTTACAGTATGAAACTTAGCAAATAATAGAAGACAAGTTTTAAAATGTCAAACCCTCTAAAATGTTCGCGTTGTAAGTGGATTAAAAATAGTGTCATTTTTATAAGGATATGACGTTTTTTCAATCGCGTTAAACTGTTGAAATTGATAACTGTTCTAAGTTTATCAAATGAATCAAATTCTATGGTACAATTTCAAAAACATAATGCAACATTCCCACCCCTTAATTTTACGTGCACTTTTAAGTAAGTGAAATAGGCTTTATTTATTTATTTACTAAATGTTGGGCCCGATTCACAAAGGTAAAGTTAGATGAAAGTTTAACTTTACGACTTTTGGCATTCACGAACTAAAGTCGTAAAGTTAAACTTGTGTCTAACTTTGCCTTTGTCAATCGGGCCCGTTGTTTTTAGTATTTGGATATTAACGAGGCATACATATGCATGTGTGATATCTCCAGTGGGTTACAAGTGAGCCCTAAATCGTCCCCCTGCTTCCTGTTGGATAGTAAAAGACAGGTATAATTTGGGAGCAGCTGCACCCCACACCCCAGGATTGGCCTGCACCAGTTTTACTAATGATAGCTCTGACCCTTAGTGCTTCATGTCTTAACTTCTAATGTGTGCATAGATAAAGGGTAGCTCATTTACATGCAAGTCAAGGTGGACCTTGCCTTCTCCAATGGGCAGGTGCTAACCAGTCTGAGCTAGTTCTCCTTTCCTCAGCCTACTGACGGTAGGTGTTGTAGTAAGGGTCACCCATTGATTCATGTTAGAGGCTCCGAATGACAATAAGATATTAACATTATATTAGGCATATTAGTGGTGCCCTGAGACTTTTTAAGGCATGGGCAAAGTGGGCTTTGTCCCAGGACCCCAGCCTTTCAGGAAGCCCCCTGGTAGAGTCAGCTCTATTCTGCAGAGTCTTGCCCTGATATCCTTGAATTATTCTTAAACCGGTGGAGTACCATTTCCTTTAATTTATTTTGGATTGTGGGTGATGTGTGAAAATCTAGTCCAAATATTTTGTAGAACAAATAGTGTTTATGTTTCATGCAACATCCATAAAAAAGTTTTTTTAGATCAAAATAGGACCTCGCATATGAGAAATGGAAGGGTGTCACATAGATTATTTGCAGTGATATTAGTGAGCTGCTGCTGGTTTACAATACTGAAAACACGTCACTATCCATGAATATTATATTTATACATTAAGAATTTGAGGGCATATGTACAAGCCCCTATCGCCACAACAATGTCACTTTTATCGAAATTGTGGTTGCGATGGGGCTGCGCCTTATTTACAAGGCAGTGTTAAGCCACTTAACATGGCTTAACGCTGCCTTGTAAATCAGGCCCCCTTTCATGCTATGATTTGAGTAAAAGGAGTGGGCAGTGGGTGTTGCGGTGGGCGTTCCCCGGCACCACCCAATGTTTTTGACACTGCCCCCTATGTACAAGGGTGGCGTACATAGGAGTCAGCGCCAAAATTAAGACCAGGTAAAACCTGATCTTAAGTTGGCAAAACAAGGAGAAATGCATTATTTCACCTCAAATTGGTTTTTCCATGTGTGCTGCCTTGTGCAGCACACAAGGAAAAAGCAAAATGCCATGGATTGTTTATGTACAGGCAGGGACACCTTCCTGTACATAAACAATCCTTTAAAAAAATGCCATTTCGTGACTTTCAGGTGTGCTGCATGAAGCACGACACATGACAGCGACAAGTGACAGAATGGCATTTTAGGATTGTTTATGTGCAGGAAGGGACACCTTCCTACTCATAAACTATCCTTCCGTACACGCAGACACCCATGCACTATGCTGCAAGGGTGCCTGCATTGGTGCTACGTTGCTAAACATAGCACCACCGCAGGGGGAAGTGCAAGGCTACACCACATTCTTGTAAATATGGTGCAGTCTTGCATTTCAGAAGTGGCGGAGAGAGGCATTAAGCCATGATGGCTAACACCTCTCTCCGCCACTTCCTTGTACATATCCCCTTTGGAGTAGTGTGCCTGTGCACTGTCAGTGACCTAGCCATAGACAGCATAAAGATCTGAACTGAATCATGAAATTAAAGCTGTTCCGAACAGGGGCCCTCAAAATATGTTTGGCCCAGAGCCCCCAAAATCCTGAAGATGTCCCTGGGTGTGCCTTATATAAAAGCTATCAGCAAAATTGATGGGAGTAAAATACTTGTTATTCATTGCTATGACGTCAAGAAGTGCTAACAAAAAGCAGCTATATCAATTGGCGCCCTTCTCCTGCTCACCACACTAACTAAGATCTTAATAAGCCCAAGGAGTGCTAGAAGGATGGGTACTGATTCACTGCTTCCTTGGTCCTGGAAAGACGGGAAGGAGTAAGACAAACAGTATGTGGTGAACCACAAGCAGTGCCACATTCCTACCCTTTCCTTCCTTTAGTGCCCATGCACATAAGAGAAGCAAGGAAATATATGGTGATACTATGGCACCAACACCTGCATTCTCCTCTGCTCCTACCTATCCTTGAAAAAATGTGAAAATAATGGTTTTAACCTATGTTTGGCAGAGACCTTCTGTCACAAAAGCCTTACAGGTGCCTGGTTTCTTCCTGGTCTCCATTAGAGAGCAGGAGCCGCGTCCTATTCAAAGGAGAGGGAAACAAATGTTTGGTGAAGTGGGATGCACTGGTATTTTATGTATGTTTGGTTGGTTTGAGGGGTTAGGAATGGCTGGAGAAGAAGACAATATTTCACAGGAGTGCCCCACCCCTCCCATGAGTCCTCTCACTCTCCGAAGCTGGTGGAACCTATTTAATATAATGTTGTAGATATTTACTCAATACAAAATGATATATGGGTGTTTATAAATAAGGGGTAGGTTTCACATTGACACTCTGAATGCCATCAAAAATCACTCAAGCTTGGCCCATTGCCTATGATTTCATTCTGGGCCCGTCGGTGAAAATTAACACTGCTGTTGATAAACATTCAAGTAGGACATCTATGGGTCAATCACATGTCCATTAGCCACAAACCATTTTTTAAAACGCAGCTCTTCACATCCCTTGTTTAACAACAGCGAAAACATGAACTGATGTTTCATTGCTGTAAAGTCACAATAGCTTCAAATTAAAACCCTCTTGGCTCTGCTTCTTAGAAGAAAAAAACTCCTCACATTGCCTAAAACGAAAGGATATAGCCACTTAAAGATTTTTTTTCACATAAGACCTGAAATATAGAAAACCACCAAGACATTTCAAAATCAAAAAAGTTTTATTAAAACTATTGGGGCCAATTATGATGTCGGTCAGGAAGCCTCATACCTGCAGTCGGAGGCTTTCTGACTGACATTTTCGGTTTCACTTTTAACCACTGTATTACAATGATGGTGGTCGGAAGTGAAACCAGTCTGTCATTCCGGCTGGATTCCGAAGGGCTCAAGGAGCCTATCGGCCAGTCGGAGGCTCCAATGTAATCCTTGAGGATGGTGTTTCTGCCATCGGTATTACAATGTCGGTTTCTGATAGGCTTTCCATGTCAGGCATTCCGACATGGAAAACCTGTCGTAAAGCGACTTTGTGGGGCTTTACTAGGGTCCCCATTCCTCCACGGCCTCAGGTTGAGGTCCCCCTGTTAATCCCTGCTCCGAGTAGCAGGCCCCTTGGTGTCCCCCTGTTAATCCCTGCTCCGAGTAGCAGGCCCCTTGGTGTCCTCCTGTTAATCCCTGCACCGCGTGGCAGGCACCTCAAGGTGCCTGCCACGCGGTGCAGGGATTGACAGAATCTCCCATTTCTCCCATTTCCTTATGGGAGATTGCGCTACGGCAGGTCTTTGGCCGCAGCAGAAGCCACAATAGAGAAATGGGAGTATGCGACCACTCCTTGTGCGGTTGCATTGTAATGGCGCTGTATCACGGCGATGTCATGCGGAAGTGAGTCCGCCCAATGTCGTAATCAGGCCCATAATCTCTACATAGTGTCAAAAAAGAAAGGTTGCTGTTCATAATATTAAAATGTGCCTTTCTTACTACAGCTATAAGAATTGTAATGTTCATTTCGATCTATAGTGAAAAAAAAATAAGTTTTTTGTTGACAACAAATATGCTTATTACCAGTACATTATTTAAAACTGCATGAAGGTATTTGTTAATAAGAGACTTTTTCATGTTGGGGTTAGAATCAAAATTATTTTAAAAAATCTGAATCTTTGGTGACAAAAAAGATCTTCGGAACAGCAATCGAAAGTACAATTCTGTAGGACACACTGCGCTAATACAATTTTTGGTTTTTCATATATATAGATCTGCAAATTGATTAGTTTCCATGTCACAGAATATCTTGCAATAAAATATGCTAGCTAAGCAAAATTTATGAAAGGGAAAACATTTCTTCAATACTTATTGTTCATACATAGACCAAAAAATATGTATAGGCGTACTAGTTGTGGCTGTTGTATAACAACTCTGATGTTTGCAAAAATAAATGCATCAAAATTGCACAATACTGACAAAAATGTAGAACGATGGTCTTCAGTGCGTGGTATGTGGGGCTCTTCTGAGATAGTTTGTGAAGCTGTTCACAGTTACCTTGCTGCAAAGTAGCATTAACCAAAACAAAAGGGCATCACCCAGAAAGTTTAGGCAATCTGCCCTATGAGCATTTACATTCACTACTATTTATCATCATAAAATATATAAATAATATGTTTGTGTAAATTACATTGATATGAAAGCCATAATTAAGGGGGAGGTAAAGTAGATGCAGCCGTGGCCCGGACAGGTAAGAGCGGGGGTGGGGGATTCCACAGAAGATGAGGAAAAATTACATAAATAACAAATTTCCCCTCATTGACGTCCTTCGAAATGCCCCCTGATTCGTGCTCTTGCAGCATGCACTTGCTTGTGCGCATGTCCCCGCAGGGCGAGGCAGTTGTCAGATCATCACCTCAGACTTGAGCGTGGGACCTGATGCTGTTGCCCCAGGCCCTTCATTTATAATTTGCTGTGCCACTTTTAGAGGTGGAGCACAGAGGTGAAGATGATATAGTGTATGCCCCATTTTGCTCCGCACCAGTGTCCCAGCTTTGGAAGTTCGCACCTCGCTGCACACAGGTAAGCTGCGGGGCAGGCATAACATACAAGTTGTAAGAGTCAGACATGCCATTAAAATGAAATCCTTGTCAATAAACCAAGCTGTATTATACAGCTCAGGTTGAATGTTTACATGTCTGAATACATCTTTGTATGGGATACGTTCTTTCCTCTCATGTCGAAAATTACACAGCTCAAATGTCCAGCCGGACGGGGAGGATCCGCAGGCCTTAGTGGAATAGTGGCTAACCAGCCACGGTCCATGCAGGTAAGAGCGGTGGGGACGGGTAGGGGGTAATTCAAACGTTGACGACGAGGGAAAATTACTTATTTATAAAATTGTCCTCTGTCGTCATCTGTCGAGTCACCCCCCAACCTGACTCCACTGCTCTTACCTTCACGGTCCACCCCTGCGGCTAACCCCCCTCCCTCCCCCGTGCGCGGCACTCGAATGGGCATGGCAGCAACAAGGCACCAAGAAACCGTGCCAAAACACAAAGATCACATGAATGGCCAAACTAGGTGTGATTCAAATGCCCCAATCAGACGAGAGAGGGCATGGCCACGAACACAGCCAAAGAGGTGACCAAGAGACGCAGCCACCATTGTTTCCACCTGCGTAAGCTGATCCCACCTACCCGCACAAGTAAAACACAGGTGTTGCAGCTGCGGGAGTGGGAACAGGGAGCGGCAAGGAGCTATAAGGTTTAACAATAAATATCTTCATACATTGACATGAAAAGACCAATAGCCCTAACATGGTCCTTGGGATGCCTCACGGCAGGGAGACTTGAGGACAAACAAAAGGGGTATGAAATGGTCAGCACTGGGCAGACACGACACATGCAGCCCATGTACTGTTGGCTGGAGAATGCAACCCCACAAGGCCATACTGTTGCTCCTTGTGCTATACTGCACCTTTTAGTGAATCAGGTTGGCACATGTAATGGCCTTGAACGTTGGCCATTACATCCAAGCATCTGGCGCAGACTAACATCTTGATGCCCTCAACCCGCCAAAATTCCACCATGCACGGAAGAATTGTTGTTCTCTTTACTGTCATCATTTTGAACAATACTTGAACAATATAAAGGAAGCATTAGACATGGCATCTTTGGTATGATTTCCCCCCTAACTTTTTGCCTTCAGACCTGATGTTTTGCTGACTTTGCTTTTGCTGGCTTTAGGATTCTGCACATTGTACCACTGCTAACCAGTGCTAAAGCACTTGTGCTCTCCCCTTAAAACATGGTAAGATTGGCTTATACGCAAATGGTATATTTAATTTCCTTGTAAGTCCCTAGTAAGGTGGCACTACCTGTGCCCAGGGCCTGTAAATTAAATGCTACTAGTGGGCCGGCAGCACTGATTGTGCCACCCACGTATGTAGCACCTTGAACATTTCTCAGGCCTGCCATTGGAGCCAATGTTTGGGCAGTTTTTAAAAGTCATTTTGAACTGGCAGAATAAACCTTTTGCCAGGCCAAAACCTTCCTTTTTAATACATATATCAACCCTAGAGTAGGCACTGGACAACCCAGAGGGGAGGTTACAATGTATTTAAAAAGTAGGACATCTCCTGTTATGTTTTACATGTCCTGGTAGTGAAAATCTATTACATTTCTTTTTCACTACCACAAGGCCTCCCATAGGATAAGATTGGAGTTGCATTATTACATTTATTAAGCTGTAATTTCCAAGTGGAAGCAGGTACCTAGTTCCGGTTTGGTGTCTTTGGAATTGTCATTAGAAATCCTAACTTATGGTGAAGTCAGATTTTAAATTATACTTTTGAAAATGGCCCTTTTAGAAAGTTATGATAAGTATCAATATGAGAGGGAGGAAAAGTACTGGAGCCAGTTCCCTTCCCCTGGTATATGTATAAGTATCGACAAAATCATCAAGGTCTAAAGCCCTGCTGGGTACCTGCTGTGGCCGCCATAGAGCTCCGTTGCTGATGGGAAAAATCCTAACTTATGGTGAAGTCAGATTTTAAATTATACTTTTGAGAATGGCACTTTTAGAAAGTTGGCATTTTCCTGCCTTAGCCATTTTTTGTGCCTGCAGCCTGCTCGTGGTTGCATGATAGGTGTAGTTGATAGTTAAGCTTTGTGTATTCCTCCTAGACAGCCACATACAATAGGGAGCTTAGTTCTGCCTGAGTGGGCCATCACTGGCAGGATGGGAGAGAGGAGTTGGGCACAACCCTACTTCCACTTAAATAGGCTGTGTCCTGCCTCCACACTAAGGGCTGCATACTGCCTGTAGTTAGTGTAGAGTCAAGGCAATGAAGGCAGATCACATGTGCCCATCAAAGGCCTGCCTCTAGATGAGTCTCCCCACTTCAAAGGCACAACAGGGTATAAATGCTGGACTTCAGACACCAACACTGAAGGCAGCATTATGATTGGTCATGGGAGTCTGGGAGCCTGGGTGTTTCCTGGTTCCTACTTTCTCCTGCTCCTGAAGTGACAAAGAGGACTGAAAGGCAGAGGCCGGATGGCATGCTGGTAAGTGGGATTTTTCCTTTTTTTCATTTATGCCCCCCACTCCGCCACTCATGTTAAGTAGCAGCTGCCACTGCATGACTAGACGTTGACAAGTTATCATCTAGTGAAAGCACAAATTGCTGATTGACGTTGTCACAGAAGGCATAGAATAGCCTGATATAAGCCAAAAAACAGCAGGAAGTGTTTCTGAAGGCCTACCGTAAGAACAGCACAGGATTTCTACCTCATCTCTATTACATTTTGAGGAGTTCCAAGCTAGTTATGAAGTAATATCATCCATATATGCATGAAATACCTCAAAACGATGAGGGATAAAGTGTCCGACTGATATAAACAACTGTGTGTCATTGGGTGAATTTATGAAGTTTATTTCACGGGCTCTAATCAGCCAGGCTAGTGGTCTAAAAATCAGGTTGAACAGGATTTGACTCAAAGCAGACCCTTGAGGGACACATTAAGAAATGAGGTGATTAGTTGAGAAGGGTAAGAGGCCCACTCAAATAATACATGCAATCCCCGTCAGGGTAAACCACAAAAGTCACTGAATAAACCTTTGCTTAACCGTCTGAAAGCTTGACACAAAAGCAGTCAGGTTTAACTTAGACACAATGTGAAAAATATCCATGCAGCTCTCAAACAGTAATATAGGTAAAACAAAACAAAATGAAAATCCCAAATCAGTTTAGAATAATAGAGTAAATAAATTGACACCAAAATGAGAAACATCTAATACGTAGAACCGCGGTTATGAGTTTTTAAAGTTTTAGTAAATAACAGCCCAGGAACCATAAAGTGCCACTTGTGGTTATGTGGTTGCGCTGGACCAGGTGAAAGTCAAAGTTCAGAAAGACAGTGATGGAGCGCATATAGGGACCTGGTTTGTCTTAGTGAAATGTTTACCTTCTAAGTTAGTCTAGAGCCATATGAGGAGCCTCAGTCAGAGCTAAGAATTGGCGTGGGATCACAAGGAGATCGCTGTTGGTGCGAAGAGCTGGTTGCCAATTGGTAGGAGCTTCATGTTGGTGGGAAATGTTGCTGACGTGGTAGGAACAGTGCTGCTGAATTTCAGTGTCTCTAGCAAGGAAGGTTGTGTTGGCAGTCGGATTCACTTCCCTCTTTGGCTGCAGTAAAGACCACCCGCATTTGCACGGAGACCAAGTACAGTTTTGTTCGAGGCATAATAAATATGGGATTGCATTTCTCCTCCTTTACTCTATGGAAAAACCAATTCAAGTACCTCTGCTTCGCTCTCAAAAGGGTCGCCTCTGCCAAACTGTTGGGTTTCACCATGGACTGAAATTTAACATGACACTCCACATTGCAAAATTTGAGAAAACTCGTTCATTTGAACTATTCCTAGTAAAGAAATGTCATAACACAGTGTATGCTCTAGTTCTGTCTCACCTTGATGGGAGGCAAATTCTACTCTACAGTCTCCCAAAATTCTCTCTGGTTCCCCACAAAAGGACTATGCGTGCTGTAGTTCTCCTTGTCAAAGGTGCCAAAAGACGTATCCCATAACATAATTTCTAAGAGAACTGCATTAGGTCTCTCTTCAAGCAAAAATTTACCTTAAAGTAGCCAGCATTACACATAAAGCATGTTATCTCAGCCTCCACATCTTCTTGAAAAACAAGCTATGCACCCCAGGAAGCGACAGAAATACGAGAGGCAAACCCAGTCTCTTACAAGAGTTCCCAAAAATTAAAAAGACAAAAACACTGATACCCCCACAGAACCTATGACAGATTCTTAATCCAAGTTTAACAGGATCATCTTTTCAAATTACACATAGTAATCTAGAGACTGCCATAACTGTAAATATGTTGACTGTACTTTCTGACTATCGATAGCCAGTATTACTGAAATATGCTAAATGTTACTTTGTGAACATAATAAGATTATGGACGGAGTGCTGAAACATTTCAACCATTCAGCCCCAGTCAAAAGATCTGTATTGAATCCATCGTTCTTTTGCTCACTATGCCACCCCAGTCTTGACCCTGCTCCTTATAGGAATAGTCCAGCCCAAACTGCGAGGCCAGGTCCTCCCTTGACTGGAAAAAAGCATCCTGAGACTGGTTTTGGTGTATCACTCTTCATCAGCCTGGCTAGCTTGAATCCACTGGCACAGCGAGCAAGGGACCCACTGTTGGGCATACCATTGGCCACTTAGTGCAAACACAACAAGGTGATAATGACTCACCCACAGTCACGAGATCTGGGTTGAATCCATCATTCTTTTGCTCACTATTCCACCCCAGTTTGGACCCAGCCATATGTACATGAGTCTCAACCCTGTTCCTAATCGGAACAGTCCAGCCGGAACTGCAAGGCCAGGTCCTCCCTTGACCGGAAACCAGCATCCTGGGACCAGTTTTGGGGTATTACCCCTGTTAGAACTGGGGTCTCTAGCTGGCTGAAGTAGGTACCTTAGTCCAAATAGGGTCCATTGCTTCTAGTCAGGGAAAGGAGGGACACCCTCTTAGATAACCACTGCTCGCCCCCGGTAGCTTGGCACGAGCAGCCAGGCTTATCTCGAAGGCAAGATGTAAAGTATTTCCAACCACACTCCCAGTAACACAGTGATAACACCACAAATGGACACCACACTGGTTTTTATAAAACTACCAGTATCTTTGTCAAAAGGAATACGATGACACCAAACAATAGAAATCCAACATATGCGTATTCGTAATCTTTCACTTTGCCGGTTGTTGGGCCAGCAATCACTTATAGGTTCTTGCGGTAATAATGAGCAGTTCACAGTGATCTAATGCAGTCCTAATGCAATGCTACGCAGTTCGTAATGCCGTACATAATCTAATATTTAACACAGTCCTTAGTGCACGTACTAATGCAGTTCGTAACGCATGAATAATGTGATTCGTAAGGCAAAAATAATGCGATTTGTAATGCAGGAATCAGGCAATTTGTAATGTAAGAACAATGCGATTCGTAATGCAAGAATCAGGCAGTTCGTAAGGTAAGGAATAATGCGATTCGTAATGCAAGAATCAGGCAGTTTGTAAGGCAAGGAATAATGCGATTGGTAATGTGGGAATCAGGCAGGTCGTAATGCAAGAAATAATGCGATTCGTAACGCGAGAAACAGGCAGTTTGTAATGTAAGAATAATGCAGTACACCAATCTGCGCAGTCAACTCGGGCCCCCACTAGGCCCTAACACCAGACAGAATGGTCATGAGCTTAAAGGAGAGGCCCTGGTACTGCTGAGCAGGTACTGGCCGCTCGGGGACTCAGCACTTCCAACGTGGTGCGGCGGGAGAGAGCTCGGAGAACTCCTGTACTCCTCCTGTACTCCTCCTGTACGCCTCCCCAGGCCACACAAACTGCGGCTCCAGACCGGAGTCCAAGCCTTACCTGGGGGGTGCACAAACTCGCTCTCTCTCTCCCTGCTCGTCAGACGTCCTGCTGTGCAGCTCCAATGACAGTGCAGCTCTGTTGTTAGGCGAAGCTGTAGCCAGACAGGTTACGGCACTGCCTTCTCCTTCATTGACGATCTTGGGCAGATTCCTCTTGGTGAACAACAATTATGATCCATTTCACCTTGTGGCTCTCTTAGCTTCAAGAAATCCTTTAGCACGTTGCAGCTCGGGCTGGCGGCGGTAACCCTTACTCACAGCCTCAGTTACGATGACGGCTTAGGCCACAAACAGCAATACATCAGCGTGGACGATGTTTCACGCTGCTGGGGCAATGCGATCATGGGGCACCTCGTAAACAGTACCACGGACCACACGGCAGTCTTCCAGAAATCCTGTAGCACGTTGCGGCTCGGGCCGGCATCGGTGATTCTTACTCACAGCCTCAGTTACGATGACGGCTCGGGCCACAAACAGCAATACAGCAGCGTGGATCCTGTTTCATGCTGCAGGGGCAATGCAAACACGGGGCACCTCATAAACTGTACCACAGACCACACAGCACTTTCAGGCGTGCAAAAGCACCACGCACCAAGTGTCGCGGGACATGGTTGGAAACTTTTATGTTCCTGAGTTTCCACAACAGCGGACAAGCTCTCCTCGGGCCCTTGGAGACACGCTACTTCAGGACACAGCACACAGCAAAGTCTCTTAGCCTCTCCTTAGTCAAATCAGGAAACTGCAGGCCAGCCCCAGAACACACAGCAAGGGCAGTCCTTCTCTTCATTCTCTTCAGCTGTTCTTCTTTGGCAGAGGTTCCTCTTGATCACAAAGTAGGTTCGATCCTTTTTCAGTCTGGATTTCAGTCTTGAGTTCAAGGGTTTCAGCTCTCACATATATATCCCTGTGCCTTTGAAGTCTTTGTGTTCAGGGGGCTCTGAGCCCAGTCCAAACCAGACCTGGGTGTCTTCCTGCAAGTGCACACCCTCTTCCTTTGATAGTCAGGGTCTGGGGCCCAGACGCTCAGCAGGAGGTGGAGCCATCCTTTTGTGGCAGCAACACAGCCCTCTTCACATCCAGGGGGGCAACTCCTCCCCCCACATCAAATGCAGGCCAGCCTGTTGCTGTTTCACCTTCTCCTCCCTGGGGTCAGGACACTTCCCTGACCCTGTCACATCCATACCCAGATGGTCAATACACAAAAGGCAGAGGCACACAGGATGGGTTAAGACAAGAAACCAACCACTTTTAAAAACGTGGTTTCTAAGCACACAATTTAAAATCCATCTTCATAAAAAGATGTGTTATTAAATTCTCAGTTCAGGCACACTAAACTCAATCTCTCCATCTTATGACTATGGGAAGATCTGCTGGAAACATGGGACACAGCATTCCCCATTTTATCCTATGGGCAAGATGGCCTTGCAACAGTGGAAAACTAATTTGGCAGTATTTCACTGTCAGGACATGGTACACACCTCAGTACATGTCCTACCTTTCACATACATTACACCCTGCCCAGGGGGGTACCTTGAGCCTACTATAGGGGTGTCTGATGTGCATAAAAGGGGAAGGTAAGGCCTGTCAAGTGGGTGCACTTGTCAGGACAACAAGGCAGCTAACAAACTGTGCGCAGGCACTGCAGTGACAGGCCAGAGATCTCTTCTTGGTGCTACTTGTGTGGGTGGCATAATTAGTGCTGCAGACCCACTAGTAGCATTTGCATTGCCAGCCCTGGCACACATAGTGCACTTTACTAGTAAGACCAACATACCAATTATGGACAACCAATTACCATAACACTTTATACAGGGAGCACTTGCACTTAGACACAGATGAACAGTGGCAAAGTGCCCAAAGCATCTAAGTCGGCAACATAATGTCAGAAAAAGGTCTTGGAGGAAGGCAAAACTTTTAAGGAACTTTAGCCAAAAAGGGCCAATTCCAACAACCCCTCATCAGCCATACTAGTAGTGGTACAGCGAGCAAGGGACCCACATCTGAGCATACCCATGACCACTTATGGCGAAGATAGCAGACACAAGATGATGGACGAAGAGCTGAAACTTTTCAACCCCCAGTTACTTGTGAAGCACTTCTTTGTGGTTTAGGTCCATACTATATAAATACCTTTAATAAATAATTTAAATAAATCCTGTTTTTTGGGAAGCCTATCATTATAGCACACATGCACAAAAATGAATAATGTAAAAATTATTCATTTTGCCTCAACCCTTGCACCATTTTTGCCTCAGTTCTGGCAGTCCAGCAGTCAATTCTACCGGCATGCATCTTTTTAATTCACAGAAATAACATGTTTCTCACCCAAGGACTCTCCCTAGATAGGTGCAAAGTGCAGTGGAGATTACCTGTGCAGGGGGAGGGGCAGGCAAGAACTAAGTGCCATGGTATGACGATGGACTTTACAATTAACAACTTACCACAATTCATGTGAGAAATGATGAGCAATGAAATCAAGAATGGCAAGTCACTAGCAAATTATTAAGCTGTATTGATTTCTTATGTGCACTTTTGCTGTTAATTAGCCTGTAAACCAGGTTCATTTCAAAGCAACAGCGATGTAAAGTAAAGAATTAAGGATCACAGACCTGCCTATGATGATTTAACAGAGCACTGAAAAGAGTTTAACTATGTCATGTGTGATATGTTTTAGTTTCTGTCAAAATCTGCCCCACAAGTTTCTCAAACGGTAGGTTCCTGGAAGAAATTGACAATATCCGGGAATTTAGACGACGGTCAGCAGATATACGTCAGTAACCAAAGACCAATCACAGTTGTGAAATACGATACCAGGTCTCTCTCTCTCTCTCTCTCTCTCTTTCTATCTCTCTCTCTCTCTCCTCCCCCTCCCTCCCAGTTTCCCCCTTCTTCCTAGCTCAAACTTTTCCCCTTCTTCCTAGAGCAAAACTGTATAACCTACAGGGACTTCTATCAAACCTGGAAGTGCTTGTGTATCACCATTTTCCAGCACTCAGGGAGGTGCCTGTAAAAGTCCTTCTGACAGATGGACAGGCCCACGAATCAATCCACTGTACCCAGGCATTAAGGATCCATGGAAGGTGACCATCACCTACTTGGCTAACAAGTTGGCAGAATTGGGGCAGATAGTCAGGCCTTATTGGAGGAGTTGACAGCTTCCTAGGCTGGAAGCGCGCAGTTCCCTCAGCAATTTATTTTTTTATGTTTGAAAGCTTTATTGAAAATCAATGATATATAATAACAACAAGGGGACATCAACAGAAGAAAGAAACCTGGAAGAAACAAAAGATCTCTGATGCCAACATAAAGAATCTAAGCATTTTCTAATTTTAGGAAGGGAAGGCGGGGGAGGGAAAAACAGGGGGAAATAAAAATCATATCATTACAAGTCATATTGATAGATAGAAAATTGCGGCATATAAAACAAATGCACAATCATAAAAAAGGAATGAAGAATATATAAAAATCTGTAATACATCCAAAAAAAAAAAAAATTGTGAATATTAGAATCAATACACAGGCGAGAGTACAAGTCTTCAAGGGGGTTTAAAGTTGTCAGAGGAAAAGGGAGTATAACGTGTTTTGGCAGATTGATCTAAATATAAGGTGAGAGGTAACCAATATATTTCAACATTACGAGGGGGTTTACAGGAGGAGGCAAAGGCAACGTCAAGTCTATGGAAGTTACATAGTGAATTCCACCAACAACGTATGGAAAGGTTGGTGAGAGACTTCCAATTTGAAGCAAAGTGTTGGAGAGCAAGGGACAACATAAGCTCAAAGAGACCAAGTGAATGTGGTGGGAGAGTGAGAGAATCTGAGAGACTTCCCAAAAACACCAAGGAGTTGGAATAAGGAATAGAAACTGTAAAGATGCGTGATATGTAAGACCAAACCTGTTTCCAGAAAGTAACCACAGGGGGGCAGAGGAAGAAAATCTGTAGAAGATCAGCTTCAGGTGTAGTACAGGTCCAGCAATTGGAGTTGGAGGAGGGAAGGAAGCGAGAAAGAGAAAGGGGAGAAAGATAAAGTCTATGATAGAAGAAAAATATGGATTGAGTGAGGGAAGCGGAGCGAGAGATCTTCATGGTTTTAAACCATAGTTTATCCCAGAGATGAACAGGCCATGTACAAGCAAAATCTGTTTCCCAAGAAAGTTCCAATTTGGTCTTGGAGCGAACCGGGTCGGGAGCAGAGAAGAAGCGATAAATGAGAGATGCTTTAGGAAGAGTAGCGAGGATAGCAAGAAGAGGAGAGGAAGGGAGAAGCGATTCAGAGGAAGGAAGAGAATAATAACGATCAATTATAAGTTCCATAAGAATGTAATATTTTTGAGAGAACGAACGCGGACAGCGAAACCGCTCCTGAAATTGGGGGAAGGAGCAAGGCGACGAGCCATCAAAGAGTTGATGGATCCAAATGATATCTCTTGACCTCCAAGAAGACCAAGCAATCGGTCTATTTTTCAGGAGAATAAGCGAATTATACCAAATGGGTAAAAGTAAAAAAGATTCTCGAGAAATGGTCGATGGGGAAAACAAAGGTCTTAATAGGGAAGAGGTATGTTTAAACAGCGGAGGAGCCTCTGCAACTCCCTCGCCTCCTACTTCCACAACAAGATCGCGGACATACACAACAGCTTCAGCACTCAACCGACGCACGCCACGACCGACCCACCGCCCCCCACAACCACCCTCCACGCCTGGACCCCGATCAGCACCAAAGACACCGTCCACACGATGAACTCCATCCACTCCGGATCTCCGACAGACCCCTGCCCTCACCACGTCTTCAACAAGGCCGACGCTGTCATCGCACCCCACCTGCGGGACATCATCAACACCTCCTTCGACACCGCGACCTTCCCGGAGAGCTGGAAGCACGCCGAACTCAGCGCTCTACTCAAGAAACCATCAGCCAACCCCACCGACCTCAAGAACTACCGCCCCATCTCGCTGCTCCCGTTTCCGGCAAAAGTCATCGAGAAGACCGTCAACAAGCAACTGGCCGCCTTCCTCGAGACGAACGGTTCCCTCGACCTCTCGCAGTCTGGCTTCCGGGCCAACCACAGCACCGAGACCGCCCTGATCGCAGCTACCGATGACATCCGAACCCTGCTCGACAACGGAGAAACAGCGGCCCCTCATCCTCCTGGACCTCTCCGCGGCCTTCGACACGGTCTGCCACCGTACCCTAGTACAGCGCCTCAGCAACGTCGGAATCCAGGAGAAGGCACTGGAGTGGATCATCTCCTTCCTCGCCGGAAGGACACAGAGAGTCCGCCTCCCCCCGTTCAGATCAGAGGCCACCGAAGTCATCTGCGGCGTTCCTCAAGGCTCCTCGCTCAGCCCAACACTCTTCAACGTCTACATGAGCCCCCTCGCAGCCATCGCACGCCAGCACAACCTCAACATCATCACCTACGTCGACGACACCCAGCTGATCCTCTCCCTCACCAACGACCCCGCCACCGCCAGAGCCAACCTGCACGAAGGGATGACAGACGTAACCAAATGGATCTCGAACAGCCACCTGAAACTGAACTCGGACAAGACGGAAGTCCTCATCCTGGGATCATCACCCTCCGCCTGGGATGACTCCTGGTGGCCCCCCGCCCTAGGCAGTGCACCCAAACCCACAGACCACGCACGCAACCTGGGCTTCATCCTGGACTCCTCCCTCTCCATGACCAGACAAGTCAACGCTGTCTCCTCGTCGTGCTTCAACATCCTGCGCATGCTACGTAAGATCTTCCGATGGATCCCCACCGAGACCAGGAAGACGGTCACCCAGGCCCTCGTCACCAGCCGTCTGGACTACGGCAACTCCCTCTACGCCGGAACCACCGCCAAGCTCCAGAAGAAACTACAGCGGATCCAGAACACCTCAGCACGACTCATCCTGGACATCCCCCGCCGCAGCCACATCTCCGGACACCTGAGAGACCTGCACTGGCTCCCGGTCAACAAAAGAATCACCTTCCGGCTCCTCACCCACGCACACAAAGCCCTACACAACCAAGGCCCAGGATACCTCAACAGCCGCCTCAACTTCTACGCTCCCAAACGCCAGCTTCGATCGACCGGCCACGCCCTCGCCACCGTCCCCCGCATCCGAAGAGCCACCACAGGAGGAAGGTCCTTCTCCTACCTGGCCGCCAAGACTTGGAACTCCCTTCCGACCCACCTCTGCCTGACCCAGGACCACCTCGCCTTCAGGAAGCAGCTCAAGACCTGGCTGTTCGAGCAGTAGCGGACCCCCCCCCCCCACTAGCGCCTTGAGACCCTCCGGGTGAGTAGTGCGCTATATAAATGCTTTGATTGATTGATTTAAGGGGATTTAGAGGTAAAGCTAATAACCTCTTGAAATGAAAAAGGCAGTAATAAGGAATGTTCAATCTGAAGCCAGAGAGGGGAAAAAGGAGAAGGTTCCAATGACAGCCACCGAGAAGCTTGGCGTAGAGAGAAAGATTTATGGTAGAGACGAAAATCTGGGAAGTTAACCCCACCGTTCGACTTGGTCTTGCGAAGAGCAGACAAAGATATTCGAGCTTTTTTTTGTTTCCAAAGAAATTTAGATAGAACAGAATCAATGCGTTTAAAATAAAGAGCTGGAATATTAACTGGAAGCATAGAAAGTAAATAAATCAAAATAGGAGCAATCATCATCTTCACAGAGTCAATACGACCCCACCAGGAGAGGAATAAAGGATTCCAGGAAGAAAACAGACGTTCAATTCTGGAAATGATTGCGGTCATGTTAAGTCTAACCGAGGATGAAATAGAATTAGAGAATAGGATACCCAGATATTTGATGTTAGTACTGTTCCAGGCAAAACCCGTTGATGTGAAGAAGTGCGGAAGACAAAATTTAGTAAGCGGGAGAATTTCAGTTTTATCGGAATTCATTTTATAACCCGACACAAGGGAAAATTTCTCAAATTCAACCAGTAGGGCAGGAACAGATGACTCCGGATCTGAAATAAATAAAAGAATATCATCAGCATACGCAGACAGCTTAAGCTGGCGATCTGCATATGGGAAACCAGAAATAGAGGAGTTGTTTCGGATAGAGGAGAGAAAAGGTTCAAGAGCTAACACAAAAAGGAGAGGAGATAGAGGAAAACCCTGTTGCACCCCCTGTTGGAGTGTAAAAGATGAGGTAAGTTGACCATTTACCAAAACGGAGGCTTTGAGCATAGAATATATCAGAGAAATAAAAGAAATAAAGTTGGGACCAAACCCATGCCATTTCAGGGAAGCAAGTAAAATCGACCAGTCAACCCGATCGAAAGCTTTCTCAGCGTCCACTGAGATGGCCGCTAAGGGGATAGGAAGAGAAGAGGCGTTATTGAAAACATTAAGGAAAAGTCTAGAATTATCCGAAGTAAGGCGACCCTTAACAAAACCGCATTGCTCTTTCCCAATGAGATGTGGCATGAACGGATCTAGTCGGAGAGCGGGTACTTTAGCAAATAATTTATAATCTACATTGACTAAAGAGATTGGTCGGTAATTCTTACAAAACTTGGGGTCGCGACCCTCCTTGGGTATTAAACAAATAGTAGCATCCTGAAAAGAACCTTGAGATTGGCCAGAGAAACAAAACGACTGGAAAAGAGAAAGAAGTTTGGGTAAAAGAAGATCAGAGAAATGCAAATAGAATTCGACCGGAAAACCATCCGGACCTGGAGTCTTGCCCTTAGTGCGAGAGGATAATGCCGTAGACAGTTCAAGGAGGGAAAAGTCGGTTTTAATGTCTGAGAAATGAAGATTAGAGGTGTCCGGTTTGGGTAAGTTATCAAAATAAGACTGGAGGAGTTCCGGCGTTGGAGGAGCTTCCGGTGTGTACAATGATTTATAAAAGGATTGAAATTGGTCTAAAATGTCCTTATCTGTATGCAGAAGAGTATTTGTGGGGTAATAAATAGAATCAATATAGGTGCGGTCTTTACGGGACTTTAGATAGTTAGCAAGAAGTTTACCCGATTCATTACGTCCGCCGTAGTAACGCGCACTACTTCGGAGAAGAAAGGCAGAAGCCGAATCGATGGTAAGTTTATTGAAAGCAATTTTGGCCTGAAGAAGTTCAGAGGACATGTGGTTGGGGGAAGAAGTATAAAACTGATGTTCCAATGTTTTAATGTGAGCTAAAGCAATCTTCTTTTTTTGGAGAAATTGTTTCTTTTTCTTGGAAACAAAGTCAATGATGAAACCTCGGGCAGTAGCTTTAAAGCAAAGTACATGAGGAGAAATGTAAGGGTCAGAGTTAAGGAGGAAAAATTAATTAGTGAAAGTGCGAAATGAAGAAGAGAAATTAGGATCAGTTAGAAGGGAGGAGTTAAACCGCCACCGCGAAGACTTAGGAAGGGGAGGGAGTAGATCAAAGTCAGTAACAATAGGAGCATGATCTGAGATTACAATAGGTTCAATAGAAGAAGACAAAAGGTTTTGAGATAAAGAAGAGGAAAGGAAAATGTAGTCCAGATGAGAAAACGAGGCATGTGGAGGAGAGAAGAAGGAAAAGTCCAACTTGTCTGGGTGAGTGATCCTCCAAGAATCCACCAGGTGTGCTTGTGAAATGTTATCTAAAAACTGTTTATGGGGTTTGTGGGGAACAAAACGGACAGAGGATTTACGGTCTAAAAAGGAATCCATTATCTGGTTGCAGTCGCCTCCTAAAAGGAAAAAATCATTCTTGTGTTGGATAAATTTGGAGGTGATTACTGGCCAAAAGGAAGAGTCCGAGGTGGTGGGACCATAAACATTAAATACAGTAAGGGGTATAGCATTGATAAGCAATTTAACTAAAACCCATCGACCATCAGCATCTCTATCCTCTAATATAACCTTACATTTGAGTCGTTTGGGAATTAAAATAGCAACCCCATTCTTTTTATGAGACGCAGGAGAAAATAAAACATTGCCTACCCGATTCCTTTTCAATTTCAAAGATTCAGTATCGGAGAGGTGGGTCTCTTGTAGGAGAACAATATCGGGATTATAGGAAGACAAATGATAAAGTACTCTCTGCCGCTTAATGGGATTATTAAAACCTTTCACATTCCATGAAACTACTCTAAAGGTTTAACAATATAAACATGTCAAATACAGAAGGTGCATTAAATATAAGAACATTAACGAACAGAACATGAGAAGGCTGAAAAAAAAGAAAAAAGGAATGAAGCATAGGAGTGGGTGAAGGGGAGAAACAAGACAAAGGATAGAACATGGAACAAGAGAGAAAGAGGGGAGAGAAAAGCCAGAGGAGACAGTACAAATTCGGAAGAATGATTGCAAAAAACATACCTGAAAGGGGAAAGAAGGGGAAGGCAGAGAAGTGGTGATGCGCAACAAGACGAGTCAACCGAGGAGCAGGGACACAACCACACCAGGACCTCACAGAACCATATAGGGAATGAAATCAGGAAAGGGGAACACAAAATACATATCTGTAGAGTGGAAAAAAGAAAAAAAAGATGACGAATAATGAAGGTCAAGGCAATAACAAGAGAATACAGTATGCAAAGTACAAGCTAGATAATACATGTTAATGAAACATTAAAAGAGAGGCGAGCAGAAACAGAGTAAAAACAAAGAAGAATTACGAAGGGATGAGAGGAACATATGAAACATACAAATAGAACCATGGGGCAGACAAAGGAAAGGAAAAGAGAAGAGGACGAGAAAAGATGAGTACAGAGAATCAGAGAACATCCAAAAAGCATCCAAAAAGCATCCAAAAACTGATTCAAGAGCATTCCGAACGTCGTTCAGCCACTAGCAGAAGGGGTGGTTTCCATTCCCCCATTATTTTGCAAAAGGATGAAGTTTTGAAGTTCACCAGGATCCTGAAACGTCCAAGTCTTGTTTTGGTGTGTAACTCTAAAAGTACAAGGATGGAACAAGCCATAACGCGCTCCAAGGGAACGCAAGGAGGGACGAAGAGCTAGGAACTCCTTTCTTCTTGCGGCAGTAACATTAGAAACATCTTGGGTGAGGAAGACACGTTGACCTAACCAGGAAACTTGGCGCTTGGCTCTAGCAGCAGAAAGTATGGCAAGGAGATCAGTGAATTTCAAAAAAAGGATAATAACTCCGCGAGGTTTAGTAGAGGCAGTGGTGCGAGGACCAAGTCTGTGAGCTCTTTGGATGCTAATGGAAGTGGATGGTGGCATATCTAAAAGCTTCGGGAGGAAGGAGGTGAAGAAGGTAACTGGGTCATCTCCCTCAAGAGATTCAGGAAGTCCATAAATACGCAGATTGTTCCTCCTATTGCGGTTTTCTAAATCCTCCGTATGTTGTTGTTGGAGAGAAAGAACGGTCTTTTCCAAAGAGGCAATACGTTGTGAGTTGGATTGGATAACTGGAGTTTGTTGCTCAATTGAGGAAATTCGGGCGTCCATGGACGACCATCTGTCCTTTAAGAGTTGCATGTCCTTACTGGTTTCCTCGATGAAAGGGCGCATAGCCCTGAGCTCCTCCAAAATTAATTCTATGGAGGATGAAGGAGAGACCTTATCTGGTGACGGAGGATCCTGTTTAAGTCTCTTAGAGGAGGAGGCAGAAGGCGAAACTTTATTTGAATTGGGTTGCGCAGCAGGAGAGCGAAGAGAAGCAGAGGCAGCCATTGTAGTAGCTGGTAATGATACCACCAACTCTGTAGAGGGAGTCACAAAAACACTTGTGGAGGGAGGAAAAATACATTTTGGTTTGCGGAGTTTGACCATGAGAGACAGGCCACACCAGCTGGAGAACGAGGAAGTACAAATAAGAGAAATAAAATGTTATCCTGTTGAGGATAGTCAAGCGAAATTACCTGCTGCAAATGGGATGTAAAGACAGTCAACCATATGAGGTCACAAAAATAGTCCTGAGACGGAACACAGTGCAGACTATGATGAAGCGATGTGGTAGGAAATGGCCACCTAAAGAAAATAAGGAAAGTCAGGAACTGGTGGTGGCATAACCACTAATACGCAGGTACCAGGAGCATGGACACGTGTAAAAACTGGGAGCCACCACAAGAGGAAGGCAGCGGCGTAATTGAGGGAAAACAATGCAAGTCCAGTGAAGAAACCAGTTAATAGTGCATGCGCCTTTTAGTTAGTGAGGGAGACATAAAACTTGAGGTTATAGAAGGAGCCACTGAAATTATCCCAGAACTGCTGAAGGAAGGCCTCTCACATCGCTGGTGCAGTCCAATGCAGGACAGTAGTAGTGAAGCTGAGGTGTGTTGAGGAGACACTGAGGCATAAAGAAAAAGAAATAAATGCTCACCCAGCACTGCTAGGAGAATGCTTCATTAGTAGAGGAGCAGGCTTTCATCAGGGCAGAGACTCATGGGGAGCTTCATTGGAGCGGCGGCGATATTCAGGGGAAGCCGCGGCTCTTGAATCAGCCGCAGCACGTCCTAAAATGGCGGCCCGCCGGTGCGCGACATTCGCGTCGCGAAATTGAGCCCAAGAAGAGTTTCAGGAGCTGTTCCAGGGCACCAGTCGCTGAAAAACCGCAAACTGCATCGAAAACGATTCCCGAACCATACGGGAATCTGTGAGGGGAAAATTCGGTGCGGTGGAGCTTGGCAACTAGCCGGCCATCTTGCGCGGCATCCAAGCCACGCCCCCACCCTCAGCAATTTAACTGCATCGAGGCACATCTCACCCCTTCAACTCTTGACAATGGTGATTTACTTTCGGTCATTAAACTTTGAACACAACTATTGCTTCATTCAGCCACATTCACATGCCCTCCTCGCTTTTTGAACCCTAATGCCTTAGGCCATACTGACTACAGGCAAAACCTGAGAGTAAACCTTGTACTAAAAAGGCTGAAGTCATGATAGTTCAACAGCCAGAAAAAGACGCATAACTGATAACAAATACCTCATTCAATATGTTGCTATAAACAGAAAGACTTTACCCAGGGACCTTAGTCAACAGCCACCAGAAAGACAACAGTCCACCGCAAACTGTCAACAATCGTAGGATATGACATTGCTTCAAGTTTCTATCTGTCTCCCAACACCCTTTGCGCCAGATCCCAGTGCGAAACCCTGCTACACTACTGGAGGTTGAAGAATCCAAGAGGAAGACGATTAGTGTCCGAGTAAACCTGTCTGCCACGGGAATTAATGCAGAATTGTATTCTGCTTTTTCTTCACTTTTTCTAAAGTTGATAATCAAGGGTCAGATAAGCCTGCCCTCGGAAGTTCACAGGCAGATAAAGAACAAGAAGGGCATATTTGAATAAGGTCAGTAGGAATGGAGAATTATCTTCTGTCCTTGCCAGAGAGAGCGACTGGGTTTGTTTCCCACTGCTAGTTGAGATTTGATGCATTACAAATTACCATTCCTAGAGGTTTGATACATTTAGGAGTCATCAGAGGATAATATTCAGCTATTTTTAAAAGTGAGATTTAGAAACGTTTTGACTCAGGGAGGACCGGGTAAGGTGCAAGTGATATTCAACAAAGTTTTACCATCTGCAGGAAAAATTTACTGTTTTTTATACAAAGTTCAAAGACTGTGAGAAACAGGATTTTACCTTCAAGGAGCTCAATCTAGCCATAGGATAGCCCTGTCTCAGTGAAATATTGTGAGCTCCAAAAATAGAGTCTTAGGCAGTAATTTAGTGCCGGTATGTGGCCTGTCAGGCAGGGACATCTTAAGGATTTTGGAACAGCTTTGAACTTATGATCCAGTTTCTGTTCCTTCATGCCCTCTTTGGCCAGGTCACTGATAGTGCACAGGCACACTGGTACAAATTCTTAATGTCCTCATATCTAAACATTCATGACGTGTGTTTTCAATATTGTAACAGGTAGCAGCTCACTTATATTACTGCAAATAATCTCTGTGACACCCAACCATTTCTCAAATGTGGGGTCCTGTTTTGATCTATAAAAACCTTGTTTATGGGTGTTGCATGAAGCATAAACACAACATTCCTCTGCAAAATGTCTGTAATAGACTCACTCACACATCCCCATATTACAAATAAATTAACGGAAAAACGGTATTTAAAGCGATCTTTTTAAGAATTATTCATGGTTATCAGGGCAAGACTCTGCAGAACAGAGTTGGCTCTGTTAGGGGGCCCCCTGAAAATGTTGGGCATTAAGACGCGTACAAGATATAAAAGTTCTTTTTATGTTTTTAATGGACTAGCGTCCTCCATATACAATTGTGTAGGAGCTGATCATTTTAATATTTTGTATTGATACAATTAAATATTTGTCTACACTGCTTTTTTAAATGAAAATAAATATATATTAGCACTACTTTCTAGTTTGGTTATAGATCTATGCCAGAATGGGGAATATATTGTGAATTGAAGGAAGAGTGGATGTTTGGTGCAGAATCAGTTGTGAGTGAACATTACATTTGGATGCTATTTCCTACCTACTATTAGAAAGTCCAGGGGAACCTTTCTTTGCTTTCCTTAGACTAGGCTCAGCACCCTGGGACCGAGTGAGCCACCTCTCTCTCTCTTTTTCAATTCAGTTCTCCAATCTTGGCAAGCTCTAAATGGCCCCCTTGGTCCCAAAGTGCAGTACAAGAGCGGGAAGAAGCAGTGAACTATCCCCAGTGGCATTGACCTTGATCGATATAGATTTTAAGTTTGGCTCACTCAGAGCTGAGCTTTTGATACCACAAATGAAGGCTTCAATAGGATGCGGAATTCGAAGTAATTGCCCATAGTGAGTAAATTCCAGCCACAGCATTTTACCATGTCCCCTCACTGGAGGATTTTGACTTTAATTTACAAGAGTAAAAGAGGGATTTAAAGTTTGATGGAACAGAAACTCTGTCATCAATCTGGGCCTTCTGCCCTGTAAAACTCGCTGTTTTTCTACCTTAATTGTAGATAAAGGAACCAGTAGATTTCTGAAAACAGAACCTCACCTGGTTATGCCATCAACATTCTTTGGACTGCCACTCATCTACCAGAGGGCCACCTATCTTTGTTTAACAGAAGGATCACCTTATTTAGGAAGGTGATCCCAACATACGGTTTTACCTGGGAAATAAAAATAAGCAACGGCAATGCAGGTGGGGAGAAAACTCCCTTCGTCTAAGGTCATTGCTAATTCTTTTGTGGGAATAAACCCTCACGTTAGATTTTTTTCTGCAAAACAAATCATGCCAGCTGGGTGCTAGGTGTGGTGCCCAGCCTGAATCACAATTTTGATGAGAGTATTCTTACAGGCGCTTTGTGGGCTTTGTTAGTCAATACATCCCATCGGCCTGTTAGGATTTGTAATTATGGGAGGTAATCTACTACAGGCTTAGCAGAAGGAGGGCCTCTGATTCACCATCAGGCTGGCAGACATGCTCCAGACATTACTGTCACAGCTAGGCTGGAAAGGTGCCCAGGACCCAGTCATTTATATTAATCTATACATCATATATTGTTGTGGATGTTTATCCATTGCGCTCCATCCTAGTTAAGGTTTTAGGTTTCCCCAGGTAACAAAAATGATGCAGGAGGAAAATGATGGGAGGTGATTGAGGAATCAGGCTGTGTCAGAGAGAGATCAACAGTCAGTAGATATATTTATAATGGAAAATGCACCAGTGGGAGAAAACCATAATGGGGAAGGTATAGGGCAGGTGAGGTAAAGGAGGAATATTTAGCTAAGGGCAAGAAGGATGTTGAAGGAGGATGACGCCATGTGACGTAAGGAGGGAGCTGATGGAGAGGGGTGGGGAGAAGAGATGACAGCGAAGGCTTAGGGCAATGGTGTAGTTATTGGTAGAGCTGCAATCGAAGGACAGATTCTGTTGGTCTGGGTAGGCAGAATACTATTGGCATTAGAAGAAGACAGGAGGGGTAGAGGCAAGGGACAAAGACTTAAGAGGATAGAATTGAGTGAAGGAAGAAATAGTGTTTCGGTGGCAGTTAGACAGGTAGGAACAGGCGGGGAAATTGAAGTGGTAAGCAAGGCAGTGATTTTGAGGTAATACAAAAGAAGCTGAGAAAGAGAAGCATTGTTTGAATTGGGAGAATATAAAAATTAAGAGGTGTGGGGAGAGAGCTTGTGGAGGAGGAAGGAATGAGGGAGGGGGTAATGAGAAGGGTAGGGGTGGGACCGAACGGTTAGGATGGAACATTTGTTCATGTGTGGAGATGGGTTAAAGTAAGAAGAATCAGAGAGCACTATCACAATGCGATACTGCTGATGGAAGATACCTTCATGAGTGTGGCATGTAGGATTTTTGGGTAAATTCCATGCAGTCACCACTACCAGCAGTATCTCCTGCAATGAATGCGCTTCTCTCATGGTTTTTGTTACATTGAGGACCCACACCAGATTATCTACCACCAACAAGCTGAGGAGCTGGGGTTACTGATAGAGATGTAGCCTATCTAATTAACTTCAGAAACCCCCCTCTCTTAGTGAACAGGCTGTTATTGCTGTGGTTGAGATGATAACAAACCCAACATCTCATGTGAAGTTGTGCTGTGCTGTATCAAAGGGAGAGAGCAGAACTGCACCATATTATTAAAGAAATTGGGACATTTATGCTGTCTCCCTGCACTGGCAGACTTTGGGCTACCTAAAACCAACACAGGCACCCTTGCGCCATAGTATAAGGGTGCCTGTGTTATGGTCAGTATAGTTGTTGTGCAGGGTGGGATACCTTCCTGCTCAAAAAATCGCCTTGGCGTCATTTTCTTCTTCGTATATGTGCTGCAGAATGTAGCACACATGCAAAGAGGAAATGATAAGGAGAAAAAAAGGTATTTCTCCTCGCTACAACAGTCTCAGATATGCACACCAATATCCTCAGGCATGCGCAACATTTTGGTGCAAATTCATGTCGAAAAGTCTTTGTAAATATGGGTCTGAATCACAATCCATGGTAGGATTCACGGGAACACCAGTGCCCCACCCATTGAAGGCCTCCTTTTTCAATTCTTTTTTACAAAGGTACTCACAAATCAACATTTGCCTTGTTTTTTAAGTGCCAAAATGGATTTTGTGTCAGGTCTGCATCAAAAAAGTGACGCAAACCCAGTGAAATTCTTTTCTAAACCTAGCCTACATTTGTGTTGGGGTCATTGATTTTTTGTTTTTCAAGATTAAACTTCTGCCATGAGAGTTTATTCTTGAATCTTTGCTATGCAGATTAATCAAACATGATGTTCACTCAGCTATGTGTCACTGCCTTCATGAAGCCGCTTTAGAGCGACTCTACTGAAAACAGCATGAACTTCGCCTCTGGGGTAGGGATCTCTAAATAAGGAGAGCGGTCCTTCTCCTATTTGGAAGAATTCATAGCCTTGAATGGCATGACACACAACACACACTGTTTCAGGCTTAGTTCATAATTTAGAACCAGAGGGTAATGCCCTATCAAGGATGAAATATTCGGTAATCAGGATTTTTTTAACCTTATCTTTTCACTTTGGAGCCTTACATACATCTTTGGTGAGTTCAGGGAAGCTACGTCAGTAATCCTGTGTCACTGTCCCTTGAATATCTCACAGCTCTTGTTAATAATCAGAAATTACTCCCTAGGGAATTTTGTGGCTTGAAAAGGCTTGCAATAATGACAGGCAAAAAGGAGATTTTAGCTGTTTATTGCTCAAATTCTGCAGAGATGTTCTGAAAATTGCTGGAATGGCTGCCAGTAATGTGACTGCCGGTTGTATGACGTTACTGTGCATACTAATACCACACATGCCATTACAACGTGGGTATTACTACGCTAATGCGCTTACAATGACCTACCGTTACAACACAATATTTTTACCATACATATGCCTTTACCACACATGCCATTACAACACAAAGGCATGCATGGTAGAGGCATACACTTGATAAAAGTGTGCAAGGTAAGTAACACTACCCTGCAATACACTAAACCCTAAATCTCAACCCCTTCACAACCCCCTCGACCCTAGACCCCCTGGCCACCAGCCCTTGCCCTTTCCTAAACCCTAAATCACTACCCCTGCATGATTCCCCAGACCCTCAATCCTTTCCCTACCCATAACCCTAAATCACTACCCCTGCACAACTCCGACCCCCAACTCCCAATCCTTTCCCAATCCTAAACCCTAGAACACTGATAACGCCGGATTCCACTATAAAAGTTACTAAGAATCCTTGGTCGACTGGACCTTTATTACCTGCTGAAAAGTGTAAAGGGGAGAATCAATGCATTTACAACAATTTGGCATAGACCAATTAAGTTACACCCGGAAAGGATCACTGACTTTGAATTCAATTTTAGGGGTTTATTACAAAGCCAAAAATAACTGAACATACAAGCACCTCATGACGAGGTTGTAAATATATATAGGCACTAATACAAAGTTCATCCTACGAATCAGTCTAATCCGGTTCAGCATAAAGAGAATGAGCAACTTCAAAAATACTGAACAAGCAATGACTGCTCCAATATCTACAGTAGTCTTCATTAGTGGCTGTAAAAGAAATCGATTAATCTATCCCTACACTATCACTAACGGGGCATCCCTACTTAGCATTTCCCAGGCAAGGTCAAGAAAAGGTGTCAGCTCGTGAAGACTTCCTAAGAATTACACTCACGTTGTAAGGGTCCGTAGCCAAAGCTACAGAGTTCGTTCTAAGTCTCCTCCCTAAGAATCGATCCCTTCATTCTGCCCTCTGACGTGTCTCTGCTAGCTCATCCTCGGGGCACTGTCCCTAATACAAAATGCTCAATTGATAGAACACGCCCCTGAAAAACCTCCTCTGGCCAGGCACCTCTCATAGGTAATTTTTCACTGAAACTTGTACTCAGTCCAGCAACAGTTGGTGTGTCCTTGGGTCTCAGGCTCCTTCAACAAGAAAGAATATCGGCTCTCAAATATCGACATTCCTTGATACTTTGTCACAGGTCTCCTCCATACCTAATTCCTAAAACAAAGACTTTAGTCTAACTAAGGAGGACGGTGTCCTTGCACCTGCAACCGAATCATGAGAACAGAACAACCTTGCACGCACATGAATTTCACTGACTGCCTCCAAATGAGAGCTCTACCGGGGAAAATGCATTTCAGGTCTACACATATCAGCTAACATAAGAAATACATATAGGCCTTTCATAGCACGAAAGAGCAACTACTCCATCCAGGCCCTTGACATCAATTAAAAGAGGCATTTATAAACATTGCATCTGCAAGCACTACATTTCATCATGTTTAAGGCACGATTGGTCATTCCTACATGTGCAGACTTTATGGTGCACGTTTAAATCTAATGCATTTCAATACAAATGAGCTACTTGTTAAGCATTTAAAATGAACACCGAAAATTACATGATTCCCTCTAAATGCCGTTGTACATATATTGAATGGCACAACTTATTCTCACACTTCAATTACCATCAACTATTACAACACAATTTGCTGACTAAAATTAACACACATAAAAATATATGCGGGTACGGACTATCCATGAATATGATGTACCCCTACAAATTTCAGAATATCTATCAACACTACCACTGCACAACCCAGACCCCCAGTCCTTTCCCTACCCTAAACCCTAAAGCATTACCCCTGCATGACCCCCCAGTCCTCTCCATAACCTAAACCATAAAACACTACCCCTGCACAACCCCCGACCCCCATTTCTCTCCCTACCATAAACACTAAAACACTACCCCTAGCCCACTCCCTACCCTAAAACACAACCCCTGCATGACTTTCTCCTTTCCAATCCTGGTCCTCTCCCTACCCTAAACCCTAAAACACTACCCCTGCACTACCCTCCCCAACCCCCAGTCCACTCCTTACCTTAAAACACTATCCTGCACGACCCCCCAGACCTCTCTCTATCCTAAAACACTACTCCTGCACAACCCCCTCGGCCAGCAATCCTTTCTCTCCCCAAATCCACTGCCCCTACACGACCCTCAACCTCCTTTTACCCTAAAATAGTAACCCCCACCCCAGGCCCTAACTCCCTTACCTCTCTCTCCTCATGGTTCCTCTCTCTCCTCGTGATTCCTGCGGTCCTCTAAGGGGCGGTGCACGTCGTTGTGAGGAAGCGGAAGAGCGTCTGTTTTCTCACAACGATGTTGATCACCAAAATCGTTGTGAAAGCATGTGTGGTAAAATCGCATACGTTGTCAAAAAATGCATAGTAAAGACTAAACATTGTTACAACGCATGCTTGGTAACGCTTACATTGTAATGGTATGCTGGGTAACAGCGGCGATGAAATGGCTGTTTCCCGTGACTGCCAGCTCAAGTATTTTGCCCCATTCTACCACCAGGGTTAGCTATTCTCTAAAGCAGCGCTGTTGAATATGCATGTATGTGCATGTATGATGATAGGCCTAATTCCAAACATTACTGTAATATCTGAATACATAGGAGTCAGGTGCTACTGAGCTCTCACCGAACTAACAAGCGCCTCCTTTTTTTTTTTTTTTTAACTTTTATTGTCAAGAAGGCAAAGAAGACATTTACATCAACATCATTGATCAGCATTTGCTTATCACTACCGAGATTAATCTGAGATTTGGATAAGTCTCAGCATGCTCCGACGTTTGTGACAATTATACAAGTATAGACGAGAGGGAAATAAATGCTATCTAGTTGCATACATTCTTACTTGGCAACATTCCACTCCCCGTTCCAATTCGCAATTTGCCCACTTAGGATAGAGCAATTAATGATTAGCAAGTTCAACTAAGAGAACAAAAATCACAACTAATAAAACCTAACTGATGTCATCATCACAATAGAACTTTGTATCTACACATAGACAATTCTTCATCTACTGCACACAGTCCGTATATTCGTTCAAATGTTACCTCGCGGTCCCACTCCATCCCACCACAACTCAGAGTTCCACTTACTAGGTCCTCCCTCCTAATCTTCTTCTTCTTCCGACTCCAAATCGTCGTCCTCCGGCAAGGGTGCACACGGTTCCCCCCTGTATTTATTCCAAGGCAACCATACTTTATTCCATTTACGGGGACAGGCCCGCAGCACATACACCGCCCTCTCTTTTACCATTAGAAGGTCCATATTTCTAATCCAGCCATGCACCGCAGGCACTTCTGGGGCACCCCATTTCTGTGCAATGTCTCTTTTGGCTACTGTCACAGCCAACGTGACCCACAACTGTCCATACCTGTTCAGGTCAGTAGGGTCCCAAATGTTCAATAGGCATTTACGGGGTTCAGGGAGAAGTGATACCCCAAGGACTTGGGATACTGTGCGCATAATTTGTCTCCAGACTTCCTGGATCAACGGGCAATCCCAGAGTGTGTGGAGTAAAGTACCCTCCTCCCCACAGCCTCTCAGACAGAAGGGGTGCGGCGCCCTCTGTATCCTGTGTAAAAGTGTCCTGGTGTAATAGGTGCGGTGTAGGATCTTGAGCTGGACTAACCTGAACCTAGCCGAGATGCCCACCTCCCTCGGTGATGCCAGCGCCTCATTCCATTCAGTGTCATCCATGTCTCCTACATCCCCAACCCACCTCTCTCTAAGTTTCTGCGTGGGGATTGTCAGGTTGTTAACCAATTTCTTGTATGTAAGAGAGGTCGCCTTTTGTTCCATAAATTCCGTCAACAACCTGTCTTCCAGTGGCGACGATTCCGGGAGTGTGGTGTCAGGTGGAATGGCTTGTAGTAGAGCGTGGCGAATTTGCACATACCGGAAAGTTTCTGTGGGGCCCATATCATACTGCTGCTGTAGCTGCGAGAATGCAATCACTGAGCCCTGATCCCAGAGGTCCCCCACCACCGAAATCCCAATTTGATCCAAGCGTGCGAAGCCCTTACTGGACCTCAAGTTCCCCAATGACTTCGCGTCCCACAACGGCGTCATTTTAGTGATCTTCCCCTTCCATCCCAGTCGAGCCTGCGCTGCATGCCATAAGGTAGCCGTATGCAACGTTGGGCCAAGCAATGTACGAACTTGTGAGTGGTTGTACAACACTGATAGCATGCCGTCCGTCCCCAACTGCGACCAGTCCGCCTTATAAGCGGGGTCTTCCCGCGGGACATGGATCCAGCAATTAATTACCTTAAGTTGGGATGCCCAATAATACAGTTGAAGGTTGGGAAGTGCGATCCCTCCGTCGTACCAGCTTTGAACGAGTTTGGCATGTGCTATACGGGCCGGGCCGTTGCCCCATAACAGAGCAGATACCTGCGTAGCGACCTGTTGGAAGTAACGTGGAGCCAACACGTGTGGGGTGTTCTCCAACACATAGAGAAAGCTAGGGAGAGCCATCATTTTAAATAACGCTGCCCGCCCAAGGAGGGTCAGTGGAAGGGTAGCCCAATATTTAACGTCCGCACGTAAACGTGTCAGAGGTGGCACCAGGTTCGCAGTGTAGAAGTCCGCCGCATTAGTGGTGATGAAAATACCTAGGTATTTAAATGAGCCGGTCGCCAATTGCAGGGGGCAGTCATTCCGCAATAACGGCTCCTGGCCCTTAAGGACGAATATTATGGATTTGGACCAATTTAGGGTGTAGCCGGACGCTTTCCCGTGCTCATCGCACAGAGCCAACAGGGCAGGAATACCCTCATTGGGATTGGTCATGTAGATCAGCATGTCATCTGCATATAAGGATACCTTATCCTCCCACCCGTCCTCCCAGGTGATGCCCCGAAACAGTGGCGTTGTTCTGAGCAGAATAGCTAGTGGCTCCAGCACCAGCGCAAAGAGTAAGGGGGACAGCGGGCACCCCCGACGGGTCCCTCGCCCCAGGGGGAAGGTCTGCGAAATGTGGCCATTCGCCACCACCTGTGCCATGGGTGACCTATAAAGTAGCCGTATCCATGCTATAAATTTCGGGCCGAAGCCCATACGAGCAAGGACCGCAAAGAGATACTCCCATTCCACCAGATCGAAGGCCATTTTGGCGTCTAGAGACAATATGACTGCCTGGTCCGAGAGGAGATGTGCTCGCGCCAGGACTCCATGGACTCTCCGCAAATTCAGTGCCGTACTTCTGTGCGGCATGAAACCTGATTGATCGGGGTGTATTAGGGTCTGTAGATGCTTAATCAGGTGACTAGCCAGGAGTTTCGCTAGGATCTTCGCTTCCACGTTGAGCAAGGAGATAGGACGGTACGAGGAGCAGGCCGACTGCGGCCTGTCAGGCTTAGGAATGGCTACTATCGTAGCTATGCGTTGGTCCAGAGGGAGCTCAGCCTTGTCTAAACTCTCTACATACATATCTAGCAGGGGTTTGCTCAACAGGGGAGCCGACGCTTTGTACCATTCCACGGGTATCCCGTTAGGACCCAGCGCCTTCCCGGATCGTAACGACTGTATTGCCAATTGGATTTCATCTTCGGTTAAGTCAGTGTCCAGTTCCCGTTGTGCGTCCTGCGAAAGCTCGGGGACCGCTATGTTATTAAGTGACGCTAATGCCTCCCGTTCCGTGACCTCCCGAACCGGTGTGTATATTTCTTGATAATGTCGTGCCAGGGTGCGAACTATCTGCTCAGGGTGTGTCTGCAGCTGGCCATCCTGTGTGTATAGCCTCTGAATACCTTTGTTACAGCCACTCTTTTTATCTAACCACGCCAGCATCTTCCCGGCATTATCGCCCAGGTCATATATCCTGTGAGCTGTGTTCGCCAAGTGTCCCTTGGTAACTGTTGTAAGATGAGACAAGTGCTGTTGTTGACTGAGGTGTAGCGCATGTGCAGTGGCAGGGGTGGGATCGGCCATGTGTGCTGCGTTTGCGGCCTGTAGTGCCAATTCTAATTGTGCGAGGTCACGTCTGGAGTCTCGTTTATGCCCTGTGATGGCCGCTATCGCTGCGCCGCGCAAGACTGTTTTGTACGCCTCCCAAAGTACCGAGGGTGAGGAATATTTTCTGTAAAATAGTGTGATGTGGCCAATTTAAGCTTTTTCCTAACACCAGGGATTTGTAAGTAATTGGGGTAGATTGGATAGATCCTGGCGCGCCGCTTCTCTTTAGTCGTAATGTGGAGGGACATTGGGGAGTGATCAGATACACCTCTTGGTAGGATCTCTAATTTGTCCACCGATCCCAGCCCCATCCCTAAAAAGAAAAGGTAATCAATACGTGAGAGGCTGTTGTGTGTAGCTGAGTAGTGCGTGTACTGAGTCGCCGTGGGGTTCAATTGACGCCAAACATCAGTAAGGCCTAGCGCCGTCAGAAAACCAGGAAGCGTGGCTGTCCCTCTCGGGCGTTCTCGTATGGGAAAGGTGTCCAACTGCGGGTCAGTTATGGCATTGAAGTCCCCCCCAATGATCATGTCACCCTCTGGGAGGTCAAGTAGAAATTGACCCAGCGCCGGCAGGGCCGTAGAGTGTAGTGCTGGTGGGATGTATACGGACACTATGTTGAGGGGTCTCCCTTCCCATTGGCCAAATATCGCCGCAAATCGACCCTGATCATCCCTTTTGCGGCTTTCCACCATAAAGGAGGAGTTTTTCTTAAGGAGTATCCCGGTGCCCCTGGATCCCGTGGTGAACTCTGCATGTACCTCCATGGCATAACCCCGTCGGTCGAGTGCTTTGCATGTAGACCCAGCCAGGTGCGTCTCTTGCAACATCACCAAGTCAGGTCCGTGGCGTTTGATGGTTTGGAGAACCAATCCTCGCTTAATCTTGTCCCCCAGACCTCTAACATTCCATGTGAGTAGTTTTAAGGGAGACACCATTGTCATCAGTGGGCCACAGTCCGCGGGTGTGTCACTAGCCTCCTGGGCCATACGGGATTATGATCAGTGCTACTGACATGTGGAGTCGGAGTGGAACACATATACAATGACGTGTGCTAGGGTACCATGAGTGCAGAGCCTGTAGTAGGACTTTGTGCCACATTGAAGAGATGATGACTAAGAACAATAACCATAACAATACAACCAACCCCCCCCCACCCCCTCCCTGCTTCCCTGCACCACGGACTTGAACCCGCCCGCATCCCCAACTTGGCAGAGTGCATAATCCCATCCCCGTACACCTTACTTGCTCGTGGGGTTGGTGAGACCCCTACAGGCACCGGCCGATGCCCGCCCTACTCAGCTCCATCAGCATCAAGTTCCCAAGGTCTACAATATACTGTCCCTCTGGCAGCCCAGTTAACTCAGCCCTTTACAGGTTGTCCAGAGTCAAAGGGGTCTCTTTCAAGATCCGAATCCAGTGCCGCTGCGCCCTCTTCGTTCGCGGGGCTCCTCGACGGGCGATCCGCTGGTTCTCCGCTGTGCTGGTGCCTTCGGTCCCTGTGCGGGCGGTGAGGCCGGCCCACCTGCCTCCATCCATCAAGCCATTCTCTAGCCACCTCCGGCGTGTCAAAAAACCAAGTTTTTCCTTCAGCCACAATTCGCAGCTTGGCAGGGAAGAGCATTGAGTACTGCAGGCCTTTGTCTCGCAGCGCTTTCTTCACATCCGTGAATGACTTCCTGCGCCTAGCTACCTCCGCCGTGTAGTCCGGAAAGAAGGCCAAAGTGGAGTTCTGAATTTTCACAGGCGGGGAGACCCTTGCCGCCTGAAGGATGGCGTCCCTGTCCCTAAAATTGAATAATCTGGCCAGCACAGGTCTCGGAGTGGCTCCTGGTTTCGGTGTTCCACCAGGAACTCGGTGTGCCCTTTCAACAGAAAATAATTTGGACAGACCTTTAGGATTCAGCTGGGATTTGATCAGGTCTTCAACGTATAGGTCCATAGCAGCTTTGCCTTCTGATTCCGGCAGGCCCAGGATGCGGACGTTGTTCCTCCGGGAGCGCCCTTCCTGATCGTCGAGTTTCTCCTGCAACTGTTTAGTGACTTTCTCCATGCGTTCCAAGGCAACCTGCAGGTCCGAGGTGTCCTCGATGAGTGATTTTGTAACTACCTCCACTTGCGTCACTCTCTCTGCCATTTTTTTGAAGTCCGCCCGGAGCAGAGTGACCTCGGAAGAAATGGAACCCACTGTCGTTTTGACCTCGGTGAGGGTCTTCATAACATCGTCCAAGGTCACCTTGGGAGGGGCCCCCGCGTCTGGGGTCGCTCCAGCCGAGTGGCGGCCGCCAGTCTGGGCTTGTCCATGTTGGCCGTAAGCAAATTTGTCGAGCTTAGCCTGCGTCGACGTACTTCTCGTGCCCTTGCCGGCCATGCTGGCTTGGTGAGGATGTAGGCAGTCGTATTGGGCAGTCAGGTTGGTGCGTGGCCCACGTGTCGTGTACTTTCCTCGGGCATCCGGCAATCAATTGCGGGTACCACCGGGTCCAAGAGGGCGCTGCGCACTCCCCACAGGGCCCAGACGCGGCGCAGCCGGCCGCCGCGAAGAGCAGCACCTCGGTCTCCGTGAAGTTGCAGTGCGGCCTTCCGCGTGGTCGATTCCGTACTCCACACGTACCGCAGTGTTATCAATTGCGGTGCTTCTGTGCGCCGTCAGTGAGTTCTCGCAGGGGGGCCCCCAACAGAGTGCGCCTGACTCCTCCCGTGTTCCACCACTTCAGCGCCAATGCGGGACCTCCCGTGTACACAGGGCGCCGCACGATGACCCCTCTCAGCCAGGGAAATGGGGCTCAGACGCGCCCCCCCTCCAAAGCGGGGTGAGACTCTGATTAATGGCCGCGTATGAAGACGACAGCGCCCTCAGAGCAGACCGCCTCACCTCGTCGCCGCAACGGCGCTTCCGGCCTCCCGGTCCGTCTCACACTCCGCCGTCCGGGACCCCGGAGGATCTCCACTCCCGTCGGCAGCCTCCTTGCCTTCAGACGGTGCCCCAGGCCAGACAATCCCTGCAGCCACATAGGGGGCACGCTCGCTACGAGTGGTGCGGTGCCCACTCCACAGGGCAGAGTGTAGTTGCGGCCGGCCAATGTCGCAGCGCTCGGCCGAGGAGGATGTACTTCCGGTCGGGTCCGCCAGGCACTGTGGGTCGGTGTTGCTAGGCTGGTATAGGCCCCAGTTCGCCGCCGCCAATCGTAGCCGATCCCGGTGTCCGGTCACTACCGGGGTCGGAGCATTGTGTGCCGCTCGGGTCCCCGAGCCGATGTCGCTCCTTCGAGCGGGCTTAAAGACGGATCAGTGACGGATAGTTGATGCGGGCCGGTTTGCCTGGAGGAGCTCCCGCTTCAAGCTGCCACCATGTTCGGCAGTTGGCCACGCCCCCAAGCGCCTCCTTTTTAGTTCCTGACTTTAGGGTTAGCAAAGTTGAGCCTTCACAGCATGCTTTTGGCTGGTGGCATGGGGGTAAATGTATGAGCTCAGGCACCAAGTGGTTCACTTACAAAAAAATACAGACTTCAAATGAAGGTATTTTGTTTGTAAAAAGATATAGGACTTGTCAAGTGAAATGTTGAATACTGTTACAACATTAAGATGTTCTATGGTAAAAATTAATATGGAATCTAAAATTATAGACAGCTGAGGTAACAATGGTATTAGTAGCAGATGAGAACTTCAATATGCCTCGTGGACCAGGGCTTTAAGTGGACCGGGTCTTGCCAGTGCTCAGCACCAGCAGTTCTTAAAAGCAGGTGCTCAAACGGGTCCCTATCGGGCTGTCCATTATTGTCGACACCCTCAGGGTTGAGAAATAAATCTCAACTCTGCTGCAGTACCACTGGTCAAAGCCCTTGATGCAATTTCAAAGAGACTCGTTTTTGTTCTTTCAGTCTCATCATTTCAGAACCGAAGCATTTTTTATAGTATATACAACAAAGCCATAGTTGTTGTTTATTTATCTTATGCATCTAACACCAATTGAAAAAGCCAATAGTCCTGGCTTGTATAATGTTACTTGTTGTATCATATATCTGGATGCAATGACAGAAACAGCAAAATATCAGTCAGGTGGAGCGCTATGTTAAGCACAGATTTTTAGCTTATGTGTTTTTTTAACCATGGCCTTAATTACGTGAGGGACCACCCAGTTTTTTCATCCCCCTTATAGCACTGTTGAGGACCATCCATGTAACCAGTGTGTTAGATATGATCTTTGTTGGACTTGGCCCTTTTGGCAGGTTCACCCCGAAACTTTTTGCATTTGCCTAGCCTGTTTCTGTAACCTGGTGTTGGTGATTTTAGGCCTCTGCGCGCTTTTCCCTGTGGTCCAGTGTAAGTGCGTGCGCTCTCTGTGTATGTGTGGTGAGAGTGGCCTGCCCTCCCATAGTAATGCATGGGGAATATGTGTGACCATGGTAGTTCCTGATGTGTGGGGAGTGCAGGGTCGAGTTTGGTATGTGCGAACTCGTGTGAATAAATGCTGCACGATAATGTGCGTGGATTTATTGTGTCTAGTGTGGAAGTGCCATTTCTAGAAGTTGGCATGTCTGTGCAGAAAATGTGAATTGACTGTCTGGCTTGTGATTGGCTGGAGCTGGCTGGTGTGCCTGGCTCCAGGAGTCAGGATGGGTCTGCCCCGGTGGTGAATGGAGAGATCTGCATGTTGATGAGATGAGAGGAAGGAGTGCCCCTGGGACCTGAATAGGGCTGGGCCTTCCCTCCAGAATGCTGGCTCCACCCCCTGTGGTGTGTCTGATGTCCCTGACCCATCCTGTGAATAGGCAGAGGGGCTGAGCAAAACAAAGTGCTCAAGAACCAGTCGCATCTGGTTCGCTCCTTGCCTTCACCTTTGACAACAAAGGATTTTTGTGTATAAAAGAGGGGCTGTGACCCCAAGTAAATGTTCTTGCTTTCCAACTTGAATCTACCAGGGGCGTGCTGCTACTGGGGCCCAAGGGAAAGCTTGCCTCCCTAGGCCCTGCCCAGCCCCAGGATTCCTGAGGAATTTCCTTGTTGGGAGCTGCTTGCTCCATTTTTGCTGTCCAGGACTTCTTGGGACCCTGGTTGCTCCAGTTACCCTGTTGGACTGAGTTTTCTTTTGCCCCTAGCGCCTGGGAAGTGCTTTATTTTGAATTGCCCTGTTATTGAGGGAGCCTACCCCTCATTGCTGAATTTGCTAATGGCAGCGTGAGTGCCCACCCCGCTTATTTTCGATATTTGCAAGCAGGTGCCTACCCTGCATTTTGCCCGTGGTTATGGTGCTCATGTTCCTACTAGCGGGAGCCTACTCCACTCTATGGGGCTCGTATTTACTTTGTTCGGGCGCCCACCCCGATTATGGCCGCTTATTTGTTTATTTTAGCGGGTAACCACCCCACGATGTATTGCTGATCCAGAGAGAGCCTACCCCTCATTGTCCCCCGAGATCGAGTCGCCGTCCGCGGCCCGCCTGGTTGTGGGCAGGGCCACCGGACGAAAAGGGAAGTGGCGCTGCATGGTGTCATGGTGGGGCTCCCAGGTGGAGGAGAGAGCCCCGCAATGGCGCCAAGCGGATAGAAGGGAAAAGCGGCCAAATAATGGCCTCCCGTGGTCCGGGGCTCCTGTGAGTTGGGGAGAGCCCCGGGGCCGCCAGCAGGAAGCCGTACGAGTGTTGCGGGGCTCCCCTGTACTGGAGGGAGCCCTGGAAGAGGAGTAGCAGGAGTTGCGAGGGCTCCCTGCCTTATGTCCCGGTCCCGAGATGGGGGACCGGTCGAAGAAGGGCGCCGCCTCCGGAAAGAAGAGTCCTGCAGCGGCGGCCCGAAAGGAGAAGTCCCCTGCGCCGGACCCCGGTGAGTTAGGGCTGGGCAGGGGACACGGCCACATGTCGCCCCTCGAGGGAGCAGGGTCCATTTTTAAAGTCAGAGCGGCCCCGTGTGCTCCAACGGTAACGTGAGCACCTTGTTGTTTAGAGGGCCCAGAGGAGCTGACGTAGTTGCTGATCTTTAGAGCCCAAGTGGCTCCCCCATTTTCGGCCCCATTACCTCCCGACCGTGAAAGGCTTCCAGGGGGGCACAGCTATTACAAAGCACTAGTGTTTGGGGGCCAGTGCTGCCTCTAAGATGGGCGCATAATTAGTTTAGGAGCCAAGTGCTCCATGGGCATGGTTGTCTTTCAGAGCCTGAATGGCTCCAACACTGTACCTCGGTATTTCAGAGCCTAGAGGGCTCCAACCTGCGGCGCAGTTGTTCCTGAGGGCCAGTGAGAGCCTATGCCGCTGTTCATAGATCCCAGCTGCCCAGCAAGTAGTGGGCAGCTACACCGTTTAGGACTTTTCTTTTCAGGGGGCATGTCTTTGTGGATCTAGGAATGAGGCGCACTCCTTTGCCCTACCTTGGCCTTCCACAGCTGCGCAGCACTTAGTGCCAGCTTCAGCGTTTAGGCCCTGTTCTTGTTCTCAGCTGCCCAGAAATTTGTGGGCAGCTGCAACGTTTAGGTTTGCACCGGTGGTGCACCCCTGACTGGCGCTGCGTTGGCAGCACGCCCTGACGTTCTGGACACAAGGCATTTGAGCCCCTTCTTGGATGGCCAGTTGGCCAGGGAGGCTGGTATGTGGATAGGGCGCAAGAACTTAATGTGATTTATGTGCTCTAAATGTGGTGCTAGGAAATGTATTGTGTACAATATGTTTTGCGCACCCTGTATCTGATACCTCTAGAGATAGTTTTACCTATGGAGGTTTGTGTTAGTGAGATTGTACTTCACTGTGATTTACGCCCCTAGATGTGAGTTATACTTAGGAGGTAGGGTCTAATGTGTTTAGACTAGTGAGGTTAGCGCAGGATGTAATACGCGCCTGATATGACTGTACGTAATGTAGTTTATGTTACAGGTTGAAGTGGAGTACAGTGATTACCAGTAGTTACTAGTTGTAGGTTTATGATCTATTTTTTCTTGTACCAATTTCTGCTAAGTATTGATCCTGACAGTGGCCCACGTAGCCCTGTCCGGTATAAATAATAACTTGTGAATATTGCCCGTGCCAGTTGGCACAATGTATATTGTTTGATTACTATCTGATGTGTTTTGGAGAATACAAAAGTTATTTTTATATAACCTTGTGTGGACTTTCTTTTGTATTGTGCCTGGGATGTTGTGGCTGTGTACGAGCGCAAATGTGTTACACATTGCCTCCGGGATAAGCCTGTCTGCTTGTGCCAAGCTACCTAGGGGGTGAGCAGGGGTTATCTTTGGTGTGTAACTCCCTTGCCCTGACTAGAGTGGTGGTTTCTTCCTGGTTTTAGCGCAAGCCTTAGCCAACCAGAAATCCCAGTTCTAACAATCTTGGGTTGTATGTTGGAACCACGAGTTCCTCAACAATGACTATCTCAACAACGCAGTCGTTACAACCTAACCTCCGACCCCCTAAAAACTAACCCAAACCCCTTAAAACTACCTCAAACCCCACCACCCCCTACAAACTATCACATACCACTCCCACCTCCAAAAAACTAACCAACATCCCTCATTCCCTAAACACTACCCTGAACCCCCCACCTAAAAAATAACCCTAACTACTCTTATATGTCCTGCTCCTGTCCTTCGCTCCACTCTCCCTGCCCATCCCAAACTTAGACGACTTAGCCTTAATAATGCACATGCGTTGTTAAGGCCTAGTGGTTGTTCTAGCAAGTCATTGTTTGGCTTGCATGACTCCAGAACTCGTTTTTCCGGAGTTGTTGTTCAGGTTGTTTCCCATGATGTTGTTGCTGTCCTAATCTCTTCATCCAGAGCCTGACAATCTTGGAAACTTCTCAACATTTCTTGCAAATTGGTGATGGATCCATCAGAAGCAATGAGTTTGTAAAGCCAATGTTGTGCCCAAAAGCCCATGCCAAACCCAACCTCCTTTCTTCAGCTGAGCAAGGCCATGGTTGATTCCTCCAATCCTATACATACTTGTTGGGGCATACCCACCTCAATTTTTATCTGTTGTCTTCACATCAACACTTATGTAGGAGTGTTACAAAGAATGTGATGCAGTAGGACATCTGTAGATTGAAATAAAGTAGCAGCCAAGGGCTACTGGAGACAATGAATGACTGAATGAAAAGCCATTTGAAGAGCAGACACGTTCTTCAGGGAGTGTCCTGGGGCTAGAGAGAAAGGTCACCTGCAGACTAAAATATGAACCTTCAAACCACTTGCTGGTAAAGACAGGTTTTAAGCCTTTTCCTGAAATACGGATTCTCAGGGATAGTACGCAGTTCCAGATCGAGTGTGTTCCAAGCACTTGATCCGATATAAGAAAAGGATCTTCTTCCAATTCTGGCCCGGCATATTTTAGGGATGCTGGCTAGATGGTCATAGGTTGACCATAAAACCATGGTAGGGGTGTAAGCACAACTCCTCCGCCTCAGGTACACTGTTCCTTTCTCATGCTAGGCCTTATGAGCTAGGGCCTGTGTCTTAAAGAAAATCCACTTTTAATGGGCAGCCAGTGGAGGGATTTCAAACGCGAGGTGATATGGGTTCTAGGATCAAGATTAAGGATTAGTCTTGTTGCAGCATTCTGGAATACTTGCAGATGGCTCAGAAGATAGCCAGGCAAACCCAGAAAAGTATATTTCCATAGTCAAGCCTGGAAGTAATCAGGGCCTGGATTACCGTTTTCCTAGTTTTAAGTGATCGGAGAGGTAAAAATGTTTTCAAAGTTTGTATCAGCCCAAATCAAGTGCCAACCAGAGCCTGAATTTGGAGTTGAAAGGAAAGGGCACAGTCAATTTTGACTCCCAGATTTTTTACCAAGCTCTGATGAGTGGCAGGGAGAGGGACACTCTGAGGCAACCAAGGCCTCTAAACCTCAAGTGGGGTAAAGCCATAAAACACAATCTTCGTTTTACAGGGATTCAATTTTAGTTGGTTAATAGACAGCCAATTGAACACCTTAGTAATCAGGTTTTCATAACTCTTCTATCAAATTCTGCCCTTTATCACAAGAGAAAAGCAGCTGGTTATCGTTGGCGTATAATAGTACTTTAGCTCTCAATGCCTAAGCAAGAACTGCTAGAGGTGTAAGATAGCCATTGAATAATGTAGGGCTCAATGCCGAACCATGAGGTACTCCAACTTTTAAATCCCAAATTGGGGATGCAAGCAGGGGGATCCACACTTCTTGGCTTCTGTTGTCCAAAAAGAAGTCAATCACTTCATGGAAATGCCCTGTACCTAGGCCTTCCGCAGAAGCTTTTGAGGAAACTGCAGGTTGTTGAGAACGACGCAGCAAGATTGATTTATTCACTACCTAGGAATTCGCATGCAACCCCTTTGCTCCGGAAGTTGCATTGGCTGCCTGTTGGTTTCAGAGTGCAGTTCAAATGCCTCTGCGTGGCCCATAAAGCCATTTTTGGTAATGCCCCGGAATACATCAAACAACGTCTGAGGAAACACATTCCAGGCAGAGCCTTGCGCTTGAGTAAAGTCTCCAACTTGTTTCAACCCAGATTTAAGCTAAAATCCAAAGGGGCCAGAGCCCTGTCCGTACTTGTCCCGCAAATCTGGAACGAGTTACCAGCTAGCCTGAAGGAAGACTCGCAATTACTGTCTTTCAGGAAGAACTTGAAGACCTATCTGTTAAAAAAAATTACATCTACACCCTAATCTGAGCCAAGGGCATAGTGATTCAGGAGGCAGCAAGTTATGTACCTTTTCTGTGGAAGCGCTTAGAGACCAGTGGTGATTTGCGCTATAGAAAAACTTTTAAACATAACATAACATAACTTTAAAGACAGACCACCAATCCCAATGGAATGTAGACGGGCCAGCTGACTTTCATGGGGGACTGTATTGAAGGCCGCCTGTAAATCCAACATAATCATAACAGCCTTGCCCCTATTATCGAGCTTGTCTTTAATGTAATCAATTACTTCCAGCAAAGCTGTTTCAGTACTGCAGTTGGCTCTAAAACCCGACTGACTTGGATGCAGAATATTGTTACTTTTAAAGTAACCTGAAATATGGGGGTTAACTTGTTTTTCTCATAATTTTGAGAATGCGAGAAGAAGAGAGATCGGCCTATAGTTAGCTTGGATCTTAGGATCAGCTGACGGCTTTTTGAGTAGTGCCAGAATTTTGGCATGTTTCTATTTGGTATTCACCCGTCTGGAAGACAGTGATGCATTCAAAACTCTGTTTACAACGTGGTTAATAACCTGAACCACTTTAGCAAGTATCCTGGGTGGACAAGGATTGGATGGGGACCCAGCCTTCAGACACTTGATGGGCAGTAAAGATTTTTCCCTAGAAATGAGTGGCTAATTAAGGAAGGTAGGTGCCTCGGAAGTGGTCACGCTGGAGTAAGACACCTCACTAGAACAGTCAGCAGCCTGAGACACACTCCACAGGCTTGCTTGAATAGTGGTTATTTTATTGTGATAGTGCAGGGCCAGCTGGTCGCCCGAGTCGGTAGAGGGTTTTTGCCATCTATTAGCTGCATCTGGGTTCAGAAACGTTTTAACAATTTTGAAAATGTCTTTAGCTTATTTGTCTGATTCTTCAATTTTCTTCTCAGATAAAGATTTTTTCTCCAGACGGACCTTAGAGTAATAGTCTTGTAGTGCTGCCCTGTAGGTGCATTTGTCCATGAACCCTTTCTAAGGATGATTGGCACCTTGCATATCTGCAGCTAGGGCCTGGTAACGTCAGCATCCCCCCATTGCCCTCCACAGCTCAGGAGCAATTCAACATGCCATGTTGGCCCCCATACTCCAGCTCCCACCAGGCACAGCATGAAGGAGAGCACAGAGGTTATGGTTCTCAGCAGCAAGTCAAGATGGAAGAGAGTAACTAATGCAAGCAACATCCTTAGAGGGATAACCTGCATAACCCAAAATGTCAAGCTTTTTTGAGAGATTGCTTGTTAACATTTAGTAATGTTTGAATCCTCATATATTGCTCAAATTTCTAAAATACGCTTTTGATGCCCTTGATGGTTAAGCGCTAGTGGGACATTGGTTAACAATAATGGGCTGATTGATGAGAAAAACTTCACAGATACTGATCATACCAGCCAGATATTTAGGTCAATATCCCAGTGTGGCATTATCTGGTATACCACTGACATGGACGTATTGTTTAAGTCCATTCAAACTCTCCATAAACACACACCCCCCAACTTCCAAGCACATCGATAGCCCCAGATACCACAGTTTACCTGAGTTCCAAGCATCTTGCAGGTGCCACTACCAGTGCCAGTGCAAGTCATCAATATACTGTCCAGAAGCCAGCCATTCAATAGATAAAACCGTAGGTCCTGCAGATCAACCAGTGCCCTAGTCATGAGGGCAGTGAATTCAATTCCAAGGCGAACAGTGCAGGGGTCTCCAGCCACCAGAAGTCTCACTCCACATTGGAAAAAACCTTATCATTGTACACAAAATGAAAGCCAGTGAGACATCACCAAACAGCCAGAATATACTTGCCCACCCTTACCCTGGCATGTATTTCCTATGGAAGCCACCCCCCCCAGCGACAATCTTCCCAGCAGCAGCCAAAGCAGCCATCATTGATATCAGTCATTCATGGGTCACCCTCCCCTACGTTGGGTCTGAGTTGATACCTCACATAAATTGCCACAACTATTAATGCTCTCGATTTTACAGGTCCCACAATATCCACAAATCAGCCAAGAGTGTAGGAAAGCTGCAGAGGCCCCCGGGTCACTAGCTACAGGGACCGTCAACAGAGAACAGGAGCAGAGCAGCATTGGGAAGGGAAGGGTACTCCACACCCTTCCAGAGTTCTCAATGCTAGCCCGGGGACACCTCCAGAAATGCAGCTGTACCCGTGGTGAAGTCGAAACCTTTCCAGTGAAGTTTAGACCTGCACTGCCATCATGGAGGCCAATACACACATGCATGTGAGCCAAGCACGTCGTTTTTAGGGCTCGGCGACGTCACCACTTCGTCAGAAGTGGGGCGGAGCTGCGAGCCGTATTGTTAAGGGGTTTCTGGATCGTGCTTGAAAAATTCCTCAGTGCGCGAGATTTTTTCGTGGTGTTGTGTGCCATCTGCATGGGAATTGGTTCTCTTACATATGTTTTTTTTGTAAGGCTTCACACAATAGGCCCTAGGAATGTTGGTCTCTCTAGTTCCTGCATATTTGCGTGCCAGAACGCGCCTGAGATGCCATCAATTACCAATTACCAGATGTCAGGGTCCGTTCGCGCATTCACGACTCTGTAGTTTTCTTGAGCTGTGCCTGTGTGTGCGTGCATGCTGTCTCCCCTTCCAGGAGAATGACATAAATTTTCAATTAGCAGCTGTCAGAGGTGCCGGTAATTGAAGGCAGATGCTTTGTTTTTCAATGCTGCTTTAGTCGCACGTATTTATATATTTATTAACATGCCGGTTCTTAGTAAAGAACATGTCCAAGGTTAAGAAAAGTAGGTTATTGCAGTGAACTATTTAAATAATGGCAAACCCTTGTTTTTCAATGCTGCTTTAGTCGCACGTATTTATATATTTATTAACATGCCGGTTCTTAGTAAGGAACATGTCCAACGCTAAAAAAAGTAGGTTATTGCAGTGAACTATTTCAATAATGGCAAACCCTTGTTTTTCAATGCTGCTTTAGTCGTCCTAACAAGGTAATAATGTGTGCATGACCCCGCTCCCAGTCAATTCTAGGACCATTGTCAACCCGGCTGACTGAGATGACACTCTCTCTCTTCCCCCAGACAGGCGAGTCAGGCCAGCCTGCAAGCGCACCCATATACCCCAAGTAAGTCATGGTGGTGAATGTATGGTTGCCTGCCAGTATGACAGAGTCAGTGCAATTTATGTCTGATTTTGGCTTTTGCTGGTGTTTTTTAGATTGGGATCACTAACCTTCCAGCTTGTAGCGTCGAGCGCCAGGTAGGTGAGGACACTTGAGTTTCGGGCAAGGGCAGTGTAGTGTTCATGTTCTCCCCCCCACAATAGATTTTTGTGCTTTTTCATTACAGATTGGTCCTGAAGAGAACTACGCAAGAATGGTAGTTCGAAACGCGTAGACCCTGTTAATAGCCTAAAAATTTATAATTTAATCATCAACTAGGAAAGAGTGTATAGATTTCTAAAAATATTTGGCTTTTTGTCACTGGAGAGTTAATCCAGTCAATTTTTTCGAATCATTCATGTTTTGTCGTAAGTTTGTCTTGTTTGTAGTGGATTGAATGGTGTATGAGTGAAGAACGAATGTTGAGTAAATTGTATTTCACTGTAAATATTGTACAAGTTTGTTATCACTGTATACGATATTGGTTGTGCACTCCAGGTTTTTAATATTTGTATGAATTCATTGTAATATTATTTTGAAATAGAAGTGTTCAAATGAAAACGCATAAAGATTAAAACAAACGGAATTTATTTCTCTCAAACATATTGTTTCAATTGTATGTTTATTCAACTGATGCTTATTTGAAAAACTAGTGGCATTTGCAACTGTTTTTGGTTCTTAGTAAAGAACATGTCCAACGCTAAGAAAAGTTGTTTTTTGCAGTGAACTATTTCAATAATGGAAAACCGGTTCTTAGTAAAGAACATGTCCAAGGCTAAGAAAGTAGGTTTTTGCAGTGAACTATTTCAATAATGTCAAACCCTTGGTTACAGGACATAAGGATTATTATAGTGTGAGTGCAGAGTGCAGAGTGGTGAGTGCAGAGTGGTGAGTGCAGAGTGGTGAGTGCAGAGTGGTGAGTGCAGAGTAGTGAGTGCAGAGTAGTGAGTGCAGAATAGTGAGTGCAGAGTAGTGAGTGCAGAGTAGTGAGTAGTGAGTGCAGAGTAGTGAGTAGTGAGTGCAGAGTAGTGAGTAGTGAGTGCAAAGTAGTGCTGAGTAGTGAGTGCAGAGTGAGTGTGCAGAGTAGTGAGTGCAGAGTAGTGAGTAGTGAGTGCAGAGTAGTGAGTGCAGAGTAGTGAGTGCAGAGTAGTGAGTAGTGAGTGCAGAGTAGTGAGAAGTGAGTGCAGAGTAGTGAGAAGTGAGTAGTGAGTGCAGAGTAGTGAGTGCAGAGTAGTGAGTGCAGAGTAGTGAGTGCAGAGTAGTGAGTGCAGAGTAGTGAGTAGTGAGAAGTGAGTAGTGAGTGCAGAGTAGTGAGAAGTGAGTAGTGAGTGCAGAGTAGTGAGAAGTGAGTGCAGAGTAGTGAGTAGTGAGTAGCGAGTGCAGAGTAGTGAGTAGTGAGTAGTGAGTGCAGAGTAGTGAGTAGTGAGTAGTGAGTGCAGAGTAGTGAGAAGTGAGTGCAGAGTAGTGAGAAGTGAGTGCAGAGTAGTGAGTAGTGAGTGCAGAGTAGTGAGTAGTGAGTGCAGAGTAGTGAGAAGTGAGTAGTGAGTGCAGCGTAGTGAGAAGTGAGTAGTGAGTGCAGAGTAGTGAGAAGTGAGTAGTGAGTGCAGAGTACTGAGTGCAGAGTAGTGAGTGCAGAGTCGTGAGTAGTGAGTGCAGAGTAGTGAGTAGTGAGTGCAGAGTAGTGAGTAGTGAGTGCAGAGTAGTGAGTAGTGAGTAGTGAGTGCAGAGTAGTGAGTAGTGAGTGCAGAGTAGTGAGTAGTGAGTGCAGAGTAGTGAGTGCAGAGTAGTGAGTAGTGAGTGCAGAGTAGTGAGTAGTGAGTGCAGAGTAGTGAGTGCAGAGTAGTGAGTAGCGAGTGCAGAGTAGTGAGTATTGGGTGCAGAGTAGTGAGTGCAGAGTAGTGAGTGCAGAGTAGTGAGTAGTGAGTGCAGAGTAGTGAGTGCAGAGTAGTGAGTGCAGAGTAGTGAGTAGTGAGTGCAGAGTAGTGAGTAGTGAGTGCAGAGTAGTGAGCAGTGAGTGCAAAGTAGTGCTGAGTAGTGAGTGCAGAGTGAGTGTGCAGAGTAGTGAGTGCAGAGTAGGGAGTAGTGAGTGCAGAGTAAGTGTGCAGAGTAGTGAGTGCAGAGTAGTGAGTAGTGAGTGCAGAGTAGTGAGTAGTGAGTGCAGAGTAGTGAGTAGTGAGTGCAGAGTAGTGAGTAGTGAGTGCAGAGTAATGAGTAGTGAGTAGTGAGTGCAGAGTAGTGAGTAGTGAGTAGTGAGTGCAGAGTAGTGAGTAGTGAGTGCAGAGTAGTGAGTAGTGAGTGCAGAGTAGTGAGTGCAGAGTAGTGAGTAGTGAGTGCAGAGTAGTGAGTAGTGAGTAGTGAGTGCAGAGTAGTGAGTAGTGAGTGCAGAGTAGTGAGTAGTGAGTGCAGAGTAGTGAGTATTGAGTGCAGAGTAGTGAGTGCAGAGTAGTGAGTGCAGAGTAGTGAGTAGTGAGTGCAGAGTAGTGAGTGCAGAGTAGTGAGTGCAGAATAGTGAGTAGTGAGTGCAGAGTAGTGAGTAGTGAGTGCAGAGTAGTGAGTAGTGAGTGCAAAGTAGTGCTGAGTAGTGAGTGCAGAGTGAGTGTGCAGAGTAGTGAGTGCAGAGTAGGGAGTAGTGAGTGCAGAGTGAGTGTGCAGAGTAGTGAGTGCAGAGTAGTGAGTAGTGAGTGCAGAGTAGTGAGTAGTGAGTGCAGAGTAGTGAGTAGTGAGTGCAGAGTAGTGAGTGCAGAGTAGTGAGTGCAGAGTAGTGAGTAGTGAGTGCAGAGTAGTGAGTGCAGAGTAGTGAGTGCAGAGTAGTGAGTGCAGAGTGAGTGTGCAGAGTAGTGAGTAGTGAGTAGTGAGTGCAGAGTAGTGAGTGCAGAGTAGTGAGTGCAGAGTAGTGAGTGCAGAGTGAGTGTGCAGAGTAGTGAGTAGTGAGCAGTGAGTGCAGAGTAGTGATTGCAGAGTAGTGAGTGCAGAGTAGTGAGTGCAGAGTAGTGAGTGCAGAGTAGGGAGTGCAGAGTAGTGAGTGCAGAGTAGTGAGTAGTGAGTGCAGAGTAGTGAGTGCAGAGTAGTGAGTGCAGAGTAGTTAGTGCAGAGTAGTGAGTGCAGAGTGAGTGTGCAGAGTAGTGAGTAGTGAGTAGTGAGTGCAGAGTAGTGAGTGCAGAGTAGTGAGTGCAGAGTGGTGAGTGCAGAGTAGTGAGTGCAGAGTAGTGAGTGCAGAGTAGTGAGTGCAGAGTGAGTGTGCAGGGTAGTGAGTAGTGAGTGCAGAGTAGTGAGTGCAGAGTAGTGAGTGCAGAGTAGTGGGTGCAGAGTAGTGAGTGCAGAGTAGTGAGTAGTGAGTGCAGAGTAGTGAGTAGTGAGTAGTGAATAGTGAGTGCAGAGTAGTGTTTAGTGAGGGCAGAGTAGTGAGTAGTGAGTGCAGAGTAGTGAGTGCAGAGTAGTGAGTGGTGAGTGCAGAGTAGTGAGTGCAGAGTAGTGAGTGCAGAGTAGTGAGTAGTGAGTGCAGAGTGAGTGTGCAGAGTAGTGAGTAGTGAGTAGTGAGTGCAGAGTAGTGAGTAGTGAGTGCAGAGTAGTGAGTAGTGAGTGCAGAGTAGTGAGTAGTGAGTGCAGAGTGAGTGTGCAGAGTAGTGAGTAGTGAGTGCAGAGTAGTGAGTGCAGAGTAGTGAGTAGTGAGTGCAGAGTAGTGAGTGCAGAGTAGTGAGTGCAGAGTAGTGAGTAGTGAGTGCAGAGTAGTGAGTAGTGAGTGCAGAGTAGTGAGTAGTGAGTGCAGAGTGAGTGTGCACAGTAGTGAGTAGTGAGTAGTGAGTGCAGAGTAGTGAGTGCAGAGTAGTGAGTGCAGAGTAGTGAGTGCAGAGTAGTGAGTGCAGAGTAGTGAGTAGTGAGTGCAGAGTGAGTGTGCAGAGTAGTGAGTAGTGAGTAGTGAGTGCAGAGTAGTGAGGAGTGAGTGCAGAGTAGTGAGGAGTGAGTGCAGAGTAGTGAGGAGTGAGTGCAGAGTAGTGAGTGCAGAGTAGTGAGTGCAGAGTAGTGAGTAGTGAGTAGTGAGTGCAGAGTAGTGAGGAGTGAGTGCAGAGTAGTGAGTAGTGAGTACAGAGTAGTGAGTGCAGAGTAGTGAGTGCAGAGTAGTGAGGAGTGAGTACAGAGTAGTGAGTAGTGAGTGCAGAGTAGTGAGTAGTGAGTGCAGAGTAGTGAGTAGTGAGTTCAGAGTAGTGAGTGCAGAGTAGTGAGTAATGAGTGCAGAGTAGTGAGTAGTGAGTGCAGAGTAGTGAGTGCAGAGTAGTGAGTAGTGAGTGCAGAGTAGTGAGTGCAGAGTAGTGAGTAGTGAGTGCAGAGTAGTGAGTGCAGAGTAGTGAGTAGTGAGTGCAGAGTAGTGAGTGCAGAGTAGTGAGTGCAGAGTAGTGAGTGCAGAGTAGTGAGTAGTGAGTGCAGAGTAGTGAGTAGTGAGTGCAGAGTAGTGAGTGCAGAGTAGTGAGTGCAGAGTAGGCTCTCTGTCTGCGTCTAGTTGAAGTCTGCAGTTACCTTGAGTGCGAGTGAGCGAGATAGCTCAGCGGTTGATGCCCCTGCTGCTGAGATCTCTCTGTACCCTGCAGAGCACTGTGTGCACGTCCTCGAAGGCCAGCGACAAGTTAACATTTATGTTTGATGAAAGCAAGTGCAGTTTCAGAGTGCAGTTTCAGAGCGCATTTTCAGAGCGCATTTTCAGAGTGCAGTTTCAGAGTACAGTTTCAGAGTGCAGTTTCAGAGTGCAGATTCAGAGTGCAGATTCAGAGTGCAGATTCAGAGTGCAGATTCAGAGTGCAGATTCAGAGTGCAGAGTGAAGAGTGCAGATTGAGAGAGCAGAGTGCAGATTGAGAGTGCAGATTGAGAGTGCAGAGTGCAGGTTGAGAGTGCAGAGTGCAGGTTGAGAGTGCAGAGTGCAGGTTGAGAGTGCAGAGTGCAGATTGAGAGTGCAGATTGAGAATGCAGAGTGCAGATTGAGAATGCAGAGTGCAGATTGAGAATGCATAGTGCAGATTGAGAATGCAGAGTGCAGATTGCTCTCTCAACACCACACACTCGTCACCACTCACCACAACACACTCACCACCACACACTCACCCCCCCAGGCTCACCCCCACAGACTCACCACCACACACTCACCACTACACAGAAAACAACACACACAACAACATACCCCCAGCCATCAATGAATGCTTTCACGAGACACAAACACCAACAACCATCAATGTACGCTTTCACCAAAAACAAACACAACCATGCATCAGTGCCGCTAAACACTCATGCACACAACAAACAATGTCAGTAGTGAGTGCAGAGTAGTGAGTGCAGAGTAGTGAGTGCAGAGTAGTGAGTGCAGAGTAGTGAGTAGTGAGTGCAGAGTGAGTGTGCAGAGTAGTGAGTAGTGAGTAGTGAGTGCAGAGTAGTGAGGAGTGAGTGCAGAGTAGTGAGGAGTGAGTGCAGAGTAGTGAGGAGTGAGTGCAGAGTAGTGAGGAGTGAGTGCAGAGTAGTGAGTGCAGAGTAGTGAGTGCAGAGTAGTGAGTAGTGAGTAGTGAGTGCAGAGTAGTGAGGAGTGAGTGCAGAGTAGTGAGTAGTGAGTGCAGAGTAGTGAGTGCAGAGTAGTGAGTGCAGAGTAGTGAGGAGTGAGTGCAGAGTAGTGAGTAGTGAGTGCAGAGTAGTGAGTAGTGAGTGCAGAGTAGTGAGTAGTGAGTTCAGAGTAGTGAGTGCAGAGTTGTGAGTAATGAGTGCAGAGTAGTGAGTAGTGAGTGCAGAGTAGTGAGTGCAGAGTAGTGAGTAGTGAGTGCAGAGTAGTGAGTGCAGAGTAGTGAGTAGTGAGTGCAGAGTAGTGAGTGCAGAGTAGTGAGTAGTGAGTGCAGAGTAGTGAGTGCAGAGTAGTGAGTGCAGAGTAGTGAGTGCAGAGTAGTGAGTAGTGAGTGCAGAGTAGTGAGTAGTGAGTGCAGAGTAGTGAGTGCAGAGTAGTGAGTGCAGAGTAGGCTCTCTGTCTGCGTCTAGTTGAAGTCTGCAGTTACCTTGAGTGCGAGTGAGCGAGATAGCTCAGCGGTTGATGCCCCTGCTGCTGAGATCTCTCTGTACCCTGCAGAGCACTGTGTGCACGTCCTCGAAGGCCAGCGACAAGTTAACATTTATGTTTGATGAAAGCAAGTGCAGTTTCAGAGTGCAGTTTCAGAGCGCATTTTCAGAGCGCATTTTCAGAGTGCAGTTTCAGAGTACAGTTTCAGAGTGCAGTTTCAGAGTGCAGATTCAGAGTGCAGATTCAGAGTGCAGATTCAGAGTGCAGATTCAGAGTGCAGATTCAGAGTGCAGAGTGCAGAGTGCAGAGTGAAGAGTGCAGATTGAGAGAGCAGAGTGCAGATTGAGAGTGCAGAGTGCAGATTGAGAGTGCAGAGTGCAGGTTGAGAGTGCAGAGTGCAGGTTGAGAGTGCAGAGTGCAGGTTGAGAGTGCAGAGTGCAGGTTGAGAGTGCAGAGTGCAGATTGAGAGTGCAGATTGAGAATGCAGAGTGCAGATTGAGAATGCAGAGTGCAGATTGAGAATGCATAGTGCAGATTGAGAATGCAGAGTGCAGATTGCTCTCTCAACACCACACACTCGTCACCACTCACCACAACACACTCACCACCACACACTCACCCCCCCAGGCTCACCCCCACAGACTCACCACCACACACTCACCACTACACAGAAAACAACACACACAACAACATACCCCCAGCCATCAATGAATGCTTTCACGAGACACAAACACCAACAACCATCAATGTACGCTTTCACCAAAAACAAACACAACCATGCATCAGTGCCGCTAAACACTCATGCACACAACAAACACTGTCAGTGCAACTTTCACTAAACACACACACACACCAACAGCTGACAGTGCACCAGCCACTCTTTCAATTGGCACAATCATCAACAGCTGTCAGTGCACCCTTTCACCAACCACATGCATTACCATCCAGCTCTGTACGCTTGACAGCCACACTCACTAACAGCTCTTACTGCACGCTACCACCAGTCATACACACCTCAAGGCACCACTACACGCTTCCACCAAACACACACACCAACAGCCATCACTGCACAATTCCTACAGGCACACACATCCACCACCCATCAATGCACTCGCCAATTGATAACGCATCCACCAATTAATATTGTACCTATCGCACTATGCTGCACTTTACCTTTTAAAGATAATGCGTTAAAGTGCATCATGCCACCATTGATAACATTCCAATCCAACACACATATCTCCAACACACACCACATGCTTCCACTCCAAAACACATGCCTAAAACACATTGCCATTTACAAATGCCATTATCTCTAACTCAAACAAACCCGAGCCCTAATGCATTCGTAATGCTTGTTGTTTTCGGTAGCAGATTCAGAGTGACATTTTCTGTAATGTTGCTAATTTTGGCAGTCAGTTCAAATCTGCTTGGCTCGGTGGTGCAATGCTAGTGAAAAGTGTTGTTCCCACTAAACTCATAATTCTGATAGGTCCAGTAATTAATTCAGGGTGAGATATTTACCACTGGAAGTAAATGCCTCCTATTCCGAGCTTTTAAAAGAGAAATGTGAAACAACATGCAGAATCGGGTTTTAACATACCGAATTACTCGTGTTTTGCCTTTTTTCTAGGATCCCCCCCCCCAGTAAATGTCGGCATGTTTGACATGCTGGCATTGATCATGGGAAAACTGCAAGTAATTCTGATCCCAGTGCAAACAAGTGTTTGCACAGGGTTTGAAATGTAGCCCTTAACTCATAATGAGGGCCAAAGTCTTGCTCATGAACAGAGAGAGCTGCTGTAAATAATGAGAAGTAAAGAGGGAGGGTGGGAGCTGATGGAGAGTAGCCAGCCTGGGCATACAGCCAGCCAAGATTCTGAAGCAAAACATGCTGCATTCCTAGATTGTAGATATTACTAAATCAAAAAAGGCGTTTAGCCAATATTATTTCTGCGGATTGCTGGTTAGGCTGGAATGTAATGCTTAGCCTCTTGTTCTGTTCATACACAGCTTAATAATTATTCATTAAAAGCAACAGGGTAGCTACTGCTATGATTTTATATGCGCAGGTCCTCTACATATGGCCCTAATTATGGGTGGTCCGTCTTTTCTTTAATGTTGTATATGGTTCCAAACCTGACCTCCAGCGTGAACATGCTTTTCAAATTATGGTATTTTAAACTGATAGGACTGACTGACTGAAGTACTTATAAAGCGCTCGAATGCCGTGGCGTCTTGGCGCTGTAGTGACAGAGAGAGTGGTGAGAGCAGATCTTAATGCGGAGAGAAAAGCCAGGTTTTCAGTGCCTTTCTAAAACATAGTTTAGATTTTTGTGAGCGCAGTGCAGGGGGCAGAGAGTTCCATAGCCTGGAAGCTTGGTACGCAAAGGACCTGCCACCCCATCGCATTCTTCTTATTCTTGGCTGACATATTAAATCATGATTAGCTGATCTCAGCGTACGTGATGGCACATATCGAGGGAGGAGTTTGGGAAAATCATCTGGTCCCATATCGTACAGGGACTTGTGGACCAGACAGAGGGCTTTAAACTGCATTCTACATCTGACTGGAAGCCAGTGAAGTTCCTTGATGACTTTGGACGTTGGGTGGCGATAGGGTAAATTCAGCAAAACCCTGGCTGCGGCATTTTGAATTGCCTGCAGTTTGTTCAGTTGTTTTTCTCCTGTGCCCAAGTTGGAGGGATGTAGGGTAGAACTTTTCTAAGAATCTTGATGGTATAAAAACAGGTGGAGGTTACCTGGTTAATCTGCGCTTTGCAGGAAAGATCTTTATCCACCAGGAAGCCAAGATTCCTAACCTTATCTGCAGGCCTAGGACAGGAGCCCGCCTCCGAAGGCCACCAGAGGTTGCTCCAGATAGATGGTTTCTGACCGAACTCAATTATCTCGGTCTTGTCCGTGTTTAGTTTTAGAAAATCACAGCTCATCCAATTTTTTACACCGAGAAGGCAATTTTTAAAAAGCTCTGCAGTGGCTTCAATAGACTGAGATACTAACACTACAATTTGAGTGTCGTCGGCGTACGACACTAATTGCAGGCCGTGGGATTCAATTAAGGTAGATAAGGGGGTGACATATAGGTTAAACAAAGTGGGCGATAGCGCCGAGCCCTGAGGGACCCCACCTGGGAGGGAGAATTCGTCAGATTGAAGACCTTCCCAGTGCACTTGTTGAATTCGGGAGTCCGAAAAAGATGTTAGAAGGGTTAGAGCAGTGCCGGCGAAGCCTAGAGTTCTTAATCTGTTTAACAGAATTGAATGGCTCACGGTGTCGAACGCCGCTGTAAGATCTCATAAAATCAGGGCCGTTCTACCACCCTCGTCCATTGTCTTTCGAATGTTATCGGTTGCCAGGATCAAGGCAGACTCTGTTAAGTGGGAAGGGCAAAAGCCATGCTGAGAGGGGTCTAGGAGCTTGTTGAGATCAACATACCGCATCATTTCTTGGTTTATGGCTTTCTCCAGAATCTTGGCTGGCAGGGGTAGACAGGATATTGGTCGGTAATGCTTAAGTTCTGTAGGATCCAGCGAGTCCTTCTTAAGGATAGGCCGAATGCAGGCTTTCTTCCAGCTACTGGGGAAATCACCAGACGTGATAATATTGTTTATCAAAGGGGTCAGAACAGCTGCCACCGTCTGTGGAATCATGTGCAATACACGTGGCGGGCAGGGATCTAACGGGGACCCTGACTTCATCTGTGTGGTAATAGAGGGAAACAAGAGTAGCTGGAACCAGTCAGGGGGGCAATATCATTATTATCGATAGGTGTATTTAGTGCAGAGGAGCTAAGATCATCGTAAACTGTCTGAACCTTTTGTTGGAAGAAGGTCGCAATGTTAGTCACAAAGTTTTGGTCAGGACGAAAGACAGTGTCGCGAGGGCTCTTAGTCAGATGAGTGACAGTTTTAAATAGTTCTCTGGCAGTGTTGGAAGCTGCCTGGATTTTATTTGTAAAATAGGCCTGAACTATTGCTGTCTTATATTCCTGCAGGGCTTTGGTGTATATTAATTTATTTGGAGCACTATAGTCCAAACGCCACAACCGCTCAAGTCGTCGGCATTTCAGTTTTATGTGTTTCACCTCTGCGGAATACCACAGCGCAGTCACAGATCGTCTTCTGGCTTTTTTTTATTTCTACAGGAGCCAGCTGATCGACTGCCTGACTGATCCAATTTCGGAATTTGATCGCTCCCTTGTTAGTGTTACCGGTCTCGAGAGCAGGGGGATCCTTTGCGAGTAGGTCAGCCAAGAGGGCAGGTTCAAGTTTGTTCCAAGGACGTGTTATTTCAGGAAGTGTGAGGCCTCTTCGATGATTTGACAGGTTATTCAGAGGTATGTTAAAGAAGATAGCACTATGATCAGACCAGGGAACTGCTTGTTTCGAGATAGCTTTCATATGGCCATTGTTAGTAAAAATGCCATCAAGGGTATGTCCTGCAGTATGAGTGGGGTTTGAGATTAGTTGGGTCATGCCGAAGCTAAGAAAAATGTCAATTAGAGTGATCGAGTCAGAGTCATTGTTTGCTTCTAAATGAAAATTAAAATCGCCCAGGATGGTATAAGTGGTGGAGTCAGACGTAGATTCTAGAAAAGTGTGTAGTGCTCTAATAAACGGCGCTCTCAAACCAGGGGGGCGATACACAAGCAGGCCTGCAAATATTAGGCAGTTATTATCTTTCATTTTAAAGCTCATGGCTTCTGCTTCTAGACCCTGTTCGAGTAGAGAGAATACCTTTAAATGGGATTTATAAATAATCCCAATACCACCACCCACTGCTCCTAGTCTATTTACAAATTCTACAAGGTATCCTTCTGGAACTGCATCATTCCAGTCTGGTCCTGAAGCGTCAGATGCCCATGTTTCTGTTAGGTGTATACTGACTGAAGGAAGCATGCTACTTCTCACGAACTGAACATTGACATAGCACAGCAATGGAAACAAGCTTTGTTTCTGACTATTGTGACATAAGTTCAGTGCATATCATAATTTACAAAATGATCTCCTCAGCATGGTGGATAAGTAAAGGACCACATTTAGGGGCCGATTAGGATGGAGGATTTTCCGCCTCCTCCGGGCCGGCGGAAGCCACCTCCGGCCCGGAGGAGGCGGAAAATCCTCTGCGGAGTCACCAAAGACCCACCGCCGCATTACGATGGCTGGTGGGTCTTGGTTTCTGTCCGCTGCTTTTCCGCCGCGGTCGGATTACAACCGCGGCGGAAAAGCTCTCATTTGGCTGGCAGTGTCTATCAGACACCGCCAGCCAAATTAGGATGCATTTTTAAACATGCTTTTCCGCGGCGGTTTTTCCGCCGTGGAAAAGCATGTGTACTTTTATATTTTGGGGGCCCGTTGCGGGCCCCCAGGGTGTAGGCGGGTGGGGGGTGCACATGGGGGGTACCTATGGTACCCCCCAGTATTTACATGCACAAAGCGGCAGGCACCGCGCGGTGCCTTCCGCTTTGTGCATGTAAATGTAAAACATGCACTTTTAACATTGCGGCGGGTGCTGCTTGAAGCAGCACCCGCCGCAATGTTAAATATCCAGGATGTGACCGCCAGGGTGGCGGTCACATCCTAATTTGCACGGAGGGACCGCCGCAGCCCATGCGGACGGTCCCTCCACCTCTGGGATGGCGGACGGACGCAAGTCCGTCCGCCATCCTAATCGGCCCCTAAATATACAGAATTATAGATATGTTTCTGTCAATAAGGGTGATATGTTGTACTGAAGGGGCAGAGAAGGCTTGTGTGAGAGGTTCATTATGCAGGCAATATGGGGTTCATTTTGGTAATTTCAAGTTACAAAATGTATGCTAATTACCTGAATTATGCAATAACGCCACACCATGTAACAAGACTTCAGTTCAGTGAGAAATCATACCTCCCGATGTAGGGAAACAAAGGCCATATGTATCAAAAAAGAGTTTTGCGATCTTCAAATTGCGATTTTTAGTGAATAGCAATTAACGAATCGCAAAATGCAATGTATGTAGGATTTGCTATAAAGTTTGCGAATCCTACATATTCCTTATTTGTGAATCGCAAATTGAGATTTGCAATTAAGGAATACTTTCCCATTCATTCTTATGGGCTAGGAGGCCCATAGGAATGAATGGGAAGACATTCTCAATTTGGGATTAAAAATTAGAGAATCGCAAATTGCAAATGCAATTTCAAGGTTGCAAGGGTGCCAAAAGGACACCCTGTTGCACCCCTGAAATATGCATGTGTACACATTGTGCGCATATACTTGCCCTAAGGGCATGTATGTGCGACATAGTTTACTTTTGAAAAATCAAAAAAGTGATTTTTAAAGAAAATCGCAAATTACCATCAACTTTAAGTTGGTGGTAATTTACAATTCCCTAAGGCCAAATAGCAAACTTCTGGTGCTTTCAGAATTGCATTTAAGGAATTGCGATTTGCAATTCCTTTATTGCATTCGCAAAATAGAGAATCGCAAATTTTGCAATTCTCTGTTTTGCGATGGCCTTTTGGAATGATACATCACAAAAGGCTTTTTCCAATTCGCAAACGGGCGATTCTGAGTATCGGCCCGTTTACAAACGGGAAAAAGGCTTGATACATATGGCCCAAGTCGTCACAAATGCAAGCGCCCTCTTCCAACATGGGAGGCATTTTTTTTAATGCAGATGGTTAACACAAGGATTTCAGGTAGATTTTTTACCCGGGTGGACAGTTTGCATGCTTTTTGAGCACCAAACTACAAATCTGAATGTGTGTGCCGTCAATCCTAATGTGGGCGGCAGTTCCTTTAACCCAAGCAGTCAATTCAAACATCTCTGGTAGATTTTTACCTGAGAAGAGTGTTGGGTAATCTTTGAGCACCAAACTTCAAATCCAAAATTAGTGGCAGTGATTTGAAAGCAAGGGATGGGGAAATCACCTCAAGATTACATTTACGAGGTGACGTTTTACCCGAGTGTGCTGTTGAGGTGATATATGAGTGTGATTTTTAAAAAAAAAAATAGGAAAACAGTTCCATGGAGACTGAGAGAGTTCTGCACATACAGTAGAGACTTATTCTTACTATCCTGATGACTCCTACCTCTCCTTTGTTCAGTCCTTGGTTATTTGGTATCTTGATTTTAGAGAGAAAGCATGACTCTTTGTTTTCTGGACTCTTCAAGTTTTCGGGGGAAAAAAGTAAGTTGAAGGCAGCACTTTGGAAAAATGTGTTGTTTTGTCAGAGGGCATGTACCACTATTTGTGTTTTTTTTTGGTTTGCATCATCGTTGGTAGTAAGTGGTCCATGTGGCAATAACGTTTTTAGAGAGATAAATGTACTTTTTGGACAATGGAGGTTTGGGGTTAAATATACTTTTTCTCCAGTTTCATGTGTGTTGTTCCACATTGGAGGAAACCAACTCATGGAAAAGAGATTTTAAGGAAAGACAATTTTAAGGAAATACAAAAGCAATGAAAATTAAAGGAAACTTTTTAAAGGAAATATAATTTTAAAGAAACATCTAAAATCACACAAGATCTCACATTTGGGTGAAGGTTACGGGCAGTGAGGGTATTGTTGGGTTCAGGGGTGGGTGATGTTTAGAGGTGATGAGGGTTTTTAAGGGTTTCTAGAATTTAGGATGAGTGGAGTTAGGTATGGTGAGTGCTTTTTAAGATCAGGTATGGAGGAGATTACAGGTGGTGAGGGGGTTTTAGGGTTCATGGATGGGTGACTTCTAGGGGTGTTGATGTTTTTCAGGTTTTACAGATGGTTGGATTAGGGCTGGTGAGTGTTTCTAAGGTTCAGTAATGGGTAGTGTTTTGGAGTGATGAAGGGTCTTAGAGTTCTGGAATCGGTGGAGAATATGGTGGTCTGGGGTTTTAAGGGTTCGGGGATAGGTGGAGTTTACACTTACAAAGAGTTTTTGGGTTTCAAGGATGAGGAGTATGGAGTTGCATAGGATTTGAAGGGCTCAAAGATGGGTGGGTTTTGATATAGAATGGGTTTTCAAGGATCAGGAATGGGTGGTGTTTAGGAGAAGTGAGGGGGTTTTAGGTTAAGAGGTGGGGAGAGTCTAGGAGTAGAAAGTGCTTTAAAGGTTCACAGATGAGTGGAGTTTAGGTGTGGTGAGGGTTTTTAGGGTTCAGGTATGGGTGTATTTTAGGGTTAGATAGAGATGTTAGGGTTCTGGGATTGGTGGAGTTTAGGGGTCAGGAGTAGGCGTAGTTTTTTTGTGGGGAAGCAGAACGTGAAAAAAGAGGCCAACTCGCACTCTTTGATTGAATATAAAACAACCTTAAGAGGACGTGCACACGCATGGATGGTTTTGCAATCCTTCACAAGGCTGGAGCAAGCAGTTTACCTGGGCCTTGCTTCCCCCCCCCCATTTAAAATCAAAGTACTTGAAGCTGCGCATGGGGCAATTGCCAACAAATGCCGATCAACCTGACTGGAGGACCCCGGGCCCAAAGGATTGTAACTTGTGTGGCGCAGCTGTTCACGACTTTATGCACCTGATATGCATCTGCCCGGTGCTAGAGTGCGAACGCCGGAATTTACTGAGGTGGAAGTTCAATGAAAAAGGCATTCGCACCTGTCGCTCAGCAATACTAAAAACTTTGGACTCAGTTAATCCACAATTCATTTGTCAAATAATCAAATTTGTAACCAATTTTGAGAATTTATTGAAAGGATAATATAGGTTACATTCATAGTTCAGCAAATTCCGCGTGGTTTTAAAACAATGTTTTTAACATGTGGTATCAATAGTTTACATCTAACCTTTTATAGTATGTGAAGGAAATGCATTTTATGTTCAGGAACATTGTAATGTTTTTAATTAACTATACAATAAATAATTTTCATTCTATTTGTGGGGAGGCAGTTTTAGTGGGCACAGATGGATGGTGCTTAAGGGTGGTGAGTGTTCAGCAAATTACAATCATCCAAAGTAATTGTTTGATAATGTAAAATATATAAATTTGAACTATTGTTCCTTGACATAAAGGACTGAAATAATTTACTTCTACAAAAATGTTCTAAAAGTAAGGCATGCAACCATTTCATTTACACCTTAAAAAGTAAGTATACAGAAGAAAATGTCAGAAAAAAGGCATTCTATAAATTGGTTTCAATGCAATAGTAAATGCCATTCAACGTGAAAAAAATGCCCATTAAACAGTTTAGATGAAATATTTTTTCAGAAGTCACATACAACCCCCTGTAGAGAAACCGTCAATAATTGTATTAATTTATTTGATTTTTCTTGGCCCCCCAACCATACCTTCCATAGCATCCTATTGGCCCCGAAGAGGTGCCAACATTAATTATATTCATCCATTTATTCAATTGGTGACTGCCTCCCTTGCCTCACATAGTCCCCATGGGCTCTGGAGGGGCGCCAGCAATAATGTTATTAATGTATGTGATTTTGTCTGCCCCCTCCCATTTTGTCACCTCTGTTGTGTCCTCATGGGCCCTGGAAGCACACAAGCCATTATTTTATCCTGAATTTCCTGCCTCCCAAGGTCCTTGAAGGGACATCAGCAACTGTTTAATTCATTTATTTGATTATTCCCTGAAGCCCCTGCTTCTCCTATAGATCCCAAGGACCTTTAAGGAACACCAGAAAATGATTTAATTTTTGATTATTTGATTTTTCCATGCAACCCACTGCCTCAAAAAGGCTTTGGAGGGACATCAGCAACTACCCTCCTTTGCCTCCCACAGGGGTCCCAATGGCCTTGGAGGGATACTAGAAAACATTTATTCATTTTTTCCCTGCACCTCCTGACACTCAAGGTTCTTTAATAGTTATAGTGTTTCCCAGTTAAAGGGACAAGTTGATTACTATAATGAATATGGGATACTTTGCAGATGCACAGACAGGTGTTACTCCCCTGAGTACATGATGCTGCTATACAGACCGGGAAAAACAAAAAAGAAAAAGGAGGGAAAACCAGGAGGTGATAGGAAACTAGTGTCCTAATGCTGAAGAAAATTGTTAAGCTCTGAATACTTCAATGACACATTGAAAATACAAATTTAAGAGTTGATAAAATGATACACCCTGGGGGAATAATGCTGTGTAAGGAATAAAGTATACCTAATCATACGTACAACTGTAAAATTTAAATGCTAATAAAAACTTATTTCAAAAAAAGATTCTTTAATGTACTTCTGTGAATATTTTATTAATTTGTTTGGTTTTTTGATGCATCCCTTTGCTTTCATGGACAGCCCATATGCCCTGAAGGGACCCAAACTAACCTTTCCCTGTGTAGGTTCATGAGAAAAATATTGGGTTTCTTTGGTTAATGCATGAAGATGATGACTCCAGTTGCATTACATTGGCTAGATTCAGATTGCCTAGCTTTCACTGAATTGGTTGCATGCAGGTGCAAAAAACATCTCACACGGTATTGAGATGGAAAGAAGTCTGTGAACTAACTGACAGTGACACCTGAGTCCTCCTTTGCTAAGTGCTTTTGTTCATGTTAAGTAACCAGTGAGAAAAGGTGGAAGCCTGTTGGCACCACTAGCAACAAACCACCATCATAGCTGCAGCACCTTCCTTGGGCATGAAGAGTCTAGAGGAGGATCACTCCTGCATCAGTGGCACTATCACCAAAATCTAAGCCCATGTTTCTCAGTGCTTCAGTGACTGCAGTCTTGTAGATGAATCAGAAATGGAATTGTCTCAGCATAAAACTGAATCATCACAAGACAGTTAATAAAACGAGTCACAGCTAGCAAAACATATTTTGGAAATAGGAGCAGAACATGAGGTTGAACTTCCTGCTGAGCAGGATGTTGTTTAGACTTCTTCCCTTATTGGATCCATCCTCCTGATCTCCAGCAAGTAAAATAAGAACACTCCCATCTTCTCCACTCCCCCTTCCAATTATCTGGACATGGACTGGACCCTGTCCAAATCCGAGAGCCGCACAAAAGGCTAGGGAAAAGGAAGGTTCTAGAAAGCCTTGTAATTGAGGAAGGTGATGATAAGCCACTGATCATCAGTGTGTAGAATGGCACAGAGGAAGTACATCTCACCTCTATTCAACCTGCTTAGAGGCATGTGGTTTCAATAATACTGCCTGCTTCCACATTTGCAGGACTCCAGAAACCTGCGGACCCTACCTCAAAAGCAAAACCACCTAGTGTCACCTCCAGTTCTTCAGACTTTTACACAATAAGAAAGTTCTCCTCCCCAGTTTGGAAATTCAATCTTAGCCCTTGAGGACCACATTGCTGAGTGCTCTATTTGCTGCAAGAATGTCCATTGCAGTAAGCCAGGTGGGTATTATTAGAGGCCATCTGTCCCATTTGAAAAAACAGCACGCAATAATATGGGAAGAGCATCTTACAACATAGTTGTTGGTGGTGAGAGAGAAAAAGCAGCTGAAGAAATAGAAGTTCATAAGAAGAAAATGCCAGCAGGAGCATTACTCAAAGCAGCCTTCTGAGTCTCCACAATAGTGTGCAGTCATCACCGGGGCAACCTCTGTATGACTCAAGGGACAGAGAAATAGAGGAACTTTCCCACCAAAGCATGCAGGCAGCCTAGTTGCTGCTGGTACCAGTAGGTCATTAGTGGTAATAGTAGCACAATGAAAACAGCCTACTATTACAGCTATGTTTACCAAGGAGTCCCTATATCATGAAAACCATGAAATAGTTTGTTTATGCAACAGAAAGATGGCTAAAATGTTAGCAATTGACCTCCTCCCTTTTTTGTGGAAGGAGAGGGCATTCTGGAATGTGTGCAGGCCCTCTGACCTGAGAAGGTTCACAGTTGGACCTATTTGTTTACAGTTGCTGTGCCAGCATTGAATCATGAAGTGCTACAGTTGGCCGGTAACACTATGAAGCACTGTGCTTTTTAGTCCATCAACCTAACGGCAGACACACCGACCAGTTGTCAAGCAACAGATTACATGTGCATCACTACACACTGGATCTTTTTCCAGGGAGTTATATAAAGGCTAGCTGCTGGTCTCAACGCTGATGAGGAAGATGCACTCATGTTAGTCATTCATTCAAAGCGCTGAATCAGTTGAGGATCATTAAGGGTGTTAATAAACTAAATGTAAAAGCACTCATAAAGGAGGTGTCAACATGTCAAAACTCAGCATACTACATGTTGCAAACTCTTTTTCACAGTGCAAGCCTATCAACTATTATGTATTTAAAAAAAGATGGGATGCAACTGCCAACTCTATGACAATGAAGGTGCACAAATGGAGTTTTGTGGAGTGCCTGATGCAAATGCTACTTCCTTTCAAAATTCTGACACAGGAAGTCAACTAAGAGGATAGTGCTCTGAGTCAAGCAATCCCATTGTTGCATGCAGAATTATTTGCAAAAGATAGAACCACCATTTAGCAATGTCAATGAAGAAGCAGATTCTTTGGTACATAGCTTAATTATTCACTTGAACACTAATCAAAGACTACAAAAAGAGATTGTGTCCTCCAAAGAGTACATCTGTGCTATGATACTGGATCCACCATCCAAAAAAGCGCTGACCACTTTTATTATTTTCGCAGAAGTGGGTGTATCTATTTACAAGACTTGGATTGATGTCAAAATGAGCAATCAAGCAGAAGAATGAGTGTAAATTGGAGGCCAAGGCAGGCGTTCTGAAGTTTAGCCTTCAACCTCCAAAAAGGACAGTGTTGGCTCAGAGTCTTTTCAGCAGCAACCACACCATCACCAGCTACTAAAACCACAGCAACAACAGGTTCACATTCACTGCCAACCTCTGCAATGGGTTGGTCTTATATGGCTGGACATAAGCAAGTTCAGAGGCACGGGCAAAACAGGCACCGCAAGTGGCAGTACAATTGACAATTCAGAAGATGCACCAAGACTATCTGGAGTGGTGTGCCTGGATCAAGACTCATTAACTTAATGGTTTGAGAAGAAGGAACAGTGGCCAGAGTTCAGCAGGCTGATAATAAAGGCCCATATTTACTAAAATTTGACACAGTGCAACGCAACAAGACTGCTTGGCTTCATTGCATCATAAAGAAAGGGCAGGAATGTGTCGTAATTACTAACATATAGCACATTCCTTTTTATCTCACTGCGCTGACACAATTGTGGCTGCCAAGTGCCAATGCAGGCTCCCTTGGGGCATGGAGCAATGGTGCCTGCATTACAGCTAGGATTGTTTTTGTACAAGAAGAGACGACTTCCTGCACAAAAGCAATCCCCAGTGGAATCGGAAATAATGGCCAGAAATAAACATATTTCTACTTGTTACGCCTCACCCGGGTAGGTGTAGCAATTTGATGAATTTCCAGGTTTACTAATCTTAGTAAATCTGGGAAAGTGCCAAAAAACATAGGTGGTTGCTTGGGAACACCTACTCTGTACCCATGGAATGCTTTCAGACACAGAGTAAAGCAAGGCAGCGACTTGCACTGCCTTGCGTTACTCCAGATCTACTACCCCACACAAAGTGGCTCGGAGTTGCATAGTAAATCTTACTTAAACACTTGTGTTGCCTTGAGTGATGCAAGGTCAACGCAAGCCCTTGCTAAATCTGGGCCAAAATCTACTATAGCCAGTAGTCAGTGTGCATTTAGAGCATGTGTTTAGTGCAGCTGGCCAGTAGTCACAGTCAGAAAGATAAGCCTCTTACTACAAATTGTGGAGAGATTGACAATAATGAAAATGAAGAAACACTTCATGCCAAACAATTGGTTGGTTGGTTGATAGCTTTATTTCGATATGCAGGTATCATAAAAGCATTACAAAATATATAAAAACAGCACATCGTCAAAGACTGTACATTTAAAAACAAAACAGATAAAAGGTAGCAATAAAATCAGTAGTAAATTATTTAAAGGTATATTACATAGATAAGGACAGTCTTTTTAAACGGATCAACCAAGCCCATTTTAGAAATTTGGATACAGCACAAACTACCCGAGAGGATGTATCAGATAGTAAAATCCGTAGAGCCACCAGGTGCTGGCGAGTACCCAATTGTCTGCAAAGTGGTTTCAACCAGTGGGATCTTGGACGGGCGTAATCTGGACATTCAAAAAGGAAGTGGATCACAGTTTCAGGCCTATTAGTACATAGGGCGCAGTAGCGTGATGCCTGCGCAGGCATGTTCCATCTAGAGAGGAGGTCGGCTAGAGGTAATGTACCTAGTCTAAATTTTATGAAAAGACCCCGGTCCATAGGTGCCGTAATTATGTCCAGATAAGGCTCAAGGGCAACATCGTCTTTTATTTGCAAAAAAGCTGCGGTGGAATTGCAGTGATGCTGATTGCTGATGAGCTTAGCAGAGACCCATTCCCAGTATAGTTTTTTTAGGGTCGCCTTCGGGCGGGCACAATGGGTGGACCAGCACGACCCCAAGCCTAGGTCCCCTAAAAGATTGTTAATGTCCCTAAGCCATTTGATCTTGTTCCGGCCGTCCAAGCCCATCACCTGTGACAGCCCGCCTGCGGCATATGATTTTAATTCCGGAACCCTCCACAGACGAGCCCAAAGGAGAAGAGGCCGTAAGCGGGCCTGGTCCTTGATTGCTTTGCAACCCGTATCCAAAAGCACAGGAACTGTCGGGGTGCTCATCGGGATGGCTAAGAGGTCTTTTAGAAATTTATTCTCAGCCTTGGTCAAAGCCTCCACGTTACCTAAGCCCCAAAGCTCAGCCCCATAAAGTGATGCGGTTACTGCTCTGGCTTTGTAAATGTCTATTATTGGAGCTACACATTGTTTAGATGAATTATTGTACTCCTTCAGCAGAGCTACCCCCACCCTTTTGTGACTGATGGTCATTTTGTTTATATGGGGAGTCCAGCTCATGACATCACTCATTCGAATTCCCAAGTAGTCAAATTCTGACACTCTTTCAAGAGGGATGGAGTTCAGAATGGGAGGGCGGCGAAGCTTACGGGGTGGGTGCATAATTAGATATTTGGTCTTATCCACGTTGATGACAAGTCCTCTTTGTGTACAAAAGTCCTGGAAGCGGTTCAAAAGCTTCTGGAAGCCCTGGGGAGTTTTGGAAATGAGGAGGGTGTCGTCGGCAAACAACAGGGTTGGAATCCTAACGCCCCCCAAAGAGGGAGCGTCTGCTGGTTCACCAAGCAGGTGCTCTACCACCCCATTCACATACAGGGAAAATAAGGTGGGAGCTAGTACACAGCCTTGCCGGACGCCCCTAACGACCGGGATCCTATCGGTCTTTTCCCCATTCAGTCCCCATCGCACCTGAGCATAGTTGTCATTATGCAGTTTGATGAGGAGCATTAAGATGTAAGGGGGCATCCCAAGACCATACAACACCCTCCAGAGTTCCTCCCTAGGAACCAGGTCAAAGGCAGTCTTCAGGTCTATAAAGGGCAAGTAAAGACTGCCCTTGCCCAGCTCCACCACCTTCCAATAAAGTAACAGGAGTCTAAAGACTTGCTCGATAGTTCCTGTACCTGAACGATAACCAGCTTGCATATCAGACAATGTATGGTTGTCATCCGCCCACTGGAGAATCCTCCCTAAGATAGCTTTACCCGCCAATTTCTGGGTTGAATCAATGAGGCTTATTGGCCTATAATTCCCCGGTGAATCTCGACAACCCTTTTTAAAGATTGGGACTACCTCTGCCCCTTTCCAAGACTCAGGCACAGAACCTACCTCGAGGATCGCATTAAGGAGGCCAGAGATCAACACCCCCCATTCGCCCGGGTAGGCTCGGAGAAGGTCCCCTGGCAGCCCATCTGGACCAGCTGCTTTTAATGGTGTTAAAGATGTAATCAAATTAGTGACCTCCCGTGCGGAAAAGAGGTCAGTGCCTCTGTCCACGGGTGAAGGGGGGAGGAGAAAAGGGTCATTTAGTGTGCCTTCTACGGCAGAATAAAGGGCCTTAAAATGGCTAAACCACGCCTGGGCAGTGATGGTGCAGGTCCTCAAGGTGTCATCTGGGCGGTTTCTACTATCCACCAGGTCCCAGAACCCTTTGGCGTCTCTCCCTCGACTGGCGACCAGGAGGTCCTGCCAAAAACTATCCTCCCATTCCTTTTTGGCATTTTTTAAACAGTGTGAGTAAAGCCTTCTGGCCTCCCTAGTCCTAGTTTGTGATTTGGATTTAACCGCTTCGACAAGCAATGTCTTTGCTTCCCTGCAATTATGATTAAACCAGCCCTGTCTGGCCCGGGGACGTAGTTTCTTCCCGTTGGGGCTGGCTGGGACAGTAAACAGATTGGATAGCGCCTGAGTTAGATTACAAAACCTGTCGGACACCCCCGCCACCCCACCCTCAAGAGAATCAGAGTTATCTAGGGCTGCCGCTAGAAGCTGTGTAATGGAGGATGTTATCTCAACTGAGAGCGACAGCCTTGCCCACTTTAGCCGTCGTCCACAGTTAGAGACAAATGACAGGTCCGAAGCGATGGCACATGAGGTTCCATTCACTATACCTTCTAACCACCAAGGAGTCATGGCAAGAGAGAGCAGGTTGTGATCGCTCTCAACGGAGGGTATAATCTCCATGTCTTTGACCGAATTCCATAGGTTGACGTCAAGCAGAATATAATCGATTCTTGACGTATGGCCGGGCCTGTTGAATGTATGTGCGCCCTTTTTATCCGAAATAGTCCTACCATTAAGGGCCCTCAGGTCAAACTCCATTGATAGGGAATTTACCTGGAGCACCACTTCCGTCCATCTTCTAATAGGGCTGATCTCTAAAGCCGGTATCCCCCTCCTGTAATCAATATCCTCTTGTTCTTGTGTAACATCTGAGCCGAGAGGCTCAAATGTGCAATTGAGGTCACCCGCTACCAGGGTACAGGACTTGTAGGGAGAGGATCGGAGCAGGGCCTCAAGGCGGGTTATAGTAGGGGATTCTCTGCCCCCCTTGGTGCCTCGTACATAAATGTTATAGATGTTTAGGATAACACGGCCCTTGGGGGATTTTAAGATGATATTAAGGAGATCCGGACACTTTGTATCGTGCTCTTCCACCCTACAATTAAGTGAGGAGGCTACCCAAACAAGGAGGCCTCCCGAGGGACGGCCCCTACCAGTCTCCGAGTGTACAGCTGGTATATGGTGGGATGAATAACCTGCCTTATGAGGGGGCTCCCTACTCCAGGTTTCCTGGAACAGACATATGGAGTACTCCTCCACAAGTGCGTTCCAGTCGGGCAGGGCCAATTTCCTGTCCATACCAGCCACATTCCAACTGAGAACCCTAACAAGTGGGTCCGCCACAGCCGCAATGCTACTGGGCTCGACAGGGCCCTCCGTGACTGTGTCTCCCGAGGTAGGACAGACAATGGCAGGCTCGATTTGGATCCTCGCCACCCCTAGTTCCCCTATATCGCCTGGGGCGACCTGCTCCCCTGGGGTAGGGAATGGGTCAATCATAACGCTCCTCAAAAGTCAAGAAACAACTGTGGACGATGAGAGCAACTGTCCTGCCATGTGTGGTGAGCAATTATCCAATTTAGGGCTTACTCTACTTTCCTGACTAATGCATACATCAACAACAGAGTTTTCAGATAGGCCTTCTTTTAAAAAAAAAAGCATACACACACACACACACACATTTATATTCACTGAAAAAAACAAAGATTACAGGGATGTTATAGTTATGCTCAGATTTCACTCGTACAAAACCAGTGCAAATTCAACAGTTATAGTTACCTGAGCTAAATATGGGCATTATTACGAGTCTGGCGTTCCCTGGTGGTGTCAAGGACGCTCAGAATATGCTAGTGGTGCTGCTGCTCTCTGCAAAGCAATACCTCCCAGATCATAAATTATCATTGGTTACAGAGCCGGGATCTGCACAAGTCTCCCTGCTCAGGTTCTACCAATGAACTTGTTCTTACTCTGGTGCATTTTTTCAGAAAGTATGGATCCCCATATTAAGTAAAACACAACTTATTTAATAAATACTCTTACACTGAGCCTTTGTCAGATTCGTTATCTTTCCTATTGCTTTTTTTCAAAGATGCTGTATCATACATCTGTATATGGACAATTTACACACTTAACAGTAACACAAATAAGAGACACGCTTCACTGTGACAACGTGCAAATAATAAGTGAAAGTTCACAAATTAAACAGGTAAATATTGATATATGGAAATGTCTCTTACACATAAACGATCCATAAACCTAGGGTCATGTCTTTTTACAGTACACATATATGACATATATTCATAAGTGCTTTGTTCCTCTTACTTTTGGAAGATTGAACCAGATGCCTTTTTAGAGTAGCCTGTGTCCTACTCTTGTTTATTGTTAGGACTAAATACCCTTGCGTCCTCACACATTGTTGTATACTGACACTATTTTAAGGTCCTAATATGGTCAGAGCTTTGAATAAATAGATTGTTTTGGCGCCCTTACTCACGCTTTCTGTGGGGTGCCTCATGTGCACCAATTAATTGTTCGTATAGTGTTGTATAAATTATTTGTATTGTGTTTTTACCTGTAAATAATATGATGCGTTTTAAAGTTTTGTGCTTTCATGACTGTTTTATATAGCAGCCGAATAAAGCTTTCCTTGACTTGTTCGTTTGGGCTCTTGACCTTGTTGTGGGATGCACCAGTGCATTTTGACCTTAGTGAGTGGACCTTGGTGGTAGATGTATGAAGTCTTCTTCAGGGAACGTGTTCTTCTTGTGGAGGAATGGAGGTTTCTTCGGGTATATTTTAGTTTCTGCATGAAAGGCTGTCTTCCATGGTATACACAATAGGCATTGCGCCTTTCTTTCCTGTCTTTTAGCTTGGAATCGATCCGGTGTGTCTTTGCGAGCGTTGCCTGTCTCGCTCCTTATTTCCGCAGTCCTGCTTCTCGACTGCTGCAGCACCACCATGCATATTTTTAGTTTCCCAACTGCCTGCCTCCTATGGCAGTTTGCACCATGATGAAAAAGCTGGTGGTGGGGAAACAAAGGGGGCCCTAGAAGGCCCCCTTTGCCTCATGTAGGTAGGTGCATGCATGGGGGGCACATGTTGTGGCCCCCTGTGTGCAAGCACCGCCCCATTTCCAGCATGGCATGGGCTTTACAGTCCATGCCGTGCTGGAACACTCTGTGGTGGTCTCACTGAGGGGCAGTATTAAAGGCTCATTGAGCCTTTTTACTGCAGCACCCCAGGACCGTCATGCTGCCCAAACACTAGGCATTTGAGTTTGGAATTGCAGGGCCGGGCGGTAGTGATCTGCCCTTCTCCCACACCGCCAAACTCACAATAAGGCTCTATAACTTAGGCCCCTGCATTGCTTATGACCTCACACATTACATTATTGATGACACCATTGATGACATTATACAGTGCTTGTGACTGTTTTCTAAAAGTTACCGAGTGTTAAACATATATAGTACGGTAAGTGTCTGAGAGTGACTGAGTGCCTGTATGGGTGCGTGTTAGGGTGTTCCAGTGGCAGTAAATGGTGAATGAGAGGGTACATGAGTGGCTCTATTGGTGACTGAGCAGGTACATAAGAGTATGTATGGGTGAGTGAGAGAGTAAATGAATGGCTGCATAGGTGCATGCATGGATGTGTCAGTGGGTGTATGGGTGAGTGAGTGAGTGGGTGTGTGAGTGGCGGTATGGTTGAGTGAACTGATGTGTGACTGGCTGTATGGGTAAGTGACTGTGAGAGAGCCAATGTTAGTGACTGTATTGGTGATTGAGTACATGTGTTAGTATATGTATGAGAAAGTGAGTGGGTATGTGAGTAACTGTATGGGTGAGTGAGTAGGTATGTGAGAAGCTGTGTGAGAGACTGATTCAGTGTGTGAGGGGCTGTATGGGTGTATGAGTGGGGGTGTAAGTGTTTGTATGTCTGTGTAACTGGATGTTTGAGTGGCTCTCTTGATCAGTGAGTGGGTGCAAAAGTGGCTGTATATTTATTGATACATTTTTATATATAGCAAACTTTACCCAGAGGTGTCAGAGTGCTTTATAATTCAGCAAAGTAAATTACATTAGGAATGAGAGTAGCATGGAAGTAGGTAAAACTACTTATAGGTACAGCAGTTACACTTTTTGAGAGTTACAGATTAACACGTTACAGATTCACTCAAGATTACATAACAAGAAAAGGTGGTGCGATTAGGGTTATAAAAGCACAGAATACATATTTACAAAATTGAGACGGAGGGTCGTAGCAGCTCTTATGAGTGTTATGTGGCAAACAGTGTCATGACCTCGGATGAGAGGGCATGTGCCTGGTGAGAAGCTGGGTGGGGCAAATTATTGATTGAAGTGTCTTTGAAAGAGAAGAGTTTTAAGAACTGTTTAAAAATCTGGAGAGAGGCAGTGGTCCAAAGGTTTGGAGGTAGCAAGTTCCAAATCCTAGTCACATTATCTGAGAAGGAGTACACCATAAGTCTTTCCCTTTTTAAAGTTGGTGGTTTGAGCAGTACATTTTCATAGTTGTGTGAAGATCTGAAGCCACCTGATATTTTGAGTTTGTTGGACAGTTAGTAAGTGGTGGAAGTGTATATGGTTTATGGGCGAATCAGGAATCTTGTATATTGACCAAGCTTCAATGGGAAGCCATCTAAGAGCAATCAGTATGGGTGCAATATGTCCATTTGTTTTGGACCCATAGACGAAATGTGCCACTGAATGGATGATGGATTTTAGAGGGGATAGGTGGGTTTTGGGGAGGCCAGTAAGGAGAAAATTACAGTAGTCCAGTCTGTAGAGTACCAAAGATAAAACCCGAGTTTGCAGGTCCTGCTCAGGAATGAAACGCGGAATCCCCCAGAGAAGGCGCAGTTGGTAGTGTGCGTTCTTGTCCATGGTGTTGATTTGGGAATGTAAGTTGAGTCTTTTGTTCAGGATGACACCTAGGGATTTGGCACTGTCAACGAAGGTAGGTTTGTTGTCAAGAATGTTCAGAATATCCATCCATGATTGAACAGGAGGTGGAGAGTTTGAGGTTGAGAGAAGAAGGAATTCAGTTTTAGAGGGATTCAGAATTAGATGATGAAATGTCATGTCAAGCAATCTTGGACGGTGTTGAGGGTGGTGTTGAGGATTAAAATGTGGTGTGCCTAGGAGACCTTTAGGTAGAGTTGGGTGTCATCAGCATAGAGGTGAAAATGGATCACAGACTTTTTAGAAGGTTTCCCAGAGGTTCCATGTAAAGCTTGAAAAAGGTAGGCGCTAGGCTCATGTCTTGAGGGATGCCTTCATCCACAGCCTTTTATGTAGGGAGACAGTTTGCTATTTTGGTTCTATAGATGATGTAATCAGTGATGTCATTTGAGATGTCATGAGTGATGTCATCCGTGGTGTCACTGACCATGTCATGAGTGATGTTATATGTGAGGTTATAAGCAGTGCATTGCGGGGGTGTACATTATAGTTATCTCAGGTAACTATGACTGCTGAATTTTGCTGGTTTTGTATGAATGAAAGCTGAGCCTAACTATAAGGTCCCTGTGGCCTTTGTTTTTTTCTGTGAATTTCCAAGGTTTTTAAAATTATATTTCCTAACTAGATTGTTCCTGTAACCTTTGTTTTTTCAGTTAATTTCTAAGTTTTTTTAATATGAATTCTTAAATTTAACATCCCTGTAACCTTTGTTTTTTTCAGTGAAATTATAAGGTTTTTAATTTTATTCCCTAACTAGTAGAAAAAGGAGTTGTGGCCTCCCATGATCACTCAGCAGTCCCGCTGTGTGGGACTTCCTGGAGTTAACAGGAGAGGTTCTTGGCCCCCGAGGATTCTCAGCATCCGATGGGACTTCATCCCCCAACAAGTAGTGCACCAGGAGGCACACTTGCAGAGTGGTGGAAAAGGGGGCGGGGCCTACCACGCGCTCTCAGAAATTCCGCTGTGTGGGGCTTACTGAAGGTAACAGAAGGGGTTGTTGGCCCCCAAAGATCATCAGCAGTCATAGGGACTTCATCCTCAACATGTTGTGCACCAGGAAGCCCCTTTGCAGAGTAGTTGCAAAAGGGGGCTGGGCCTCCTGCGACTTCCCCTAGGGCCGGAGTTCATTTAAAAAAATGTTTTCATTATTTTTAATAGGTGTAGGGGCCATACAGATCCCCTACCCTGGCCTATTTCTGCCCCGGGGACCCATTCCCGAGGGCCTGGCCTTTTTGGAGGCTGACCATGCGGCTCCCCCTCCCTGGGCCAATTTCGGCCCAAGGACACCATCTCTGCGGCACCAGGAATCTTTAGGCACCCAGTGATCTGTGCTGAGGACCACAGGGGAGGCCCCAAAACCCACTCGGTCCCTGTCAGCTCCCTGCCTCCTGCGGGAGCCAGCATTGCTGTGACAGACAAGTGGCTGCCGAAAGGCAGCAGCCTGTCTGTCAAAGCACTGTTTTCATCTGTTTCTCTGCACGCATAGAACAGATCAAAACTCTGCTTTCTACATGTTGGAACTGTTTGACAGCTCCCACTTACCGAAAGCAGTGCCATATTTGCTTTTGCTTTGTGGGAGGTGTCAGCTCCCACCAAGCAAATACAAACAGCTACCTCCCAAGGGTGGGCACCTCGGGCGGTAGCAGGAGCTGGCCCTGGGGGGTGGTGGACTCCAGGGCCCTCCATGGCTCCACAAGGGGGGATGCAGGGCCCCCCTCCATCATAGCAGTGAGCCCTGGGGAGGTAGTGGTCCCTGGGGCTGGGAGTCCACGATGGACCCCCTACGTTGACATATCTCAGCCCCGGGGTTGTGTCAGTCCCCAGGGCTGCAGGAGGCCATGTGGGTCCCCGACATTCATTTTATAATTAGCCCTGGGGAGATGGTGTCCCAAGGGCTGCTGGGGAGTCTGTATGCCTCCCCACCATTCATTTTAAGTTTAGCCCAGGGGAGGTGGTTGTCCCCGGGGCATGGCCGGGACATACATATTCTTAAGTGCCACATTAGGTAGCAGTCTCTGGTGCTGCATGTGGCCTCGCAGGCCCCCCCAACATTCATTTATTTACTTATTCACCCTGGGGAGGTGGTGGTCCCTGGGGCGTGGGCAGGCAAGTGGGCCCGCCAGCATACATCATAAACAATTCCCCAGGAAGGTGGCAGTCCCCAGGACTTTGATAACTCTATAGGGGGTGTACATCCCTTCCTATTTGTAAGGTATGTCCCCGGTCCTGGCCCACCCGGGGGGCTTTATTAAAAACAAGCGCGGGAGAATAAACTTGTTTTTTTTACATTTATTTTTCCTGTGAATTCACGGATATTTCAAATTTGTGGCATTTAAAAAAATGCTTTTCTGGCCTTGTGGTGCCCTTCTTGGGCCCCAGGACCAACTTTAGGGGATCAGAATATTCCTTCCATGTCCCCTTCTCTTTTTGTAATGTTTTTTTTGTGGGACTCAGCTGACCGAGTCCCAAAATGGCTGCTAACACTTCCTGGTTGAAGTGTTAGCAGCCAATCAGAGCTCAGCATTGCCCTGCATGAGTTTGTTATTTTTCATGAAGTAGTCGCAGCCACAGGTATAACAAACTATATTTTCTTAAATTTCACAAAAAACGACTGAACAGGTTTACACCAAATATTAGAAAGCACAAGCTGCGGATCAAAAGCTAGCTTTCTGCCAAATTTGGTGTAATTACGTCCAGCACTTCCGGCTGTAGACATGTTCAAAGGTCGTATTGGAATTAACAAGGGAAACACACATTTTTACCCCCCACCCCTTTTTTCTCTGTCCCCGCTAGATGGATTGCCTCAAAACTTTCCACGCGCAAAATAAATCACTGGCACACTTTTGTGGGAAAATTTCATGAATACCCTCTTAAAAGCCTAAAATAAACTGTTCTACACAGGCATAAAATGACAGTCCTAATGGTTTCAATAAGGCACATTTCATGTCAAGACCGGAGGATAGCATTATGCATAACCTTTTATTGCCACTCCAAACTGCTATTGGTCGGTCCTGGGATCCAAGAGAGACACCACAAGGCCAAAAAAAAGCATTTTTTTAATAAAAAATTGCCACAAATTCGAAATATCCGTGAATTTGCAGGAAAATATATTTGAAAAAACAAGCGCAGGCTCCCTGCTTGTGTTTAATTAAGCCCCCCAGGTGGAACAGGTCTGAGGGCTATTGAAAAGCCTCACCTGTTGACTTTGACAAGCATTCTGTGTCTGATTCACAAAGGTCTCCACACTCGTGCTGGACGCCCCAAAGTCACAGGCAGAATCTACACAATGAGAAATCTCATTGCGGCTATTCTACCCAGTCAGGCAGTCTGTAAATACCAGTGCAAAACAGTTGAGATTTTGATGAAAAAACGATGGGGTATATTATCAAGGGGTTTTATCTCCGCTTTTTGGCTTTAAAAGCCAAGAAAGCGGAGATAAAATTATCTCCCTATTACCAAGCTGTCGCTAACACCAGTTAGCGACAGCTAATAGGAGATAGCGACCATCATGGGCCCCACTTTGCATGTCAGTGATATTTATCACTAATGATATGCAGAGTGGGCGTGCCAAGATGTTAGCGACTGGAAACAGTCGCTAACATCGCTATCTCCTATTACCAACTTTTGGAGATATTTGCGCTAAGGGCGAATATCTCCAAAAGCTAACACCTGCCCTGAGCAGTTCTTAGCCATGTTATCCAATGGGAGGTGGATAACATGGCTAAGAGCATTTGCTCGATAATGCATGAATATCGCTGACTTTTCAGCGATATTCATGCATTGCGGGCGTTTTTTATCGCATTTGCGATAAACCTTGCTAATAGCAAGGTTTATCTGCGATAAAAATCGCCGATGTGCGGCGATAATTTTTGTCTCTAAACAAGTTAGAGACAAAAATTATCGCTAGTTGTTGATAATATACCCCGATATTCTTACTATTGAACAAAGTTGCCTAGCAAACTATTGGGACCCAACACACATACAACAATGTCAGCACTAGATGCACTTGAACAAGACCAAACCTTCCCTCATTTAATACATTTGGATACATAGGCGGCCACTTCTAGCTGCATGTGATGATACTTGTAAGGCAACTGTGCTGCCCATGGTAATCCTTTGGTCCCAAAGGGCACTCTTATGATGAGTCTGAATGTGGTATAAACTTTTCCTTGTTGTTTGACAAACAGTTGATGCTGATAACGAATGAAACATGATTAAGTCAATTTATTACAAAAGTTGTCAAATTATTGCCACTTTAAATCTCGTTTCTCCTTTGTGAAGGTGTCTGCCACATTTTCTCTGGTTTTCCTCCCAAAATCTTTTGTTTGTAATTGTAACACCCAGCAGCAAAAGTGTTCTGAGTGGGGACACACTGTCTTGAGTGTAACCATTCGCTTTATAAATGGTTTTATTATTATTATTATTATTAGTGAGTTGTACTCATCCACTGCTAACTTGAGGGGACTATTTTTCTTCATCATTCCACACTGCTTTGGAGTGCAAGTTTCCTTGCTCGCTCCCCTGATTTTTCCGCTGTCCTCCTTCCCTGTGCATTCTTTTTACACTCCATCCTACCCTTCTTCTTGTTCTCCCATCCTGCTCTTTGTTTTAAATGTTTTTGTGTATTTATTCATTCTCAATGGCCAACTAGCTGCAAAGTGGTAACGGGCCAATTGCTTAATTTTGTTGAATTTGAATTTAAAGTATTTATATAGCGCAGCGTACACCATGCGGTTTCTTGGCGCTTATAAGTACAGGCATAGATGGAAACATATAAAAGGACCGCTAAGCTGAAATGGGAGAGGAATTACAGATGAAAAGCTTGAGAAAAGAGGAAGGTTTTAAGTAGCTTACGAAAAGGAAGATACTGGGTGGAGGATCTGAGGTGAATGGGAAGGGAGTTCCAAAACACCGGGCCAGGGAAGAAAATTTAGCTCCACCCCATTTCTTGCGTTTGAAACGTGGTACAGTGAGTAAGCAGAGGGAAGATGAGCGCAATTCTCTGCAGGGCACGTAAGGCTGTACCGCCGAGGAGATGAAGCCGGGAGCGAGACCCAAACGGGCCAAGAAAGTCATGCATCCCAGTTTGAATAATGCTCGCTCACGAACCGGGAGCCAATGGAGTTCCTTTAGCAGAGGAGTGACACGGTGAAATCTAGGGAGAGAGTAAACTAGACGGGCCGCCTGGTTTTGTACCAATTGCAATCTCCGTAGACTATAAGCCGGGATGCCGTTATAAAGGGCATTCCCGTAGTCTAGACGGGAGATGACCAGAGCGGACAAGATAAGTTTACGTGCAGAAAAGGAAAAGAAACGGGAAACAGTGCGGATAGTATGAAGAGTTAGGAAACAAGCGGAGACAACAGACCCGATCTGAGAATGGAGAGTGAGATGGTCATTGAGTTTAATGCCCAGAGTTTTAACGGAAGAAGAAGGAGAGGGAGGGGAACCCAAAGAAGGAGGCCAAAACAAAGAATTCCAGGGGCTGGATGAACCCCCCGTCAAGACTAGCTCAGTCTTGTCCGGGTTCAGTTTAAGATGATTATGATTCATCCAGTCCCTGATGAAGGACATCACCGAGTGAAAGTTGGAGACAGAGTGAGAGGAAGAGGAAAGATTAAAGATGAGCTGGAGGTCATCGGCATAATTATAGACGGTGACCTCCAGCTTCTGAAGAGCAAAAATCAAGGGGGCAATATATAAATTAAACAGAAGAGGGGAAAGAGAAGAACCCTGGGGGACCCCACATGAGATCGGAAGAGGGGTAGAGGAGAAGTCTCCCAACTGAACCGCCTGGGTGCCGTCTCTCAGAAAAGAGGAGAGCCAGACAAGGGCTGTCCCACCGATACCCGCCGCCCTGACGCGGGAAAGAAGAATGGAATGATCCACCGTGTCAAAGGCGGCGGAAAGGTCCAGGAGGATCAGCGCCTGTGGTTGGTCAGAGTCTAGGCCCTCTCTCAGATTATCCAAGACCGACACCACAACAGCCTCAGTGGAGTGTCAGGCCCGAAAGCCGGCTTGGCAGGGTGCTAACCCCCCATTCTCCTCCACAAATGTGTTGAAAACTGCGGTGACGTGGCGTTCCAGCACCTTGCCCAGAAAAGGTAGCAAAGAAATGGGGCGATAATTAGTTGGGGAGGAGGGGTCAGCCCCTGGCTTCTTCAAGATGGGAACAATGGTAGCCGCTTTCAAAAGTTTTCACTTTTATTACCCGTACGTTAAAATTCTAATGTATGCCATGTTAAATCGACAATTACAAATGAGAAAATTATCCGACAATTCACATGTGTGAATGTGCTATGACAAATGCATACATTGTACATTTGCAGCAAAAGTTGAACAGGACTTCTTTAATAGAAAACCTATTGTAAGATTGCTGGCCATGCATGATTTTGTGTCATGATCACATGCAAATGGAAATGAAAAACGGAATGGCGAAGCCAATAGCTCAGCTTTTAAGAGCTGAAACCTTTTGGTTTTGCGAGTGCTTCGTTTTTTTGTGTGAACAAGGGATAATTTTATTGAGCAGATATGGAAAGCGCACAGAATACCTTTGGCCCTATTGATTGTTTTGCCTTTCCATCTTTCATCAGGCAAGTGCAACCTGTCGTGCCCCATCACAAAGACTTTCGGTCAGCAATTAACTATGTGCAGTAAAACAAAAAGGTAAGCATGCTAATCATTTTACAGCCTGTGAGAAATTGGGTTGTTGGTTGACACAATCTCTGTCTGGATGAACCATAAAAAACAATAAATTAACCTGTGCTTAACCCTCTGGTAGCTTTGCACAAAAGCAATCAGGCTTAATTTAGAAGCATTGATTAATGTATTTTTACGGGTGGGCAGACTTCTCAGAGTTTCACTCTGCAGAATTCCGTTGATCTACATGAAAATTCTGTGAGATTCTGCAGAGTTACGCGCATGGCGGAAAACGGTAAGTCACTGATTGCTAGCCCCAGAACTTGTTCCGTGCTTAAAAGTCAGCACCAATGGCACCACACAGTGCACCAGAGAGCGGTGCTTCTCGAGTTGATCTTGCTGCTGCACAAGTAGATTGTCTACTCGAGCAGCAGTTTTCCCACCGCGAATGGTCATGACCCACCAGCATTGAAAAAATATCCCGGGGCCGTCCTAGCACCCAAAAATCATTCTAGGGGATGCCAAGAGGCGGCATCGTCATCAGGGAACCACTGGACGAAGTCACAGTGAAGATTTCTTTCTTCAGATGAAGTCTTTTTTTGGAAGTTGAAAATCTCCAGAGGGATAAGGAGGGAGGCTGTAGCTGACGAGAGTTCCAATAGGTCATATACCCTTTGGGCGAAAAACTACTGTACAGGATTTGATGCTGCAGTGAAGAATGTAGTGGGATCCAGGTCAACCAGTGATGCAGCTGGGTTCTCAGAGCAGTTTTTGGCCAGAATTCCTCTAAGTTCCAAGTTTTGGCTTTTGGTTATCTTGGTACCATTAGCACCACCAACAAGGCTCTCGGAAAGGAGGGGCACTGCTTTGAATTGGGACTCACTCAGGATGGGTCCACGTGCATGTTCACGATGGGTGAAGCCTTTCCTGTCCCTGAGGCTTTGATCAGGAGGCCAGCCAACTAGCCCTTGGAGTCACTCTACTAGTCCTGGGTGCAAGCAGTTGAAGAGGGCTCAAGCAGCAGGGGAGCCATCTAAGGGTTCAATACAGACTCCAGGCAGCAATGTAGTCCTTCCAGGTGCAGCAATATAGTTTGTGAAGTACACAGCAGTCCACAACAGCAGGCATTCCTCTGAGAGTCCTTCCACAGGACCAGAGGGTGAACTGAAGAGAGGGTCTGAGGGACCTATTTTTAGACCTGGTGTCTTCTTTAAAAGAGAAGGGAATAGATAGTTAAGAGAATTTCCTTTGAAGTGCTTAAAGTTTTCTGCTTTCCCTGCCCTGGCGCCAAGCTGGGTGCATTAAAAATGCAGTGTTGACAAGTCCTTTGTGTGTAGGCAATCAGTTGCAAGTGGGGCTGCGCCCAGCAAGGCTCTCAATCTCTGTCAGTTGATGGCCCATCCAGGCACATGTAATCCCTCTAATGTGTTGCTGTCTGGGAGGAATAGATTAAGTTCAATTGCCAACTACACCTAGGTATGTCACTCCAGAACAGGCTTCAGGCACTGGATAGTTTAGGTAGGAAAATACAAACTTTCTAAAAGTGGCATTTTCAAAATTGTAACTTAAAATGTGGCTTTTCCATTAAAGAGGATTTTAATTCCAATTCCTAAGACACCAAACATAAATGTATACATGTTCCCAATCAAAGGTTTGCACTGTTGAAATGTAATAATACAATCCAATGTTAGACTATGCGAGATGTAGGCCTTGCAGTAGAGAAAAAGAGGTTAGGAGTTTTTCACCACCAGGACATGTAAAACTTAAACGTTGATGCACAACCTTTTCATTACAACACACTCTGATCTATGGGCTACCTAGGGCTCACATTAGGGGTGACTGGGCATATGGTATACCGCTCCACAAGGGAATTATAAGTAAATTAAATATGTCAATCAGGTGTAAGCCAATTTTACCATGTTAAAGGAGGAGGGCACCAGCACTTTAGCATTGGTTAGCAGTGGTAAAGAGCACAGAGTCTAAGAGCCAACAAAAACAAATGTCTGTAAAAAGTAGAGGATAAAAGCAAACTCCAAGGCTGGCAAGTCTAACTCAGCCTATTATGGCAAAATGTCCAAAACAGCAGAAGCGGGTTCTGTTATTAAAACAATAACAATGTTTCAGTCTAATAGCTTCCCAGGTGATCTGCGTGATGGTTTCCCACTGTGCATATTTAATTCTCTGTTGGCCAGCATACATGCTAAAATACCCCTGACAGCTCATAATGTATGCTCATGTTTTTATATCTTCTTACACAGATTACATTTTAGGCTGAATACAAATATTCTGACTATTAGCTTAAGTGAAAAGCCCTAACAGGCAACGCACAACATTTTGTATGTTTGAACAACTCTACAATTAGCTCAGAACCCCCCCATGCCATCCACTAGAGGGGGCTGTTACAAACTTCCACATCAATGTCGGATGTCCAGAGGGGTTTCCACCGCTTTTAGCTATTTGTAGTCCAATCATATATAAAATCCTTTCACTGTAGCACCCTGGAAGAATATGCTGACCATGAAAGAGTTAAGTGTTAGGAATGTCAGGACAAGCATTATGATCTACTTAAATTGGTACTACACATGTATTTCAAACAGAATCCTATTTAGGCCCCCATTCTAGGGGTCTCATCATAATGAGGTGGTAATACAGCACTGGAAATCACTAACACCACAGGGTTCAGGTTCTTATGGATGCAACATTAATGCATGTTTACTAGTTATGCAGGGCAGATTTGAGAACAAAAGCTGGGGAACCGGGTTCGAGTCTCTGCAGGGAGGCGTAACATCCTGTGATTCTGGGAAAATCACTTAATCTCCCTGTGCCTAACAACATGAATATATCTGTAACACAAATGGTGCTCATTTAAAGCGCTCTGATACCTTCAAGTCTAGTATGCGCCATATAAATCTTGAGGAAAATAATATAGTAATAACACACATGATTCCCTATTCAGATCAAAAATCTTGGTATTTTTCAGATTTTCATGAACTAATTCACCAGGTTTTACCTGAAAATACTTTTAATGAAACAAAATCTGGTCTGTGCAGTAATTACCACACAAGTTGTGATTCCACTTCAAATACAAATTCCCATGTTGCGCAATTGTACTTCTCAATATTGACAAAAAAGATATTGACACAATTTGGGCAGCATGTAAGTGTGCAGGGCATTAGGGGTGGCAGATTTACTATTTTCTCTCCAAGTGAAACCAAGTTGATAATATATTTGTACTCTGGGGGATCATATTTACTATACCCACTCTATGATAAACAAAATTGTGAAAAATATTGGACTCAGGGGTGGGGAGGGGATTTGATTTACTCTTCCTACTCCAAACTACAACACTGGGGAAAATGTTGCCTCTGGGGAGTCAGATTTAGAAAGCATTGGACTCTCAAGTGGTCAGATTTACTATTTCCACTACAAACTAAGCAGCATGGGTAACGTGTTGGACTCTGTGTGGGAGGTGGGGGTTCAAATGCACTATTCCCACTCCAAGAAACACTGGAGAAAGCATTGGGTGTTGAAGGTATTACTATCCCCACTCCAAAAAAAACAAAATGGAGGAAAGAGTTGGATTCTGAAGGGGTTAGATTTACTCTTCCCACTCCATGCTAATAAACATTGGGGTAAGCATTAGACTCCGTAGAGAACAGAATTACTATTCCCAATTCAAACTAAGCCACACTTGGAGAAGCATTTCACTCTTCAGTTGAGGTTAAATATATTATTCCGACTCCGAACTAAGCAACATTGTGAAAAGCATTAGATAATGGGGGGCAAGAGGAAGATTCACTATTCCCACTCTAAGCAAAACAAAAATGGAACACTTTGGACTCTTGAGGGGTCAAATTTACTAGTCTCATTCCAAACTAATTGATATGGGGAAGAGGGATCAGATTTAGTATTCTCACTCCAAACTAAGCAATATTCGGTAAAACATTGGACACTGTAGGTGTCTGATTTACTATTCCCTTTCCAACCTAATCAATGTTAAAGAAAAAACAAAAGGAAAAAATGTACATACAAAAATATCAGAAATGTATGACTTATTAAAGTAAAATAACAAAATATTATTTAAAACAATACAACCGACAAAAGTTGTATCAATAAATCCATAAAAATTAGTACATATATTAATAACTGCCATGTAAATATATTTTAACACAATCAACATAATACATTTAATCACAAAATTTTATGTTATTTGAAACAATTATTTTTGCATCAATATAAAAATATTAACAAATTCGTAAACTAAATATTTTGTATTGAAACTATTTTTACCCCAAATAACTGACACATATATTTAAAAAAAAATACATTTCAAAACTCTATTTAGCAGTAACACCTGTAAAATGTAACCAAAATACAAACCGAAAAAATATTGAATAAAATCATACAAAGTTGTTAGACCTGGGATCTTTAGTGTATTTTCCCCTGTCTTTCTTTTGCTTCTGACCTGTTTTTGACTGTGTTGGATTTCGTTTTTGCTGCTTTTAGAACTCTTGGCACTTTACCACTGCTGACCAGTGCAAAAATGCACATGCTCCCTATGTAAAGTGTATCTGTAATTGGTTATCCATGATTGGCATATTTGATTTACTGGTAAGTCCTTTGTAAAGTGCACTGCTTGTGTCCAGAGCTTGTAACTCAAATGCAACATTTGGGCCTGCAGAACCGATTGTGACACCCACATGAGTAAAAACATAAATGTAAATCCAGTGTTTGTAAAGTGCACGGCTACCCGGAGGCATCCCGGCGCTGGGGTCCGTCGGGAAGATTAAGCAAGCTATTACCCAGAGTCACATGGTGCTGGGCTGATCTGCCACCAGTGCTGGGTATTGAACCGTGAGCCCCAGCATTCGGTGTCAGTCGCCCGGGCCGCAGCGCCACACCTCTTCCCTAGGTGAACCCTGAAACCATGTCTCAGACGTGCCACTGCAGCGTCTGTGTGTACGGATTTGAACTGCCATGTCAACCTGGCAAGTGCACCCACTTGCCAGGATCAAGCCTTTCCTTTTACTACATGTAAAGAACCCCATGGGAAGTATGCAATGTTTTTTAAAGGTAGAATATGTTCTGGTGTGTTTTACATATCCAGATAGTGAAATACCGCTAATGTCATTTGTCACTATTGCCAGGACTATCCCTCCCATAGGTTATCATTTGAGCTGCCTTGTAACCTCTTGCAAGTGTAACTTCAAATTGGGAAGAGATGGAGTTTGGGAGTTTGGGATTCCTGAACTCACAATTTAAAAATACATCTTTTAGTGAATTTGGTTTTTAACTTGCTTGTTTGAAAATGCCACTTTTAGAAAGTGTATAAACTCTCATGGTTAGGCTCTTAATCAGTAAGACTAGGCTCTACTTTAAGTTAAAAAAAGACTTTATTAGTGAAAATGGAAGGTATCAAAGAACAATATACAGAAAATTGAGGGAGAACTAAAAGGAGGAGAGGGAAAAACAAGATCAATCAAAGAAAAATAAAAAATACAGCAAATTCAATAATATAAGAAAAACATGGGCAGTAAATATGGCAAAGACAATGCAATGGGTTTATAAACAGTCAGGGAAAAATTTTCAAATAACAAATGGTAAGGAAAGTAAAAGGAAATGCAAAGCGTACTCAGGGTGGCTTAAAAACCTCTTGTTGGAATGGCTTTGGACAAGAGGAGCGGAGCGCACAATTATCTAAATACAATGTAACAGGAAGCCATAAATCTGCACGCTTCGTGGCCAGGTGAAGAGGGAAAACAGAAAACAGTATCAAGCCTATGGTTATGACAGACATTATACCACCAATCCTTGAAGGAAATGTTGGCTGAAGCCTTCCAATTAATAGTTATCTGTTGGAACGCAACAGCCAGCAATAAATCAACAATACGAACATCACAATCAATATCGTCCCAGCAAGGCGAGAGGCTTCCCGAGAAAACGTGAGTAGGAGAAAAAATTATTTGAGTATTAAAAATCACATTGATTTGAGCCCAAACCTGTATCCAAAAGTCATGAGTGGGTTTACAAAGAAACAGCATATGAAATAGGGTGGCATTCGGAGAAGAGCAAGACCAGCAAATATCTGGGGTAGTTGGGAAGCGCTTGTTAAGATCAGAGGGCGTTTATAACAACCAATTGTAAAGGAAGAATAAAGACTGTGTAAGGGACGCCGCCCTAGATGATTTACGAATCTTAACCCATAGCTTGTCCCACATGGGCACAGACCAGGAAGTGTCGAAGTCATGCTCCCATTGCTCCTCCACCTTAGATTTGGTTCTAATGGACTCATGGGCATGAAGGTACTTATAAAGAGTAGAAGCCTTGGAGTAGTGCGTAGGAGAGAGTGAAGTCGTGAAGTGGATGAAGAAGTAGAAGGAGGAGGTGGTTGCGCCTGCAGAAGCAGGGTGTACGCAGTCAGTACTGCTGTTTGGAGTAAAAGATATTTATGAGCAAAATATGGGGGTAAATCAAATGAGGAGCAAAGAGTCGAGCAAGGTATAAAGGTGGAATTTGAAAAGAGTTGTGATACCCAAATTAACCCTTTATGCCTCCAGGATTTCCAATAAAAGGGCTTATTGTGGATTAGGAGATGAGCATTATGCCAAATGTTGGAAGAAAAGAAATCAGCAACGGTAGTGGAAGGGGTGGATTTAGAGGAGAGGAGAAGCTTGGTAGTGAACTTATGGAGGGGAGTGGAGATCGAAGGAGGCTTCCTAGAGAAAGAGAGATATTCAGCAAAAGAAAAGGGGGAAAGGAAAAGGCGCTCAACCTTAACCCATAGGGGACAGGGAGAGATAAAGTCCTGCAGCCAAAAGGAAGCTTGTCGCTACAAAAAGGCTTTCTGGTAAGCGGGAAAGTCCGGAAAATTCACTCCACCTTCTGAAGCAGGACGAATCAATCTAGCTAAGGACATCCTAGGTTTTTTGTTGTTCCACAAGAAGGAGGATAAGACTGTGTTAATCCTCTTAAAAACTTGGAGGGAATAGGCACAGGAAAGTTGGAGATGGTGTAAAGGATTATAGGGGATAGCATCATTTTGATAGTGTCGAGACGACCCCACCATGATAAATAAAGAGGATGCCATCTGGTTGCTAAATCCGATACTTTTTGAATACATTTAGTGAGGCAGAGTGAAATAGTGGTAGGGATGGAGGGGGTAATGTGTAAACCCAAATACTTAATGTGGGAAGGACTCCAAGTGAAATTGGCAGCACTAAAATCAGGTTTAAATGTGAATTTTGTAAGGGGCAAGACCTCACATTTATCATTGTTAAGTTTATAGCCAGAAATACGGGAGAAGTCCCGCACTTCTTCCAAAAAAGCAGGGATGGAGTCCGTAGGATTGGAGAGGAAGAGCAGAATATCATCTGCGTAAGCAGCAAGTTTAATGTGGGAATTTGCAGTCTGAAAACCATGAATCTTCGGGTTTTGGCAAAGTTTAGATAAAAAGGGTTCTAGCGCCAAGTTAAAAAGAAAGGGGGAGAGGGGACAGCCCTGACGAACCCCTCTACCAAGAGCAAAGCAGGGGGAGATCTGACCATTGGCACAAACTGCAGCGCGTGGGCCGGAGTACAAGAGGGAAATCAAAGAAATAAATTTGGGACCAAAGCCAAACCAGCTTAGAGTGTGGAAGAGGTAGGACCATTAGACCCTATCAAACGCCTTTTCGGCGTCTAGGGCGATCGCTGCAAGAGAATGCTGTAAACGTGAGGATTTGGACAAGATGTTAAACAGCAATCTAGTATTGTCAGTTATATAGCGGCCCTTCACAAAACCAGACTGTTCCTCACCCAAAAGGTCCGGAAGCAGAAGGTCAAGCCGAGCAGCTAACGCTTTGGCAAATATTTTGTAATCGATATTCACCAAGGAAATGGGTCTATAATTCTTACAGTGCAGGGCGTCTTTCCCCTCCTTAGGAATTAAGCATATGTGGGCATCAGAGAAGGACCCAAAAGAGCTTCCAAGGACAGTGAACGAGCTCAAGAGAGAGTGGAGTTTTGGAATGAGTGACTTGGAAAAGTGGAGGTAAAATTCCACAGTGAAGCCATCCGGCCCAGGATGTTCAGTTTAAGATGTTGAAGTGCAGTAAGCAATTCTTTCTGAGAGATGTCAGATTCTAAGTGAGTCAAGTCAAGAGGAAAGTGCTCGGGTTTCTGGATGTTGGAGAAAAAGTGCATGAGAGAATGAGGGGAAGGTTGAGTTTCAGAGGAATACAAATTCTTGTAAAAAAGGGAGAATTCAGTAAGAATATCTGCATCTGTATGTTTAAGAACAGAGTTAGCATCGTAAATGGAATCGATGTTCAGCTTATTGTCCTTAACCTTTAGATAGTTTGCAAGAATTTTTCCAGCTTTGTTTCGTCCCCCATAAAATTTAGCACTGGACTTTAACAAATACAATGAGGCATCTTCCGTGGACGTTTGATTAAACTTCAGTTTGGCATTCACAAGAGCAGTCAGACTGTCCTGTGAATGCGAGGTAAAATAGGCATGTTCCAATCTCTTAATGTCAGTAAGGAGGTTGGCAGTAAATTGACGAGCAGTTATGCGCCTCCGTGCCACGTACCTTATAATAAAGTCTCGCGCTGCAGCTTTAAATGCGTCCCAGATGGTGTGTGTTGGGATAGAAGGAGTATCATTGAGTAAGAAAAATTCATCTAAGAATGAAGTAAAAGAGGTGGTAAATTTGGGATCCAATAGGAGCGAGTTATTAAAGCGCCACCTCTTAGGACCGACAGATTTAGGGAGAACCTCTATGCTGATTAGAACTGGGGCATGATCCGAAAGTAGAATCGGACCAATTTCAGCGGTAGTGAGGGTCTGAGCGATGTGATGAGAAACAAAGATGTAGTCAATTCGGGACTGGGAACAATGCAAGGGAGAATAAAAAGTGAACTCTTTTAACATAGGATTGCAAAGACGCCATGAGTCAATGAGTTTGTGTTGGGAGATAGTTTGGGTGAAGAGCTTATGGGACTTGTTAGGGACATAGTGAGCAGTAGAGTGCCTGTCCACGAAAGGATGCAAAGGGTGATTGCAGTCGCCAGCAATGACAAAATTATCATCCATCAATCGGGTAATATGTTGGGAAAGCTCAGCCCAAAAGAGAGGCTCACCCCCAGTTGGAGCGTAAACATTAAGAAAAGAGACTGGGACACCTTTTAGAGATACTTTGGCATAAGCCCATCTGCCATTAGTATCCGATTCCTGGGAAATAAGCATAAGAGGAAGCGACTTGCGACATAAGATTGCCACACCATTACGCTTACCATCACCATGTGAGTAAAACACCTCACCCACCCAACCCCTTTTAAGTTTGACAGATTCATTGTGCGAGAGGTGAGTTTCCTGCAAGAAAGCCACATCTACATTCAACTTGGCTCGGTGGGACAAAATACGTTGACGCTTAATTGGAGAGTTAATACCCTTAACATTCCATGAGATTATATTCAATGACATTGCATGTAAATGAAACAATGGTTATCAAGAAGACAAAACTGGAGAAAGATACCCATGAAAAAATAATAGAAGTAAAAAAAAAGAAAGTTCAGCAGGAACGAAGCAAAAGAAGAGGGAATAGGAAGTTTCAAGTGGAAAATGGGAGAATGAAAGGAAAGAAGAGAGAAGAAGAATAAGCAATGGGATGAGGAAAGCAAAGATATATAATTGAGAAAGTTTGAAGAAAAGGAAAGTTGTACCTATGTGAAGAAGAAGAAGAGAAAATTCAAAAGGGAGAGAGCTGAACAAGGAGAAAAACAAAAGAGAGAAACATAAGGAGAACATACCTACAAGAAGAAAAAACGAGAAGGTGTCGAGGGGGGATGGAGCCACACAGGTAAGGCAACACAGTCAAGATCAGCTGAGCAGAAAGCCAGGGAGACATCACCAGACAAGGTAGGATTCCTGTGGAGGCGGGAAAGGAAGACACAGGATTAAATCACAGACATAAGGTGGAGAAGAACATGAACAACAAACAGCATCAATACAATACAACTACAGAAAAGTAACTATCCGAAGAATTTCAACATCGTAACCAGGAAAAACATGACTAGGAGGCAAGAGCAATATGGAGAAAACATGAGCTGCATCTCATCCAAGACAGGAAGAGGAAGGTCCAGAGGAATCCATAGCGGTAGTCTTATGTGCGTTGATGAAGCTCTCCAGACGAACCGGGTCTTCGTATGTAGTGGTCTTGTTGTTGTATGTGACTTAAAAAAAACACGGATGATAGAGGCCGTAGCGAGCACCCATGGAGCGAAGATCCTCTCTCATGCCCAGGACGGCTTTTCGGTGATTGGCAGTAGCTTTCACATAATCCTGGGCAAAGAACAAGGAGGAGCCAGACAATGTTAGTTTTGGAGAAGCCTTGGCAGCTGACAAAACCTTTAGGAGATCGGTGTACTCCAAGAAGTAGAGAATGACACCCCTTGGGCGTTGTGAAGAGGAGGTAGAGGCAGGTGGACAACCTAGTCGGTGGGCACGTTGAATGTTGAGAATCGTATCATCTGGCAGGCGGAGCAATTTGGGGAGAAAGGACTTGAAGAAAGCAATCGAGTTGGACCCCTCAAGACCCTCAGCCAGACCATAAATGCGGAGGTTGTTCCGACTGTTCCTATTTTCCAACTCCTCCACCTGCTTTTGGAGCGTACACACCTGTAAATTGAGATGAGATACTGTGGAGCAAGTTTCCTGAAACAAAGCAACAGAATGTTCAACTGAGGAGACTCTTGTTTCAATTTGCCACCAGTTGTCGGTAAGGACTTGAAGTTTGGCATTAGTTTCCTCCATAAAGGGTTGCAAGGAGCTGATCTCCTCCAGAAAAGGGCGAAAAGATCGTATCTCCTCCAACAAAAGTTCCATGGAGACAGGCGCAGACTGTTTGAGTGGTGAGGGAGGGTCTTTCTTCGGTCTTTTAATTGTAGTTTTCCCCTGAACATGCTGAGAGGACTCCATGGTTGTGTCCGAGCCAGAAGACGTGGGAGGATCCTCCAATTTAGAGAAGGCAGAGAACACTTTAGAGTTTTTCACGAAGGCAACTTTCGTCGTTGAGGAGGGTAGGCGCGACATAGACTTGAGCCTTCCCATATAGAAATAAACTACAACAGTCTTACAGCGAGTGCTGAGTTGTATTAAGGTAAGAAGTGTCACTGCGAAATGCGTGAGAGTTTATAAGTAGGGCCTTTGAAGTAGAAAAGAGGCCACTATTGCAAAAAGAGGAGGTTCCTCATTAAAAGAACAAAACATATGGCATAGATAAGCAACTAGCAGGATGAGAGCTGGCGAGAGGAGTCTGAAGAACCGCAGCTGGTTGAAGTGTGAAGCCTCTAGGTAGAGAAGACAATGGGTAAGAGGATATGCCAAGCTGTGCAAATCATGCAGAAGACACTGGAGCTATTGAAGAAGAAGGTATGCAGGCCTCTGAAAATATACAGGAAGAGCCGCACAAGGCATTGCTTGCGTCATTCAAAAACAGTACAAAGCCACTGCAGAAGCTGCAACAAAACACAGATGCGACAGTGCGCCTGAAAACATGTTTGAATAAGCAGAGTCGTCAGCAGGTCAAAAACTGTGTGTCCAGCAATAGGTGCCTGTAAGCACAGCCTCCTTCTGCTAGAAGAATCAGCAGTTCCTCATGAGGGGCAGAAATCAAAGACTTGTGATATGAGCAAAATGGAGGTAGTGTCAATGCGAAGGCGGCAAGCAATCTGCCGCAAAGACATAGCAGGTGAGCAGCACAGTAAAGGTGACACTACAGTGAAGGAGAGGCAAATAAAAAGTGCCATCAGAGCTGGACCAAAAAACATGTGGCAGTGAAGCAGCACAGTCTCGTCACAGCAGGAAGAAAACTGCACGCCATCTAGAACAAAATGACGGCAGTGAAAAATAGTAGAACTTCTCAAACTCACTGTATGAAAGACCGTGTCACTGGGAGATTAAGGGGGTCCACAGAAGCCGTGCAGTCATCGGGAAGCATTGCAGCCGTCAGATATGGGATGTGAGAGAAAGCGCTCGTACCTCAGCGAGGGCAGCGCGGTGCGTCAGCCGATAGAAGATGGCGGCCGCAGTCACCTCAGATGCCTTGGCAGCATGTCGCGGTCAAAATCTGCGTCTCCAAGCAATGGAGAGAAGCTTCAAGCGTCGCGGGACATCGCGGCAATGATCCGACAGTGAAATATTGCCTCCGCTCAGGAAACAACGATGTTGCGGTAGTGAAGTCCCCGGAGCTGCCGCAGAGCCTCACTCGGGCGCCGCCATCACCTTCGGGCGCCAAGCCACGCCCCCAAGACTAGGCTTTACTTAAACTCACAAAACATCACAAGTACCAATACTGATATCACTTCACACATTCATTCAAATCCGTGATCATATAACTCAGTTCTAAGGAACACCATTTATTTACTCATTTTTATCAAAAAGCCTTTTTTGGTGTGACATTCTCACATTTAGAAAAAAAAGCAGACGTTTAAATATTTTTGTGCCCATTTTTTTGTTTTACCATTCTTTAACTCTGCCTGCCTCTGGAATCCACATCTAAGGGTGACAATGGGGCTGTTTGTGCATTCACCAGGCTGATGGGTCTTCATGAGCTTGCGTGATGGGTAGTGCCTGTCTTCACACAAAGCTGTCTCCACCCCCTGTAGTGTGTCTGGAGCCAGGTCAGGGAAAGGAAGGGGATTGTGCACTACAAAGAATTCCTTTGAAATGTGCCTACTTCAAAGGCAGAAACTGGTATGAGTACTGGAGCTGTGACATCATAACTTCAGAACACTTCTGGACTAAGAGGACATTCTGCCAAGAAGAAGAGCTGGAGTAGCTGTCAGAAGGGACTATCACTTTGCTGTGTGCTTTGCTGTGTTGGCCTGCTGCTTGCTGCTTCTGTCTTGGGCAGTAATAGCACAGAACCTACCAAGTTGTGCCAATTCCAGCTCTTGGCCCTTGGATGTGGTTTGGCTGCTAAAGAACCAAAAAAATCCACACATCAACTACTCAGTGCCTGTTTTTTTCCAATGCAGCATGGCTGTGTGGTTGAAAAACCAACACATTGCTGCTGTGTGCCTGAAGAATTGATGCAGCGCCTGCCATGCGGTTGGAAGATCGCTGCAACCCGAGTCCCAAGCACTGTGTCACCGAATTTTGTGGTACACACTCTGACTCCCACGCAAGCCCTGCTGTGCGACTGAAGAAATTGGCGTGTCAATTAATTCACATCTGGTAAATTGTTGCAGCACCTGTTCTAGCCACATTAACCCAGCATATTTATATTTTCGACAAATTGTCCCTGTGCATCCAGTTCTTCATCCTTGTTGCCCAGCAGTAAGGAACCCTTGCTGAGTGTCCGGAGATCCACGCATCACAGCCCATCATAGTAAGGAACCGATGCATCACCTCCTTTGGCTGCAGTAAGGAATCAATGCATCGCCTCCCCTGATAGTAAAGAACCAACACATTACCTCCCCTGAGATTAAGGAATGGACCCATCGCTTTGCTTTTCTAGCACCTCACCTCCCCAGCGCCTGTTTTTGTCGTTGACTTTGACGAATCCCAGATAAAAGTGATGCATTCATATTTTTCTATGGACTAAACAATTTATGAGCCTTTTAAAAGTGATATCTTTACTTTTGTATGTTGGGTTTTTGTCGCTTTGGTCTTGTTTTATTCAGATAAATATTGGTCATTTTTCTAAACTAGTATTTTCATTGTGTTACCATGTGTGTATGTACAAATGCTTTACACATTGCCTCTGAGATAAGCCTGATTGCTTGTGACAAACTACTATCAGGGTGAGCAAGGGTTAACTTAGGGGTAAACCATTGCCAACCAGAGACCACCATGTCTAACATATTAAAAATGTAATCAGGTTCAAATATATCAAAACACTCCCCATTAAAAAACCCATATAAAAGTCAACATCCCAATTTTTTACCTAATTACGATGTCAGTAAGCCTCCGATCGACAGTCGTATTCCCCTAGACCGTGTCAGAACCAATCCGCCCTACTCGGTTGGAAACAACCAACCAATTACGATCTTCACAGTCAGAAGGGGAACCGTTCGGTCATTCCGAATGGATTCCGATCAGCATACGGAGAATCTGAGTCGACCGATTTCGACATCGTATTCCAACAGCCTTTCTGACTCACTCTGTCCGACACGAAAAGGCAGTCTGAAATTGATTTTGGAGGCCCCCTTCATCCTGGGTCCTCCGGTTCGAGAACTAGGGGGTACCCAAAGGACCCCCCTGTAAAACCATGCATAGTGTGGCAGGCACCATGGGGTGCCCGAGACCAGAGGCGTAGCTAGAGCTTATGGTGCCCGTGGCTATCCTTCAGATTGCCGCCCCCCCTGGGTGGTGCTGGGGAAAAAGGATGGCAAGCACCTGAAAGAGGTCCGAGAGACACATTGTATCGCCGCTAATAGTCAGGTGAAGCTCACAACTTCTCCTCCACAGGCAGCCCACTGCTAAGCTGAGCTCTGGAATTGGGTGTGAAAGAACTTACTTAGGACGAAACAAGCAAAAATGAATCACTTAGTGTGCTCGTCCTTGAAAAATGTACAGTAGCTTGAGGCATGTTACCTACCTATGCCTTCCAAAGCTAGTACTGGAAAAATTGAAGAGAGGCACCCTGTACCAGAGTAAATGCTTGTTTCTGAGAAGTGCCGGTACTCTATAATAAAATGTATTACGATATTCTTGAGAAGTGCATGTACTCTCCGTCTCCAAATAAAAAAGTTACAGTACTCAGTACCTGTCCATTTAAAGCACTTATGCCTTCCTTAAACACAAGTGCTAAGCAAAGTGGGTACACTCAGGTCTACTTTAGTCTTCACTATCCATCGAATAGCAGCTCAGCTGTTTTGTTAGTCTGTCAGAAGTGGGGAGGAGTGGAAGACACCATATAAGGATGACATGGTTTTATTCTGCTGTTTGTGGAGTAACTGTTGTCCCTTTTATTGTATGGACTTGTCAAGCGAAATGCCAATAAAATGTTCTTACAAAAAAATAACTTAATCTGTAGAATCTCTGAGTTTCGATCGAAGGATGGCCCTGCCTCTGGCACCATTCAGTCAGTGCCAGTAAATAATATTATTGCTTCACTCTCTATGCACGTTTTACCGAAGAGGTAAATTGCACTGAGAGAACACTGAGATCTTTGGAAGCATTCTGACCTGTTGTGGCACTGTTTATGTCCCTGTCTGTTGTTCTGTCTATTAGTCTCTGCTCACCACCCGATAGGCAGCTATCCTCAAAGAGGTAACAGTGGAGGCTTCTTCTCTGGGGCAGTGAGGCCTGTGGTAGTAGGTAAGAGGAGGAGCAGAGAGGGTGTCAAGCTCCTCATGGGGGTGTTCTGTTTTGCTGACATGCCTTCATCTGCAATAGAGAATAATTATTTGAAAAAGACTTTGAGAGGATAACAAGCTCTGATGTTCCCCAACTGTGCCCGAGAGACACTTGGAAGCAAAACTGGACATAGCATGGGGCAAAGAAGGATGCTGTGTTCAAAAGAACCTAATGATGGACGGTGTTGGCTACTGAAATCTGCACCGCACCTCAATACTTTTCTTCAACATCTGTGTGTTCATCCCCACTGAAATAGACAGAATGGCTTGAAAGTGACTCTCAAGCATGAAACAGAGGATATTTAGTAAATAGTTTCCCCCAAATACTTTGATTCTAGGCACATGTCTGTACACTAGTCACATGGTAGAGTTCATGTGCTGTTGACTTGCACCCTAGCCTCTTGGCAGGCTCCTACACAGATCAAGCTCCATGTTGAGGATTGAACACGTCAATGTGCGCCTGCGTCAGTGAGTACCTACCCGTGTGCTGGACGGGAAAGAGCACAGGTCAAGGTGGGCACACGCTGACATCAGAGCAGATGTCTTCATATTGGAACATGCAGACTGGTGGCACGGCATGCATGCTGCTTACCGGCCCAGGGGAAAGACATGTGCCCATAGAGAAAATGAACTTGGGAAAAAACTTTCATGCAGCCGCTCCAAGGGGATTCAACGTGCTGAGGGGTACGTGTGCCATGTCAGGGTGATTTGCGTTATATCTCAATCCTTTTGGTGCTTAATAACCCACTGCTTTAAAAGGAATTCCGCTTTTGGCAGCTAAGAGAAACAAGGCAAGAGATTTGGCCATGATTACTCAAGTTACAGCCATAACCCAGTAATAACTGCCTGACAAACGCACCACAAACGCTGAGGTACGTCGTGCACTGTGGTGCATGTGCTGAAGGCAGCATTATTTGCTTTAACCTCGATCCCAATAACATGAAGAGAATAGCCCGATGATTTTTGCATTTTCCCTTGCCACGCTTTAAAAGGGGAAATAGAAAACACTCACTATATCCATTCAGAGCTTCCACAAACCTCTATCCTGCTCATGTGTGCACTTAATTCAGGAATGTGACATAGCTGCCAAGGTTTCAGATTGCTTATGTGTGACATTATCATACATTCAGTGTAATTATGAGTGACATTCAACAACTATGAGTGACACTTTCTCGTGAGCATAATCAAGCAATGAAGACGAAGAAAACATATAAATATCACAAATTACACCCATTGGAGCAACAAGAAACTCTAAGAAGATCTTTAAACTGCTGTTAAACACCAGAAATGGAAGGGTACTAATGGGAGTCTGTCCGGGCTCTTCACTTGGGACCTCTATTAGTTAAAACACTGAACCAGAGAGCCACAGAACTGAATCCTAGTCGGTGCAGTGTAGAAAAGTGAGTTGTGTACGTTTAGTGCTACAAGGTCCCAGTCTTATGAGTGACATTAAACTGCCATTTGACTCAAAATATTAAAAATGAGACCCTTTTGAGACATGAGAAGTTCTAAAGGTATCTTAGCCCTGCTCACGGTCTCAAAGAAAATGCCCCATTGCACAGATCACATGGTCAGCGACTAGCTGCCGCCTCCCCCCCAATCCGGCACCCAACACCAAGGAACGTGGACACGAGACGTGTTTACTCTTTGGAAGGCGGGCGCTAGTCGCCCGGCCGTATTTATTAAAGTATGAAATTAAAAAAGGGTTTTAATTGCATAATCAACGATGAAATACAAAAATCAGCAGGACATTCAGTTATACAATCGTTATCAACAAGTTTGAGAGCCTGACCTTAACAAAACTCTAATACAAGTTGTTCCTAGCTTAACTAAACATCCTATCTTGATTTTTGTACATTTCTGGCCATATGGCAGGGTCACTACCGGTGTCAGGTCCTACAAGCTGCGCCTTCCCCTTAGAAGTGCGCATGCGCAGTGTTACCCCGGGAATTGCCCGGTCTACGCCCCAAACTCCATTTACCCACTAAAGGAGGGCCCTTACTCTGCGCCGGTGGCGTCATGAGTCCACGCGCGCGGGGTGGCTACCAGCCTAAGGAAAGCGTGAACTACTCCTACCCGCGCTCCTTTGCATATTACCTTGCCCCTGGAGTACTGGGAGTGGCCCGCAGGCTCCTCCCCCTGGGCGGGAACCTCCATAGGATGATGCCCGCCCCCTCAGACCTCAAATATGTGCTCACCGATAATGACCTTACCGCATGCCCCATACCTAATAAATACGACGACCTATGGAAAAAAGTCTAAAGGACAACTACACTGGCTAATAAATAACAGTATCCACGCATAGCTAAAGGGGAAAAAAGCCCTAACGACACATGGCATAAAATTACAATTCAGTTCACGCATGTTGCTCATAATCACAATATCTACGTATATCTACCAAGGGAAAAAAGGCCTAACGACACATATCTTCAAATATAGTTCACTTCACACATCATTTTTCTACAAAGGGAAAAAAGGTCCTGACAACAGATCACAAAATACCACAACAACCTACTCTCTCCCGCGGTCTATACCTATGAAACTTACCATTAGACCGGCCATAACGCTGCTTAAGCTTTGTCCTAAGGGATGGTGGGTGGGAAACAAAGAAGCCCCGAACGCGGGGCACAACGTTCAGCGAGGGAGCGTCCAGGGACAAGGGAGTCTCCTGGGCGCTCCCTACTTCTTATTCCCGAGGGGCCGGGTGGCCCCTCCTCACGCCCGCCCCCCCCGACCCGGAACCAGTCCATTGATTCCGGGTCAGGAGGGGCGCCGGCCAATCGGCGGTGGGCCGCGCCCCCAGGGCACGCCCCCACCGTCGAAGGACCCGCGGGGAGAGGGGGTGAGGCGGTCGCCGCGCCGCCATGCGTGCGGGGGGGCCGAGGGCCCCCCCTTTTCACATGGTCAGCGACTAGCTGCCGCCTCCCCCCCAATCCGGCACCCAACACCAAGGAACGTGGACACGAGACGTGTTTACTCTTTGGAAGGCGGGCGCTAGTCGCCCGGCCGTATTTATTAAAGTATGAAATTAAAAAAGGGTTTTAATTGCATAATCAACGATGAAATACAAAAATCAGCAGGACATTCAGTTATACAATCGTTATCAACAAGTTTGAGAGCCTGACCTTAACAAAACTCTAATACAAGTTGTTCCTAGCTTAACTAAACATCCTATCTTGATTTTTGTACATTTCTGGCCATATGGCAGGGTCACTACCGGTGTCAGGTCCTACAAGCTGCGCCTTCCCCTTAGAAGTGCGCATGCGCAGTGTTACCCCGGGAATTGCCCGGTCTACGCCCCAAACTCCATTTACCCACTAAAGGAGGGCCCTTACTTTGCGCCGGTGGCGTCATGAGTCCACGCGCGCGGGGTGGCTACCAGCCTAAGGAAAGCGTGAACTACTCCTACCCGCGCTCCTTTGCATATTACCTTGCCCCTGGAGTACTGGGAGTGGCCCGCAGGCTCCTCCCCCTGGGCGGGAACCTCCATAGGATGATGCCCGCCCCCTCAGACCTCAAATATGTGCTCACCGATAATGACCTTACCGCCACAGGCCAGTATTGTTAACCGACGATCTGGCCTCCCCCTCTAGCCCCTATCTAAGGACACATCCTCCTACCCCAGCCCTCCAGCCAAGCCCAGATATTGTCAGCCCATAGGACATTACCCTCTTCTGTCAGATGAACCCCGTCTTTCAAGTAATACTTTTGACCCCAGATGCACCCATGAGGTATTGACTGTAACACGGGAGTTCGGAACAACCTATCCAGCCGTGTGTTGATCCTCTTTACCGAGTGGTTCAACGCCCTGACTGAATCGCCCCCCCGCCACTGAAGTCGAGGTATTAGTTGAGACCATACTAGCGTGCACCCGGGGCAGGTCCTAGCTATCCAACCCGCTGTTGAGATAATCTCCTCAATCAAGGTGCGCCTGCCCAGTGTTGCCAAATCGTTCTCCCCAAGGTGAAGTATCACCACTGACGGTGGAGCCCGCTGGCGTGCTAACAGCCCTTGGAAGAATCCCCTAAACTCGTGAAGACACAACCCTCCTCTGCCAAAGAACGTGATATTCAACCCTAGTTGTGCCGCCCTTTCCTTCTTGACACCTGACAGGAAGACACATTCCGCTCGCTTCACATATGAATGACCAACAATCCAGACATTGTTCTTTGTTGTTTCCTGGTCGCCGCTCCGTGCCGATGAATATTGGCGGTGCCCGACGACAAATTCCCCCCCTGCGTAACAGGTCTGAGAAACTGTAAGAGAGCGGAAAAGAGACCAAGCGTGAGTGACAGGTAATCATAGCATGTCAATCCGAACATAACGTTTATAGCAGTCTGACGACCACCTCCCAATTGTCTTCACTCTTTCCACTGGGAGGCCCCCCGCCACCGCCTCAGTTGCTGCCCCAATCCTGAAGGAATGAGATCCAAAATCTCTAGGATCAAGACCCGCTTTTGTAACCCCTAATTCGAACACTCTCCTGAATTGATACCTGGTTAAGGGGCTCCCGTCGGCGTGACAGAGCAACGCCCTGCCTGCTGAACCGACCAATAACCCCATGAGTGATTCCACGTGCCTCACCGGGCAGCACGGGTTGGCGGGGGCCCGTTGCAGAACTATGGTGTGACCCCTAGCTTCTTGATCGGTCTTTGATTTCTGGATAATCACCCACATGGTGTCACCCCTTATCGTCACCCCAGCCTTCTGCAAGCCACCTAGTATGTCAGCCTTAGATCCTGCCACAAGTTCACTAATTCTCAGTGCCCCATAAAATGCCAGGGAGAATGCCGCCCTAAAAAGAAGCACTTCCCACTCTGAGTTACAAACAAACTCCAGCGTGCCCAGTAAGGCTGTTAGCCGGGCCAACCCCATGGGCTTCCTCTTATCCTTCTGGTGTCCCTGAATACGGCGCCATCCCCTTAAAGCCTTGCGTATCATAAAGGTATTGGTGGGATCCCGGAAGCCCCTAGCTTGAGCGAAGAATGACACTGCTGCCCTATGTCTGGTTGCCGCTGCTACTGAGCGCCCCTCTTTGTGCATCCATTCTAAATAGGCTGCAAACCCATCCTCCTTCGCCCAAAGCACTTCCCACTGTGGCCCCAAAAAAGAACAATAAGACAGAAACGCCCCTTCGTAAGCCGTCTTGGTCCTGGGGGCTAGGCTAGCGACCACGAGGTCTTGTAATCTGGGGCACCAATCTGCCAAAGTACTGCTGGGAAGTGTGCTGGCGAGGGGTCTGCTGTGGGGAGATGTTCCCTGAAAACCTGCATTTTGAAGCGAGAAAGGGCATCAGCAGCATTGTTTAAAACACCAGGGACATGTTTGGCTCTAAAATTAGCATTCAGTTTAAGGCAACGCAGAACAATCTCTTTGATCAAACGAAGTATGAAAGGACACCGTGCCCCCTGCTGATTGATACATTCCACCACTGTCATGTTATCTGACCAAAACACCACTGATCGGTTACATAGGTGTTCGGGCCAAACCATCAGTGCCACCCATATTGGAAAAAGTTCCAGGAAGCCAATGTTGCCGAGCAAACCCCATGTGTTCCATTCTTCTGGCCATTGTTGAGCGACCCACTTATTCCCTAGGATGGCACCAAAGCCCACACTACCGGCCGCATCGGTCCATAGTCCCAACTCCGCTGATGTAGTGAGCGGGCCGGGCCAGACCACCCTACCGTTAAAATCCTCCAGAAATGCCATCCAAATAAGCATATCCTGGCGAATTTCAGACGATAGGCGCGTGCGGTGGTGCTTTTCCCTCAGCCCCTGCATCGCGTGCGCGATGGAGCGAGAGAAGGGGCGAGCCATTGGGATGATTCTTAGTGCGAAATTCAGTTGCCCTACCACCTCCTGTAATTGCTGCAAAGTGACCTTCTCCTTGCGGAGGCATAACCGTAGCGACGTCTTGAATTTGCGCACCTTGTCCTTAGGTAGTCTAAAACATTTCTCCATCGAGTCAATCTCGATGCCCAGAAATTCCAAGCAGGTGGTCGGACCCACCGTCTTCCCAGGCGCAAGCGGGACCCCAAAAGCCCGCATGAGCACGCAAAATTCCTGCAATGCTAGTGCGCACTCCCGAGAACCCGCTGTACCGAGGAAGAGGAAATCATCTAAGTAATGCATGACCCTCTGATGGCCTGTCACCTGTCTCATGGCCCATTCAAGAAATGAACTAAACATCTCAAAGTAGGCGCAAGAAATAGAACAACCCATAGGCATGCATTTGTCCATGTAGAACCTATCCCTAAAGGTGAAACCTAAAAGATGTTGGTCTGCCGGGTGGACTGGGAGGAGGCGGAAGGCGGACTCTATGTCTGATTTCGCCATCAGCGCCCCGGGTCCCGTGGCCTGTAATAAGGTCACAGCCTGATCAAAAGAGGCGTACTTAACACTACAGATACCTTCGTCAATGGCATCATTCAGTGAGGCCCCCTTTGGCGCTGATAGGTTATGAATCAATCTGAATTGCCCCTTCTCTTTCTTGGGGACAACTCCCAGTGGGGAACACACAAAGTTGTGTACTGGCACTGCAGAATAAGGGCCAGATATCCTGCCTAAGGAAAGCTCCTTGTCAATTTTGGCAGCCACAACAGCCGGATTCTGTGTGACTGATAATTGATTTCTACAGTGCGCACTGCCTGTGTATCCCCCGGCCGGGATCCTAAAACCTTTAGAAAAACCTTCCTGGAGTAGGGTGGCCGCTTTGTGGTCAGGGTATCTGTTCAAGAATGGAATCATTGCCACCACATCCACTGGAGTGGGGGGGCGTGACGTGTCTGACTTATAGTGGCTTCCCCCTACCCCTCTGTCCCGTGTTACCTTGCTTGGACCTACAGGTAGATTCTGGATGAGAGGGGTGCCCACAGGAGGCACATGCATGCCTAAACTTACACGCGGCCCTTGTGCAGGTACGCTTATTAAAATCCCAGCACACTCCTTTCTTCTCTGGCCCACCTGCCCTAAATTTCCCAGGTACTTCACTCGTTTGGGGGGGCCGAAGGGGCTGCTGCGGTCTAGTGAACACCCTGCCCGCACCGAACTGAGGGGGAGGTGCAGTGTCAGAGAACTGTTTGTGCCAGGCCATGGAATCTACCGAGTCCCATGGTAATGCTCTATTGAATTCCAATGCCTTCCTAAAATTTACATCATAACCCTTCCATGCTTCCCCAGAATACTGCTGACTCCACCCCACAATCCTGCTCGAGTAGCAAGCCAATGCAGCCTGCAGATCTGGAGGACGCTCAGCCTTAACTGCAGTGAAAACGGCCCATGCTTGCATCCAATTATTGAGATTTTCCTCAACCCTGAATCTAGTGCACTGCGCCCTCCATTCACTTGGGAGCATCCACTCTTTCAGTGCTTTCGCCTGCTCCATTTCCCTATTATCCAATAATAAAGAATAAATGTACACGTATTTATCAGCCCAAATCATTTCTTTAACAGCTAAAGACACATGTTGAGCTAGATTTTCGCTCCTGGAAGGTACTACACCGTCCCCCAAGAGCGGCAATGCCACTTCCTTACCAAGCGCGGGCACCGGGGGCGGCTGCCCTTGTACTCCGTCCAGCTGGGGAACACTTGGACCTGCAAGGGGAGAAGAAATTGGCAATGCAACACTGTCGGCGATCGGTGCCGATCTGATTTTTTCTACGAACCTTGCCGCCTCTGCCGCATGGTCTGCAGAATTCGGGAAGGCTCCTCCTTTTTGGAGCCATGGCATCATGGCCGTTAACTGAGATAACAATTCGGGTGGCATTGAATCTACGTTACCCCCCGGGACAACAGGTACCACTGGGGTTATGCCCAGTGGTCCTGGCACAGCTGGCAGGGCGGGCGTCGGGTGCGGCCCGCCTGTACCCGGGATTGTGGGCACCGGTGCGGAAGCAGCCCCAGCGTCTACTGGTTGACCTGCCGGCACCGGCACCCCAGGGGCAATGGGTGTAGGCACATGCGGGGGTGGGACCACCGCGGGCGGTGCGGCGGGTAACGTATCCCCTGGGCCTGGGGTGGGTACCGCCTCCTTGGGTCTTTTGGACCTAGGTTTCCCTTGCGGGGTGACAAATTCCCCTCTTGGCACTGGTGCCACCCTCTTGCGGACCGGTCTCCCGGACGGGCCCGGTGCCTCGCCATCTCTATCCTCCAGCCGGGCTTCCCGCTCCTTAATTTGTCCTAGCTGTTGTTTAATGTCACTCATCTCCCGCATCATAGCCCGCATCATAGCCTCCATGTTGGACCCCCTTTTTCCACCCCTTGGACCTGGCATGATGCTAACCCCCCCAAAACACCCGCTGCCTACTTAATTCCCAACAGGTCAGCTGTGTGTACCTTTCAGATGGAGGGTCACCAGGGGGCTTTCAGCACCATGCAACGGCGACCGCAACACTAGCGGCTTGTCCGCTTATGTAAGGGGGTGAGTAAACCTAATGTAGACCCACCCGGCGGCCACCAGGAGCGATGAATGCCGGCCCCCCGTACCCCTCGTACCGACCAGTCCTGCGTCCTCGTCGGCGATAAAGATCAGTGGTTCAGGTCGACACCACGTTGCACGCTGACCGCCTTTCCGCTAGATAATCGCACCAAAATTGTCGTTGAATTGCCTGCAATTGAGACTTGTATTAACACAGTGTACTGAAACAGGGACGGATTTAGGGAAACCAAGTTTAAATACAATTGTACCCCCCTGTCCACCTCCCTGGTGCTGTGCACCACAAAATCAATATCAGCTCACTTCCCAACAATATTCCGCATAAACAAGATCAGGCAAAACAATGCACCCTAGAACCGCACTGTACTGAACACTTGTGTAATGATTACGAGCACCAGGTCATTTATTTACTAACACCCCGCTTTCCTGTAAAATTGTACTTCGTTTCTAATCATGACACCCTATTACTTGTTCATAAATACATGGCAGCCGTGTAACAATCTTAATTGTTCCAAACAAACTGTGCAATATTCCCTTGGGGACTCTGCTCAACTTCCTTTTCAGCGTGAGTGAGGATGCGCGCCAAAACAACCGCCTATTCAAATTACCCCGCAGTCTCTACACTACCTGGACGGCCACAGAATGCGCGCGAATGCCACACAATTGAGAAAGGGGGCGACCGAGTACTTTGTTAACTATCCCGCTTTCTAAACCAATAGAGCCACAGAATGCCTCCGCAATTCCCAGGCTCTTTATTTCCCCTTTCCCAACAGCGCGCTCACCGCTTGTGCAGTCCGCGCCTCTACCGAGGGAGCGTCCAGGGACAAGGGAGTCTCCTGGGCGCTCCCTACTTCTTATTCCCGAGGGGCCGGGTGGCCCCTCCTCACGCCCGCCCCCCCCCACCCGGAACCAGTCCATTGATTCCGGGTCAGGAGGGGCGCCGGCCAATCGGCGGTGGGCCGCGCCCCCAGGGCACGCCCCCACCGTCGAAGGACCCGCGGGGAGAGGGGGTGAGGCGGTCGCCGCGCCGCCATGCGTGCGGGGGGGCCGAGGGCCCCCCCTTTTCAGAAAGTGCGCTCTTGCTGGACACACAGTTGCTACCAGAATTAAGTCCTCCCTGCTGTGCCAGGCTGACGCAGAGAGCTTCTTTAGCCAGTGTTTTTGGACAGGAGTGCAAGACAGCTTGCTGGCAGTGCTCCCGTAGTCGAGAACTGACTGCAACTCACCATCTCAGCTTTGGTGCTTAGCGTTTATTTTCGATAAGAAAACAGCTTGCCTTATAATATATTGCCCAGTCATATTCAGCTAGTAGAAGCAGAGCCTCAACATGGACTTTGTTGTCCCTTTCAGCAATATGATACAATCAGTTGTGCTCCATTTGACCCATTTTTTTGTATACTGACGAGGCAAAAAGCTCATTTACCATTTAGAGTGCCAAATGGTTTTATGGCATTATGCTGGTCTTTAGAATTAAACGTTTTATGCTGTCAATAGCTGGCACAAATTCTACAGATGTATGTCACTTCTGTTGGGTGTTCATGTCGTTTAACACTGCCTCTGAGGCAGCGAAGCTTCACACTTCTCTGTCCCTGGCACCACACAGAGGTCTGAGTTACCAGGATGATTTTGCAATGCAAATATAAAAATGTAGGTGCTCACTTTTCCAGCGTACCTGTGTTCTACTAAGAAGAGTCAGCACTTTCCTTTTAAAAGTATTGGACCCTGGTAAAAAAAGTGCAGGTACTCTCTTTTAAATTTAAGAGGTGCAAGTAAAGAATGAGTCCCTCCTCAATTAAAACACTGACCCTGTGAATGGAATGCCAGACAAGAACACTTCACTCGCCGAGGAAGAGGAGTTCACATTGATTATTGCCCAATGTCAGTTGACATTGGCAAGGTCACACGCCCGCCCGTACTGCCTCGAGACCTTTGAACTTAAAGTCCTGAAGCCAAGCACAGTACGGGTCGCAGAGCAGAATCTCAGCAGTGAAAATAATGAAAGCCTCTTTTGTTTTGTCTTTTCTCTGTTTCTTTCTACAAAGACCCTCGCCAATACAGTGATAACCTTCCGACAGTTAATGTATTCAGGTGCAGCGTGCCTAGGAACACTGAAGTGAGCTTGGGGGACTTGGGTGAATATGTAAATTCGTGCCCTATGTGTGCAAACTTAGGGCTGGTTCTACATTGTTCGCACTTGTCTCGGGTATGTCTTGTATATTTCCTGCTGAGACTACCCTGCAGAAAGTAATCTCCTTTGCTCATTGAATTGGCCAGGCCTATAATAACGTGAGTTCCCCTATGCTCACCTGGGGTACGTACCCCAATTGCAGAGATCTCCCCACAAATCCCTTGAATGCATTCTTTTGACGAGACACAAGACACACATTTCTTCATTGTTATATTAAGACTTAACAAAAACGGCCACACTGAGAATAATTTTTTCATCCAGATACACGTAAGCTGTTTTTGTTAAAAAGAATATAATGATCGGATTTCACCCTAATATGCCCATTGATTTAATTTGGATGTGAATAACTTCCTGGAGCTGTCATCATAAAGCAAGGCCTCCGTCAAGCGATCCGTTTCAGAGCCCGGTAGCGAGCAAGCCACCCATGCTCTCGCCAGCATAAAGCCATCGCGCCAGAAGCTGAGAAGGTTGTTGGTGACACACCCGGAATTAAAGGCACACCTCAGGTGTCACAAACAATACAATCGAGAGGAAAAGTGTCGTTCAAAGTGCGACACCGTCATGACGGCCTAAATTTAAATAACATTGAGATTTACATTACCAGACACTGCTGACAGTGGCAGTTTGGCAGAGCGGCCAGCGTCATCACTGGCATGAGAGACTGCAGGTCCCAAATTCGACTCTGGCAGCCACGGAAGTGGTCCGGTCCAGACGCACGTGGTATAGTGATGGGAGGCTGCTGGCTGCAGGCACCAGTTTACTCTTAGTCCGGCACTGCAGCGGCCTCGGTCAAAGTCCGGTTTGGACTCGAGCAGCCCCTGATGGGAGGCTGCTGGTTGCACGCACCCTGCTGGTCGGCGGTTCCAGCAGCAGCGAGCTCCATAGCCTCCATTCCAGCCTAACTTGACCAAACTACCAATAACTGCCGCCTTCTCACCCTCGGCCTCTTTTCTCCCCTGTCTCTTGGCACAGACCGGTCCCTGTGACGTCAGTCGCAAGAAGTCGTCCCTGCTTCAGTTTCAGTTTCAGAACGGTGTGAAGTAAACTCTTTTCATGATTCCCACAGGATGAAGCCACCCTCCCTCTTCGGTTTCACAATTTTGGCTGTTGAATGTGACGCACACAGCACAAAAGTGAAAGTCGTCGCGGCAGGGTCGATTTTGGCAAGCGCAGGTGCGCCGCGCTTGCACTTCGGCGGCCTTTATAATTTATTTGGCACACTGACTGACACTACTGTCAGTGTACCCAAATAAATTATAAGGCCACCACAACGGGCCAGTGCCGGGCGGCTGCCGCCCTCAAAATAGTGCCCCCTGGGGCGGACCGCCCCCACCGCCCCACCCTAGCTACGCTACTGCCCGCGACAGGGTACAAGGTTTTCCGTATATATCTATTTTCCCTATAGGAGCCTGCGTTGTCGGTAGGAACACAGACTCCCATTAAAGTCAATGGGAGTCCTTCCGAACGGTGTTCGGAAGCATCATAATCGGTCGGGCGGAACCGCCGACCCCGAGTCGGTTGGAGCTGAATCCGACAAGGATTCGGGCGGTTTAGTTTCCAACTAACATCATAATGAGGCCCTAAGTAGCTAATATTAAACTTAAAAAATAACTATTTTCAAGCATGTATTTAAAGTGATATAAAAACTATTTTAATAAATGAGCATCAGTGATGCAAGTAACAGGAAGCCACCACTTTAAAAAGATGGTAATGGGACAGGGGTGCAAACTGCTGGAAATGTGCCTCCTCAAGAAGTATCAAGTATATTATGCATCATGGAGCAGTGAAGTGAAACCCAAATGGAAGATGCAGCTTCACAAACCCCCAGCTGTAACATGGTTCTATGGCTTCTACCAAGGAGCAGCAGAGGTGGTGCTTCTCGACCGCCAAGAATAATGTGATTCTAGGGAGTCCACCAAAAAGTGTCAAAGGAACAAACTGCTGGAAGATGCAGCTTCTCAAAAGCACCAAGCATTTTTAGGTCTCGCCTACGCTGTGCTAATGCGCTGCGATTACAAAAATACCTTTTCCGATCGCCATGGCTTTTCAGCCAAACACGTGCACGTGTTCCATTGCCTTCAATGGCAACGCATGCACATGAGGCGATTTATTTGCGGGAGCAAGCGCCACCATATAATAGCAATTATCGTTCCCGCAAGTAAATCCCGCAGGCCCCCCTCCTCCCCCCTGCTTCTAGCGCGCGCACACACACACACAACTCCAGGGCTTGTTTTTTTTACTTTAAGCGCGTGCGGCCAATGCTTGTTGGAACTTGCCCGGCATCTGAGTACTTCTTGTTGAAGGAATGATGCTGTCCAGATTTCTCCACTTTGCTTTCATATGTTTTCCACTGGGCAACTTTCAGTTAAGCAGCTGATAAAATTAGTTTCACAGGAACTTAAGAGGTGAGGCAACGCCATGTGAAATTCATCGACGGATTAGGGCTTGGCACTGTCTCTGCAGCAGAAGCGGGCACTGTGTCTGCAGGGCACAGTCACATTTTGTGTGCTCGTTTTGCTGCGCGTGAGCTCAGTGTTCATATTTGGCATCCCCTCATAGCAAGGACGCTGGATCTCTGGACGAGAAGATGACATGGTGAGTGAGACTCGTTTTTGTGAAAAGAGAGCCTTGCTTATGGCGCACTTTATTTTAAGATCTTTTGTGCGTTGATTTAGATCTGTACTGGCCAAACGCTTTATCAGTGAGACTGAAAGAATTTTCAGGTGGGCATGGTGTGCTTTTAAGCAAGCAATTATGTCTTGTAATGTTTGTCTTGCACAACTATTTATAAAGTTTTCATTTAATTACATTTGATTCATTGTTATAGGGTGCTGGCCTATGACCAAAACCATCCAAAGTACTTTATAGTGTTTAATATTCATTATGGAAAGAAAAGATTGTAGATAAAAACAAAAATGCTTTTTTGATTGTACGATACATGCATGATTTAAATTAAAGTATGGCTGTTAATTGCCGTTTCCTTTAAATGGTTGAAGGGAATATAAAATGTCAGCTAATCAGATTACATTCATCTCAATCTGAGCGATGTCACGTTGTAAACCTGTTTAATTGCAATTTTTTTATTGATTTAGTCAAATTTGAGTGACAATAACGAGGCAAAAAATTTAATCAACCCTTTCTTGACCATGTGTGCAATATTTTAGGCATGAAAATGTTTCAGGCTTATGAAGTTCTCCAAAGGTATACCATAACATTATCAATAAAACGTTTGTGATCCAGTTCTATATATGCTGTATAAAGTGGATTGCCATAAGCATCGTAAAACTAGCATGACCGAGAGTTTTCTCAGTAATCACATCTCGGTCGAAACCAATGTAAAATATAAACATAGTATATCATAATAAACCATGAATGGTAGACTACAGTTTATTTGAAGCTTCTTGACTAAGTGATTTGCGATTTGTAAAGTGCATAGTTACCTGTGATTCGGGAGTCCTGGCTCTGATGGATGAAGCTGATTTGAGTGTAATTTTGAAGTTTGCCTGGTAGCATTATTCAGCTTCTAGGTCAGTTATGTGCTTGATAATGCGCCTTTCATGTATTTCGGAATTAAGGGATCTAGGGTTGGGTTTAAGAGCATATGAGCTGCCCAGGGTACTATATACAAACACCTTCAGTCCTGTTTTGCGCTTGACATAAGTATTCCCACAAGGTGTATTATTAGACTCGTTTTCAGGGATGAACTGTCTGTCCAGCTCTTGACAGTAAATGGATATGTGAAACTGGCTCCTAACTCTGTGCAATACCTGGGCCTGGATGTTAGGCATGAAAATAAATGCCTTACTAATTTCAGAGCCAGTCAATGTATGTTCACTCTTTACAGTTGGTAATATTAACACATTTGTCATTCATCATGTTTACAAGTTCCTCAAGTATTTTTAATATTTATCACAGTAGCGTAGCCAGGGTGGGGTGGTGGGGGCGGTCCGCCCCAGGCGGCACTATTTTGAGGGCGGCCGCCGCCCGGCACTGGCCCGTTGCGGTGGCCATATAATTTATTTGGGTACACTGACAGTAGTGTCAGTCAGTGTCCTAAATAAATTATAAAGGCCGCCGAAGTGCAAGCGCTGCGCACCTGCTTGCCAAAATCGACCCTGCCCTGACGACTTTCACTTTTGTGCTGTGTGCGTCACATTCAACAGCCAAAATTGTGAAACCGAAGAGGGAGGGCGGCTTCGTCCTGTGGGAATCATGAAAAGGGTTTACTTTACACTGTTCTGAAACCGAAACTGAAGCAGGGACGACTTCTTGGGACTGACGTCACAGGGACCGGTCTGTGTCAAGAGACAGGGGAGGAAAGAGGCAGAGGGTGAGAAGGCAGCAGTTATTGGTAGTTTGGTCAAATTAGACTGGAATGGAGGCTATGGAGCTCGCTGCTGATGGAACCGCCGACCAGTAGGGTGCGTGCAACCAGCAGCCTCCCATCAGGGGCTGCTCGAGTCCAAACCGGACTTTGACCGAGGCCGCTGCAGTGCCGGACTAAGAGTAAACTGGTGCCTGCAGCCAGCAGCCTCCCATCACTATACCACGTGCGTCTGGACCGGACCACATCCGTGGTTGCCAGTCGAATTTGCGGCCTGCAGTCTCTCATGCCGATGATGACGCTGGCCGCTCTGCCAAACTGCCACTGTCAGCAGTGTCTGGTAATGTAAATCTCAATGTTATTTAAATTTAGGCCGTCATGACGGTGTCACACTTTGAACGACACTTTTCCTCTCGATTGTATTGTTTGTGACAACTGAGGTGTGCCTGTAATTCCGGGTGTGTGACCCACAACCTTCTCAGTTTCTGGCGCGATGGCTTTATGCTGGCGAGAGCGGGAAACATCATTTACCACGAAGGCATTACAACTACTAACGTTTACCACGTGACACTTACCACGCAGGGTGCCTTCCACGCAGGGTGCCTTCCACGACGTCTTTACCACGGGCTGGGGGGGAGACGTGGTATTCCTTCAAGTCGTTCTGCGTGGGCTTGGGGGGCAGAGGGGGGGGGGGCTCGGGGGGGGGGGCTCGGAGGGGGGCTGGGGGGGGTCTCCCCCCCCAAAAATAACAAGCAGGTTACTTAAAAAAAAAAAACGAACATAAATTTAAAAGAAAAAGGAAAGAGCCTCCCCCAAAGACGTGCCGTGTACGTCAAAAAAGCAGTCCTTTTTTTATTTTGGTATACGTGTTTTGACGCTTGTTTCAATGGAGGATGGAAGTAAGGGCTCGTAGAGAAAGACGTGCAGGTAAGACGTTTCTAGGCGTAGTAAAATCCTACGTTGTAAATACCAGCGTGGTAAAGCCACTTGCGATGTAAAATTCGCGTGGTAAAGCCATGCGTGGTAATTGAAATCGTGGTATAATCATATATTCGGCGAGAGCATGGGTGGTTTGCTCACTACCGTGCTCTGAAACGGATCGCTTGACGGAGGCCTTGCTTTATGATGACAGCTCCAGGGAGTTATTCACATCCGAATTAAATCAATGGGCATATTAGGGTGAAATCCGATCATTATATTATTTTTAACAAAAACAGCTTACGTGTATCTGGATAAAAAAAGTATTCTCAGTGTGGCCGTTTTTGTTAAGTCTTCATATAACAATGAAGACAATGTGTGTCTTGTGTCTCGTCAAAAGAGGGCATTCAGGGGATTTGTGGGGAGATCTCTGCAATTGGGGTACCCCAGGTGAGCACAGGGGAACTCACGTTAATATAGTCCTGGCCAATTCAATGAGCAAAGGAGATTACTGTCTGCAGGGTAGTCTCAGCAGGAAATATACAAGACATACCCGAGACAAGTGCGAACAATGTAGAACCAGCCCTAAGTTTGCACACATAGGGCACGAATTTACATATTTACCCAAGTCCCGCAAGCTCACTTCAGTGTTCCTAGGCACGCTGCACCTGAATACATTAACTGTCGGAAGGTTATCACTGTATTGGCGAGGGTCTTTGTAGAAAGAAACAGAGAAAAGACAAAACAAAAGAGGCTTTCATTATTTTCACTGCTGAGATTCTGCTCTGCGACCCGTACTGTGCTTGGCTTCAGGACTTTAAGTTCAAAGGTCTCGAGGCAGTACGGGCGGGCGTGTGACCTTGCCAATGTCAACTGACATTGGGCAATAATCAATGTGAACTCCTCTTCCTCGGCGAGTGAAGTGTTCTTGTCTGGCATTCCATTCACAGGGTCAGTGTTTTAATTGAGGAGGGACTCATTCTTTACTTGCACCTCTTAAATTTAAAAGAGAGTACCTGCACTTTTTTTTTATCAGGGTCCAATACTTTTAAAAGGAGAGTGCTGACTCTTCTTAGTAGAACAAGTACGCTGGAAAAGTGAGCACCTACATTTTTATATTTGCATTGCAAAATCATCCTGGTAACTCAGACCTCTGTGTGGTGCCAGGGACAGAGAAGTGTGAAACTTCGCTGCCTCAGAGGCAGTGTTACACGACATGGACACCCAACAGAAGTGACATACATCTGTAGAATTTGTGCCAGCTATTGATAGCATAAAACGTTTAATTCTAAAGACCAGCATAATGCCATAAAACCATTTGACACTCTAAATGGTAAATGAGCTATTTGCCTTGTCAGTATACAAAAAAATGTGTCAAAAGGAGCACAACTGAATTGTATCATATTGCTGAAAGGGACAACAAAGTCCATGTTGAGGCTCTGCTTCTACTAGCTGAATATGACTGGGCAATATATTATAGGGCAAGCTGTTTTCTTATCGAAAATAAACGCTAAGCACCAAAGCTGGGATGGTGAGTTGCAGTCAGTTCTCGACTACGGGAGCACTGCCAGCAAGCTGTCTTGCACTCCTGTCCAAAAACACTGGCTAAAGAAGCTCTCTGCGTCAGCCTGGCACAGCAGGGAGGACTTAATTCTGGTAGCAACTGTGTGTCCAGCAAGAGCGCACTTTCTGATCTGTGCAATGGGGCATTTTCTTTGAGACCGTGAGCAGGGCTAAGATACCTTTAGAACTTCTCATGTCTCAAAAGAGTCTAATTTTTAATATTTTGAGTCATATGGCAGTTTAATGTCACTCATAAGACTGGGACCTTGTAGCACTAAACGTACACAACTCACTATTCTCCACTGCACCGACTAGGATTCAGTGCTGTGGCTCTCTGGTTCAGTGCTTTAACTAATAGAGGTCCCAAGTGAAGAGCCCGGACAGACTCCCATTAGTACCCTTCCATTTCTGGTGAAAGCAGTTTAAAGATCTTCTTAGAGTTTCTTGTTGCTCCAATGGGTGTAATTTGTGATATTATATGTTTTCTTCGTCTCCATTGCTTGATTATGCTCACGAGAAAGTGTCACTCATAGTTGTTGAATGTCACTCATAATTACACTGAATGTATGATAATGTCACACATAAGCAATCTGAAACCTTGGCAGCTATGTCACATTCCTGAATTAAGTGCACACATGAGCAGGATAGAGGTTTGTGGAAGCTCTGAATGGATATAGTGAGGGTTTTCTATTTCCCCTTTTAAAGCGTGGCAAGGGAAAATGCAAAAATCATCGGGGGTATTCTCTTCATGTTATTGGGATCGAGGTTAAAGCAAATAATGCTGCCTGCAGCGCACGCACTACAGTGCGCGACGTATCTCAGCGTTTGTGGTACGTTTGTCAGGCAGTTATTACTGGGCTATGGCTGTAACTTGAGTAATCATGGCCAAGTCTCTTGCCTTGTTTCTCTTAGCTGCCAAAAGCGGAATTCCTTTTAAAGCAGTGGGTTATTAAGCACCAAAAGGATTGAGATATAACGCAAATCACCCTGACATGGCACACGCACCCCTCAGCACGTTGAATCCCCTTGGAGCGGGTGCATGAAAGTTTTTTCCCAAGTTCATTTTCTCTATGGGCACATGTCTTTCCCCTGGGCCGGTAAGCAGCATGCATGCCGTGCCACCAGTCTGCATGTTCCAATATGAAGACATCTGCTCTGACGTCAGCGTGTGCCCACCTTGACCTGTGCTCCTTCCTGTCCAGCACACGGGTAGGTACTCACTGACGCAGGCACGCACTGACGTGTTCAATCCTCAACATGGAGCTTGATCTGTGTAGGAGCCTGCCAACAGGCTAGGGTGGAGGTCAACAGCACATGAACTCTACCATGTGACTAGTGTACAGACATAAAGTCCACATTTGTAAAGTCCACATTTGTAAAGCGCACAATCACCCGTAAGGGTCTCTAGGCGCTGGGGGCCGTCGGGAAGATTAAGCGAGCTTTTGCCCAGAGTCACATGGTGCTGGGCTAACCTGCCGCCGGAGCCGGGGATCGAACCGTGGTCCCCAGATTCCAGCGTCAGTCGCCCTGGCCGCGGCGCCACACCTCTCCCCAGACATGTGCCTAGAATCAAAGTATTTGGGGGGAACTATTTACTAAATATCCTCTATTTCATGCTTGAGAGTCACTTTCAAGCCATTCTGTCTATTTCAGTGGGGATGAACACACAGATTTTAAAGAAAAGTATTGAGGTGCGGTGCAGATTTCAGTAGCCAACACCGTCCATCATTAGGTTCTTTTGAACACAGCATCCTTCTTTGCCCCATGCTATGTCCAGTTTTGCTTCCACATCCCAAGTGTCCCTCGGGCACAGTTGTGGAACATCAGAGCTTGTTATCCTCTCAAAGTCTTTTTCAAATAATTATTCTCTATTGCAGATGAAGGCATGTCGGCAAAACAGAATGCCCCCATGAGGAGCGTGACACCCTCTCTGCTCCTCCTCTTACCTACTACCACAGGCCTCACTGCCCCAGAGCAGAAGCCTCCACTGTTACCTCTTTGAGGATGGCTGCCTATCGGGGTGGTAAGCAGAGACTAAACAGACAGAACAACAGACAGGGACATAAACAGTGCCACAACAGGTCAGAATGCTTCCAAAGATCTCAGTGCTCTCTCAGTGGAATTTACCTCTTCGGTAAAACGTGCATAGAGAGTGAGGCAATAATATTATTTACTGGCACTGACTGAATGGTGCCAGAGGCAGGGCCATCCTTCGATAGAAACTCAGAGATTCTACAGATTAAGTTATTATTTTGTAAGAACATTTTATTGGCATTTCGCTTGACAAGTCCATACAATAAAAGGGACAACAGTTACTCCACAAACAGCAGAATAAAACCATGTCATCCTTATATGGTGTCTTCCACTCCTCCCCACTTCTGACAGACTAACAAAACAGCTGAGCTGCTATTCGATGGATAGTGAAGACTAAAGTAGACCTGAGTGTACCCACTTTGCTTAGCACTTGTGTTTTAGGAAGGCATCAGTGCTTTAAATGGGCAGGTACTGAGTACTGTAACTTTTTTATTTGGAGACGGAGAGTACATGCACTTCTCAAGAATGACGTAATACGTTTTATTACAGAGTACCAGCACTTCTCAGAAACAAGCATTTACTCTGTGTTGGAAACCGGCTATTTCTGGTAGGCTAAGGCTGATGCCAAAGCCAGGCAGAAACCACCATTCCAGTCAGGGCAAGGAAGTCACACGCCAAGATAACCCCTGCTCGCCCTCTAGGTAGCATGGCGCGGGCAGTCTAGGCTAAACTCGGAGGCGATGTGTAAAGCATTTGCGTCAGCGCACAACAGCAACAACATACTAGGTACACCACAAAAGAGACTCCACACAAGGTTATATTAAAATAACTTTTGTATTGTCAAAACATATCAGATAGAAATTACACATGTACATTGTGCCAACTGGCACGGCAATATTCACAAGGGATTATTTACAAGACAGGGCCACATGGGCCACTGTCTGAATCAACACTTTGCAGATATAGAAATACTTGTCAGAAATTAGAATAAAAGTATATAAACTTCACTGTAACACAAGGTAACAGTTATAGATCACATCCAGTAACTACTGGGAACAGGTAAGTACCACCTACGCAACCCTAAACTCCTTGGGAGACTGTCACGCAGGGGACAAGGACCTCACTAGGACCACCTGTACTAAAAAGAACAACCACCTAAGTATCACACAGCATTTAGGGGTCTAAGAAAGAACACATTACCCATGATGTATGAAACACATTCAGAGGAGTAGTAAAGAAAAACACATAATGCATAAACCTACACATTTAGCGGGGTTAAGAATAAGGCACATGATGCAATAAAATACATTCAGGGGTGCAGCGCAAGAAGACACATGATGACTAAACATTCAGAGGTGCAGCGCAGGAAAAGAAAGACACATAATGCATAAAAACATTCAGAGGTGCCAGAGCAATACAATAGCGCAAGAATCACATGATGTCTAAAAACATTGAGAGGTGCAGGAATAACACATGATGCAAGAGAACACATTCAGAGGTGCAAGAACCATATCATTGCGCAAAGACTCACATAAGCCACCACCTGTGGCAGTCCCTAGGCCAACTGGCCTTGTTGGGGCTCAGACGCCCTGAGTCTCAGTGTCAGGGTGCGTTGCCATGCAGCGCCAGTCTCAAAGTACCAAAAAGCCTAAACGTGGCAGCTGCCCACGAAGTGCTGGGCAACTGTGTACCAAAAGCTGTGGCAGGGCTCTCAGTAGCCCCTAGAACAAATCTGCGCCACCTGAGCCACACAGGCTCTAAAACAAACACTGCGCACGTTGGGGCCACACAGGCTCTGGCCAACACTGGCCAAACGTGGGAGCCACACTGGCTCTAAAGCAACATGCCCCCTGGAGCCTCCCTGGACTCTCCAAGCGTTGGGGCGACCCACTGTCAACTGGGGCCGCCCTTTTGAAGCCCTCGTCACGGTGGAGTCCCCTACGGGGGACTCTAACTTCTCAAAATGCCCCCAGAGCCTCTCAGGGCTCCAAATACAAAAATGAGGCGGGGAGCCCCTCCGGGCTCTGTGCACGTTGGGGCGACCCACTGCCAACCGGGGCCGCCCCTGAAGCCTTCATGGCTTCCTACTCGCACTAGGCGCGAGCTCGCGCCACTGCGGGGGGGGGGGCGGACACCGACAACGTGTCCCGGCGCCCCTCCTCTCTTCTGCCCCCGCGTTGGAGCCTTGCAGGGCTCGACACAAAGACTGGCCCCTCGAGCCTTCCCAGGCTCTACACACCGTTGGAGCGGCCCGCTGCCCTACGGGGCCGCTCTGACGAAGGGGGACCTCCCAGGCACAGCCCCACTCGGCCCGCCCTCAGCCCAGACTCACCGGGGCTCACGGGGCGGCTCCTCTGTCTTCCTGGGGCAGGCGCCGACAATGTGCCTCGGGCCCCCAGGCTCTCCCCTCTCGGCATCGGCCGCCATCTCCCCGCGCCTTCCTCCTCTTCCTCCCGCCTCACAGGCTGCGGGGCGGGACTTCCGGCCGGCCGCGCTGGGATTGGCCGGCCAGCCAGGTACTTCCGGATCGCCGCGGGCAGCGCGGCGGCCCTCGCTAGGCAGGCAGGCGGGCAGAAATCGCGAGGTGGGCACTCGTAAATCAAATAAACAACTGGGCAAATCCAAGTCGGAAAAATAAGCGGAGTGGGCTCCCGCGCCGATCCGCCGCCGGCCTCCAGCAGCAACGCGCTTCCAAGCGCTATAGAGGCACACAAAGCGCTCCAGCACTAGAAGTGCAACCAAAGCGCCATGGGCAGGAAATAAAGCGCTCTCAGCGCTATGAAGGACAAATCCAGCGCTCCCAGCGCTAGAAGGGCAATAAAGCGCTCTCTCAGCGCTAGATGCAGATGAAGCGCTCCCTCAGCGCTACAGGGACAAGTCCAGCCAAGTCCTTCAGGGGGATGCAGCAAAGTCCCTCCAGGGTAAAGCAAAGTCCCCCATCCTTCCAGGACAGGCAGAGGGGTCCCCCAGAGGTCCAGGCATCCAGGGGCTGGGCAGCGCCCGCCCCTGGTAGATTCCAGTCCGAAGTAAGAACAAGACAAGAACCTTTTGGAAGGGGCAGAGCCCCTTCTTATACACAGAAAAGGCTTTGAAGTCTTTAGAAGTCTTTGTGTAGGCGAGCCCTAAGCTCTGGGAGTATCTGGTTTCCCTCTCCTGTCAGCCTCAGGTCAGAGGTGACAGGGGGCCATCGGGAGGGAGAGTCATCCAGGGTGGGCCGACAGACACAGCCTGGCACCACCAGAGCTCTTTCCACTCCTTCCTAACAGCGGATGGGGGCCTTTCATCTACGGCTTGACTCAGACCCCCCTCCTCCAGACAGTCCATCTACCAACAGGCCCAGGCATGCCTGGGCCAGGCCCATCAGCCAATCCCGTGCTAGCAGACTCACTACACAATTATGCCAACTTCTAAAAGTGGCGCTTCTGGACTAGATACAGCCATGCCGCATACACCATTCTGCAGCATTCATTCTCACGAGTTCATACATATCAAACTCGCCCCTGCACTCCCCACGCATCAGGAATCTACCATGGGCATACATATTTCCCATTCATTCCTATGGGAGGGCAGGGCGCTCACCATCCATACACAGAAAGCACACGCACTTTACACTGTACCACAGTGAAAAAGTGCGCAGAGGCCTAAAATCACCAACCCAGGTTCCTAAAACAGGCTTGGAAAAAGCAAAAAGTCACGGGGTGAACCTGCCCAAAGGACCGGGTCCAACACTCTGGTACAGGGTGCCTCTCTTCAATTTTTTCATTTCTAGCTTTGGAAGGCATAGGTAGGTAACATGCCTCAAGATACTGTACATTTTTCAAGGACGAGCACAGGAAGTGATTCATTTTTGCTTGTTTCGTCCTAAGTAAGTTCTTTCACACCCAATTCCAGAGCTCAGCTTAGCAGGGGGCTGCCTGTGGATGAGAAGTTATGAGCTTCACCTGACTATTAGCGGCGTTACAATGTGTCTCTCGGACCTCTTTCAGGTGCTTGCCATCCTTTTCCCCCAGCACCACCCAGGGGGGCGGCAATCTGAAGGATAGCCCCGGGCGCCACAAGCTCTAGCTACGCCTCCTTTTTATCATTGATTTGGTGATGAAAGAGGGGGGTAGGAGTCTATCTCCCAAAGAATGAATACTGAGGACAGACTGCAGGAAGTTGACGTCATCCAGTAGGGACATGAGCTGTGAAGAGAGGCTCTGCCACTGATGACCCTCAGCACCAGACAGGGCCCGGGTGAGCAGGCTCCGAGTCAGCGATGCTTGCACACAAGAGGTGCTCCTCCCGCACTCCCCCTTCGGCACATACCAGGCTTGCTCTCCTCCCAGTCCGATTTCATGGTGCAGGTGCTGGCTCGCTTCCGAGAGCCTGCAGACGGATCAGGCCCTCTCCCCGGCTCCTCCCTGAGAAGCTGCAGGAAGTACTGTTTGCTTTTACCTGCGCCGCCTGGAATTTGACGCGAGCACAGGTTGCTGAGTGTGCGCTTTAGGGACCTTATAAGTATTTAGTTATGCAGCACAATATCCTTGGTGCAACAACACCAACTGTTGCATGGCTAAACACTTATAAGGTCCCAAATGCGAGACCTATTGGCAATGCCAATGCTTGTTTATGTTTATAGGGGGTCACCTAGGAGTGGTTAAGTGCAACCCACTGCATTGCAAAGCATTCCAAAAATTATCAATGGTCTATGGAGACGTCTCCATAAGGGTAATCTTCACACCACAAGGAGGTCTCAGTGTATGGATGTGACCTTGGAATGGCAAGGATGGCGCCTGTTAAGCAGTAGCATCTACGACCTGTAGCTGATCACTTGGGCTGGGTGTTTGGTTTACAGGAATTCATTTCTGAGAAGCAGTGTACTACTAAATATTGGACGTGAATGTGAGGAATGATTTTTTTTTTGCAGTTTTTTTATATAGCATGAATTCGAGCCAAAAGGTATCAGAGTGCTTTACGTGAGCTTCAATTTCATTACATACAAACACATTCATTTTGTTAGGGACAGGACGATTAAGTGATTTGCCCAGAATCACAGGATGTTGAGCCTCCTGCCCCACTCGAACCTGATATACCAGCTTCAAAGTCGGACGCTCTAGCCGTTAAGCCACAACTTCACCCCTTAAATCTCTTCTGTGTGCCAGTAGGTCAAAACAAAGAAGATGCCCATAACTTTAGGAGGAACCCTAGGCTGAATATCGTGGGAAAAGGGATAAATATGTTAAGGTATAGCTTTAGAGAGCAGGAAGGTAAGGCAGTTTAAAACAGAAGGCCTCATGGGTCAGTTCAACTTAGAGGAACTATGGAGGTGAACGCCTCTCTGTATTTCAGACAGGAGGGAGTGAGGAGGATCACAAGGTCCACGTTACTGCATAATGGGGTGAAAGGCAGGTGGAAGGCTGGGAAACACAATGTGTACATAGATGCAGAACACTTTTACACAGAGTACAATTACATGACAAAAACAAAAAATACACAACAGTCACGGTCTAGTAACATTAAAGGCAGAAAATTGTTCCTGTACATTCTTTGGAAAGAATCATCTATTCACAGGGGGCCCAGAGACACCACTAATGATATTATTGTACAAAAATACAACACATATGGATTAATAGATAGTAGACCAATACATTAAAATGACAGATTATTGCAAACGCGTCTAAGGGTTCACAACGGGGGTATACATGTGACCCATGATGCCAATTAGTTCCATTTTTGCACTAGCAGTGTCACTGCTAGCAGACGTCTGTGCAGTGTCCGCATCAGCAGCACTAGCAAAACCACCCCCGCCAAAGTGATTGCCAATGTGTGACAAACTGCAGCCTGAAACTTGCACCAGCGGTGCCACTGTGAGCCTTTGCAGCAATAGAATCAGCACACATACACAATACATCGCAAACCGTTGCCAGGGTGTGCCACGTGTAGCTTGAAACTGGTACCAGGACCACAGCCACCTAACTGAATGTTTGGGCCTGAATTGAGGGTACTTCCTGCTCTGGAAATATCCCCCCACTGTGGGACCCGTCTTCTCCCAGTAGCAGATTAGACCACTGCAGAGGAAGCTAAGGACTACATTACCTCCTCGTCCTGTCTTCCTCGCCACAGTAATTACCCATGAGCCTCCGGCTCCACACAGAACTCCAAGTATTAAAAAAAATGCTCTAGTCTCCCTCTCCCTCCTCCAAGATGGCCCCCAGTGGCTCCAGCCAATCCTATAAAGGGATACAGATACAGTCAATCGACCTGTTCTTTTTTTTCTGCACTACTCCGAGTGCTGTCTCCCTGCTGGTCAGGTGAGTTCTGATTAACTCAGATACTCTGTCCATCACCACCCTCTTTTTGAAATTGGTCAGGTGAGTGGGGCTGGGGTCTTGTTTCAGCAGCCCCTTATGTCCGTTGGTATTTGGAGGGGGGAAGTTGGTCTCGTTGGTAACTGTAATTATGTGTTGTTTTTAATTAAGTTGGTTTTTTTTTTTCCCCCTTTCTTTGCCGGGCGCCTTGTCCTGCTATAGCGGACTGTCTGGTGCTTTTGGTGTGAGCGAGTACGTCGGTGTTCTTGCTTCGTGTGCCACGCCTGCTCTTCCCGCTGAGCGGGGTGTTTGTTTGTGTGGCTCCTTCCCGACCGCGCGTCCTGTTTCTTGGACGTTGCGCGGTCGGGTGATTTCTCCCATTGCATTTGTCCGCTTACCGTTTGCCGTGGTTTTTATCGGCTGCGGGGGGCTCGCCTGTTTCTCTCGTGATGCATCCAGTTATAGGGAGTGGGGGTCTCTTTGGGAGACGCGCGCTTGGCTTCCTCTGTTTTATGATGCATTATGAGCGGGCTGTGGGAGTTGGCTTTGGTTGCTTAGCAACCTGATGCTTTATGTTACGATCGCGTGTTTCAGTGCATTGCTGTTTTTTTTGCACTTGGTCTTTGACTATCTTGGAGAGTGGATCTTTGAGTCTATCAGCACATGACTCCTTGGAAGCTTCTGGTTCTGGGATGTCTGTTCCTTCTATGGATTTGCTGCAGAAGTTTAAAATTCTGCGGTGGCTGCTGCCTTGCAGGACAGGGTTGCTGTTCCTCCTGACTAAAATGCGCGTGTTGATGGCGTTCCGGCTGTTGACTCTGACGCTGAGGTGGATGTTAATGTCGGGGGTTGTTTTGTGCTGGGTGCCGACCTTAAGGAGGTGCTGTGTCACTTATGCAAATACTTGGTTTTTCCTGGCTCTATTGTGCCTATGGAAGATGTTTATTTTCCCAGTATCAGCGTCCTGGGCCTGATTCTTTGCCCCTTAATTCTTCGGTGTTGAAGGTGTTGGAAACTTTTTTTTTTTTTTTTTTTTTTTTTTTAAAAACCTTTATTTGAGCAAGCAAAAAGTACAAGGATGGGCCTACAACCACACGGGCCAGCCGCTAAAAAGGAGTGGACACATATCATATATGCCCGCAGAGGTAACCGTCAATCAACAATGCAATACTCCACATTATATACAGGACAAAAACAGGTTTTATGTATATGAAAGAACAAACACACAGAAAGGCGAGAGTGCATCACTGAAGGTCAGCCCAAGGGACGCAAGGGGGGGACATCAGCGGAAGTGCAGTAGCAATATTCTAAGCACTAAGGAGTGTGGAGTGGGGGGGGGGGGAGGGGGGCAGAGATCAGGAAGAAGAAGGGGGGAGAGCCGGAGACACCAGCTCAGTCCCTATATGAAGATTCCGGGAACGCTAGCCTAAGGAGATAGGGTAATCTCGATAGTGTCCACAAGGGGAGGAGTACAAATGTCGCCACGGTATTCGTTCCATTGACCCCACACCTTCACCCATGCCCTGGGTCTGCCCCTGGCCACATAGACAGTTTTCTCACGGAACATGGACCAATCCATGTTATCCTCCCATTGCGAGAGGGCTGGGGGCCTGGAGGCCCCCCAGAGTTGCGCAATATCTCGCTTCGCAATCATATAGCCCAGGGTGGCCCATCTAGTCCGTGCCACCGAATAGTCCGTGGGCTCCCAAACATTCAAAAGACAGCGACGAGGTTCCGGACGCAAGGATATCCCTGTCACCACTGTCATCAGATCAAGCACAGCCACCCAATAAGCAGCCACCATCGGGCACTCCCAAAGAATATGCAGGAAAGTAGCACGCAAACCACATCCACGCTTACACAGTCCATCGGAGGAAAAGCCCATCACCATCAGTCGCGGTCCCGTCACGTACACCCGATGAAGGATCTTCAATTGGACCAGACGGAGTCGAGCCGGTATAGCCACCTCCTTCGGAGAGGAGAGGGCCGATTGCCAATCCTCATCATCAAGTTCCAACCCATCTCCCATCCACTGTTCCCGAAGCCGGGCCAATAAGTCAGTCCGATTGTTAATCAACTTTTTATAGATCAGGGAGATAGTGCTATCAGGAAGATGTTCGTCAAGGATACGGTCTTCAAGTGGGGAAGAGTCAGGCGGAATCTCACCAGGAGCAAACACCGAAACCAAAGCGTGCCTGATCTGTAAATAACGAAAGAATTCCCGACTACTCAGGCCATAGTCAGCCTGGAGGGCCTGAAACGGGCGCACAGAACCCTTAGAATATACATCCCCCACTTTAGAGATCCCAATCAAGTCCCAACGGTCAAAACCCTTGGAAGACCAAAGACCGCCCAGACGTTCTGAAGCATAAAGCGGCGTCGCCAACGTCAAGCGATCCTCCCAGCCCAGGCTCACATTCGCAGCACGCCAAACCGTCAAAGCAGTCAAAGTAGGTCCCACAAGATGGCGCCCAGCGGAGCGAGAATAGAGCACTCTATTAAAGTCACCTCCCGGAAGCTGAAGTTTATCCATCTCAAACGCCGGATTACGACCCGGAGAGAACATAGCGTGATTAATAGCGGACAGATGGGAAGCCCAGTAGTATCTCTTAATATCGGGGAGCGCCATGCCCCCATCGTACCACGGGATGGAAAGTTTCACGAGAGCAATGCGCGGTCGCCCATCCCAAATAAGTTGCCTCTGAAGGCTCTCAATCTCCCGAAAATAGGTCTTGGGGATAGGATCATAATAATTCTGGAGAGCGTAGAGAAACCGCGGTAGTGACATCATCTTAAACAGGGCCGCCCGACCCAGTGGAGACAGGGGAAGTTTGCGCCAGCGGGCAACGTCCAAACGGAGCCTAAGCAACGGGGGAAGGAGATTACGATCATAACGAAGGGACGGATCCAAGGTAACAAAAACCCCCAAGTATTTGAAACCATCCCGGACCACCTGAAGAGGAAGTCTACTCGGCAACGGAGGCAAGATACCAGATAAAACGTATACACAGGATTTAGACCAGTTGATGACGAGGCCTGAGTTAGCGCCAAAGGACGCAAGAACGTCAAATAAAACAGATAAAGACTTGCGAGGAGAAGTAAGATACAAGAGGATGTCGTCCGCATAAAGCGAGACGCGGTCTTCGAAATCCGGGGCCCAACGAATACCTTTAAGGGACGGTTCCCAACGGAGCCAGGCCGCCAACGGTTCAAGAGCGAGCGCGAACAACAGAGGGGACAAGGGGCAACCCTGACGGGTACCCCTGCCCAAGGAGAAGGGGGCCGACACTCTACCGTTCACTACAACTTGCGCCAGAGGTTCCGCGTACAACAGCCTAACCCAGCTAATAAACTCGCACCCGAATCCAAATTTCTCAAGTGTCGCCCATAAATAGGGCCACTCCACAGTATCAAAGGCCATGGAGGCATCCAGGGACGCCAAAATGGCCGGTTCAGTCAAAAGCCCCGCCCTCGCCAGCACGCCGTGGAGGCGACGTAAATTCAGAGCAGTGTTGCGATGCGGGATAAAGCCAGATTGATCCGGATGGACCAACTCCCCAAGAACCGAAAGGAGACGGGTCGCCAAAAGTTTAGCCAACACCTTAGGTTCAACATTTAATAGGGATATGGGCCTATACGAGGAACAGAGGTCACGCGGTTTACCCTCTTTGGGAATGACGACGATTGTCGCCAGACGCTGATCATAAGGAAGTATATTCCGCTCACGAGATTCTAGAAACATGGCGCGGAGATACGGCGCCACCTTATCGGGGCGTAATTTGTACAACTCAATAGGCAAACCGTTCGGGCCCAGTGCCTTGCCCGAACGGAGCGATCGAACTGCATTGGCTATCTCATCATTCGTAAAAGGGGAGTCCAAAGCAATACGGTCCAAGTCGGTGACACAGGGCAAAGTGATATCACGCAGAAGAAGGCGGGAGTCGGCAAAATCCCTCACAGACACGGGAGCATATACCACACGGAAATATTCCGCAAAACGATCAACAATGGCGGTCGGATCAATCACATTCTCACCACTCGCAGACTGAATCACAGGCACCACACGATTAACTCTTTCTTTCTTGTCCAACCACGCTAGGAGTTTGCCCGCCTTGTCACCCACATCGTACAATCTGCCCTGCTGCTCACGAAACATCACCTTTGCAGCGTCAGTGACCAGAGATTTATATGCAAACTGTTTTAGACCCAGGGCATGAAGTTTCTCAGGCGTGACACCAGATTCCAACTCGTCCTCCAAAGCAGAGATCTCCCCCTCAAGGTCCACCACCTCCTTCCTCCCAGCCCTCTTAGCTTCAACAATCAAGGAAAGGGCCTGTCCACGAATCACAGTTTTAAAGGCTTCCCACAGGGACACAGCCGAAGAGACCGACCCCTCGTTTTCCAGGAAATATGCATCAATGGACTTGAGCAAGAGGGTACGAGTCTCAGGGGAGGAAAGATACCAAGGGTTAATGGGAGCCACTCGGCCCGCCGCCTCTACCCCAACCTCGAAACGAAGCCAGAGCGGCGAGTGATCAGAAATACCCCTCGGCAAATGTAAAATCTCGCGAACCGCCGATGATTGGGCTGCGGGCATCAGGAAATAATCCAGCCGAGACAGACTGCCATGGGCCCCAGAATGGAAGGTGTATTGGAGCTGAGTAGGATGCAACAGTCGCCAGCAGTCCACAAGGCCAAAGGTATCCAAAAACCCACCCAACCACTGCTGAGCCTGCGGGGTATCTCTAGGGGGATGGCGATCGTGAAGGCCGGAAAGCACCGAATTAAAATCACCGGCCAGAAAGAGAGTGCTATCAGGGAGATCTAACAAAACACGGCCCAAGTCAGTTAAAGTAGAGGCCTGCAAACCCGGGGGAACATAAACATTGAAGAGAGATAGGGTGCGGCCTTCATACCTACCCACCAGGACAGTATATCTCCCACGGTCATCATGAATCACCTCATCGATCGCCAGGGGGAGGGAGGTTCGAACAAGAATACCCACACCCCTAGATCCGGAGGTAAACCCCGAGTGCGCCACAAGGCGGTAGCCCCATCTATTCATTGCATAACAAACATTACCAATCAAATGGGTTTCTTGCATGAAAACAATGTCCGGTGACAAACGTCGTATACATTTTAAGACCACACTGCGCTTAATACGATCTCCCAGGCCATTAACGTTCCAGGAAAGAAATTTCAACCCTCTACCCCCCATCCCAACCGCCCGAGCCAAGACCCCTCGTCCATGAGCTAGACATCAGAAACAGCAGCAAACACAGGAGTAACTCGCCTTGAAAACAACACACAGAAAAGAAAAAACTTCCCAACCCCCCTCCCCCAAACTGAAGAGAAACACCCCCCACCCTGCACCCCTGCAAAAAGCTAAAGAGCCACCCCAACCTGCAGTGTGCCTGTCGCCCAAGAACCCCTATTCTACACAAAGACCCCGGAGGAGGAAAGGTCTCCGTTCCATCCACCCCCCGACCTCAGCAAGAACAAAAATAACAAACGAAAGACAGAATGATCACAATGTAGAGGGACGCCGGCCAACACTCCTGAGAATGTATTCAAAATAAGACATAAGAGCCGAACAGTTAGATCTCCACACCACCTTCGGCACCACCAGGGTGAGCGGCGGAGTCCGTCTCAGGAGGACGGTCAGGCAATGAGTCCAGCCAGTCATTAACAGCATCCGGCCGATCAAAGAAAAGGGTACGCTCATTGTATTCGACCCGGAGTCTGGTGGGAAAGAGCATGGCGTAACGTAGGCCCCGATCCCGGAGACGTTTCTTAGCACCACGAAACTCCATACGTTGTCTCTGAACCTGTTGGGAAAAGTCCGGGTAAAAGTTCACCGTAGCATTCTCAAAGGCCACCGGGCCCTTCACCCGCGAGGCCTGCAGGATAGCGTCCCGGTCTCTATAATGAAAAAGCTTCGCTACAATGGGTCTCGGCGGGGCTCCCGGCTTGACTTTGCCCCCTGGAACACGATGTGCGCGTTCCACCGTGAAAAATTTTGTGAGACCAGAAGGGGCCAGATGGTTCAAGACCAGATCCTCAACCAGGAGATCCACCGAGTGGGGTTCAGGGTTTTCCGGTACACCAACCAGGCGAACATTGCAGCGACGCGCCCTATTTTCAAAGTCCTCCAGGCGACGGGTCATGAAGTCGTTCCCCCGACGGAGATTTCCAATCTCTGTTTGTAGCTCAGAGACGTCATTTGTAAGGCTAGAGGATTTAATATCCAGTGATTGTACCCTCTCATTCGTCTTGCCGAGATCAGCACGAATCAGATTCACCTCAATAGCCACGGTGTCAAGTTTATGGGCCAAGGCCTCGTACTGTAGGCCGATGGATTCCCTCACACCCGAGATGGCGCCCATGATATCCTGTAGGGAGGGCTCCGCCGACTCTTCCAAAATTCGTTCGGACGCTATACTAGAACCAGGCAGGGCAGCTCCGGGGGACCCCTTAGAATGGGTATAACGGTCCATGACATTTGTTTGAACTGGAGCTCCGCGCAGAGGTGTTTTCGTCTTGCGCGTCTCTCTGTCCCCTCTGCCCGCCATTTTGAAGATGCGTCACAGGACAAGCCACCAGGGTCGACGGGCCCGACACCCAAAGTACAGGATCAAAAGTACATAAAAAGGGGGCACAACTCGGGTAGAGGTCGCCAAGCCAGCAAATAGGTCACATGAAAGCCCAACAGCCGATCTGCCTCCAAGTCTCAGTCGCAACACGACATCCACATCCGTGGCCCAAGTCGGAACAGAATCGAAACCGAAACTTAGGAAGGGGGGACCCACAAGGCCAGATCTCCTGCCGTTGTTGTTCAATTGCAGGACGGCTACAGTACCGCACCCCGTCCCGGGCGCACCTCAAGGGCGGAGCCCAAAAGTTCAGAGCACCATATCTCAGGAATACGAGATCCAAATCGATGTCTGAAAAGTGCCAGGGTAATCAGCCAAACGTCCCCTACACGAATTCTTGCAAGAAATCAGGATTCAGCCAGGATAAAATGCCGGGAGCGGCGAGGGTCCGGAGAGCGCTGTGCTCAAGCGGCCATCTCGGATGCCCGCCAAGCTCCTCCTCAGGAAAGCCTGAGGTGTTGGAAACTTGATGGGAGGATGTAGGCATGTGCTCTTTTCCTCGTTTCCTGTATTAACGTTCTCCTCTGCTGGATTTTGCTGCGCAATTTCCTTCCTCGGTCAATGTGGATTCCTTGATGGCAGGTATGACGTCGCATGGGGCTGTGGTCTCTGAGGATTCTTCTCCTGCTGACCCTATTGATCATAAGGTTGAGGGTGCTGTGGAGCGTACTTTTGCGGCTGCCACTTTTTCCATTAGTGCGGCGGCCTATTTCTCTTCCGCTATCGAGTCCTTGCTTAAGGATTTTCTGTCTCTATCGGGATTGTTGGACCAGGGGGTGGATGTTTCTTCTACCCTGGCAATGATGGGGCAGCGGGTTAGACTGCTTTAATATATCTCTTTGGGAGCGGCGGCCTCGGCTGCTGGGTCTTCTGTCGCTGCGAGACGTCGGTTATGGCTTCGTCCCTGGAAGGCTGATGCTGCACGGATAAGTCTCCTGCTGTGGATCCCTTTTTCTGGGGTTTTGCTTTTTGGTTCACCTCTGGACGAGATGGTGATGGAAACGGCAGTGGACCGTATGCTCCTTGCTCCTGAGCGGGCTGGTCTGCCTTTTCGTGGAGGGGCGTGGCCGGGGTGCTCCTTCCTTTGTCATGTCCCGGTTCTCTGGTGCTTCTGCCTCCTCCTTCTGCCTCCTCCACTCCCGCTTCCTAGTCGTGACTGGATCGCTCCTGGTGTGGGTCCGGTTGGGGGTCGCCTCACTTGCTTCATGGACTCTTGGCGCGAGACTGTGTCAGACCAGTGGGTTCTTCAGGTGGTTTCAGTGGTTGTGCGTCTTGGGTTTACCCATACTCCCCCAGCCTTTTTCAGATCCACACCTTGTCCCAGAGACCCTCTTAGGCTGATTGTCGCTTGTGGAAGGCAAAGATTCCCTGGTGGTCAGAAATGCAGTGATTCCTGTGCCCGGCGATCAGTTGGGGTTGGGCGTATATTCTATCCTGTTTCTGGTGTCCGAACGCACCAGGGATCTTCGGCCGGTGATGGACCTGTGATGGGTCAATACTTTCATCCCTCACCAGAAATTCAATATGTTTTCGCTTTAGTTGATCCTTCCTCTGGTGTCTCAAGACGTTTCCTAGCATCTTTGGACTTGAGGGATGCTTCTCTGCATGTGCCTGTTCGTCCCAACTCTCAGCGGCTTCTCCGGTTTTGCGTCCTGGGTCGTCATTACCAATTCCAGGTATTACCTTTTGGGCTCTGCTCTTCCCCCAGATTCTTTACTATGATTCTGGCTCCTCTTTTTGGACATTTACATGGGGAGGGCGTTAGTGTTTTTCCTTATCTGGCCGACAATTTAATTTCTGCTTCTTCTCTTTCTAAAGTGGAGCTGCATGTCCAGAGTGTGTGCCATGTCCTGGCATCACGGGTTCCCGGTGTACATCCTTAGGGGGCGTGGCATGGGTGTTTCCTTTGGTTGCCTGGCAACCTCCAGCCTTTTTTACCGGTCGGGGATTTCTGAACGTTAAACGGGTTCAGGGACTGATGTCTGCATCCTTGTTGACTGTACCATGGGCTCGCCTTCACATGTATCCGGGGGTGTCCCTCATTTTTGTTGCATTGGGTCCCCTGTTCCCTGGATTTGTGTGTTTTGATAACTGTGTCCACGGATGTTTCGTTGGTCCTGGATTGGTGGTTGGACGTGGGTCTTCTGTCCAGTGGCCGCCCATTTCTGGTTGTTCCCACCCGGGTTCTCGCTACCATTACGGGCCTGCTGGGGTGGGGGCTACTCTGGGGGATTCAACGACTCAGGGTGTTTGGCCTCGGTCTGTATTGTCTTGTTCTTCCAGCTACAAGGAGCTAATGGCCGTCCTTTTGAGTGTGTTGGCCTTTTCGGATCTTTTTCTGGTTCGCCATGTGCGAGTCCGGATGGACATTCAGGTGGTGTTGTCCTATGTCGACCATCGAGGGGGGTGCAGGGTTCGTTCCCTCTGTTGCATCGGCCGTCGGATTTGTTGTTGGGCGGAGTTGATCCTGGCGTCCCTGTCTACGATTTACCTGCCGGGTCCGGAGTACAATGTGGCGGATTGTCTGGCCGGATGTTTCCTTCCATGGGGTCTTTGTCCCTCGCATGATTGCTGTTTGGGTGGTTACGGTGGATGTTTGGTTCTCCGTTTGCGGACCTGTTTGCTTCCCGGTGAAATGCCAAGATCCGCTGCTTTTGCAGGATTATGCCTTGCCGGGATGCCTGGTGAGTGGACGTTCTTTCGTTCCTTTGGCCAGTGGGTCTGTTGTATGCCTTTCCCCCTGTTCCCCTGATTCTGATGTCTTGCGGGTGATCAAGTGGGAGGGGTCGTTTGTCCTTCTGATTGCTCCTGGTTGGATACGTCGCCCCTGGTATCCCCTATTGCTGGATTTGGTTGTATCTCCGGGCTGGGCGTTACCGTTCGTGCCTTATCCTCTGGTGGGTCCTCTTCTACCTCTGGCTGTATTCTGGTCCCTGGATCTGCGGACCTGGCTCTTGAGAGGGGATCGCTGTTGCGTGCAGGTTGTTCTTTTGCGGTTGCCTGCATCATTCAGCAATCTCGGAGGCCTTCTACTCTTCAGTCCTATGCTAAGCATTGGGGTAACTTTGCCTCTTGGTGTGTGTGTCACGAGCAGTCGTTGGATTCTTTAGACCCTGCTCGGATTCTGGATTTTTAGATGATGGTTTCCTTTTGGGCTTGGCCATTTCCACTCTCAGGGCTCAATGGGCCACCAATCGGGCATTTCATGTCCTGCCTTTGGTTCGGATTTCTCCTTTGGTGGCTCGACTTTTTAAGTCGCGTTCTTTGCAACGTCCCTGTCCTGTCTTATGTTCTCCTCCTTGGGACCTTCCTCTGGTTTTGCGTTCCTTGCAGTCGGCTCCTTTCGAGCCTTTGGAGTTGGTGGGCCTGAAGTTCTTTGACACTCATAGTGGTGTTTCTTGTGGCTATTGCATCTGCCAGGCGTATTGGTGAGCTGGGTGCCTTCCTGCGGTCTGCTCCATTTTTGGTCATTTTGTCTGATCGTATGGTTTTGCGCCCTCATCCTACGTTTATTCCTAGGGTGGATTCTTATTTCACCGTTCTGCTGGAGTGGTTTTTCCGGTTCTTTGTCCTGATCCTTCCTCGGCTGAGGGTTGCCTTCTCCACCTGTTGAATGTATGTCGTGCATTGTTGGTTTGTTTATCACACACTTCTTCCTTTTGTGGGGTTGATAATTTGTTTGTTACTTTTGGTTTGTCTTGTCAGGGCCTGACGCCCTCCCTGTCCACTGTCAGTCGTTGGTTTAAGGAGGCCATACTGTTGGCTTATGGTTCTATTTCTGGCCTTCCCCCTCTTCCAGTTCAGGGTCGGTCCACCGGATCTGTTTCTGTATCGTGGGCCACTTTTACGGGGGTGTCCAAGGAGGATGTTAGCCGGGCTGCCTCTTGGTCGTCCCCGCATTCTTTCGTGTCCCATTGTCGCCTTCAGTTTGGGGGTGGGGGTTTTGTTTCCTTGCCTCTTCTGTACTGCCGGCTGGGGTTCCTTGAGGTGTATGTTTCTGTGGAATTTTGTACCTCTTGTGATTGAAATATGTTTCTCTGCATGATTTCTGTGGAGTGTTTTTCCATGCATGAAGCTGATTGCTTTGGTATCGGCTCATGGGTAATTACTGTGGCGAGGAAGACAGGACGAGGAGGTAATGCCCCGGTTACTTACCGGTAATCTTCATTACTCCGAGTCCATGTCTTCCTCGCCACAGTATGGTTTCCCTTCCCTCCCGGCCCTGGTGGTGGCTTCATGTCTGCGGCTAGGTTTTTCAGGTCGATTGACTGTATCTGTATCCCTTTATAGGATTGGCTGGAGCCACTGGGGGCCATCTTGGAGGAGGGAGAGGGAGACTAGAGTGTTTTTTTTTATACATGGAGTTCTGTGTGGAGCCGGAGGCTCATGGGTAATTACTGTGGCGAGGAAGACATGGACTCGGAGTAATGAAGATTACCGGTAAGTAACCGGGGCATTAATGCAGTTGTCCAGTTGCCTATGACCCCAGTTACAAGGGGATACCGGACATATAAAACTGGGAAAGTTGCAGATGACATATTGAAAGGCTATGTACATTGGGGCTTATTTACAAGACCCTTGCGCCACTTTTGCGTCATTTTTCCGATGTTAAAAATGACGCAATAGTGGCTTGTAAATAAGTACCAATGTACTTAGCCTTTCAATATGTCACCTGCAACTTTCCCAGTTTTTAAAAAAAATCTTTTTGTGCGTTTCCTATGAATTATGCTTTTCAATGGTTCTGCTTTAATTGACTCTTACTTTCCCTCGCCATTTATTTTAAAATAGATTTTCGTATGGCGGTGTGGATATTATTGTTATTTGAATGTTGAATGGCCCTCCGACAAAATAATACACTTCTTTCTCTATTACAGCTAGAAATGTAAATAGACAGCAGATAATATTAAAGCATAGTTTGATGGTACGGTGTAACGCAACATTTAGAAATGTGCAATTAAATCCGTGGATTGAAATAGCTCAAGTGAGCTCATGTTAATTTCATTGGCTCGTTATTCTTTAGCTAAAATGAGTTTGAAATTACCATTTTTCAAATAACATATATCCAATAGTGTATTCACTTGCCAGTTTCATGCTTTCTGATGTCTAAATATTTGAATCTCAAATGTTATAAAGTACAACAGTATTCGTGCTTTCTGCTGCCGCCTTGTGGCAATTCGACACATATATGGTAAAAAGCTTTTAAGGCTATTCAATGGGATTTTCTGCATGGAGCAGCATTACTGTTAGAATACATTACCTTTCCACATTTCTGTCATAATATGAAATAATATTTGGCAAATGTTTTGTATTTTTTTTATGACTTAAAGCAGATAACAATAATAATCTACCTTTTGTGAGATGAATTTGACAACTGCGTTTGATTGCAGAAATTATATCTGGTATTATCTCCAATTAATGTATATTACAAGAGCAGAGGAGAGAAATGTGCTACAATATGTGAAAATAACATTGCCTGCCTAGCCCCAAGATACAAGAGGGCGAACACCAAGGCCCAATTCACCATTAAAATTGAGACTGAGGTGCTTGAAGACTCCATATTTCTGCATTGTCTGGAAGCACCACAAAGATAATGAGGCAAGGGCCAGTATGTAAAACACCAAAGCAGGCAGTGTTGGGCAACTAAAGGGGGACATTCTTAGCCCAGTCGATGCATTGCTCATATGCATAAAGGAAAGCAATCTATATGTACATACAATTGTTTTTGTAAATCCCTCAGAGGTCTGTCTTCACATGCGGAAAGTGGAACCAGATATATAACAAAGTCAGTGGCCCAGTATAGTGACAATGGTATTCACTGGCATGTCACTGGGGCCATTTTCAAACACTTTCAAATATATAGGGACAGGAAGGGTGCCAGAAACAGACGGTGTGCATATGGTAATACACATAAGCATTGAAATAAGGGTGAAGGTGCCATTATTTTGTCACTTTGGAACCCGTGTCGGGAATAATAGATGACCTGGTAGAAAAAGCCTCAGAAGTGGGGGCGCGATGTATTGTGCAAAAAATATGTGTACCATGAGTTGCTCCTATCTCTATTGTGGGCATGTGCCTTTTCAGGAAAACATACTTCCCCTCTGCCTTGTACAGCTCATGACCATACATATGAATAATTTCTCCCCCCTTGACACTAAAATCTTCCCCACAGCATGACTGCACACATTGGATGCACCTCCCAACAAACACTAAAAACTCCAGAACACCAAGCCCTTTGCATATGCATTCTCGAACTGCCTTTGAAACACCGGACTCACAGCTGATTACTTGCCCTAGCAACCCAATCACCTGAGTTCTACTACAAACATATGGATTTCTCAGAAAGACACTGTCCGCTGAATAACGCCCCAAACCAACCAGTTCACTTTTGTTTACAGGAAAAGAAGTTGAGTTGGCATCAACAAATGCCTCACTTACTAATGTTGCCCATACTTTGACCTCTGCCCATATCTCATACATATATAGCTTTTACAATCATATCTCAGTGTAACCTATGCATCGTCATTCTATATTGCCCCTCTGGAAACGTAGATAATATTTTCGATGATCTTGATGTGAATTTTGCCTTTCCCCGTTACACCATCTTTATGACCCTGGGAGACTTCAATCTGAACTATAACAAACATCTTAACATCTCCTGCCAACTGTATTCAGCCAGCTGCTGTCTGCCCGATAAGGCTGGCTAAACAAGTAAAGCTGAAAAATGATGCAAATTCATTGAAGCCTCGAAAAGTTAGGATGATAACAATTCTGTCCTTAGAAGCATTCAACACTAACAAAGGCACAGACTGTGTTAACAATTGATGTTAGTGAATCTGCTTTGTAACCTATCTAGGGGAATTATATGGCGATGGGTTCTCTGACTATATCATAGTGGAGAGTTGTTGGAAACTGAATTGTTGAGAGTGAGCTGTGGGCTACATTGAGAAGTGGATGTTGCCCTTTAGGCATTCAGAAGCCCCGGTCCAAATAGACTTTATGCAGGTCCGTTAAAAAATCATGGAAAATATTGGGTCATTTTACTTACGTCTTTATTTCATGAAGTGTTCAGAACGGAGACTTTCCGTCTTCCTGGTCCAATAGTTGATGGAGCAAGGATTCGCACGTAATGCGACTTGCTTGTAATCAGTCCTCTCCGCGCAACGTTAATATACTAATCAACATGTTTGTCCTATTAATATTGCATTACATGACATCTAAGTGAAGCTTGCATATGTGCTTTTACTAACTATAATCCGCTTGCACTAAAATGGCTGCTGTTACGCGGGATTTTCTACTGCGCATGCGTCTATCACACTCACGTGACATGACGTATCTTTCGCTTGGAGGGAAACTTTCGCTTCTGCGCATTAAAACTAAAATGGCTGTTCTGAGTTACAGCATGCATGAAGCTTGCACTGCTGCTTTTGCTAAGCTGTTCGTTCTGCTTAACATTAACGCAATAGTTAAATATAAAGTAACGGGAATAGAGTAGAGATAAGTGGTATACAGTGCATTCATTCATTCTGTGTTCTAAAACTGTTTCTCTTCTACTTTTCATATATCGTAATCTTTGGGCCCGAGAGTTGCTAATACTCCATCTTGAATACTCACAACGCACATGTCTGACTCTAAAGAGAACTGAAGTCATCCAATCTTGAAGCAATGCCAAGCTACCGCGCTCTGGAAGATGCGCCTAGGAAAGCGAACTTTTGAACTTAAATGGAAGAAAACTTGTTAATATGTTATAACAATGTATTTCTTAATAGAACATTCATTGTCGGGTGGAATAAAACATACGTGGGGAAATAAAATGATGGGCGGGAACGCAAATATTAATATTCATATAAAAAAGTGTAATTTTGGTATGGTGTGATGACCTCTCCTCATTCCTTGTCCAATCAAAAGTGGGGATCCTTACACTTGCAACATTGGGGGGTGGTACACTGACCTGAAAAATAGTATAACTGGGTAGGCTTAGCTAGTTAATTTGTTCGACTTGTCCGAATAGCTGCCCTATCATTGACCCAATGCACTCAATAGGTAATCAGGAGCAGAGGTGCTGGCGGAGCCCTCTGTCAGAAGGTTCGAAACCCAGATCGGGGTTTGCAAGCTGAAGTGCTGGCGAAGCACTATGTCGGAGAAATCGATAACTCTTACCGGGTTCTGGCTGTTAGCTGCAGAGAGGGAGTAATGCAGGCATTGCAGCTTTAACTGCGGGTGCCGGTCTTAGCCTGTGGTGGTCCTGTCCTGATCCAATTTGGCGTTACCTGTCCTGATTCTGATCTGCACCTGCCTGCCTTTATGGTGCCTGCACTTTCGGGATTCTGTCCTTTATACTGACCCGTGGCCAGGGTTAGTTCTTCACACCATTCTAGGTAAATATACTATATGGGTATGTCATTATTCTGATTCCTTCTCTCTTCCCACCCTAATGTCAAATGATAAAGGTTTTGCATATTGTCGTATGTCATTGCTCCGATTCCTTCTCTTTCCCTACCCTAAATGACAAATGCGTAAAGACTACTTTATAATTTCATTCTAATAATTATTTTCCTAATTGAAAATTTTCTATTATTCAATGCTTGGATTATGACAATTTAAAAGATTAGATAAAGAGTTTAAACCTTTCCCGAGTTTGTGGTTATTATATGAGTGCAAATGTTATTTTCCTATTATTCTAACACCCTTGATCCCTTAGGACTTTAGGTACCGACTACAAGGATTGGTAAGACAATGGTATAGGTCCTAAATGAAATTCATAAATCACTGATTAGAGGAAAGCGCCCAGGTTAGCTGGTCAGACTCACACATACGTTTATGCTGTTTTGTTTATGGGCCCAGGTGAGTAAGGTAAACCGAGTCGGGTGATCTGCGCTCTTTATCATAGTCTATTTGTTCCCATCTTAAAAAGATAATTTCGACATGAGGCGAATAACTCTAGTCTCATTTATTTAATCTCTTGGATAAAGGGGGCTAGGGGCAATCTGGAGCACTTTGGGGCAATATAAATATAAACGTAAATATAAATGTGCTGTCAATATTGCAAAAAGACGGAGGTTACCGGTGGCGAAGTACTAACATACATGCCCTGGATCATGAATTTATAAGAAGTTTTTATCATTTGGACCCTGTTTGATATTATTCACAGTGAGAAGAATACCCTAAATAACCTATGACTCGACAGTGAAGCAAGTACAGTGTCATCTTTGATACCAGCGAGCATAGGATATCCGCTACAGTATCTTCGGAAACCCATTCTGGACAGACACATAGAGAAACTACTTGAGTAGATTCTATTATCATTTTTTCTTGAAAGTTCCAGACATGGGAAACTAGGGCTACTTCAGACAAGATACATGACCCCAGCAAAATCAGTCCTTTGGTTCAAGAACACAGTAACCACTATGTCGAACAAATTACAGAATTCCTGAGGAAGGCACACGCCGAAACACGTTGAATGGGATTTTGGTTCTGTAATTGATGAACTGTTTTATGAAAAATTGTTATTTGTAATGTGATTGTAAATTTGTATTGTCTATTCACAGAATCACACGTGTATGAAAAATAATGTATGTGATGCTTTGTATATTTAAAAAAAGAGATAAAAAATACAAAAAGATGCATAAAAGATAACAATATTTTCATAAGAATAAAGTAGAATATATCAAGAACATATAAGTTGGTAATTATTCCATTTATACAATGTCTACTGCTCTTATTGAAAAATATGCACAAAACCCGGTGCTAATTGTTCGTTTTTCCTAAAATATTGAAAAAAGTCCACATTTATGCATAGTAACTAGGTTGAGCCTCCAAGTGCATGAATAACTTTGTAACCTGTAATGGACTGAAACAAGGGTGTACCCTTATTCTTTTTGACTTCACTTGACTTATCTCTTATACAATATGAAATTGGGTACATATTTTTGAAGGTTTTGTGTTACTCTTACGCCACGCTAGGGGGCACAAGGGTGACACAAAACCTAAATCGAACTTATCAAGCCACGTGGCCCTGCATGGCTTGATAAATCCAGAGTAACATAATGCAGCGCAAATCACTGCATTGAGTGAGTCTACCCTGGGAAGGCATTCCATGGGTGGAGAGTGTGTGTTTTCTCATGCATCCACAGATGGATTTTGGCACATTCCCAGATTTGCCAATACTGATAAACCTGGGAATGCGTCTGTCATAATAAAGATGAAATACACCATTGTGTAGTTGAGCAAAGGGTTATCCAGAACAAATTCACAACCTCAGAGCAACAGCTACTGACAGAATGGCAATGACAATTGAACGGTCCTAACAATAGAATGCTTTAACTGTCAAGGAAGGGAGGGGGACACAAGGAGATGGGAAGGGGCCAAGATTATATTATATTATATTATATTATATTATAAGATTATATTATAAAAAGGTACATGTACAATTATGATACTTTGTGTATAATTCATACAATTGAAATAGAAATGAATGCAGATATAATATATATACAAATTATAATCACAATCATTACTTCCTCTTTCTATGTGTGTTGCATTCTGCAGCACACAGAGAAAGAGGAAAATGCCTCTCAGGATTGTTTTTTGTGCAGGAAGGAACACTTTACAAAGCAGGCACTCCTGCACCTTGGTGCAAGGGTGCCAGTGTTGGCACTAGGCAGCACATTGTGTGACAGCGCTGGGAAATGACAGCAATGCACCGTATATTGTTAAGTATGGCACATTCCAGCGCTTTCCCTATCACGCAGCGCAGCAAGGTGACTTGCTGCTCTGAACTGCGTGATAATTTCATAAATATGCCCCGTAGTTTGTTGTTTTCTTCCCCGATTAGGATTTGAATCCCTGACAACTATGGCAACTGCACATGATCTGGCGATGAGTCCTTTGTGCTAAATAACCTGAAAATAACTAGGGTTAAACTAATATACTGGCCCTGAAATATATTCAGAAGCCGGAAGAAATGCCTATAGGAAAGGTGAAACAATACGGCTACCAAGTATTCAATATTTCTTCTTACTTATCCCAACTATTTCATGGGTTGAAACTGAAAGGTCAAAGGAGGCAGCAGGCATCTGAAAATTCTGTGATTTTTTATGGCACCATGGGGCATATTATCAAGGGGGTTTATCACCGCTTTTTTTGGCTTTAAAAGCCAAGAAAGCAGAGATAAAATGATCTCCCTATTACCTAGCTGTCGCTAACACCAGTTAGCGACAGCTAGTAGGAGACAGCGACCATCTTGGGCCCCACTTTGCATGTCAGTGATATTTATCACTAATGACATGCAAAGTGGGCGTGCCAAGATGTTACCGACTGGAAACAGTCGCTAACATCGCTATCTCCTATTATCAACTTTTGGAGATATTCGCGCTAAGCGCGAATATCTCCAAAAGCTAACACCTGTCCTGAGCAGTTCTTAGCCATGTTATCCAATGGGAGGTGGATAACATGGCTAAGAGCATTAGCTCGGTAATGCATGAATATCGCTGACTTTTCAGCGATATTCATGCATTGCGGCCGTTTTTTATCGCATTTGCGATAAACCTTGGTAATACCAAGGTTTATCTGCGATAAAAATCGCCGCAGCTCAGCGGTACATTATTGTCTCTAACCAAGCAATAGCGATAATTATCGCTATTGCTTGGTAATATGCCCCCATGTCTTCATAATTAATACATTAGGATTGTTTAGGTCAACATGAGCTTGAATCTATAGAATTGCACGATAGTATATGTTGTAATTGGTAATTGGTCTCTCATTACATTTCAATCATTTGATTTGAAAAACCATCTGAGGGGTTGGCCTTCCACAATATGTCCTTTTGCTTTCAAGTAGGAAAACCACTATAGGTACACATTGTCAGTCCTGTTTTCAAATTATGTCACCCATATCTAAGTGTTGGAAAATTAAATCATTCATATGGGAAGATATTAATTTAAAATATTCTTTAGAGCATGTTTAGTGCTTTTAAACGTTTTCATCTAAGTTTTCATTCAAAACCTATTGGAAGGATAAGATCTTGTTTTTGTCAATTTAAAAAATATTGTTAATTTCAAGATACAACTTCTTAGGTCTGAGTTTGAGTTGACACTACAATAAATGAAAACGGGTTTTACTGAGGCTTTTTATCAATCACTGTCCATACAATGGTATTTGGATGAAGTAATGAATCATAGCCTGAGGGTAAAGTTCATGCATTTCTAACTACAATTTGGAGATGAAGCACTTTTAGTGTTGGTCCTTTCTTTTGGTACTCCATAAGGGCCAAATGTAAGACCATTTGCACCTGCCTCATCAATATTCATGAGGCAGGTAATTTGCGACCCGTTGGGAATGGCTACAGTCACATGTATGGTGGCCTGCTGGGGTCCTCTATGTTTGTGATTGCTTTTTAAATAAAGAAACATACATATTTTTTACAATGAAAACGGACTGCATTACAAATGAAAAGTTTTCTTTAAATTTTTTAGTGCACAGTGGTCTGTGGGACCACTGCCTGTTCTTAAAAAAAGTTTTCACCCTCATTCACAGAGGGGATGGGGTCCCTTGGGTGCCCCTTCCTGTTTGCAAGATCAATTATGAATGTTTTGCGACTGCATTCTGGTCACAAAACATTCATACATACCAGTCCTATTCGGTATTAGGAAGGGATGCTCTAACCATGCCCCTTCCTAATACCAAATCACAAAATGCGATGTGGTAACAAGTTACTGAGTCGCATTTTGCCTTTTGTACATTGGCAAAATGCATTTTACCTGTCGTAAAGGACCCGATGGGCCGTTTGCGACAGGTAAAATATTTCGTACATCTGGCCCTAAGACTGTGTAATTGCTACTCAAAGCTTATGATGATGATGAATGTGACTTATATTGCGCACAGCTACACCGGAGAGTGTCCCCGCGCTTTTGCACAGGTCAGACAGAAAGAAAGAAAAGGACAGTTTTGTTGTTTAATCCTGATTAAAAAGCCATGTTTTCAGCATTTTTTTAAACGTTGCTGGGTACCTGCGTGAAGTTCCAGAGGGAGTTTGTTCCAAGTTGTGGCACCCAGATGAGCCAAAGATCTGCATCTGGCTCTCACCTTCCGAATTTTGGGTGTCACTGACAGTAATTTGTTGGTAGACCTCAGGATTATAGTTGGAACATGAAAACAAAACCTTGCTTTAAGTTATTCTACACTGATAAGCAGTGGCTGCCACCACAAACAAAAGGCGGTGTGGCGGGTGAAGGGAACATAGGCGGGGGGAGAGGCACAGAGGGTGTTAATAAATAATAATACTTAAAAAAAAGAACTTACCATACGCTGACGGGCGCCTCCCGCATCGCGTTGTGTTGCGCCTCCTGTGCTCTTCCTGGCCCCAGAAGACCCTGGGACAGATTCCCTGTGCAATCCCGCACTGCTGGGATTGGTCTGAGCGGGCTGAAAAGACACTCCGCTCAGGACAAGGAGTCGGTGGGGTTCCTCCAGCCTGGCTGTTCAATGCAGCCGGGCTGGAGAAACCTAAGTGGGCATGTGTGTTTGGCTGGTGTGAGACACATGAGCACTTAGAACTTGGTGCACATAGCACTCCTCCTCCATCCCTCCCATGGCTTGGCCCCGCAACTCCCTGCATGCAATGGCTCAGAGCCAGCAAATGAAAAATAAAAATATGATAGAACAACGTTTTATTTTTTACCTTCTGGCTCTGAGCCAGGCAGTGGTGCAACGCTCCCCCGCCATTGCAGAGGAACCGTCGCTGCTGATAAGTACAATGCTTCATTCACTAGCACTAGAGCCTTGAACCCAATTTTCTTCCAAATTTGAAGCCAGTCAAGAGCGCACACTCTTGCAGGCAATTGCAGGAGGAGACAGACTGCAGCATTTTGGACGATCTGCAGTTTCTCCTGCAGGTTTGTTGACAAGCTCAAATATAGTGCATTGCCATAATCCAGCCTTGACATAATCAAAGCCCGGATTACTGTATTTTTTTAACGAAAAAGACAAACAATTTAGAAACTTTTTCAGTCAGTGCAATACACCAAAGAAAATGCTGGTCAGGCCTGGTGGTGGGGTACTTTCGGGGCCAGAAAGCCTGACAGCTATTTGAAGAGCTATTGCCAAAGAAAAATATCTCTTTCTTTTCTGCATTACATTAAAGCTGATGTTTCCCCATTCAATAAAAAACAGCCATTAGACATTTTTAAATCAGACTCTATGGAAGCTCTTCTCTCTTGCCACATGAGAACAGTAGCTGAGTATCATCAGCATAAGATATGCCTTTTACACCCAAGGACTCTGCTAACTGAGCAGGAGGAGTGAGATATACATTAAAAAATGTAGGGCTCAAAGCAGAGCCCAGGGGGCACTACCACTGTCACCTCACGGGACTCCGGGGAGAAAGGAGAAATCCATATCTGTTGACTTCTTCCTTCCAAAAAGGAGGCGAGCCAGTTCAGGGCCTGACCCACTATTCCAACTGATTGCAGACGATCCAGGATGCTGGAGTGGGGGACCATATCAAAGACTGATGATAGATCTAGCATAATCAGCACAGCCTTTCTCCCTTCATCCAGAAGGCATTTGATGTATTCACAGACCTCCATGAGTGCTGTCTTTGACCCATTCGATTTAAAATTGTTCTGCAGTATTAAGGTTAAGAAAACTTTACTTGAGACAACTATTCAGAGACCAGAATATTCACTCTATAAATTGTGGAATCTCACTTTTACTACATGATTGTGCAGTAATGAATTGTGGAAAGAAATTAAAGATCAGGACTACTGCATTGTTAGCCCTAGTGTAATTGGTATGGCTTCATTTGTTGGGATTAATTCTTTCTATTTGCTGTATTCTGATCAACACCCTTAGTTTATATGTCTGTATGGGTTTCATTAACAGATGTGTACCTCCCTTTTAGTTGATGGATTTTAATGCATTTATCTTATTTTTAATATATTTTTATAGTGCTTCATAATTGTGGAACTGCATAATGGATAGTTAATCTGGTTACAAATACATTTAAACTTTGTCTGAGCATTCCTAAACAAATACATATTTTCCACCTGTTCCCATTGCACATCACTGCATCTCAATCTGGTCTGTATCTCACATGATCTCTCCAAGTTCACTATTGACCTCCCCATCTAACAACTCTATCCTCAACATGATAGTAAACATGTCTTCTTTCCCCATCCCCATGCCAACACCTCTAGTTAAAGAAGCAAGATACCAGCCAACATCACCCCAAAAGCAAAGTCACTGGATAATTTCAGAAATAGACGTTACCATCCTTGACAAACTCAGCACCGTATTTTTAACAGACTTAACTCTTATTATATCCAAGTTACCTTTATCAACTCTGCTCCCTAGCAACAGCTCTGCGACTCACGATCCATCCACCTGCTTCCCAACAGAATACATGCACACACACCAAGGAAGATGTATAAATCATGCACCCAAAGATGCCCCAAGTAAGCTAACTGCCACCCTTAATACAATCAAATCAATTGCTACCCAGCCATCATCACATCCCTAGATGTTTAACACATGGGACTGCACCATGTACTCTCTCCTCAGATCTCTGTGCACTTTCTATGAAATATCATGATTTTCAACAATTCGTTTGTCACCTATTTTTCTAATAAAATCTCCATTATCTTGAACAAATTCAGACCATAACATACTGAACCTCATTACATTAATGATGAACCTTTTTTAATCCACCTGTGCTCCTTCACTCATATACAACAAACGAAACACATCTTTGTATTTCAGATACCAAGCCCCTCCTGGACACTATCTGTACCTCCCCCCCAGATTTTCAAACTTCCAGTCCAATTCTTCTTTTTATTTTGAACCTTCTACATCTGTTTGGCTTCCATCACAAATGTTTTAAGTTTCAGGTGAAGATAGCATCAAAAAGCACAAACCGCTATTCACAGTTATCTGGTTTCACTGTAATGGAGTAAAGTCACAATTTCACACGGACCACGATCAAGCCCGGGTCAGATACAGGGACCAGATTTCTTCCACTGAAGAGATTGCCTTCTTGAGACAAAAAGTCCACACGAGGAGCTGCAAGTGGAGGTTCGTGAGGGCAGGTGCAGCAAGAAGGTCGTTGTCAGCACTGAGGACCTGGTCAGGCATCATAGGCTTTCTCTGTTTTGGTGCGAAGAGCCAGCCATCATTTGAGCCAGGCGGTTGATGCGGACTGTCTCTGCTACGTGGAAAGTCACTGCTGGCACAAAGAGCAGTTATCCCTGGAGATTCATCTTGGTGGGCATTACAGACGGTCTTAGTTCGGCGAGAAGAGTCCACTTCGTAATCGTAAGGAGCTCAAAACAGCTGGATTTTCACCTTTAGCTCAGGAGGAATACCCTGTCAGTCCAGGACCAAGGGGGTACCGCTTGAGGATCAGGACTAACTCCTGCAGAGGCTAGCAGCAGAGCTATGGCAGGCCTAAGCAGGTTCAGTTGGTGTTGGTCAGCTAGGCAGTTGCCAAGAGGCCTCTGGAGCTTGTTATGTCCATTTAGCTAGGACGGGAGTTCAGCCAACGTTCCCTAGGAGCCACTCAGGTAACATGGGATGAAGGAATCAGCCCCAGTGTTACTTCTGAGACAGCAGGTCAGGCTTCAAGCAGCATGGCAGCCCTCGGGCAGCAGGGCACTTCTTCATCTGTAGCATCCACAGGTCTAAGTGGTGCTGAAGTGTTTGTCTGAGGAGTCAATATTTATATCTGGTGCCAGCTTTGAAGGGGGGAAGCTTCTAGACTTTCCCCACATCTGGTTTTGGAATTTCCTTTCCCCCTGTTCTGGCCCCAGGAAATCTGGAGTCACAAAAGGCTAGTTTGAAGATCTTTGTGTATGTGCCAAGGCACTTCCTTTGAATTGCAAGTGGAGAGGTGTACATCTGCACCCCTCCCATCCTGTCAGCATGGACCATCCTGCTAACACCCTGTACTCCTTTGTGATATTGTCTGGTAAGAATACACCAACACCAGCTACCAAGCACACCTAGTTCTGTAACCAGGCTACAGGCACCAAATGGTTGGGACACAAAATGTCAAATTTCTAATAGTGTCATTTCTTGAATTGTGACTCTATATACGATTTTACCATTAAAGAGGGTTTAAAATTGCAGTTCATTAGAGACTAAACTCAACTTTCTAACCTGTTTTCAATAAAAGGTTAGTACTTATTTAATGTAATAGGGTAAACCAATGCTATCCCATGGGAGAGGTGGGTGCTTCAGTTGTGAAAAACAAATTAAAGAGTTTTCACTACCAGGACATGTGAAACTTAAAAGGACATGGCAAACTTTTTTAATACACAGCACCGTGCCCAATGGGTTTTGTAGGTCCTACAGCAGGGGTGACTTACACGTATCAAAATGTAAGGTTTATGCCTGCCAAAAAGTTTATTTTGCCAGGTGAAAATGGCAGTTTAAAACTGCCCACAGGCTGCACTGCTAGGCCAGAGAAAGGTTTAAAAGGGTTACTTATGTGGATAGCACAATAGGTGCTGCAGGCACACTGGTAGCATTTAATGTACTGGCCCCTGGTACACGTGGTACCACTTTAGTAGGGATTCACAAGTAAATTAAGTGTGCCAATTAGGCATAAGACAATTTTACCATGTTGAAAAGATAGAGCGCAAGTACTTTAGCACTGGTTAGCAGTGGTAAAGTGCTCGGAGTGCTAAGGCCAAATAAAACAAAGTGCGCAAAACAGAAATGAAGGTAAAACGTTTTAGGGAAAAACCACACCCAGGATTCAGGTCTAACATGGGGTATAATAGTTATCCCAATAAACATTGTAAGTGGAAAGATGCACACCTGTGTAATCCATGATTTTCATTGCTTGTTGTACTCAATGTTTCAACCACTTTAAACTTACGAAGGCGTGCAAGCGCAGCGTGCCCTGCACTATTGTGCTTTCAATGAGAACCAACACGAAGGAACCACATTTGGGTACCGTTCCGGCTGCACAGCCAAATACAGGACTGTATAAATCCAATAAATCAAGTTAACCAATTAATCTTCTTGTTAATCCTTATTTCATTTTATGTTCTTCACCATGTTTCACTCTATGTTCGTCGATTTATTTTACTCATGCATCTGCCATACGTGGTTGTTAACACAAACTCAGGAGAATTACATGTTTCCGCATGTCACGACTTTTATTTTACCCAATGCATTTCGGGATTGGTTCCCTTCTTCAGGGGTATCTACAATTAAAAAAATGACCACCATCAATACAAATATTGCATTTTCAGCTTGCTTCAAACTGCTTATACTACAGTGGTTTATTGATATCAAATCTTCTACTGACATTGAAACATCATTTAAAAACATCAACAGTTACCCTCCCATTATTGATTAAAGCCAAATGTCAGACCTCGGCCCTTTCATCGCTCCCAAACTTCTTTCTTTCCTTACGACCCCCGTGTTACACATTGCCAAAAAATAACGGTAACTCCCTCAATCATTACCATGAAGGGAGTCAAATTTATTCTAACGGGTCACACTTACCAATAACCCATATAACATTAAGGACAAATAATAATTCAGTCGGCAATGGAGAAGGTTCAATCGTTTATTCATCAAATACAGGCCCTGACAGGGGAGCCCCAGTCTGCACAACCTCGAAGGTGCGCAGAGGAGACTGACTACATGTTCGAAGTAGAAAGCATATATACGTTTCATGCGTTAAAGATGACACCCTAAAAGGAAAAACACAGTTTGTCAATAAGCCAAAAGGGATACCTTTGGAAACGGAGCCTGCCGAGTAGTTTGGAGACGTGCCTCCCGGTCCTTTAGGCAACAGGGCTGATTCCAGCGAGGACTTGAGCCACGACTTGCCGGACCCGCTTCGCGGGTCCCGCTGCGCGGATCTCCGCAGGAGCAGATAGCGAGGAGGGGCTTGTGTGAGGTAACCGGCAGGGCTGCGAGCTGGGAGCAGGGACTCCGTGGACCAGGAGTCCCTGCGAGGGCCTGATCTACGCCAGCTGGCCGGCTCTCCCTGCCGGCCCCACCCCCACCCGCCCACGGAGCTGAAAGAGAGGTCGGAAAGAAGCCTCAGGGGGATACCTTTGGAAACGGAGCCTGCCGAGTAGTTTGGAGACGTGCCTCCCGGTCCTTTAGGCAACAGGGCTGATTCCAGCGAGGACTTGAGCCACGACTTGCCGGACCCGCTTCGCGGGTCCCGCTGCGCGGATCTCCGCAGGAGCAGATAGCGAGGAGGGGCTTGTGTGAGGTAACCGGCAGGGCTGCGAGCTGGGAGCAGGGACTCCGTGGACCAGGAGTCCCTGCGAGGGCCTGATCTACGCCAGCTGGCCGGCTCTCCCTGCCGGCCCCACCCCCACCCCGCCTATCTCGCTAACAGGGATATAATACCGGTAGTACATCCGCTGCGCGGGAGCGCGCGGGGGAGTGCCCGGGGCTAAGCCCGGGCAAAGGGCGGGCCGTCTGAGGCCGTCCGAGGTCGGCCAAGGTCGGCCAAGGTCGGGTTGGGCCAGGGACCCTGCACAACTCCTTATAGGCTTGCTGAGAATTGCTGCAATCCGAATTCATTGACCCACAGGTACATTTATTACCCCTCATTTTGATTTGAGCCTTGACTCAGCACTACTTCTGTAAATTATTGCACACATGCCTGGTAGAAAGCTAACCCCTGTTACAAACACCATGGAGAACTACCTAGTCCAAAAAGTGACCAGGATAAATAGCGACAGAAGGTCTTCCTTGGGCTTAGATATATCTACGCAATCACCACTATTAGATAAAGAGACCGAGGATTCCTTCGATCTGCTAAATAGTAGTCTCTCTGGGGAGGCGCATGCTTCTGCTCAGGACACTGTTACTATCCAGCCCAGTGGTATAGTAGCCAGTACTGCAGATAATAATGATCATGAAGTAGTGACTGTGACCCCTTCAACCAGTGAGTCCAGCATTGTAAAACCAGTTCCTATTCCAGCACCGAGGGCTACAGGGGGCAAGAGGAAAGTTATACAAAAACGGGGGGGACTAAGGTCAGCGAAAAATAAAATAGCTTCGCCACCAAGGAAAAATTCTGATGAGGAGGCGGACGACTCGTCTGATGAAACTTATGTGACCTTCTCTAATGCTCAATTTCAGAAATTCTGCAGTTTGATGGACACAAAAATCAAAGGGATAGTTAAACCCTTGATAAGCAAAATTGATAAACTATCCGCTGAGGTATCTAAACTGGAAGGTTTACTTGGAAAAACCCTGGGAGAGGTGGGAAAACTCCCTGAAGTTATTACCTCTAGTGTTCTACCCTTGGCGAGCGAAATTCAATCGATTAAATTTAACGGACCGACTTCTACTGTTGTCCCAAACCTCCCAACGGCCCCATTGATAAAACTAACGGACGATACCCTTGGTGCTGTACCCTCTGCCCCCCTTCTTGGTGAACCTAATACTGCGCAAGGGTCATTTGAGCTGGTGGTGGAAGCTTCACCATTAGTTCTTGTACTGGCTAATGTGCCTCCTTTAGTTTCTGGGGAAGTTGAATCAACATCATCACTCCTTAATAAATCCTTATCTTGGCTATCTGACAACATGTCCATATCACCGTGGGGCAAAGAGCAACTAGCCGAGGAATTGGTAAACGCAAGAAGAGTTGAGTGGATCGGTAATAAGGAAAAAAAGTTCAAAGGAGACTGTGTAGTCCTCAATCTCTCTGACCCTGAGGTTCTACCAAACATCTTGCCTCATATTTTTCCGCCGCAGAGACGATCTACTTCTATTGTACCATTGACTCTTGACTTTTTCTATCCTCGAAAGGGCAGAGGCCCCAATCCAAGCACTCTAAGAACAAAATGGAATGTTATACCCAAAAGGGGCAGTAAGAATTTTGGCTCCGTTGAGTGGGGTCTAGGTCTGGAAAACAGATTTTCTGCCCTTTCCAATTTAGATGCTTGTGATTGACAAACAATTAGCCGTTTGCCCCTGCTAGAAATTTGTCCAGATGCTTGTATAATTGAGGGGCATAGTCGAGTTACTGGTGCGCTAAATAATCTATGTAACCCTGATGTCGCTGTGGGACTACTTCCTGCAAATAGTAATGTTAATGTTACAGTTGATGCAGAGTTGCATGGGTCTGATCACAGTTCTGTAATAAGTATGGTACGAGCCTCTGAAAATTTATTATCTTGGAACATAGCTGGGCTTAGTTCCAAAATGGACTGTGGAGAATGGCTTGGGTTTGTCAGTAAGTACGATGTTTGCATTTTTCAAGAAACATGGGCCTGTGATCCTGTCTTTGCTTTGGGGTACTTGAACTTCTACGTACCAGCTTCCAAAGGCCCCAAAGGGAGACCGATGGGGGGTCTTACGATATGGGTCCGCCAGTCCCTGAGGATTGTAGTAAAAAATCTGGAGCTTAACCTTAAAGATATACAGCTTATTAGACTCACGAGAGACTCATCCACTTCCATTGATATTTATAATATATATGCTAGAGGAGGAAGTGGAGGTAAATCTGTAGTCCTATCATCTCTGTATAGTCTCCTAGACACTCACTCCTCTGGGAATAATATCATACTGGCAGGAGACCTAAATCGTACCTTTGAACCCCTTGATACTGGTGAGGCTTTTTTAGGTGCGGAAGAAGATAAGATCTGGGATATCCCCGCACTTGATTCAATCCCAATAACTCGTTGGACTGAGGATGTTCTAGGTTTAAATGCTATGTGCCTTGAACACGGGTTAAGGGCTTTGAATGGTCGTACTAAGTCAGACAGAGTGCCAGCCATGACTTTTAATAATGACAGATCCGAGAGCCGCATTGACTATGTCATATGTAGTATGTCCTTATGGTCATCTATTATTGATATGGAGGTCAAGGAAAGGCCAGAGAGTGACCATAACCCCCTATGCGTTCGCCATAAACTGTGTCTGTTTGATGTTATTGCACCTAGTATTTTTGCTGATCCTTTACCCCCATTGATTGTGCCAACTAACGATTTACGCAGGCTAAGGTGGACTACTGTTAAAACAGATCAGCTGGTTCTAGAAAAAATAAGTATGGCAACTGATAAGGCTATCATGGCCCTTGAGGGTGAGGTTGCGCTCCCCCTTAGTAAAAACAATGTTATCAAGGTCCATGAAGCTCTTTTTAATGAAATCAAATGCCATTTTCTGAAACCGGTAAATAAAAGGCGGATCTGCACCTATAGAGCAGCAAGATGGTACAATCATGAATGTAGGGTGGCAAGAACATTTTTGGGTGATGCAATCAAAAACAAAAATCTAGAGGTTATTAGATTAGCCAGGAAGCAATACAAACAGTGCATAGCAAAAGCGAAAAAAGATTGGGACGAGGAACATTGGAATAACCTAAAAAGTGCAAGTGACCGGAAGGACTCTAGGTTATTTTGGCATTTAGTCAAGTGGGGACATGACAGGTTAGAAGAGACCAGTTCTAATAATGTCCCTCAGGATGCTTGGGTCAAGTTCTTTTGTGATCAGTATGCTTCCAGAGACCAGGCAGTAGATAGAAGATGTATGCCCTCTTTACCAGCAGAGGAGGACATCTTCACTCAGAGTGAAATAGTCACTGCTCTTAACACTGTTCGAAGTGGGCGGGCTCCTGGAATTGACGGGGTTCCGGCAGATGTTTTTTTAAATGACACTGAAAAATGGTGCAAATACATATATCTGTTAATAAATTTTATCAGCAGAGGTGCAGACATCCCAGTAACCTGGCGGGGTGCCGTAATTATCCCTATATATAAGAAGGGAGATCGAGCTCAGCCTGGTAACTATCGCCCCATTAGTTTAATTGATACTATCCAGAAGGTAGTGGGGCGAGTAATTGTCAATAGGTTGCTAGATTGGATTGATGATAACAGCATCTTATCCCCCTTCCAGGCTGGATTTCGCAGGGCAACCAGCACCGTGGATCAAGTCTTCCGTTTCCAACTGATACAGTGGAAGACCGTGGTGCTAGGCGGAGGCAGCCTGTATGCAGCATTTGTTGACCTGGGGGCTGCCTTCGACCTGGTACCTAGGGCTAAACTGTGGGAAGTGCTAGAGACACTAGGTGTCCCTGGGGACCTGTTGACTTTAATTATGCGCTTGCATGAGGGCACCTATGCCAAGATACGCTGGGGAGGGTATGGGAATGACACTGCCGAATTTCCCGTAGAGCGCGGGGTTCGTCAGGGTTGTTCAATGGCCCCTACATTGTTTACCCTTTTTATCAATGGTGTAGTTGCCCGCATGCAAACTCGGGCTGTGGATGCCCCTTCTTTGGCAGGTGAGAAAGTTCCAATTTTAATGTTCGCCGATGATACCTTAATTTTATCAAAAACACCAAGTGGTCTGCAAAAGGCATTGGCAATATTTGATGAGTTTTGTGTTGATCATGGTCTGGAAGTGAATGCGTCCAAGACAAAACTCCTGGCTTTTAATCCACATAGAAATTTTAAATCAAATATTTCCATGAGTGGTCGCATTCTGGAACTTGTAAAATCTTTCACTTATTTGGGGATCCTTATCTCCAATGATAATAAGTGGCAACAACATTTAAATATTGCTATACTGAGGCACAAGCAGCTAGCTGGCACTATTATCAAGGAGCATAGGAAATCACTGACAAAACCCATTAAACCTCCCTTGATAATATACGAGGCAAAAGCAATTGGGTCTGCCTTGTATGGTGCGGAGCTTTGGGGGAATGAAAATCTCCAAGAGCTCCAAATATCAGAAAATAAATTCCTTAGGCTGTTAACAGGTACCCCACAGAGCAGTCCGCTATTGCCCCTGCGTTACGAGTTAGGAAGGAGAGAAATTTCGGAAAAGGCTAAATTACGTCCGATCCTATTCTGGCGTAGACTATGGACTACGCCAGAGCTCTCGCACTACGCGGATGGGTTTATTGATGTTATTAAATCTGACCATTATCACAAAATCAGATGGTTTAAAACATTGAAAATTGCACTGTTCAATTTAGGACTAAATGCTCTATGGACCGATCCTGCTGGGGCTCTATTCCCCACTAAGATCGCTTTAAAAAACATTTTTTGGGAACATGTTGCGAATAGGAGCATGCTTAGTACTAATAATGGGACCTTGACTACCAGTTTCCTAGAAATCAAGATGTATCCCAACTATGAAAAGTATTGGGATTACATCACGATCCCCATGGACAGAAAATTGTTATTTCAACTGAGGGCAGGCTCGCTCCCTCTTCGTAAATTAACATCTAAATGGAAATCAGGGGGCATAACCACTTGCCCAGTCTGTGGGGTAGGAAATGAAACTTTGGGTCACTTTTTGTTTTGTTGCCCAGTATACTCTGTTCCGAGGCGTGTCTGGTTGGCTCCTATGTGTAGGAACTTAGGCACAAAAAGTAGTATGGTGGCGCTGCGTATTGTAAAATCCACTACTGAAGATTGGATCAATATTGCCATTGCAAAATATTTGGGGTGGGCATGGGTCTTAAGGCAGAGACTGTTGGTAAATTAATCACCCTTTACCAAATTGCCTAGGGACTGCTAGACATATGTCTATTCTCTGTAATTGTTTAATAATAGTTCATAGATTGCTAAACTACTGTTTACTCTCTGTAATTTTTTAGCTGATCAGAGACTGCTAGATCTTTGTCTATTTTTTTGCTAATGATTATTAACGTATCATCGGTTAGAACTTTTAATGTTATGGATTTTAGAGGATTCTCACATTGTCATTACGATTGCTATTCCTCTGGCTTTATTTATGGTAATGATCTTTGCACCTCTATATATGATGTGTCAGAGTTTTATTAATTGTCCAATTTTTGTAGGTATTACGCTCTTTTCAATGTTTATATTGTGTATGTGCTTTGTCAAAATTGACTTTGTAAATTTAATCGCTTTTTACTATATGTTTGTATGTCATGCTTTTATGAGTAAAACTCGAATAAAGCACTTTGAACTGAATAAGCCAAAAGGAATACCCATATAAGGCACAATTGATTGGTAGCAACCTAGGCCTAAGTTATTCCGGGGGCAGGTCAGGGGGGTGCCTCCCTGTCTATCTGGAGCCTGGGAGGACGGGAACGGGCTCAGCTAGAATGTGCGCATCCCACAAGAAAGGCAGGTGCGACCTTGAGTCTTCCTTGAGCTACCAACTAGCTACAATTGTAAATGGTTTAGCTGATGCCACGGTTTCGAGTAGAAAGCATAATCACGTGATTTCAGAGTAACCGCACTTGCACACAGAGAAACGAAACAGACATGGCTCTTCCTACTTCAATAGGGCTAAACCAGCAGAAAGTAAATCATAGGTTGCTGAGTGATTATAGTGTATTCTAACTACGTGAATATATATTTACGAGATTATATTGGACATATGAGGACAATAATGTATATTATCGAGAATTTGATCCCATCAGACGGCCCTTTTGGCCTAATATGGCCAATACACATGAATTTATTCTACAAAAACCCCTTCATCTATTTGCATAAGATCTGATACTTCCTTTTGAATCATCTGCTTTTCTACTTTGGCTTGGCGAGAAAAATGCAATGCAGATGTGATCCTGGTTGCACAAAACGAGCAGCAGGCCGGGCCGCATTGGAGACACAGGCAAACACGTAAACATTACTCCAAAGGCCCCTGCCAGGACCATGAATATCTTCCAACCCCAGGTAGTTAAGAGACCCCAGAACCAACTGCTAAGGGACCAGGTGCCATTGTCCACATGGGCCTCACTGGCTAATTGATGTAGCTTCTGTATGGCCAAATGAATAGTGGGGGCTGAATCAGGAATAAACACGCAGCAAGAGCTGCCGATCACACGACAGGCTCCTCCCCTATCTGCGAGGATGACGTCAAGAACCATCCGGTTCTGGAGCGAAACAAGCCTCGTCGCAGCAAGCTCTACAGTGATGTTAGTTAAGATTCCAGTAGTGGTCTAGACCACATTCTCAACTATCCTGGACAAACGCCTTATACTGCGACTATTAAATATGGGCCCCCAGAAGGGAGTAAGTCCCTTCGCAAAGTCTTCGAATTGTTGTAAGGAAGTATCTGTTTGGTCAGTGCCATCAAGATCATAGCTCCTAACATTCCGGCTCACTACTACCTCTTTCTGTATCAACTGATGAGTTCTGTGATAGTCGGGAGGGGCAATATATACAGGGGGATAGAGACACGAAAGATAACAACTTCCTGCCCATCCCCGGGGAAGCCATGTGTAGGCATTCTCACCACAAACAAAATAAACATCTGGTGGGGTAATCATAGGTGGGGTACTGTATACTTGTAGAGTGTAGGTGTAATTACATCTGCTCCTGCCTACCTTAACATGGCCTCTTCCCTGTATGCAGAAGGGGGAGGTAGTATTAATGACAGGGATCGGTAATGCCTTGTCATTTGTGACATTTCTCTCTTTAAAATGCTGAAAATACATAGTATCATTGAAAAGTTCAAAATCCTGCATCTCCTCCATTAGCCAAGTAACATTCTTATAGTCAGTATATAAGTTCATACAAGCATTAGGATCCAAGGAACCCTCTCCTCCATTTCCAGCTGCATCAAATCCCTGATGTTCTTCTATATACTTTAAGATAGCTTCATAATCTTTTTCAGTATATATTTTTGGTTCAGCTACATAATGAGAATACATCAAGGATAACAATTGGAACCAAGCTTCACAACTGGCTGAATAAGACATCGGTAAAGAAATAAACAGTTTGTGCTGGTGCATGACTGAAGGGAGTAGTCCACACACCCAACAGTTCATCTTATTCGTAGTAGAATGGGTCTGATGCAACATTTCTATAAAAGCATTTTTCATATAAGTTTCTCTATGTCTAGCCTTATGAGGGGGCAAAGAGTAGAAGAGGTGCTCTTCTGGGGCAATAGTAGTTCCTAATAACTTCTGTACCGGGTGTTGAAATTCTAAATATACAAATACACTCATCATAATAATGGTAATAACAATGATAAAAACAACGAATGCCACCTTCACTCTGGTGGACCATCCGGAAAACAAATGCATATTATCCATATATCGTCGAGGGGCTAATGGTCTCTCATCCTCCATCGCAAATCGGGCAAAAGGAAACATGCTCCCTAAAAGTCCAGATATAACTCAGTCCCTCTCTATAAGTCCAAAAACTATCTATGTATCCACAAAGCACGCACACTACCAGAGGGGTTCTTCTCCCTGTGTCCTTTTTGGAGCCTCACAGGCAGACTCTTTGCTTTCTCTACATGAACAAAACGATAAACAATTTCCTTCGTCACGTAGAACGACTGCAGCCCCCAACTTAGTCTTTCTCGCTGAACAGAGCTATTTAGTGCAATGTTCCAAGCTCTCAACGCGTTCAGTCCAGTGTCTCGCTCAGTACCCCAGCAAATGTATCCAATGTTTCTGAACTCAAGTCTTTCCCTATCTCCTACCATGCGGATCTGGGGTACTGCGCTGTTTTCGGGGCCGCAGGTCATAGTTGCAGCGACCAGGCCGCTCTTGATCAGAAAACAACTCAGTTGCACGGGCATCAGATACATTCGAACCCTGTGATGTACCCTCAACACTGGTCTCCGCTGATTGGGTCACCACCTTGTCAACTGGGGGCACAGCTTCACTTGGCTGCCCCCTTTCTCGGGCTTCTGAAAAAGGTACAAAGCTCTGGGGCGATTCTCCTTCTTGGCTTGGAATTCCTTCGCGGTTTTGCAAATCAAAGGGCAAAGGTAGAGGGAGTCGTTTCAGATGACTCGCGTGGATCCAGTTCTCCCGCCCATGCACCTTCACGGCTGACCTGGTAACGAGAATGATCTGGTAGGGCTCAGACCATCTCGGCTCCAAACTCGATTTCCTTTGATAATTCCTCACCAAAACCCACTGGCCGGGTTCCAGCCGATGTCCGGGACCCTCTGGTAGCGGCCGCAATGTCTCGGATACCTGTTGATGAATAGAACGCAGATCTTTAGTTAAAGCATACAAGTAATCTGTCATCAAAGGATAATCGATGTCTCTAAAGGACCTAGGTCTAGGGACCCCCCACACATTGGCGGGTTGGCCAAAAATGACCTCATATGGAGGTAACCCGGTTCTTGTGTGTGGTGTCGTTCTCAAGGATAATAATGCCAAAGGGAGTGCATCAGGCCATTTTACTCCAGTGCTGGCGCAGATCTTGGCCATTTTCAATTTTAGTATACCATTATATTTCTCGACTAACCCTGCTGACTGGTGGTGTCTGGCTGCATGAAACTTCTGCCGAATTTGTAAACCATCACATATACTCTGAACTAGTGCAGAGTTGAAGTGTGTTCCATTGTCCGACCAGATAATTCGGGGCAAGCAATATCTGGGGAAATACTCTTTAACCAAGGCTTTAGCAGTTGCCACCGCAGTGGCTTCTTTGGTGGGGTAGGCTTCAACCCATTTACTGAAAGCACAAACCACCACCAGCACATATTTCAGATTGTTTCAAAATTGCCACTTAGGACAGACTCTCTGCCTCCCGAGTTATAGCGTAAACACACTGGACAATATTTGACCACATGTACGGCCGTTTTGGGAATATTTGGGTTGCTCCAGACGGGGTCAAATACAGCACAAATACCTTTTGCTCCTATGTGTGCCGGCCCATGGGCCATGGTCACTACAGCATATACTAATGCATTAGGGAGTAACCAACGCTGTCTCTCAGTTCGATCTATCCAACATTCATTCTTGTCTAGTTTCCCGACTTCCTGCTCCCATTTCTGTGCCTCATCTATGGTGGCTTCCTTCTGCAATTATCTTACACTTTCTATTGTATTATCAAATACAGACGTTTCCGCCACTCACCGGGCTGAAGTACTAGGGAACATGGGAGTCATTTTAGTCCGGGCTGTCTCCTTCCCTACTGAGTCAGCATAAGCATTTCCCTTTCCTGTGGAATCAACGATTTTCTGATGGGCGCTACATTTGATAATGGCCACTTTATCTGGCAGTGTCAAAGCTAATAACAAACGATCAATTAAAGAACCATGTTGAATCTTTTGGCCATGCGTGGTAAAGAAACCCCTTTCCCTCCACAGTCTCCCAAAACTATGGGCAACGCCAAAGGCGTACTGGCTGTCCGTGTAAATGTTTACTCTCAATCCTTTGCTTGTTTCACATGCCCCTAACAAAGCTATTAGTTCAGCGGCCTGGGCTGAGTGGTGTGAAATCCTAGCAGTTTATACTACCGTTTTCAAAGTCGTAATAGCATACGCAGCTGTTGCAGTTCCATATGGTAATTTAAAACAGGAACCATCAACATACAATTCTCCTTGGGGGTCTGGTAAAGGAATGTCTGTAAGATCTACACGCCCTTTTGTTTCTTCTTCAGTTCTAAATATACAATCATGGATATCATCCTTTTTATCATTAGAAGGGAGAGGTGAAAGTGTTGCTGGATTCAATGTAGCACATCCTTTAATCGTAATGTGGGGTGCAAACAATGTCAGCTCATATCCTGTCAAGCGAGCACTCGTAAGGTGCTGGGTTTTAGTTTTATTTAACAGAATATCCACAGCATGTGGTACCATGACAGTGAGATCAGTGTTCAGCACTATCCCCTCTGATTGTTGGATGGCCACCGCTACCGCCGCAGTGGCCCTCAGACAACTGGGAAGGGCTTGTGCAACCATATCCAGCACTGATGAGAAGAAGGCACAGGGTCTCTGTTTCCCCCCAAAATCCTGAGTTAACACTGAAAGGGAACAACCGCCCACCTCGTGCACATAAAGTGAAAAAGGCTTCCGGTAATCCGGGGTACCCAAGACAAGTGCAGAACACAAAGCACATTTCAAAGAGTCAAAGGCTTCTTGGCATTCATCCGTCCAGGGTAGGGGTTCATGCACATCTTTGGTAGTCAAGTACAACAAGGGTTTAGAGAGGAGTGAATAGTTAGGAATCCATTGTCGACAGTAAGAGGTTATGCCAAGAAAAGCACGAACATCACGTTGAGTACGCGGTACAGACATGTTAGTGATCACAGATATTCGTTCCGATGTTAGTCGTCTCCCCGCTTTCGACAGTAAGTGGCCAAGGTAGGTCACTTCCTGTCGACAATATTGAAATTTGGAAAGGGAGACTTTATGTCCTTTTTTAGCCAAATGATGTAACAATTTCACCGTTGCATCATTGCAACCATCCTCCGTATCGGAGGCCACCAGAATGTCATCCACATATTGAATGATCGCATTACCGGTGGGCAGAATCAGTTCATCCAATACTGCCTTTAAGGCCTGGCCATATATACTAGGACTTTCTGTATAGCCTTGAGGTGCGCGCGTAAATCTGAAACTTCGTCCTCCTAATGAGAATCCGAAGATATGTCTGCTATCGGGATGAATTGGGATGCTAAAGAAAGCGTTCTTTAAGTCGATAACAGAAAAATATCGAGCGGTAGGGGGAATCATAGTAAGGATCGCCGTGATATCTGATACCACTGGGTATTGAGGGACTACTATTTTATTGACCGCTCGAAGGACAATCACAAAATGATATGCAGACTTATAATCCGGGGCACCATCAATCGGAGTCTTTTTTAAAATCGGAAAATTGGACTATTACAGACATTCGCAGCTGTTTCTTCCACTACCCCCTTGTCAATGAGGTCACGGATAATATGTAGCAAGGCTTGTTCACCTTCTGGTGAAATTTTATATTGAGGAATGCGAGGCATTTGCGCGTTTGGTTTCACGGTGATTGACACAGGGGCTATTCTTAACAGACCAACATCGGTGTCCCCTGTCGCCCACAAGGTCGGAGGAATGGTAGAGAATTCAGGAGGCAAGGGCTCGTTTTTAGCGAAATACTGAGCCATCTCTAAGGGCAGTTTCTGCATTGTAAGAAAAACACCATCAGGAGAACAGTAAATTTGTGCATGGAGTTTCTTTAAGATATCCAAACCTAACAAATTCTCTCCACAATTAGAAGTGAGGAGAAAAGGGGTTTGCATAGAAATGGGACCAATCGTAAAAGGCAGAGATTTTGAAACGGGGCTGACTACCGGTATTCCAGAGAATCCAACTGATACATTATTTTGGCCAGACAGAGCTGCCCCTGGGACCAGTGCCTGGGCAAGTGAACTACTCATCGCCCCAGTATCTACTAAAAACTTCCCTGATGTACCCAATAGTTCTCCTTTTACATAAGGTCCCTCTTGGTCCACTGGTACTGTAATACGGCCCCTGCTCTGTCCTTGGCTGTCTCATGCGTAATCTCGGTCCTCGTACCTGTCATTCTGATAGCTTTCATTGTAATATTGTCTATTCTGAGGGTCATCAAAGTGATTCTTATGAAGACCCTCAGGCTGTGATTCCTCCCTTCTCATGCTATTCTGATCTATGTTTCCTCGACCTCTTCCTCGACCTCTACTGGGTCCGTTTCGTCCTTGTAGCAAAGGGCAATCCACTCTCCAATGTCCCTCCTCCTTACAATAGGAACATTGGTTTATCCCAATATTCGGAGGGCCCCCTCTACCTCTTCCTGCCATCTGGCCCCTTTGAAACGAGCCCCGCACTCCCCGTCCTGACATTTGCCCTCTGCTAACTTGTTGCAATAGTACCCTTATTTTTAAATCCTTAGTCTTCTTTTCTGATCTGTCCTTACTCTCATTCTCGCGATGTTCATAATATTGGGCCATACTAAGAATGACAGATGGTGCAGCCCTAGTCCACGTACATTCAGACGACTGAAGACGGGACATAACCTCCGGGAGTAGATTGGTGACAAATCTATTCACAAATAATCGGATACCCCCCTCTGTAGAGAGGTCCTGGCCACTGAAATCTATGAACACTTTCTCGAACCGAGTAAACAAGTCTGACACACTTTCATCCTTTTTCTGGCTACATGCCGTTAATTTATCCCAATCTACTTTCCTGGGAGGCAAAAGTGTTTTCATATATCTAACAATTTTATCGGGTACGGCTAATATTTCATCCCAGGGCTTTTCACCTGGCTTTCGTTCCTTGTCCCAATTTTTTAATTGGTCCCATGTTCCTCCCAATTCGGGGGTATGGTCCGTATCATGTATCTGTCTCCAAATATCAACCGGGATTAGGAGAACAAAAATAGCTCGATATCAACTATAGTCATGATGGTGGAATTGGCAGCTTCGGTCAATTCTTTGTAATAAACTGTAGGATTTTTACGGGGATCTGGTAGCTGAGCTTTTAATGTAAGGACTTCACTTTGTTTCCAAGGGGTATAAACCCATTGTTCCTGAAGCCTGGCATCCACCCGGGCCCTAGTTACCACATTGTTAGCATCCTTTAATTCAGGTACTTCAGGGAAAAAGAGGGGATGCACCTCTCTCATGGAGTGCTGCGCTCCCCATTCAGCGCTCTTTCGGTGCATCCTTTCCCTATAATGCAAAAGGGTGTTTACATTCTGATACACTTCCTCAATTTGGAGATGGAATTTATGAGCATGATCCCTGATGTCACGCAGTATCTGAGGAGGTAATCCTTCCTCGAAACACTGTTCCCATAGTGAGATCAATCGGATCGCCATGCTCTCTAGAGCCAGTTGTTGTGCAACGGGTTCAAAATCCTTCATAGTACTCCAAATGTCTTCCAAAGTATAAATAGGATTCCGCATCCACTGGGATGCCTGAATTATAATAGCTCTTCTTTCCTCCTGTCCCAGCAGCGACCGAGTGAAAGCTCGTTGAACACTCGGGTCAGACATCGGTCGCTTGGGTGTGGCACTGGGACCAACCATATTTCGAAGATCTAAAGAGGTCTGAGTCGGAGGAGAAAGAAATACAGGGTGCAAGGGAGAAGGGACAGCCGCGTCCGGCCGAAGGGATAATAAGGGTGAGGTAGTTGGTCGAATAGAAGGAGGGGAAACCGGAACACCGGATCCCGATCTGCCAACGGGGGCCGTAGCGATCATTCCCGACGGTGGTCGGGCGGCTGCAACTGCACCCGTTTGATCGACTCGTACCACAGGCACGGCCGGATACAGGCCTTGCGGGGCATAAGGGGGAGGTGGTCGGGTTTCGAGCAATTCTTCTAATCCATCTCCTGTCTCTGGTCTAGCAACATAGCTTTTATCAGTTTCCAACCGAAACTGCCTATCCATCCGTTCAATATTCTTTTCCACCTTTTCCTTATCATATGCTATTGCTTTTTGTGTGACCGTCTGACCCGACTTCATCTTCCCCAGCTTCTCCTCCCTAATTCGTCGTCTTTTTGCCTCCTTCAACCATAAGTTCAAGGAATCAAACATTGACTGACGACTTTTTTTCATAAACAATTTATTCTGTATATAATTCATCTTTTTCTCATCAAAAGACCCCGTGAGAGGCCATTGTAAATCCGAATTATCCTTGGTGTATTTGTTCCAAAGAGTATTAAACAGAATTGGCTGTAAACCATGTTTGGTGTACATATCGAAACTGGGGCTGCCTTCGGGAGGGGCAGGCTGTCTTTCTTCGAGCCGAGTACCTCTCCAACAGCAGCACCCAAAACATATTTTACTAAAACACGGCATTATGCTTAAGTTTACTCGCTCTTTTTACACAGAATCACAAAAACACATACGCATTCGGACGCGTCCCTTCGTAACACTCACTCATACAATCGTCACAGTAAAGTGCTGTAAAACAGTGCAAGGCAATTATTTCTCGAAACCTATTCAAATGCAAATGACGTCTTCAAATACGAACAGAGCCCGTCGACTCCTGTTCGGGGAATCGATTCAAAAGAATTCCAGACCAACAGATATCACCAAAAGAGAACAATCGTTAGAGTGCTCCGAGACCCTCAGATAGGCGAACCACGAACTCTTTCACAGGCCATCCCATGGTCCTGTTCTGGTTGGGCCGGGTATCCGGACACGTCTCCAGACCCCTAGCTTACCCAGTTGCTCCCAGAGCTTTCCCGGAGAGAATTCGGCCGAGCGAGCAACACCGTACTTTGCTAAGGCATCAGAGGTAGTCTCAATTAATCACCAAACAAGTCCGTGAGGTCTCTACTCGTGCAGCCCCTTCGCCACAACGATAGATCCCCAGATTCCCTCGTGGTCCGGCTTCCCCGGCCACCTTCAAACAAAGACAGTTAACTGTTATCCAAAAAGAAACACTTCCTCTAAGTGATTCTTATCCAATTCAATTTCAAATATCACTCACCTGGTGCACTCAGGTCGATTGCGAATTCTCCACTGCCGACATTTAAACAGACCGACACAGTCTGCTCTTCTCTCGGGTTAAGCCCGTAGGACTCCGGCGTAGGGTCTTCAACAGCTGGGAGGGATACTGGGCTCGAGAGGGGAACGGCTTGTGTTCATACCACAAACGGGTGTCTCAAATCAGGATCCTCTTTCTGTCTACCCACTCGGCCAGAACTCCTCCTTGTCTCGCTACTCCTGCTTACAGGAGGGGACGACCCTATCGCGGAGTCCCGGCGGAGTCGCCAACTGAAGGGAGTCAAATTTATTCTAACGGGTCACACTTACCAATAACCCATATAACATTAAGGACAAATAATAATTCAGTCGGCAATGGAGAAGGTTCAATCGTTTATTCATCAAATACAGGCCCTGACAGGGGAGCCCCAGTCTGCATAACCTCGTGGGTGCGCAGAGGAGACTGGCTACATGTTCGAAGTACAAAGCATATATACGATTCATGCGTTAAAGATGACACCCTAAAAGGAAAAACACCGTTTGTCAGTAAGCCAAAAGGAATACCCATATAAGGCACAATTGATTGGTAACCTAGGCCTAAGCTATTCCGGGGGCAGGTCAGGGGGGTGCCTCCCTGTCTATCTGGAGCCTGGGAGGACGGGAACGGGCTCAGCTAGAATGTGCGCATCCCACAAGAAAGGCAGGTGCGACCTTGAGTCTTCCTTGAGCTACCAGCTAGCTACAATTGTAAATGGTTTAGCTGACGCCGCGGTTTGGAGTAGAAAGCATAATCACGTGATATCAGAGAAACCGCACTTGCACACGGAGAAACGAAACAGACATGGCCCTTCCTACTTCAATAGGGCTAAACCAGCAGATAGTAAATCATAGGTTGCTGAGTGATTATAGTGTATTCTAACTACGTGAATATATATTTACGAGATTATATTGGACATATGAGGACAATAATGTATATTATCGAGAATTTGATCCCATCAACCATCTTGCCTGTCTGTTACCCCTCCGCCTCCTCAATCATCCCCTCCTTGCCATCAGTCTTCACTAAGCTTACCGTGACATGTATAAATGAAAGCTCAGCCACCCAGATAGCTGCTTCATATCAGCAGTAAATTACGCCGCATCGCGCCATTTTCACAGAGTGCAGTAATTGCACCTGCACACGTGATAAATGACCTCGAGTTAAATGAGAGTAGAAGTCACATGGTCGAGTTAAAATGGACAAGAGTGCTTCCGCACTCTGTGAAAATGGCGCGATGAGGCGTAATTTACTGCTGATATAAAGCAGCTATCTGGGTGGCTGAGCTTTCATTTATACATGTCACGGTAAGCTTAGTGAAGATTGATGGCAAGGAGGGGATGATTGAGGAGGCAGAGGGGTAACAGACAGGCAAGATGGTAATGATTGAGGGAGTTACGGTTGTTTTTTGGCAATGTGTAACACGGGGGTCGTAAGGAAAGAAAGAAGTTTGGGAGCGATGAAAGGGCCGAGGTCTGAAGTTTGGCTTTAATCAATAATGGGAGGGTAACTGATGATGTTTTTAAACGATGTTTCAATGTCAGTAGAAAATTTCATATCAATAAACCACTGTAGTATAAGCAGTTTGAAGCAAGCTGAAATGCAATATTTGTATTGCTGGTGGTAATTTTTTCAATTGTAGATACCCCTGAAGGAGGGAACCAATCCCGAAATGTATTGGGTAAAATAAAAGTCGTGACATGCGGAAACATGTAATTCTCCTGAGTTTGTGTTAACAACCACGTATGGCAGAGGCATGAGTAAAATAAATCGACGAACATAGAGTGAAACATGGTGAAGAACATGAAATGAAATAATGATTAACAAGAAGATTAATTGGTTAACTTGATTTATTGGATTTATACAGTACTGTATTTGGCTGTGCAGCCGGAACGGTACCCAAATGTGGTTCCTTCGTGTTGGTATAATAGTTATCATCATCACACATTCTTTACAAGCTTTCACATATTTTGTCTCTATATTTATGTTTTTTTCTGGACCGATCTACTAGTGTGATACTACGTTTTACATTTTCATTCTGAGCATACATTCTGAGGGTTGTATGGCATTACAACGTGGGCTTTTACCCCGCGTGCCATTACAATGCTGTTTTTACAACGCAAGTCCTTACAACGACTTGCGCAGTAAGCGCTGGATAGTGGAATAGTTTAATTTTCTATTCCAACTCCAGCCCACGTTACAGTAGGGAAGGTGTTGGAATAGAAAATTAAACTATTCCCTATCCAACAGCGCCCTCCAGCGCAATTCGTTGTAACGACTTGCGTTGTAAAAGCAGTGTTGTAATAGCAGCGTGGGGTAATGCCCGCGTTGTTATGGCTGTTTACCATTCTAAGCTTTCTTTTTTAACATAGAGTACTCATTTCAAATATTGAAAGTGCAGTACATTATTCCACAATGCAGTCCAAGTATGTAATAAGTGATTGTTGAAAGCATTGTGCAATGAAGGAACTTTTGTAAATGTTCTGTTTTAGAATGAGAGAACTATTTCAGAATTTCTGTGAATTAATAAAAACATTCCATATCATTCCACTGTAGAATTATATGAAACAAAGAAACTTTTCTCAATATTTAAAATGTATGGGAGCGATAGAATCAGTGGCCTAACAATAGCCTCTGCAGCCCCTGTGGTGTGGAGCCCCCAGAGTTCCTCAATTGTGCTTGGGGCTGGGGCATTGTGCAAAGGCAGTGGGCCCCTGGCCTGAGATCTCCTGACTGGGTATGGAGCATGGGGGCCCCCCTCCATGTACTTTGCAGGGGCCCACCCTCAAGTTTTGTTAAGCCACTGGATAGAGTAAGTAATTCTCCTGATCAGAATACTCTTAACCCATTGTGCAGACGCAAAAGACACTTTCAAAGACAGCAAGACTTGATATAGATTAAGAGTTCCTTCAGTTAAACTGGGAGTTTAGCGGATTCTGGCAGCCCAATAAAATTAATTGGAGGAGAAGGTCAAGGGACAACCCAACTGGGCAGAACATGCGACGCACAAATGCAAACCTATGGGTAGATTTTTTAAGAAGTCGTGCAACGCAGGGAAGTGCAGCAGCCAAAAATGCTGTGCTGTGTTGACTGATAGGGAGGAAGCAGGAGAGGGCCATATCTGCAGAGAAATGGCACTCTCCTCCCCTCTTCCTAGCACTGGCATGAATTTCAGCTGCCATACGCCAAGTACACACCTTAACGCATAGCGCTAAGGTGCGTTCCTGAGTCTAGCATTGGTTTTGTACATGAAGGCTACCCTTCCTGTACAAAATACTATTCATAGACAAGTTCAAACACGTTTCCCACTTTGTATGTGGGCTGCACAGTGCAGCATGCATGCAAAGTAGGAAAAAAAAGGAAAAATGAAAAAAAAAATTCTCTTAACACCTCCGTTTATATGGTGTTAACTTTTGGTGCTAAACCCTGTCTACAATTGTTTGTAGATAGGGTATCACATCAAAAGGCATGGGTGGTTGCATGAAAACACCCATGCACCACCATGAAACGCCCCCTTGACACTAAGATATGCTAAGCAAAGCTTAGCGCTGCTGTGCATTATTTCTAGGGTACTTTCCAGCACAACACAAGTTTTGCGCTGCAAGGTAACTTGGTAAAAAGCATTTTGTTCTGGGTGTAGTCGCTTTTGTGACATTAACCCAGGGCAAAATAATTGAAAATCTTTCCACACGGAGCATATTGAATGAGTCCACTTGTAATTCATGTAATAATTCCAGAATCTACTCATCAAGGTTTCTGATCTCGACACACACAAACTCCAGCTCTTCTATTAGCGATGAGTCATTAAATAAAGCAGTCAAATAATCCCTTTGATTTTAATGCATTCTTTGCTCCACTGTTAAGTTGTGTTATAGGTCCACTATAAACAGACAGACAGATACATAGATACAGGTTTTGGGGTTCACCCACACATAGATTAAAAACCCTAAAATAGATTAGTACAAACACACACTGACAAAACAATGGGGCATATTTACAAACCCTATTCGCCACCCGAGCGTCACATTTGTGGATGCTCTGGTGGCGTAGCACCAGTTCCTATAGTTTCACGGTGGCGGTAAGCCACTTAACATGACTTAACGCCACCTTGTAAATATATGACCCTTTCTGCCACAGTCATCTATGCAAAGGGGCATGCAATGCATGTTGCAGTGGGCGTTCCACCGCAATACCCATTGCTTTTTGGTGCTGCCCCAGATTTACAAGGTTGAGGCAGCGCCAAAAAATAACGACAGGGAATACCTGGCCTTAGAATGGTGACACAAGAAGAAATTATTATTTCCTCCTCTTTTTTTCCCTGTATATGTGTGCTGTATTCTGCAGCACACATCGAAAAAGCAAATCGCCATTATTGATTATTTATGTGTAGGAAGGCACATAAACAATCACCCCTGCAGCTCAGGCACCCTTGCGACATGGTGTCAGGGTACCTGTTCTGGCACTAGTCAGCTTTTCTTGCACCAGCGCTAGGGGAAATGCAGGGGTGTGCTGTATTCTTGGATATACAGCGCATCCCTACATGAAAAAAAAATATTGCCGTGCAGCATTGCCAAATTTGCCGTAGCACCGTGCTCTGAAATATTTGTTTGTAAATGTGTCCCAATGTTTCAATGAAGTTATGGTTAGTTTTAACTCCATCTGGATCACTTGATTAACCAGCTTGTATCACATTAAGAACTGCCTCATATGAGGCTTGAGTCCACTCTGGTGGTGTCACCTTACCAGGATGGGATGAGGTCGCCAAGAATGCAGCATTCTGCAAAATATGGGTAAGGCTTCCCCGTCAAGTAGCATTGATATGTCTAAATACATTAGCCTGTGTGGGTAAGCCTAGTGAAGTATACACAGTCGATGTGTTTAGTATACATATCATATTTCCCATAACACTACAACAGAGATTACTACAAATGTATGTAATGCGTGTTATGGGTTCCATTACTGTTGTGAAAACAGTGATAAAGGGTCAGTGGTGCTGAGCCCAGCAGTTTGGGATGTGTTGAGGCACTCCTTGATAACCTGAAGGAGTTGAGAAGGGTAATAAAAGATCAATGAAGTGTTTTTCTTCTGACAACATTGTGTGTTTTCAAACATCAGACAATCTTCTGCCTAACTATTGATAAACATTTTAACAGAAAGATATGTGGTTTGATTTCCATTCTCGGACTGTAAAGTGAGGGACTGTTGTTGTGGTCCTGTCAATTGGACAGAGAAGTGTGCAACAGGATAATGTTAAAGGAGAAAGAGCTGCAATGTCAAAGTTTTCTTATATAAAAATAAAAATGAGAAAAACACGAGTCACACAGCCTCTTAATCACACAAAGATTTTAGTAGGTCAAAACACACTAAGACATATTTGGCCAGTTTCACACAGTCATTTGTTCATGTTTCGTTTCGTTTCAAAATCTTTATTTCGGCAGTAGGACGCAGCCATAAAAGCACAATACAATCAGGCAGAACATCCTTAAATAAAAGTACAAATCAGAAGCAAACAAGGAAAAAGCCATTGTTTGTCCTAATGAGATTACACTTTGAAAAGGAACAAACAGAACAGCAGAGAGTAGGGGAGTTCAGTGATTGCAGGTATGGGTGGCAAGGTCTCTACACAACTTCTGATGCCACAGGCTCTGATTAACGGGACTAAAAATGTATTGGAGTAGGCTCTATAATATTTGCATAAAAAGCTAAAGCGAAGCAAGCTGTGAGGAGCACATTAATACATTTGTACAATTAAATTGACCAAATGAAAAACGTATATCCCACCTTACTATGTCCAGCCTAAATCTAGTTAACAGAACTCTTTCCCATGTGGCGTCCATCAAGGACAAGTATGGTTCCATATGGGGAGTGGATTGCAAGCTGACATATTCTCTATCGGAAATTTTGGCTGCTTCATATTCCTCTGCACAGTCTTTTCCTAGTTGTGAATGCATTCTAGACCAAGATAGATCAGCCTTGGATGTGCAGGAGGGGGAAGAGAAAAGCTTGAGTCTCCCTAGGTCAATCATGTCATGTTTTCTATGGGACAACCATGGAATATCTAGGCTTCTATCACAGGCAAGGCAATCCAAGATCACCTTCCTGTTCATGCCTGCATGTTGGTTTGCCCAGATGGCACAACTAAAGTGCTGGGGTCCAATTTAATGAAGTCTTCAACTTACCAAACGCCAAGCTCCTGATGAACGATATAGGAGGCACGTGATGGAGGTACAAACAGGAAATGATGCAGGGCCCTGTTCTCTTCGATCGGAAGGGCAGATTTAGAATAGCCCCATATGCCAGCCCCATAAGTAAGGATGGGTGTACATTTGCTCCAAAAGACTTCTAGCAAGGGGGGCATGGGCTTTCTGCCAATGCTCGAAGCTAGGCTAGAGATAAAACCAGTAGTGTGGGTAAACCTCTTAGCTGTTTTGTTTTTACCGGGGCCCCAACTGCCCTTCGCATAAAAAACACCCCAAAATAGGAAAACTCCTGGGTAGAAGCGACTTGGTGGCATTCAAGATAAACACTTCTTTGCTTCAGAGATTTGGGCCCACAGGATATGGTGTAAGTTTTGGAGAGATTGATAGTTATTACCAGGGACCCCATGAAGCCCACACATTTCTGAAAGAGTGTGTTTAAACTCATATGTGTTCCACCCATTAGGACTGCATCATCTGCGTAATGTAACATGGGGACTCTTTTGCCGCCTGCTATCGGTGGATGTATGACATTACAACGCATGCTTTTACATCGCATGCTTTTACAACGCGGTTTTTACAACGCATACCATTACAACGCATAGTGCTTTTAGGCGCTGGATAGTGAATTTTTTAATTACTACTCCAACTCCAGTCCCCGTGGATAGTAGGGAAGGTGTTGGATAGTACATTAAACCTATTCCCTATCCCAGCGCAATGCGTTGTAATGGTTTGCGTTGTAAAAGTTGCGTTGTAAAGGCACTGCGTGGTAAAAGTTGCGTTATAAAGGTTGTTTACCGCTATCGGTACGTCCACCACACAGGAATAACAGAAAGAGTATAGGGGGCAATAAACACCCACAGACTTGTCAATGTGTGGATATTCTTAAACTTAAACTTGTTCATGACTTTTGATGACTGTGGCTTCATTCCATATATTACTTGTGTTGTTGCTTCGTGTTTCAGAGGGAGGATAGGTCTGCCTAAGACTTCACAACCCTACTAACAGAATTATACAGATCTTTACGTATAATCCCAATTGCCATATAAGGTGACCCCCAGGGAATGACAAACAATGCAAGGGATTCAGCAGCAGAGAGAGGGAAGTGACACATTGATGATCACGATGGTGTGATGGGGTGCAAAAACAAAACAGGCAACACACAGCAAGCAAAATTCAAGAGGAGGCCATCTGACGCATTTCACTTATTTACCTGGACCCATCAAGAGCTGAGGCTGGGATACATCCTGCTTACTTGTAGGTGGAAGACTAGTAACCATAATTGTTGAAGCACTGCATTTTCTGAATTTTGTCTTTAAAGCAGTCCATCATAAGCTGTGTAAATTGTGGCAGCAATTAAGGTCTTACTCTTTACCAGTCAATATGGAATTGCCAGTGTAGTGGCTGTTTCTGATGATTTATTTGCACAAATGGGTTATTAAATGGATCACGTGCCATTGATGAGCGGCAGTATGCTTCCATGCTGTATTCAATATCAAGTAGTTGACTAGTACTGAACTTCCTATTCTGCTGCTGAACATGTATGGACAATTATACCTTTAGGATCAGTTAAATGTATTTGAACCTGATGCCTTTGGGCGTGGGACATAAAAGTCCAAGACCAGAACTCTGAAAATTGTAATATCTTACATGTGTATAGTATGACACACGTGTTTGTTTCAATTGATCCCTTTTGACCACAAAAATGTTTCTCCTATTTACGTCAACCTGTCATTAATACGTGATATTCTCGTTTTTTTCATCTTTCTCCACCTGACACCAACACATAGGCTCTCTCACTCTCATCACTATGCTTGCTTCCTTTGCTACTTTTATTCATGGCCCAGATATTTCCTAGCGTATGGACATTACCATTTGATACTGTAGGTGCAGTGTGCATGCACTTCTGCCTTCACATGAACACTAGGTTTGCGGTCTAGTGTTCTCTGTAGTGATGTGCAGTCAGCACACCAGTGTTTCTAAGTATGCCCTACACTGTGCATCCACCCACCACTGACGTCACTGGTCAGGTGACGCAGTAATAATAAAAGTGGCTGAGCGCACGTGCTCTGGGCCAGTTGCACCCAGTACCCCACTGTGTCTGTGTCACCATTACTTTCTAGCATGCGGGCCTAGCGCCGACCCTACACTGGCGACGAGTCGGATTCTGTGCCACGCGTGCCACGGCTCAAAGAACATTCGTGGAAGAAAGGGAAGAAAGCTGCCTGTTCCGAAGGCACTCCCTGCGTGAACGGCGAGACGCGCCGAGAGGACCACGGGCGTGTGTTGAGTCCCGGGCCTGTATGCAAATAAGGAGGTGACCAGGAGCCTACCCGCACCTCATGAGCACAGCGTGAGCCGATCCCTGCGTGGAAGTGCCCTGGGAGAAAGCGCAGGCTGAGCAGAGCGCACCCGCGTTGGCCACGATAGAATGACCCGCGCATGTGGGGGATTCAGCAGCGGCCGGCCTGTGAAGGTGCTCCCCGCATGACCTAGTGAGCAAAAGAGCCAGCCCTTTCCCCCTACAAGTGTACAGACTGCCGATAATAACATGTGTCCCCGTGCAGCCAGTGAAGCGCTGTGAGCCTGCTGCAAGGGGCAGGGTGAAAGACGGTGTGCGGCCCGCGGCCCCGGAGACAAGAAGAAAAGGCACGGGAGCAGCCGGTGTACCTCTCCCCCTCCCAGCATCAGCTTAGACAATAAGGATGCTTACGGGGCTAAGGTAGACGGTGTGGCCATCCGTTTGAGGAGTCTCCTGAGGTGTGTGCAATTTCTGCACAGCCCATGGGGGAGAAAGACAGTTCCCCAGCGTCAGCTACAGCCCCCGCAGGGCTCGAGTGATAATTATGGCGTGCTGCGAGGGGCGGAGAAATCATTGAAACTGAGCGTGGCCAGCGCCGCTGAAGCAGTGAAACAGTGCCCCTTCCCTATGCATTAGGACCCCCTGCACTGGCCTATAAGAGAGAGAATAAACAGAGCACTCACCGGCCATGACGTGGGGCAGCAGACAGGAAAGTGCCTAATCGACTAGAGGGCTCGGCGAGAAGGAACAAGCCGAGGACACCACTAGAAACCAAACAACAGTGCCATCTAGTGGTCATCTTGCGCAACTGTGCCCATACAGTAAACGAAGTACCACAGAACTGAGACACGGGGAACAAGAAACTAGAAAGCACAGGGGCAATCAAGCAGAGAACGTGTCAGCGTGATTGAGAGAATGGAAATATCTAGCAGCATCACAGGTCAGGCAGCTTGTGCAACAAACGGGAGCAGTGCCACAGAGAAAGCAACACTAGGATACAGTGAAAACTGACAAGCACAAGAGCGAATGCGAATGCACAAGAAGCTTACCACGCTAGAGTGGCACCAAACTACAAAAGGGGACGGTGCAGGAACGCGCCAGAAACGCGAGGAACACGCCAGGAGTGCAGGAACTCCACACAGAATACTCAAGAGCGCGCAGCGAGTATGCCCAAGGAAGCACACCAGGAGCGCAGCCATCAGCACACAGAAGGGAATGACCAGGAGACGGTCGACGGAGCGGTGACGCAACCCTCCAGAAGCACTCCAGCCACACCGGAAGAGAATGCAGCGATGCCTCGTGGCCACAGGCCATCGCTGCAGCAGTATGGCGAAGATAGGAGCACCATCAAACGAACCGACGGTAGTTCCGAAACTCGGCAACAGGAAGTGCAAAGGCGCATGACGCAAATGCGCAGTAGTGCAAATGGCAGTAGCCAAAGCAGCAAGTCACGGAACCACCGAAGAGCGCATCCAAAATTCGCACCAAAGCAGTTGAAATGCGACGGAAAAGAAAATGGTTACGCAGACAACCAGAAGCATGAAGACGCACAAAGAAGCCGACCAGCCAGATGGTCGCCCAAGCAAAGAAGCCGACCAGCCAAATGGTCGCCCAAGCAAAGAAGTCGACCAGCCAGATGGTCACCCAAGCAAAGAAGCCGACCAGCCAAATGGTCGCCCAAGCAAAGAAGTCGACCAGCCAGATGCTCGCCAGGCAAGGAAGCCAACCAGCCAGATGGTCGCCCAAGCAAAGAAGCCAACCCACGGGAAGGTTGCGACAAGAGGTGACCGAAGCAGAAGTCAGCGAGAAACCACACAACAAGAGGTCTGACACGTGGACTGAAGGTAGCCTGCCAGAGATCAGCCGAGTGGACTGGCAAGAGGTCCAAGAAGTTCAACTAAGACGTGGTCCGTGAACATGGACCAACGAACTTCGACATCGCAAGTTAACAGAACAAAACTGAAAGTGAAGGGAAGGTCGCGATGCGAACTCTGGAGGTTCAAGTGGAAAGAAGACAGTGTCCTAGGTCTAGGACAAGACGAGGGAAGACCCGTGCGAAGTGTGCGCCTGGCAAAGAGGGCCTCCCGGCCATCCTGTGAGAGAGGAACACCGGCGAGAGGGGCATCCTAGTGAGAGGGATGTTTGGACCTACTCTGTTCATTTGCCAAGAGACACTTTGAAGCCCGCCCGAAGACACCGCGAGAACCAGGGCTGAACGGCGGAAAGCAACACCTAGCCATCCACCGTCTCTCCAGCTGATGTTTGTCACTACAAGAGCGAGGCGGAGCCTGGAGGCCGGACCCGCCGAGCACTCCTGAACTGTGCCAATGTAAACTGGTAGTCCAAGCTGCTGTTTGCCAACATAGCTATTCTGCAAGCAGCCGAAGGGACTTAGCTGAAGTTTCAGCTATTGTATTTTGTGTTTCATTTTCCTCCCACAGGTTTTTGAGCTTTTTCCAGGGTTTGGATTTTTCACCAAGTTTGGGAGGGATGTAGTGATGTGCAGTCAGCACACCAGTGTCTCTAAGTATGCCCCTCACTGTGCATCCACCCACCACTGACGTCACTGGTCAGGTGACGCAGTAATAATAAAAGTGGCCGAGCACACGTTCTCTGGGCCAGTTGCACCCAGTACCCCACTGTGTCTGTGTCACCATTACTTTCTAGCATGCAGGCCTAGCGCCCGACCCTACATTCTCTAGCTAATGACGCGTTAGATGTTTCCGGTTGTCACTTCCCGTAATAAGGGGATTTGGCGTTTGCGTGTATTCTCTAAACAGAATCACAAGACACCACCGATCTCGACGGAAGCGCACCGGCCAGGTAAGCTTCCCCTCGTGACCTAAACTAACATTTTATGGTCATTTTTTGCCCCGCGCCTGTAGTTCAGGTTACTAAATACCCTTCGCATATTTTTCTCTCTTCTTCCTTAGATACCCACATGGACGGCCGTACCCGACCGTGCCATTTTATTTGATGTTCCTTACCTTTACGAATTCTAATATACCCGTAACTGTCGGGTTGGAAATATCACCGGCATACCGGTGAGTCATCCTTTAGCTTGTATACTTTTTATGGGACAGAGCCCGTGATCATAGATTAATAGCGCATATATTTTTTACTCCTTAGAACCCTTGTTTGACATTCAACTGACAGGTACTTTTCCTTACTGCGCCGCACCACCTTTTACAAGTAAACCTTGATTCTCTCTTTCGTTTCTCCACCTTATTCTCTTTATCTTTTCACTGCCGGTGGAGCCCTTTTTCAATTAGTGTTTCAAACTTCTGCCACTATAGTGCTCAGTTTTTTGTATCGATTGTGATAAGAATGTACGATTAGGAGAGCAAATGTGTCTATATACAATAACTATTTATCACATGTATCCAGGCCGTCTCTTTAAACATTAGTGCACCCAAATGAAACATTATGTAATTTAGAGAATGTAGCATATTTTGTTATCACTCAGATTGATGTAATCAATTGTTTTTGGAGACGAACAGTCGACCTGACCCTTTTACACCAAGCTTAACTGGATACGCTTACTTTAAATGTTGCTTGCCTTAATTCTTCAAATTTTACGCATGTACCAGTTCCATCTATGTTATGATTCAAATATGTACAACTGTATCTTCTAATGATTTTTTACTTCACTCACGCGTCACCGCACAATCTGCCCTGTCCTTCTGATTCTTGCATTGTACGTTTTTTTTGAGAAAACAGATAACCTTTTCAGTTTATAGTATACTATCAAGATCTTCAATATTGACCTTATCTCGGTTTTTCTAGTCATGCGTGTATTAACTGTCACTAGGGTTTTTTTCTTTTATACTCTGTGTGATGTCACGATTAACATGTTTATTAGCTTCCTCTACACATTATAGGGTTGGCACTCACGTGAGGTGTTCTTCCTGCGCATAATCACTTTATAACAAATGGCTGGTTGTTTGCCTTGATGTTACCATTCCTTCCTACCAGGATGGTCATAATATATTTCACTTGAAAGCAACTCCTCAGACTTGTCTAACTTGTCTCATTATCTGCTTCTGTTCATTTACTATTAATATGATTACAATACGGTATACCGAGCGTGTGCATAGGACTTGTGTTTTCTTTGCATAGGGTGAGCCCTTGTCACTCCCTGCAGAGGTTTTAGGGGTCTCCTCTGACCTATAGCACCGCCACACTATTACAATCTCTGTTATCATCTACACACCGCTATCAGCCCAGGCGCCAAATTTTCCTGCATACTCAGAAACCCTACACAGAACCCATTATGGTTCAATATCAAGTACTTGACTAGTACTGAACTTCCTATTCTGCTGCTGAATATGTATGGAACAATTGCAGATCACAAAAACACAACAATATACCATTAAAACAAAACGCAGCAAACGAGCTACAATACAAGCAGCACAACAACCAGAAAACTGCACAGCACAACACCAAAAAGAAAACACATCACCACTATAAAATGCAGCACAATTCAAATGCAAAAATATTCATGTTACACAGTACCACATTACCACTATCACAAGTCTGCTTTCATATTACTTTGGTGGCATGTGTTTGCACCAGGCACTGCTTTACAACCTATGGCATTCAAACATGCTTTATGATCTTGTGTAAGACTTAGCACATACAGGGCTGTAGCTTATCTGACGCTGCTCTTTGAGGAAGAGACTGTTCTGAAGCTTTACATTGCCAGGTCTGGTTTTCCTCACAGCAGAAATCTGAGCTTGAGTTTGTCTTCAAACTCAGGGTTTATTTATCAGAGGCTTGCACAACCAGAGCTTCACTTTTTTTTAAGCTCAGGTGGTGCAAGCTTCTCAATCTTATCTATGAGGCAACACAAAGCTACTATGTGTGGCTTTGCACAGTCTCATAAATATGGAGTAAGACAAAGCAGACCTTGCCTTACTCTGCGTTAAGGAGGCATTCCATGGGCGTTGCAGTGGGTTTTCCCATGCAGCCCCAGTGGATTTTGACCCTTATCCAGATTTACTTAATCAGGCAAACCTTGGGCAGTGCCAAAACCTTACATCTCACCAGAGCAGGTGCAATGAAGAGAAATATTTTTTTTTCTCCTCTAGCATATATACTAGAAAATGATGCAGCATAGCGCTGCAAGCCATCTTACTGCGCTGAGCTGTATCATTAGGAAAGTGCAGGGATGCATTGTATTCACAGCAATATGATGCAACCATGTGCTTTCCTCTGTGTTGGCACGCAATTGTCTGCATAGCATCAAAACAGGCACCCTTGCACCATGGTTCAAGGGTGCCTGTGTTACTGGGATGATCGTTTTGCGCAGGAAGAGACACCTTCCTGCACAAAAACGATGATTGATGCAGCACACATTGAAAGAGCGCAAAATGAGATTTTTTTTCCTCTTGTTGAACCACTGTTAACACCTTCCCTGGGGAGGAATTAGAATTCGACACATTCACGAAACCTTGTAAATCTGGGAATACTTCTGAATCCATGGATGTTGCGCAGGAACACCCACAGCAACACCCATGGAACGCCCCTTTCACACTTAGTAATGCGTGAAAGGGGGCCAGAACATAAAAAGGCACGCATGGTGACTTGTAAATATGGCTCAGCACTGTGTGCCACCAGAGCATCAAAAAAGTGACGGTCAGGTGGCGCAGGGAAATTGTAAAAATGACGACTAGTTTTTCTGCAGCACACATAGAAAAAAGAAAAACACCTCACCATGGTGCAAAGGTGCCCACGTTGGCGCTAGGCAGCAAATTGTGCACCAGCGCAGAGAGAAAGGACAGGCAGGGACCATATTTCATAAATTCCTGCCCTTTCACATTAGTGTAGGGGTGTGCAGCAAGAAGTCTTATGGCAGTTCCTAATAAATGGGGCCCTCAGTGTTTCTCTCTCCCGTTCTCTCTCTAACATACAAACAGACAAACACACTCTCTCTCTCCCTCCCATCTCTTTCTCTACGTTTCTCACTGCCTATGTAGTACCTACTTTCCCATTCTATTTTTCCTTTATGGCCCCTTCCCTTTTTTCTGCATGTTTCTCTCATTCACGCTTTCTCGCCACGTCTGCCTTTTTCTCGCTCCCTCTCTATTTTCTTTCACTTTGTCTCATTTTTTTCCCATTATATGGGCTCTGTTTCTCCTCTCCTTTTGACTTCCTCTGACAGTGTCTGGGCAGCTTAGGATTCAATCAAGGAACACTCCAGCCTGACAGGATATGACGCCCCCTTTGCCCTGCTTTCATTCGTCGCTTGCTTTCATCTTTGAAAAGTCTGGCAACAAGCTCTTCCTGTTGAACACAATTACATTAATTATAATACAAGCATCAACATGCGAGTTTCCCCCTATATGTCAAACCTCACTGGGTATTCGGGGGGCCGTAGGTGAGGAGAGGTGAGGTTTCTAAAACGCATGTTTGCAGGGAGACTGGTGGACTGCTAAAAGCAGGAACAGGGATGCTGATGAAAACTCTACTTTCATAACCACATCCGTACATGCTCTTACACCTAATTATGGCTTATAGCTCACATTTTGTGCACTGGCGAACCGAAACACAAGCTCCTGCGAGGAGCACTTTAAAAAGTGAAGTACCCCTTCACGCAAATTAAGTGATGATGTATTGAAGCTTACCCATTTCTAATAAAATGCCTCTACGTACATCAATCAGATAGCGTAATTTTTTTATTGTGAGTGCACCAGAATGTAGACATTAAAAAATATGATTGCTCTTCGAGTTGTTAGGGGATGCTGTCAGAAAAAAACATACCAATTCTATTTTTGGAATAAACTAAAAAATGATGGGTGGAATGCTTGAATTGATAATTACCTAAAGGCATCATTTTTTTTGCCCACCATGCCACCTCAGATTAGTCCCAGCCATATGCAAATCAGTCTTGATCCTGTTGCAATAGGGACAGTACAGCCTGTACTGCCAAACTAGGTTCTCTCGGTACCAGAACACAAAGAACCTGTAAGAAATTGGGCTGTTGGTTGAATGAGGTGTGAGCCCTGGTCAAGTAGCAAACACAGTTCTTGTCAGGGTAAGGCACAAGCAAACCCCAAATTAACCTGAGCACAAACCCCTGGTTGCTTGGCTCAGAGCAGTCAGGCTTATCCTAGAGGCAAGGTGTACAGCATTTGTGCAACACTTCAAACAGCAATACAGTTAAAACAGACCACAAAAGGAGCCCACAACAGTACTAGAAAATTGTGTTTTTAAATATATACAACAAGACCAGGATGACAAAATTCCAATTAGTAGGACTGGAGATATTGAATTTTAAAGATTTTAGAGAAAAAGGTTCCAAAAGTTGTAAAGCGTTAACTGTGGATATCTTGTCACACCAGACCGGGACAAAGTAATACGATCAAGCAGACGCTAAAGAGCACATGCTAGCTACAGGCCCACTGAACAGATTACCTTAAATCCTGGTTTTGCTGAGCATTGTGTGAATCCACTTCGAAGATGTGCCATGCAGCCGACGCGATGCGTTGGTTTTGAGATGAGGGTGGAGAGTGTTGTGCACTTCTAAAGTTCTTTTGAAGTTACCTCCACATCAAAGACATTTTGAGTATAAGTACAGGGGCTCTGGCCCCATATTTTTAAACACTGCATGGATTTGTAACCAAATGTTGCTGGCTCTACATGCTACGCATTGCTAAGGGACTGCTAAGCTGCCAAGAAGAACCACCATTAGGACTACCTGCTTTGTTGTGCTGGCCCACTGCCTATTGGGCTGCTGGGTACTGTGTCAAGTACCTTGATTTGCTGGCCTTCCTGTTTCCGCTTTGTGTCCCCAGTGCTCTCCCAGGCCTTGTGGTTTGCCCTGTGTTTCACAAGTCAACATTTGCTTCAACTCTGTCAGACTAGCATGTGTCCTGAGCTGCAGGTGACTCCTGCACACCGTGCTTGAAAGCCCCCCCCCGGTCCGCACCTCCCTTTTGGGCTGTTTTCATTATCTGTGTGACGCTTGCAGATGCTGATTTGGCCACTGACAAGATGCAACATTGAGGGAAGCCTTTCTTTGAATGCCGCTCGTCCAGTTGAGTGTGACCAGAAAGCGCAGGGCTAGCGCTGGTGCCTGCTGTAAGGTGCATATTGAGGGTTTCACTTTGCTCAAGCTCCTTGGGTCGAGAGAGAGTCCCCAACAAGGGGTAAGAGCTGCAATCAGGAACAGTGAGTCCCTGATTTTGCCCTGATTAAGCCACAAGAAGGTAGCGTGGCTGAGCAGGGAGAGAGACAGGAAGTGACTGCAGCCACAGACAAGCATTTTTGTTGTCCCTAAGGAGGAGGAGACTGAAGGAGTTCTTCCGGTTGCGGGCTCAGTTGTTCATTGGTAGTGGTCAGAGAAGCTCCAGAGGGTTCCGGACATGCTGCAGCCTCAGGGCAGTTTGTCTCGGGCTGGGGAAGGCTGCAGTGATTTGCTTGGTGCATGGGGGGCCTAGCGAGGTCTCCTCACTGAATCTTGCTATGTGGTGCCTTTAATCCCCATGTTGGGAGACACACCTTGGGGACAGTTTCATGGTTGTTGCCCACTGCCTATAATTACCCTGCTGATTCCTCTGGTGTGTGCCCCTCCCTTTCTGGGCACTCCTCTGGGCCACTATATCATGTTGGAAGGGCGAGGGAATCCTCAAAGGAGGCCCGGATCTTATGTTCTCCAGACAATGGAATCACCCTATTCACTGCAATAGGTACTGAGGTACCTCTGAGTCCTTCGCTTGTTCCGTAATTACTGTATCTCTACTAGGAGGAGGAGAGGTGGGCCTAGGTCTGTGTTTTCTTTCAGGGAGTAGTAGGCTTTATTTACTGTTGCATGCCTTGCATTAATATTTTGTGGTGTATAATGTTTTTGACTCTGGCAGTACCAGGGTAACGAGTAAGGTTTCAAGACGTATATAATGTGCCCAGTTATCATGCTTCATGTTTTTCTGGTAACCTGTGATGACTTATGTGCTTTGTCCCAAGCTGCTGCATTTTCATTGTCCTGAGAGTATAATGTATGTTGTTTTCAGTCTTGCCTCATCAGGATAACGAGTACTATTTCAGTATTTGCAGAATAAGCACAGCATGTATGATTCATGTTGTTTTGGTCTATGTTATTTATGCACTATATACAGTTTTGTTTTATATAATCCTGTGTGGTATCTCTTTTGTGATGTATTTATTGTGTCAAAAGCTGGAGTGGCACCACTTTGCAAGGTAGGCTCACAGATGGCAGAGTCTAGGTGCAAGGTTGTTAGAAGCCTGTTATGCCCTGAGGCTTCAGATCAGGAGTCCAGCCAACTAGCCCTTGGAGTCACTCTTGGTTCTGGGTTCAAGAGATGCAGGTCCAGTCCTTCTCACCTAGGCAGGAGGGCAGCAGGCAGTAGGTCAGCACAGCAAAACAGGAGTCCAGCAGAGTGCAGTTCAGCAGAGCGACAGTTCTTCTGCAGTCCTTCTTCCTAGCAGAGTCTCCAAAGGTCCCGAAGTGTACTGAAGAGCTGGTGTCTGAAATCCCCTTTTTAGACCCTGGTGCCCTGGTCTGGAAAGTGGGAGAACCTTATTTGAAGTGTCTTTGAAGTGCATGTCACATTTCCTACCTCCCCTGCACTGGTGCCAAGCTGGCTGCAGCAACAATGTGGGGTTATTAGGCCCTTTGTGTGAAGGCAGAGTACATGTTATTCAGTTGCAAGCAGGGCCCTGCTAAGCTCCACCCCATCCTTCCAGCAGATTGCTCATCCAGGCACACCTAACCCCACTATTGTGTGACAGTCTGGGAGGAATTTACAAAGTCTAACTGTCAGTTACATCAAGCCATGTGACCCAAGACAGTTTACAGGCACCAAATGGCTAAGGCAATGCCAACTTTCTAAAAATGCTATTTTCAGAATTGCAATTTAAAATCCAACTTCACCATAAGTTAGGATTTTAAATTGGAAATCCAGAGACATCAAACATGAACTAGTTATCTCATCCCATTTGGAAATTTAATTCATAAAATGTAATAAGGCAACTCAAGTGTTACGATATGGGAAAGATAGGTCTTGCAGTAGAAAAAGAAGGAATTTAAGAGTTTTTCACTACAAGGACAAGTAAAACTTAAACGTACATGTCAAACTTTTTGTTAATGCATTGCACCCTGTCCTTTGGGCTGTCAAGGGCCTACCCTAGAGGTGACTTATGTGTATTTAAACGGAAGGTTTAAGTCTGGCAAAGGGTTTATTTTTCCAGGTTGACATTGCAGTTTACAACTGCACACACAGGTTCTACAATGGCAGCCCAGACACATGTTTAAAGGACTACCTAAGTGGGTGGCACAATCAGTGCTGCAGGCAAACTAGTAACATTTAATTTACAGCCCTGGGCACACGTAGTACCACTTTACTAGGGTTTTGGAAGTAATTAAAATATTCCATTTAGGTCTAAACCAATGTTACCATGCTTTAAGGAGAGAGCAGAAGCACTTTAGCACTGGTTAGCAGCCGTAATGGACACAGAATCCTATGGCCAGCAAAAATGAATTCAGCATAAAGTGGAGGGTAAAGGTAAACGTTTGGTGGTGACCCAGCAGAGAGAGCCAGATCCATCAGAACCCAAGACCAGTTTCACCAAAATTTGGCTCTTCAGCCTGGTGCAGATGGGTTCCAGTGGACAGTGAGCATCGGTCCCATATTTGGGCCTATCCGTTGTACTACGGGCATCGTACTGAAGAAAACTAAAATGTGATGGGTGAGATGCTTGAATTAATCTTAGCCAGTGACAATTATTTGGTAATATCTCAATCCTCTGCTTTTTTACCCACCATGCCCCCTCAGATTAGATCCATCCTGTTAGACCTGACACCCTTAGGGTGGTCTTGCCCAAACTTTTTGCTTCTTGCCTCATATTTGTGCTAATTCTTTTTTGTTGGCTTTACTACTCTGAGCACTTTACCATTGCTAACCAGTACTAAAGTGCATGTTTGCTTTCCCCTAAAATGGTTTGATTGACTTATCTACAATTTGTACATTGAATTTACCTGTAAGTCCCTAGTATAGTGCACTACATAGGCCTGTAAATTAAATGCCACTAGTGGGACTGCAGCACTGCTTGTGCCCACTCAAGTAGTTCTTAAACATGTCCGACCTGCCACTGCTGACCCTGTGTGTGCAGCATACACTGTCATGTCTACTTGACATTTAAAACCCCTTGCCAAGCCGTACACTCCCTTATTAGTGCATATGTCACAACTAAAGTAGGCCTTAGGTAGCCTATAGGACAGGATGCTCCACAATCAAAAAATACGTGCTTTTAATTTTTACATGTCCTGTTAGTGAAAAAATTCTCAAATTCGTTTTTCACTACTGAGAGACCTACCCCTCTCAGAGGTTAACATTCGGGATTCCTTATTACATTGAATACGCTGTCATTCCTAATTGAGAGAAGATTGAGTTTTTATGTTTAGTACCTATGGAATGGTAATGAAAAATCCTCGTTGATGGTAAAGTTTGATTTGTCATTACGATTCTCAAAATGCCACTTTTAGAAAGTTAGGCACTTTCCTGCTCTTAGCCATTTGGTGTCTGCTGTCTGACTCTGATCACTGGCTGGGCTAGATGACCGTTAACTTTGTGTATTTCCTCTAGGCAGCCACACACAAAGGAAGGCTGTATGCGACTTATTTAATATTCGTGGGAGGAAGGAGCTGGGCACAGCCTTACACTTACACCTGAATAGGCAAGGCTCTGTCCACACACAAAGGGCTGCATACCCCCTGTAGTTAGTCTGGAGCGAGGGCAGGTAGAAAGGACCTATGTGCACTTTATAGACCTGTCTTTGAAATCAACCCCACTTCAAAGGCACAACTGGATATACATACTGGACCTCTGAACCTACCAACTCAGTACACTTTGGGACCTGAAACCAATTTGCCAAGAAGAAGACCTACTGTGCTGAGGGAAAACTACTCTACTAGACTGCTGCTGTGGAAGACTGCTGCCTTGCTGTGCTGCCCTGCTGCCGGCTGCTGTCTGTGACTGGACCTTCAACACTTGACCCAGAGTGACTCCAAGTGTTAGCTGACTAGCTTCCTGTTCCTAGAAGACTCAGGGACACAAAAGGCTTCCATCCTGCTATCGTGACAGGTTCATTGGAAGTGGACCAAGGGGCTTGCTGCAGCGTAACTGACTCATCCTCTGCTGAAGGGCAGATTCGATCCATCACCGATGTTACGGTAACAAAACTTGCACATAGCATGCTGAACCAGAGCATCGCCATCGGAACCGCCACATCAGAACCACTTAATTGCCGCCACTGCAGAAGGGTGATCAATACATCCCTTCAACTGCTTGGAGAAACCAGGTGCATTAGCTTTGGAACCAAACCAACTGGGAACCGTTGATTTGTCTTCAGAACTGCACATCACCATCATTGCATGGAGAAAACCAACGCATCTCCTTGACTGTGTGATCGACACTGACACATCACTTGATTGCATCCACATATCATTGTTTGCGACTAGGATTAAGGTGCTTTTGCTTAGTGGACCTACGTGGGTCCTGTACCTGGCCCGCCATCTGTCTCAGTCGGCATGAACTCTATACTTTGTCCCGGTCCAGCGCAACCAACTCACTCTTTAGGAAATTACTGCTTCTTTGCATTTAATATTTGAAAAATCATATCTTGACTTCTACCTATTAGATTTTTGTCATTTTGGTCTTGTTTTATGTATAAAGTCATAATCTATTTTTCTAAACTGGTGTGGAGACTTTTATGGTGTGTTCACTGTGTTACTGTTTGATGTGTTGCACATATGCTTTACAGATTGACTCTTAAGTTAAGCGGGACAACTCTGTGCCAAACTACCAGAGGGTGAGCACAGATTAATTTATGGTATGTATCTGACTTACTCCAACTAAGATCGTGGTTCCTGCTTGGGCAGGGTCCATACCTTTGCCATCCAGAAGCCCAATTTCTAATGCAAATCAGTCTTGATTCTGCTTTAATAGCAACAGTCCAGCCTGAAACTGCCAAGCCAGAATCTATCCACACTGGAACACAAGTAACCTCAGTCTGGTTTCAGCCTAGTTGAGTCTCTTCGCTCTGGTTAAGCTTGGTTCAAGTGGCTGGGCTATTTCTACAGGACAATGGTTAATTTGTGAAAAAATAAGTGCCAAGACTCTAGTCAGGAGGCAGCTTGCACCAGCCCATTGCCCCTGTTAGCGCCGCCTAAAACAGAATCAACGAGTAGCCAAGAAACCCTACAAGTGGGGAGAGGATGAGGTGTAATGGCCAGAGCTGCCAACTTTGGAGCTGGGTAACCAGGTTCAATTCTTGGATTAGGCTCAACATCTTGTGAATCTTGACAAATCACTTAATCTACCCATGCCAGCCAAAAGTGAAGGTGTCCTTAACTGGTGCTCATAAAAAACTCGTATACCTTTGGGCCAAGTTCGCGCTATAAGTGCCATTGGTGATGATTCAGTGCCAGTGCCGAGCATTGGAAATCACCCACTCAAATTAAGCACTGCTACTGGAGCAGGACCACAATTTGTTTGAATAAGGCTGATCTCTGTCTAGAATGGTACAGTGAGAAAAAATTGATGACCTACAATGCGGCCCTGAGCGATTGCCACTGGCTGAGATTATTTGAAGCATTTCGCCCATCACCTTGTTGTTTTACAAGTAGATGCAGTAAATCTGATGGGTATGCCCAGAAGTGAGCCCCTTGACCTATGTGTTATAGGACTCAAGCTGCACTTCACTGATGAGACCTAAGCAGTTTAAAACATGTCTGAGGTTGCTTGTGGTCCCATCTGGAGGGCACCTGGGGCCTCATTTATGAGAAATTACGCATCGCTGCGTGAAAGCAGCGATGCGTCACTTCTCAGTGCGCACTCCTTGCGACATTCCTGATGCGTCATATTTAATGTATGACGCATCATGTCGCAAGGAGTTACAGATACGTCAGTATTTCTGACGTATCTGTAAGCGCAAAAGTGACGCATTGCTGGAGTGTGTCACAAAAGTGACGCAACTCCAGCAATTCGTCCTTTCACATGGAGCAAGCCCCTTGTGAAAGGGCCTGCGTCAATCTTACGCCTGCTGTGAGGCAGGCGCAAGATTTTAATGCAACGGCGTCCTAAAAGTGACGCAGTGAAATGTCATAGATTTCACTGCGTCACTTCTACGACCCTTCCTTGCGTCAATACGCCCCCTTGCATACATTATACCTAGCGCAGGTATAATGTGGCGCAGGGGTTTACAAAGTGACGCATCTACCTAGATGCGTCACTTTGTAAATATGACTCAACAAGGCGCATTTTTTACACCACTGGTGCGTCACAAAAAGTGACGCACCGGCGGTGTAAAAGTGACGCATGGCCTCATTAATGAGGCCCCTGGTCTGCTAGTTCGGGCTGGTCTGTTCCCATTGGAGCAGAACCAAGTCTGTTTTGTTAAAGGCAGATCTCTGGCTAGAGTGGCACAGTAAGCAAGAAACAATGATCTGTAATTCGACCCTGACCTAATGTCAGTGGCTGAGATGAACTCAAGTATTACTTCCATAAATTTGCAATTCTATTTTTGGGGATTTAAAGTAAGCTAACTGAAGGCCATCAAAGTTGAAATACTAGAGCTTGTATATTTGATGACGAGAAGATTATGCTCTGTATGGTACATACCATTTCTACTCTCCTCTTCAATTTATTTACCATCATTATTACACTTCGGAAACACTGATTATAACTAATGGATATACAAATGATATTGATTATGTGATATAAGGGGAAAAGTTTCAAATTGAATTTCGGCAATAAATAATCTTTATAAAAAGAATAAAGATGAGTTGCACAAAACTTAAGAATTAAGGTCCGTGTAGGACTGGACTCTGCCTCCGTTGAGGTGACACGGTGTGCAAAATAATGATAGATTGGGATGCGGCCCTAAGTAATTACCAGTTAGTGGAGATTAATTCAAGGATTCTCGTCATTATTTTTTGGTATACTTTATCATTGCCGAAGCAGCCGAGACTCGCTAAAAATAAGTTGTGTTTCCTTTTTTCTCTACAAGCACGTTGCACGCATAGCTGGAGCACTTTCTTCAAAATTGCACAATTAATTGTGGGTGCTAGAATCGACTCCCGAAGGAGTATCTCTGCGCTGTAGACCGCTTGGGAACCCGTCCTGGCTTTCCCTGTGGGATGGTCCCTACTGGGTATCTCCAAGGTGAAACCAGGCATCCCCGGCGTATGTGGGGGGCCGTTGTGGAGATGAGGCAAGCTAATGCCCAGAGTTGCCGAGTGTGATCCCTGGTTAGAGTAGGCACCGAGGCGAAAATTATCGAGTACGATGACCCTGGTCCTCGACCCTGCCGCGTCGGGAATAGAACCCTGGTCCCGGGCCGTCCTCTGCTTCCGGGTCTGCCGCCTCCAACCAGTGAGCCACACCACTCCACTCCACAATTCCAGAAAGCCTGTCATCTTATGGCGACATGTCAGACTTGTTATCCACAAATGGTAGTGGAGGACCTCCACTAACTAAAAGAAAGGGTAAGAGAGGTGAGGACGTGGATACCTCCTCCCAGATTATACTGCACTCACAATTTTGTATTCAGACTAAATACGGCTCTTCAAACTACAGAAATCCTTATGTGGCGTGGTCAGTGATATGAGGAAAGGAAGCAATTCCTTTTTGTTATTCAACCCTCACACACACTATTGGTGTCATGCTTCATCATCGGGTTTACCCTGACTCCTAGAAGTCAGGGTGGGCTCAACCGTATTTCAGGGAGCTCCTTGGAGATGTAGGCCAGGGGGACTTAAAGATAAAAGCACAAACTTGAAAATTACACACTTGACTTAATTGTAGCTATTATGCAACTATACTGCATGCAATCTGTAGCATTATATGAGAGCTCATGTTCAAACAAGTAAATATGCAGTGTGACACTATATTATCTTTATTAACAGAGACAGGTGTAATATTAATTTAGGTACCAATACTTGAATCTCAGGTGCTTAACTTTTTGCACTTTGATCTATTTTTTATATTCAGAATAGCTGGCATATGCCTGGAGTCACGAGAGCAAATCAAGTTTAACCTGTTTTATCGAAGTCTTACTCGTCATCAGTGCTAAAAGCCAACTGCTTCAACATACTCCATGTCAATCAGCTAAAACTAGCTATGTGGGGTGTTGGTAGAGGAAAATACCACCGGAAAAACCGCCAACGCCGCCTGAGCAAGAGCTTTCAAATCAAATCATGTTTCCAATCATTAAAAATAAAAGTTGAACATGTTTGAATCAATCCCGCCATCATTCACTGGACGCTTGTCATAAACCCGGCTATTTACAATGTGTAAGAGTATTAATTTAAAATAATCAAATAGAGGACATTAAAGCCAAGCGAAAGTAAACCAGAAATCTCACTTAGTATTTTTAAAATGCTGGCCCATTAAAAGTACAGCCACTGGGACAAATTCAAAGAGGGGAAATACGAATGGAAGGGTATGCATATGCAGGAGTATGTCTATGCGGTATACACCCATTACAACGCATTTTTTACAACGCACTACCATTACAACGGAACTTTTACAACGCAAATACTATTACAACGCATTTATTTACAACGCATGTTTTTACAACGCAGGTACTTTTACAACGCATACCATTACAACGTAAGTATTGGTAAGTATATAATTATATTTAAAATGTTATATGTTAGGTTTTTTTTAAAGGGGTATTTTTAGGGTTCAGGGTCAGTTTTGGGTTTTTGGGTAAAGGGGTATTTTTAGGGTTCAGGGTCAGTTTTGGGTTTTTGGGTAAAGGGGTATTTTTAGGGTTCAGGGTCAGTTTTGGGTTTTTGGGTAAAAGGGTATTTTTAGGGTTCAGGGTCAGTTTTGGGTTTTTGGGTAAAGGGGTATTTTTAGGGTTCAGGGTCAGTTTTGGGTTTTTGGGTAAAGGGGTATTTTTAGGGTTCAGGGTCAGTTTTGGGTTTTTGGGTAAAGGGGTATTTTTAGGGTTCAGGGTCAGTTTTGGGTTTTTGGGTAAAAAGGTATTTTTAGGGTTCAGGGTCAGTTTTGGGTTTTTGGGTAAAGGGGTATTTTTAGGGTTCAGGGTCAGTTTTGGGTTTTTGGGTAAAGGGGTATTTTTAGGGTTCAGGGTAAGTTTTCAGTTTTTGGGTAAAGGGGTATTTTTAGGGTTTAGGGTCAGTTTTCAGTTTTTGGGTAAAGGGGTATTTTTAGGGTTCAGGGTCAGTTTTCAGTTTTTGGGTAAAGGGGTATTTTTAGGGTTTAGGGTCAGTTTTCAGTTTTTGGGTAAAGGGGTATTTTTAGGGTTCAGGGTCAGTTTTCAGTTTTTGGGTAAAGGGGTATTTTTAGGGTTCAGGGTCAGTTTTCAGTTTTTGGGTAAAGGGGTATTTTTAGGGTTTAGGGTCAGTTTTCAGTTTTTGGGTAAAGGGGTATTTTTTGGGTTCAGGGTCAGTTTTGGGTTTTTGGGTAAAAGGGTATTTTTAGGGTTCAGGGTCAGTTTTGGGTTTTTGGGTAAAGGGGTATTTTTAGGGTTCAGGGTCAGTTTTGGGTTTTTGGGTAAAGGGGTACAGGGTAAAAATAAAATAAAATTAAATTTAAATTAAATTAATTAAATGAAATTAAATTAAATTAAATTAAATTAAATACAATTACATTAAATTATATTAATTTTAAATAATATACAATTAAAAAAATTATATATACTTACCAATACTTACGTTGTAATGGTATGCGTTGTAAAGGTACCTGCGTTGTAAAAAAATGCGTTGTAAATACATGCGTTGTAATAGTATTTGCGTTGTAAAAGTCCCGTTGTAACGGTATGCGTTGTAAAAGTATGCGTTTTAACGTCATACATCCGTCTATGCCCATCTGTACTATTCCGAAATCTCATCATTCATAATGAATGTCAAAGTAACATTTTATGCCTGTCGGCATTTGGTGATGCTTGTGATGTCTGGACAGGATTGGTGTACTCCTGATTTTATGAATATAAACATGGTGTACAACGGCATGCAAAAAATCTGCAACCTTGCATAGATGGCCACTTTCATGACAGAGACCAGACGGCATATTGTGCGGCGCAGGTCTATACAGTGAGCTATTGCGAGTAGGAAATTAGTCACAACTGAGCAAAATGACAGACATCGGAACGCATTCTGCCTCCTGTGCACACACATATGATCTCCTATGAAGGCTTGAATCTCTTCCCTTTCTATTATCCATCATACTACGGGAGCACTGAAGACACTGGAAACATCACACTTAATAGTGCCAATATCGGCACAACCCCTGACCGCTCTTCCCCCAACTTTTCCAAAATAAAAGACACCACACTCTGAAATGTTGGAGAAAGTTGTTGCAGCTTTATTAGCATATACATTATGCCAACATGTTGGGTTATCTTACGGGCGATCCAGGAGCAGGCCGCCCCTCGCGACCCGCCCACCTGATGAGCCATAACCCCCCGTGGTGTTAACCGCAGGGGCGTTGTCAGTTAGGGGGAAGGTCTAACCCCTCCCCCGGCGGACCTACAATCCGCCCCTTGCTCACGCCCCTCCCCCTACCGGGGGCTGAGCATTGCTGGCAACCCCCGGTTGCTCAGGTATACAACCGCCCGAAGGACTAACGGGGCACCGTCACTCCTCCAGGATCCCACCGTGGATCTTCCTGGGGATAATTTGCTCTCGCACCCTTCCGGTGCTCCTGTAGAGGGTACCCTTCTGTACCTTCCTGCATTGGATCGCCGTGTAATTCCGCCATGGCTCTGGGTGCGGCAGCCGCAGTCCCAGAGCCCCCCACATACTCTTCCTCCTTTAGATACAACCCGCTGCTCCCATTGCTTCCGCTAAATCAAGTAGAAAAATAGCCATCCCTACTTCAGATAAATGAACACCGTCCCCATCAAAGCAACCCATGCATTTCGTGTGTAGCAGACCGTGTCTTATGAAAACAAATCCCCTTTGCTCTGTGAATTTGCGCATGGCGCTGTTGACCTGCCTGCGGGAAGTCTCCAATGCTACCCCTGACCTAGCGCCTTTCCAATGAAGTCTTGGTGTGATTTCGGACCACCATAATTCACAGGTCCCCAGGAGGTTGCTCAATTCGCACATAGTGTTCCTCGTCATCTGCAACAGGCCCCTGCGGCCCAAATGCACCAACTGCTCACCACCTAAATGTATTATTAATAAGTCGGGTGTTAATTCACCCCGTCCAGTAACTGCCGAATTTTGTTCTTCAGGCTACTCCCAATGCATGTCGGGCGACACTATCCACTTTATCTTGGTCGCTGTGAAACCATGTTTCCACTTTTCGCTATCCGCCCACCGGGCTACCCTTTGAATTCTCAAATGTCCTGTCACCCAGACCGATTTACCTAGTAAATAAAAGATGCAGATGTTTTACACCTTGTTTATTAACAACACACAAAGATATACACACTGCAAACCAATAACATTGCGATAATAACACACCAGGAACAAAATGTTTTGAAACAGATGCTTATAGCTCATCCTATGAACATATATATCGTTTGTAACAATTCGACTCCCAGCTCCCCACATGTTTTATATTTTCAACTGGCAAGCCTGCCTGAAACGCCGTGGTCGCTGCCCCTATCCTGAAAGAATGCGTACAAAATGTTTGGCCCTGTACTTTATTACCAGATAAATCTAGACAGGTGTCCATGACACGCTGCACTTGGTACTTGGTCAAAGGTGTTCCATCCGCATGAACCAGCAAATAACCTTCAGCAGGACGGCGCAGGGAAAGGTATCTCTCAACCAGACGTACCGGGCAGTACCTGGCAACCTCTAACTTGTTCAGCACTATTACTTTGCCAGCCCCTTCCTGATCCGTTTTAGATTGTCTCAACCTTAGTGATAAGCAATCCCCAGACAACAGAGTATCCTGGATACACAAAGCTATGCCCGATCTATCATTCTTTGACTTCGCCACTATCTCCCCTATCCTGAAGGCACCAAAGAAGGCCAGCGCAAATGTTGCGGAAAAGAGAACTGCCTCAAACCCAGAACTTGTGGCCCTTTCTATGCTATCCAGCATCCCCTTTAATGTAGCAAAGTCAATCGCTGCCCTGTTATCTGAAGCACGAGGCTCGCTTCTGGACCAGCCCTTCAGCGCTGACCTGAATAACAAGCATTTGCAATGCAATAGGTCTCGCATTAGGCAAAGTTTGAGCTTTTAGTATTGTAAATGGCATTGGCTCTTTTTTTTTGCAGTAGTTACGTTTTGTTTTTATAAAAAGGGACATATAAAATATGTTGCATATTGACATATAATGATGCAGCCCGGACTGAAGTTAGAATACCCTGTCAGTCTAGTGCTACAAGAGGTGTTGCACAAGTTTTACTGTATTTCAGAATTAAGAAAAAGTTCACTTTTTTGTTGATAGGTATTTCTGTAGACTGGAGATGTTTTGAAGTCTGTTTTCTCTTTCTATGCTTTCACGCTGAACCCCTCTAATCTCTCGACGCACATTTGATGCTTAAGCTCTTTCCCTGCAAGGTCTTCCTCAAAGGCCTTGTGAGTAGCTCCCGGTACTCTGGGATTGCTGTGTGACTGTGCACATTGTGTTTCAATTTGTACTGTAAGTGCAGCTCCTGACAGTCCTCTGACCGCAGTCCGGTCGCTGCCCTGCGTGTTTTCTGCTGGCAGAAATTGATATAGTCAAAGGGATTACTAATAAAACTAGCGAAAAAATAAAGGATGAGTTGAATATTAGTATTTGGTTCATAACTTTTACTTGGAGTTGCACCAGGAGTGTTTGGCTCCTAAAACTAATGGATCACTATTATCCTTTAAAAGTTAAGAAGACCAAAGATTTTAACTTTAGGGTCAGATAATTAGCAGTCTCTGTATTTCATAATTCTTCTTGGTGAGTAGAGAGGGTTTAACTCTCATTTTTAGAATCACAATCTAATATTTTTAAAAATTATACACACATGAGAATAGTCCAGAGATAAGGGCTGGGTTTAAGATTAATAAGAGCATGGGGATAAGGTGTATTGCTATAAGGAAGTGTTCTCGGGTGTGCGAGGGGCAAATTGTAGCAAGGTGATGGGGGATTGGGCCTCGTTGTGTTATAAGGAACATATAAAGTGTGTAGGAGGCTGTAATTAGGGTTCCAAGTCCTGTAATCATAATTGTTCAAGGGGGTCAATTAAACAATGAGACTATGATTGCTAATTCTCCTCAAAGGTTTATTGAAGGGGGGAGGGCTATGTTTGATAGATTTGCAAAAAGTCATCAGGCAGTCATTAGTGGTAAAATTGTTTGAGCACCTCGAAGTAGAAGTAAGGTTCGGCTGTGTGTACGCTCATAATTTAAGTTTGCCAAGCAGAAAAGGGCGGAAGAAATGAGTCCGTGTGAAACTATCAGGAGGATAGCCCCTGTAAGGCCTCACGGTGTTTGGATAAGAATGGCGGCAACTACTAATCCTATATGAGTAACGGAGGAGTATGCGATTAGGGACTTTAGGTCCGTCTGTCGTATGCAGATTAATCCTGTTATCACTACTCCCCATAAGGCCAGGACCATAAAGGGATATGATATTTCTTTTGCTAGGGGGGCGAGGATAACAGAAACTCGGATAATCCCATATCCCCCTAATTTAAGTAGAACTGCAGCTAGGATTATTGACCCTGCTACCGGGGCCTCTACGTGGGCTTTTGGCAATGATATATGGGCTCCATATAATGGTATTTTTACCATGAACGCCAGAAGGCAGGCAAGTCACAGAATTTTACTTTTTTAATTTTGAGTTATTACAGGTTCTATCACATTAATTAAAGTAAGAGATAATGAGCCAAAGGAGGCTTGGAGGGCTAATAGTGCAACTAGTAAGGGGAGAGATCCTGCTAGGGTATAAAATAGGAAATATGTGCCTGCGTTTAATCGCTCCGCTTGATTTCCTCAGCGCGTAATAATAATAAGTGTTGGGATTAGGGTAGTTTCAAAGGCAATATAAAATATAATAAGTTCTGTTGCAGAGAAGGCGAAGATTAAAGACATTTGGAGAAGCGTGAGCATGACCAGGTAGGTTCGTTGTCGAGGGATAGGGTTAGTTTTTAAATGGTTTTGGCTGGCAAGGGTCATTAGTGGGAGGAGTCAGCATGTTAACACTAGAAGTGGGGATGAAATTGGATCTACTGATATACATGTATTTGTAAAAGTTGAAAATTCATAGGGGAGGTTAAACCATATAAGGCTTATTAATGCAACAATAAAGCTGTTTATCATAAAGTGGGGTCAAAGTCATTTTGGGGGAGTCAGTCATACAAGTGGGAGTAATATTGTGGTTGGGATAAAAAATGTTAGCATTGTAGTAGGTTTAGGTTTTTTAAATGATCAGTCCCATGAGTTCGAGTTGTAGCTACCATAAGGGCAAGTCCAGTGCTTGCTTCACAGGCAGACAAAGTCAGGAGGAGCATTGGCGCCAGAAAGTAATGTTCTGCGTTTATTTGTGTTGTTCATATAGATATTGTAATAAATAGTGCTAATATTATCCCTTCTAGGCAAAGAAGGGCAGATAGGAAGTGTATTCGGTGAAGTATTAGTCCTGTGGTGCTTAATGCAAATGCTGATATAGCTGTAAATAATGTTGATGACATAAAGTATCTTTGGGGTTAAACCAAAATTTACTGAGTCGAAATCAGTGTTCTTATTTAGACTAAATACTTATTCAGCTCATTCGAGGCCTCCTTGCATTCATTCATACACTAAGCCTAGTGTGAGGAGGAGAAGAATAATTGCGGATCAAAGTAAAGTGCCAATGGGGGAGATCTGAGAGGCTCATGGAGTGGGTAATAAAAGAGCGATTTCTAGGTCAAATAGTAAGAACAGGATGGCGATCAAGAAAAATCGAATAGAAAACGGGAGGCGGGCTGAGCCAAGGGGGTCAAATCCGCACTCGTAAGGTGAGAGTTTTTCTGTGTCAGGGTTATTTAACGGGAGTCAGAACCCAAGGGTAATAAGGATGGAGGATAGTGCTGCTGTGAAGATTAATATAAGTATAATTAAGTTCATTGTCTTTTCTTAGGTTTTAACTAAGGTCTAATAATTGGAAGTAATTAATACTGCTGTACTAAAAAGACAAGATCCTCATCAGTAGATCGAGACGTAAAGGAATAATCAGACTACGTCAACAAAGTGCCAATATCAGGCTGCTGCTTCGAAGCCAAAATGATGGTTTGATGTAAAGTGGAATTTGGCTTGTCGTAACAAACATACGAGTAAAAAGAGAGAGCCAATGATTACATGTAGCCCGTGGAAGCCTGTTGCAACAAAAAAGGTTGAGCCGTATACTCCGTCTGCAATTGTAAAAGGGGCTTCATAATATTCTATAGCCTGAAGGGAGGTAAAGTATAGCCCGAGGATGATTGTTAAAAATAACGATTGAATGGCCTCTTTCCGGTCCCCTTGTATAATGCTGTGATGGGCTCATGTCACTGTGACACCGGAGGCTAGTAGAACTGCAGTGTTTAATAAGGGGACCTTAAAGAGGCCAGTAGAAGGGCCCAGCTATGTCCTTTGACGCCAATCAACTTAAGGGGGTTCAACTCCTTCCTTTCTTGTTAATTAGTTCGGGCTTGAACAAATGAGGGTTCTTCGAATGTGTGGTAAGGTGGAGGGCATCCGTGAAGTCATTCGATGTTTGTAGAGGTCAGTTCTGTTGTTATAACTTCTCGTTTTGATGCGAATGCCTCTTAGATAATAAATATTATTATGATCCGCAAAACATCCTCGTTAGTCTGCCGGCCTGCGACCAGGAAGTCAGGCAGGCCGGCGCGACACCCGGAAACAGGAAGTAGGAGAACGGGAGCCTACCCCGCCTCCCACGGAAGAGCCGCGATTGGAGCCGTGTTGGGACCACCGGAGCAGGCAGGAGCCTACCCTGCGCCCCGGTGCCTAATGAGGGAAGACGAGTCCTGCTGCCGGGCCCTGCAGCTGAGGAGAGCCGGTGAGTGCGTTGCTGAGCTGCTGCTGCGGGCGGGCGGGCGGGCGGCGGAGGGGCGGGGGGGGGGAAAGCATGTACGGGCGGGCGGGGGCGGCCTGTGTATGTGTGTGTGCGCGTGTGTGCGTGCGTGCGTGCGTGTGTGTGTGTGTGTGTGTATGTGTCTTAGAGTGCGTGTGTGTGACTGTGGGATAGGGGGTGTGTGTGACAGCTGACTATACGTCTCCATCCCTGGAAGCATCCTTTGGATGCTAATTCCAGGGCGAGACCTAAAAATGACTTTGTTGGGTCTAGCTGCCCCCTCAATCGAGCGTGATGGCTGATGGCTGACAGATGCCCAGCAACCCAAGATTGTGATTTGCCCTTATCTTTCGCCCACAGAATAAAGTCCTGCGTCCGGGATTCCAGCGTAGGCCTCTCCTGTTCCCAATCCCCAGTGACAGCGCAGAACTTCTCCACGCCGACTCCGTATCGTTTGATCGTCCGCGGGGCCAACGCCAGCTCCCCTAGCCCTCTCAATCGCCTCTCAGATTCAGAAGGAACCATAGGTACTCGGGGAAACGGGTCATCTCTTCCTTTGCTCTCGGCCATGTCTCGCGAAACCTGTGCCACTGGAAGCGAGAAAGAGCGTCAGCCGCTGTGTTCTGGACCCCTTGAATATGCCGCGCTCTACACTCCACATTGCTCACCAGGCAAACCCTCATCAACTCCCTGAGTAGACATAGAACTAGCGGGCAGGAAGCTGACTGAGAATTAATGGCCTGCACCACTGCTAAATTGTCTGACCACATCAGGCCCCTCCGTGCAGCTAGCTTCTCTGGCCACAGGTGAAATGCTACCACAATGGGAAACAGTCCTAGCACAGTAATGTTGGATGTAACCTTCTTTTTTCGCCACACATTCGGCCATGCTTGCACGCACCACTCCGTGTCCAAAATGACACCAAAACCTTCTCTTCCAGATGCATCTGTGAACATAGAAAGGTCAGGAGACCCTGCCCAAGGCGCCCTCCAAACTACAGAGCCGTTGAAGTCCCCAAGGAAGGTGGGCCACATCTTAAGATCTTCTCTCATGCCTTTGCTGATCCTCACTAAATGATAGCTCTTGCTGACTTTCGTGGATGCCCTTGCCAACCTGCGCGCAAAGACCCTTCCCGCGGGGATGATTCTCGCAGCGAAGTTGAGCTTGCCCAGCAGACTCTGTAAAAAACCCAGCGTCACCTTATCCTGACCCAGAGCAGAATGAATGGTCTGTGCCAGATCCCGAACCTTGTCTGCTGGTAACTTACACTCGCCCTTCACTGTGTCGATTTCAATCCCTAAGAAGGTCAAAACCTGCGCAGGGCCAACTGTCTTACCTGGAGATAAGGGGACCCCTAAGCTAGCAGTCAGTGCTTCAAACTTCTGCAAAGCTTCGCTACACTCCTCTGACCCTTGACTTCCTATAAAAAGGAAGTCATACAGGTAATGAGAAACCCCGCTGATCCCATAGCGAGACTGCAGTGCCCACTGCTGGAAGCTGCTGAACGCTTCAAAGTAGGCAGAAGACACTGCACATCCCATCGGCATACAGCGATCATAGTAATACTCCCCATCCAATTTGAAGCCTAGCAAGTGTTGACTGCTGGGATGCACAGGTAATAACCTGAAAGCCGAGTTAATGTCTGCTTTGGCCAACCATGCCCCTATGCCTGCTCTTCTTACTAGGTCTAAAGCCACATCCAGCGTGCAGTATGACACAGAGCAGGACCCTTCCTCCAGACCATGGTTGACCGAAGCTCCTTCCGGGTGAGAGAGGTTGTGTATTAACCTATAAGACCCAGGCTCTTTCTTAGGTACCACCCCCAGAGGTGACACTACGAAGTTTTCTAAAGGTGGTCTGTCAAAAGGGCCAGCCACTCTCCCTAACAGTCTCTCCTTCTCCACCTTTGCTTTGACTATCAGAGGCATCTCCCTAGCTGACCTCAAATTCTCTGCCTCTCTGGGGCCCTCATGGCCCACGTAGGGTATCTTAAATCCTTCGCTAAAACCATCCAGAAGCAAGAGCTTGTCCCACGGGAGCGGATACTTTAGCAGGAGGGGTAACATGTTAGACAGGATAACGGGGGAGGGCCCCATTACAGTGCCAGGATAAGCATAGGAATGTGCGATGGGGTGCAAAAGGAGGGGGTGCTGAAGAGGGGAGGACATGCACTACTGTTATTGCTTGTTACCTGCATCCTTATTGATCTTGGAAGTGCCCCCTTGCTGCACTGAACAAGATCCTGCAGAGTGGGAGCCCCCACATTTGTTGCACGAATGGGCAAACTTACAGGACTTTCCCCAAGTGCAATGACCGGAGTTGAAAGAGCGACATATCCCTGGGGACGACTTCTTAAACAACCCTCTGTTGCCCCCTCTACCTCTGTAGCCACCCCGAAAGGAGTGTCTATCCCCCAGTGTCTCGCTACGCTGTGTGTTATTGCCTGAGTCCTTATTCCCCGGCTTCTTATCTATGCTCCCCGCATTGCGGAGCAGGTTGGAACCCATGTGATCTAACCACAGTTGTACTTCTTTTTGGCCCCATCTCATCTCTGGGCACAAGGACATTCGTCTCCTAAATTCTAGGTCGTAACTCACCCAACCCTGCCCGCCCCAACGAGCAGCTTCTTTCCTGATCAGTGTGCTGTATTGAACGAGCGCCTGCGCCTGTTCTGGGTGCTTCTCTAATATAACTGCCTGCAAGATGGCAAACGCATCTAGCCAGTTCTCGATTGTCTTCTCAGGCCATTGCGGATACTTTGTCTTTTTATCCTCCTCTTTCAACCCAGCTTTCCTGACGTCAGTGCCTTCCTGTCCTAATAGCAACAGCGAGAAGATATCAATAAGTTCTCTCCTCCATATCATTTCTTTGGCAGCTAGGGGTACCTGCCAGGCCAAGTGACAATGACCAGACAGTAGGGCTGCTTCCGTCACCTTGGGCTCAGGAGTAGGTGCGGACAGAGGTGCTGCAAGGGGAACTACGCTATCAGTGCTTCCTGCGGAAGAAAGATTGTTTGTCAACAAAGGAGGTATCAAGGCACCGCTACAGAGAGTAGGTGCAGAAGACATACCAGGGGGTGGAGCCGACTTGATCAACTCAGTGTCTGTGGAGATGGAGGTTACGCTGGTGTTGGCAGGAGTAGATATTGAAGGAAGAACGGGCGCCAAAGGAGGAGGAGGCGCCACGGCTCCTCCAGTGTTTCCGCTCGGCAGCGGCGTGGACAACGTCACCACAATATAACTGGTGCTGGCCACTTGAGGGAGAGTCGATGTAGATGGCATCAAAGCAAGCGGCGGAGCAACTCACACAGAAGCCGCCGCCTTCGCCCCCTCGCCGCCGTCCGCAGCACTATTCAATGTCATAACAGGTGCTGGGGAGAACCTATTTCCCAAAAGCTCCTTCATGAAGTCTTTCAGGGAATCGGACAATTTACCAAGGTCCTCTCGGGTGGCGTAAACAGCTGAGTTCTGTACAGATACCTGTGGAGCGACTGGTGACACACACGGTGATGCGGTTCGTGGCGGGGGCTCGATTTGAGCTATCACTGTCCTGCTCTCGCCTGCGGGAGGGTCTGGCGGGAATTCTCTGGACGTTTGCTTCCACGCCCTCTTAGACGATCTAGTGTGACCGGCCTCCTGCAAGTCACGATCCGGCAGGGGAGCCTCGCAAATGACTCCGGAGTCATCTCGTTCGACATCCCTCGCAATCCCCTTGGCCCAGGATAGCCCTTTCCCCCTGGCAATCTGCATGAACGCCGCCCACTGCGCCTCCTGTGACGCATCAGGCAGTGAGTCGTCCACCTGCGACATCTGAGAGAATAGCGATGGGGAGGCCTGGCTTTCCATATAGCGTTGTGGGCTCGTCTCGGAATCTGAGGGGGAGGATAAAGGGAGAATGAGAAAAGTCCTTGACACTCTAGTAGCTCGGGCAACCCACTGCGGGTCCAGCAACCTCCATGTCCCCTGGTCCCTGACTTACTTACTCAATCAGTGGCAATTAGGCGTAGGCGAGCTTCAGGCCTGACCCAGACTTCACGGTGCGCAATGATGAATGGAAATAAAAGAGAGGTTTCAGCAAAGTATCCCACACTGTGTGGCCAGTTGCTCCTGACAGCCTTGAGCCCAGCACCGCCCTGCCCCCCTCCTAAACACCTTGCTAACCGCAATCCTTGTTATACCTGCTCCCAATCCTGTTTCCACTGTCCCCTCAGTGGTTGTATTCTTCAGCAACCATTCCCTGCAATAGAAAACCCAATTAGCCACACACCGCAATTGTTTTACTCCTAGACAGTGTACTGACCACAGTACGCCCACCGGTTTACCTCTATATATATCCATGACGTCCGTCCAGACAACCTCCTCTCGCTGATGCTCTGTAGTAAACAAAAAAAGAGTCATAAGTACCTCCAGCCCACCCCCCCACCCACTCCCCCTTTAGACATGCCCTGGACCTCTCCCTAAAATTCGTTGTAAATTACATCCACGAAGAGCTCAATTACAAGAAAACGCCTATCTAGATAAATGATGCATCCCAATCCTGAGCCACATGTTGTGTGACTAATAGCGTGTTTTGACCTTCTCTGATGTCGCTGCCCTACAGAAAAACAAAAGCAACATATGAGTCCCCCCTTTCACCCCTCCCTCACAACCTGACACCAAAGAGTCCATCCCACTGAGCCCAATAATGCGTTACAAATTCATAAAACCGAAACAGTCTAAAAGTATAACGAAGTACAAAGGTGTTCGCCTGCTAATGTATTTAGCTCATTAGTACTTTATCTGATCCTATTGTGAAGCACTCTAACATCATCGGGTAAATTCCACACTAAATAAAAACATTTAAACGAAAATAAACCAAATATTAAAATAAACCCACCGCAGCGCGAGAGGGCCAGGAAGGGATCCCCTCCCCGCCGCAGTACAGACAGCATGCGCAAACCCGCGAGCAGCGGCCATGTTGCAGACGAGTAAAGTAAAGTCCTCTGTGCGCCCCAGCCACGAGGACCGACAAGATGGCCAGGTTGAGCCCCCGAACAACACACGTGGACCGTCCAATCAAAGCGCTACCAAGATCAGCAGGGGTGCCACCAGCCCAACGTGGGCCCCAAACCACGAGGACCACCGCAACAGCAGGGCGGACCCACCGGGGAGCGATGGACACCGGGCGAGGTGCGCGCTGCTCTGAGGACGCTTGGCAGACCATGCCCCCCCTCCCGGGCATTCCGCAATCTGCATGAGGAAGCAGGGACAAAGGCCACCCCGGCGACCCACCCCACACCCAGACCACGCTGACCCACCAGAGGCCCCTCGCACAAAGCCCGCAACCCGCCGGAACAAGGTGAGGCCCCTAAAGGCACGCGACTAACCCGCAGCAACCCCCCCCTACCCAAAACAACTCCCGACCCTAAGGCGCGCGAACCCTGCGCAAAACGGAACCGACGCCCCCATCCCGCCCAACCAGAGGTGCCAGGATACAGCCGATCTCCCTATCCCCAGTGATCGCTGCGGCAGCCCCCTGCAACCCTCAACATCCCACAAGCCGTCCTGCCCCTCAGGCCCACAAAACAAACAAAAGCACAAGGCAACGGTCGCACGCCCCAGCCCGAGGCTCCCTCCCCCCGGCCCCGTCCACCCCCCCGGCCCCATCCTCCCAGGGCCCACTCCGCGCCCACCACCCACATAACCAAAGCACACCATTCCCCTCCATACACTCACCTCGTAAAAGCGCCGGGCAGGCACACGAACGTCGCGAGCGAAGGGGGGCGGTGAGTGGGCGAGGGTCAGCTCGCCACCGCGTCCAGGAACAAAGAGGGCGCTTGACCCTCGCCCCCTGGGTCATATAGACACTCCCGCCCCGCCCCTGGCCATAAATGACATCACCAGGGGGACCCTCCGGTCCCCCAACCACTAGACCGCTCCTGGGTCTGTGCTATCCTATGGCACTAAGGGTGGCCGCCCGCGTAGGTGGCCACCTTTGGTGTCCCGGGGCAGCCAGACAGAATATTGTTATTCTTCGGGGCAAGATGGCGGCCGCGTGAGGTGCACGGAAGCTGCTTCCTGACCGCTTGGCTTTTTGCTAGACGATATGAAGCCGAGCCAGTGCCGGACTGACTACCGGGCAGTTTGGAATGCCTCCGAGCTGGAGGCTGATTTCACTGTGGTGGGGGCTGATTTAGTTCATGGAGACCTGCGTGTGCTTCAAAATAATTAAAGCTAAACGAATTTCGTTTAGCACACGCAGGTCTCCATGAACAAAATCAGCCCCCAGCTCAGCAGCATTCCAAACTGCCCGGTAGCCAGTCCGGCCCTGAGCCGAGCTAAGCTGCTCCCTTACCTGGCTGTTTGCTGTTTGCTGTTTGCTGTATTGACACTTTGACCCCGCGATTCCTCGAGTCTCTGCTCACCCGGTCGCATGATCTCTTCTCCTAGTCTGTGCCGGCTCTGGCAGCGTCTGACGGAACTCCGCCTCCGAGCTTAGCGGAGCGGAGCGGGACGACTGCCGGCTCTGCAGCGGACACTGAACTTTGCGCTGCCTTCACAACCGTTGGTGGATTACTTTTGCAGGAGTATGATGGCGCCCCCCCCCGAGCTGCTCCTAAGGATGGGGCTGCAAACCTGAAAGGCTCTCTCACCATAAAGAAGTTGGAGTCGGTGAAAAGTCAGTACCGTGCCTCTGCTTTCAGGCATGGGGAAGACGAAACTACAGAGGTCACAGAGAAGGCTGCAGAGAGCAATGGAAACCCTGACATGGAACAGGCTCAATCTGATGAGGGATCGAAAAAAAAGACCCTGACTGTCCCAGGTATGTTTACTGGGAAAGGAGTAAAAAAGCAGTTTTAACTGTTTCTTCTGCTGCCTTATTAGATACTACCTCCACTACAGCTACTAGTGCTACTACTAATGTTATCACGGGCACCACGGTGGCTTCTCGCAATATCCTTCTGGCAGCAAGTAACTTAGCAACAAGTAATACAGGCAATGTTGCTCCCAGGATCGACAGAGCTTCTATAGGGCTAGATGGTACAGACCTCCAGCTGGCCATAACATCACCCATATCATCTCTAGCAGAGCTACCTATGGAGATGCAGCCAGGAATGCAACTAGAGACACCGAATTCCGACCACTAGCCCAGCCCTGACGGGCAACAAGGAGAAGGGGATTAAATACCAGGGACCCCAGACGGAAAAAACTTATTTTCAATGGCTGAGGAATCATACTCAATAGTGGATAGAGAGCTGGAGAATTCAGATGTAGATGGATCTGCAGATAATAGTCATACAGATAGCGCTCCCACAATGGCTGGCACACTCAGGCAAGCCTCCAGCCCTACCAAGGGGAAAAAACACCACAACTCCCGGCGACAGAGTAGCCACTCTGACTCCAATATCCATAACCAATGGCAATATTCAAATACTAACCCCGGAGGCGAAGGGGCTGAGGGAGAGAAAGGATTCGAAGAGAACCCCCATACTGCAGGGCCAAAGGAAGAGTCGGCTCCCTCAATGTCTTTGATCCTCGCAACTCTGAAGGCCATGCAAATCGAGGCCCGCCAGTAGCACAAAAGAGCGCAACTGGCAACGAAAAATAATCAGGGAGTAATTAGGAAAACCACGAAAGCCTGTACCGAAGTTATGGTGCGAACAACGGCGCTAGAGGAGCGGGTAGTGGGGCTTGAGGCCGGACTGGAGAGCACTGAGCAAAAGACATCTGCCAACGATGCTAGAATGGCTGACATTTTATGGAAGCTTGAAGAGTCGGAGAATCGACAGAGACAAAATAATCTGCGCTTGTTGGGTATAGAGGAGAAAGCAGAAGGAGGGGATATAAGTGGCTTTGTGATCAAGCTTTTTAAGTCTGCTTTTCCAGACCTTTCGCACTGGAACTGGGAAGCTGAGATTCAGCTTGTTCATCGATTTCCTTTGATGGCAAAGAATAAGCATGGGCGGATTTTGCGAATTGGCAATCCGCGAAATTGCGTATTTACGGATTCGCAATCCGCAAAATCCGCGAACTCTCGCGAATTTGCGGATTTTTTTTTTTGTGTGTTCGCAAGGATTTCTGCCAGTTCGCGAGGATTTTGTACCAGTTCGCAAACGCGAACTTACTTTTCGGGTAGCAACGGTCGCGAACATGTTGTTTCTACATCTGGTTCATCACAGCACCCTCTGTTTCACCACTGCCACCCTCTGTTTCACCACTGCCACCCTCTGGCTCACCCATGCCACCCTCTGGCTCACCCATGCCACCCTCTAGTTCATCACTGTAGATTATGGGTGGAAAAGCACACCTGCCCTGCCTCAACTGACATAAATGAATTAGGGGCTGATTAATGAGTTACTGAATTTGAACTTCCTGGCTGGAACCTGCTTCCTTATCTGTAATTGCTTTCTCTGAGCCTGCTGTGAGGGTCAGAGCAGGGCCATAGAATAGTTGCAAGTAGGCAACTGAACTCTGGAGGGGCCCCTCAGGAAGCACTACAGGGAATGGTTACTAATGATAAGATTGAACTTTTGCACCTGCTGAGTGCTTTCAGTTTTGCAAAAATCCAAATATCCAGCAGCATCCACAAAAAGTAATCCTTCCAGGTCAAGATCCCTGGCACCTGCTTCCTTATCTGTAATTGCTTTCTGTTGCAGTGTAATTTTTTTTAACAGGACCTTTGTTGTATACTTGTAGCTATTCCCTGAGCCTGCTGTGAGGGTCAGAGCAGGGTCATAGAATAGTTGCAAGTAGGCAACTGAACTCTGGAGGGGCCCCTCAGGAAGCACTACAGGGAATGGTTACTAATGATGAGTTTGAACTTTTGCACCTGCTGAGTGCTTCCAGGTCAAGATCCAAATCAAAGTGACCAGCACATGAAGAAAGCACTGAGAGGAGCCTGCTGGACAGGAACAGGAAGTTGGAGACTGTGAGGCACTTCCTTCCTCCCACCCCCCCAAAATGGACTCCTTGCAAAAAAAAAGTGCAGGCAAATGTCAACCTGAGGAGTTATTTTAATAAAAATCATAATTTTCAAGGTTTATGATGCCTGCTGGTGGATTTCTTGTGCGAAATTGCAAATGTTGCCATCTCGCAATTGCGAGATTGTCGCTGCCCGCCGCATCTACGTTTTCGCGAGTGTTTACTCCCGCGAAATTGTATAGTATTCTAGTATTTGAGAAAGACCGGCCCGATGCTAAGAAGGTAGCGGAAAGTTAGACCTTGTTTGTGCGACCCGACTTCTGCCATACAACTGTTGAGAGAAGATGGCGTTTGAGGCAGATGATCTCTCCTTTTCAGAAACTGGGTTGTGAAGTCTACTTGATGAACCCTGCTCGATTGAACAGTTATACATCAGGGGCGGGCTAGGGTGTTTGCTTCTGAGATTCAGGCGGGGAATTATCTCAAAGAGATATCTGGTGAATAGAGAAGGTGGTATTGCAGTAGGGAATAGGGAAGAAGAGACAGGGGTTTGGGATATGGGCAGCGTGCCCATCCTCCTCTCTTTCTTTCTTGAAGTTTTCTTTTTGGTTGTTTTTCTTTTGTTAATAGCTGGGCTGGTAGGGGGGGCTTGTGTAACAGTGGGTAGGGGGGAGAGCGGGCTTGGCTTGGCTTAACTCGGGCTCTCTCAGGCAGGTCAGGGAGCAACCGTGGTGCACTACCGTGGGAGGCATCACAAGGGTCTGGAGACCTTTTTTGCCGCAGTGAAGGGTGGGGGGAGGTGGGGATGGGAGGATCCATTTTAAGGGCAAAGGAATTGGCTGTTGTAGGGGCGTGGCTAAGCACGCAATGGCGGAGGTCGCACTAGGGTAGAGCTCCGTGCTAAGCTCCCCTTCCCAGGGCCGATTCTCCGCCAAAATTACCCGCAGCTGCCTGAAACTGCAGGCGGACCTTCCTGGAACAATATTCGGCACTCTGACTAACTTTGGTTTTGAAGTCCCGACGCGATCCACACCGGCCTTTCCTGCGGCCCTCCAGCGGGACTTGCTACTACCTCACCGGCGGAAAGGTTACGAGAGGGCGCGGCTCGGGCCTGGCACCCGGGCCCCAATATGCGTCACACACTCTGGCTGGCGCGGCCTCCCTGCTAGCTGCTACCAACCTAAGGGAACCCCTTGGCGGCCCTGAGCCCTACTCCGCCTCCCTGCTAGACACCTGCACGAAGCCCGACCTGGAGGAAGAGTGGAAGCCCGGCCCCAAACCAACGGCTGCCTCGCTGCTGATGGCCAGGGCGGGGGGGTGCGCCTACTTGACTACCGGACAGCGCGCCTGGTAACGACGCGACTACTGGAACATTACCGGTGACATACCAGTGGACTGGCGAGACCGGCCGACGGACAACCCCCCAAACCTCGCCTAGGGACCAGATCCATCCGGTAGGACCCCTCCGCGCTTACATACGCTGACACGGCGCAGGCTGCAGAGACCCTGAAATGGACATTGGGACCGCACGGAGAGGCCACCAGACAACTGGTGGAGCTGCCCGCACATTGCGAACCCCTCACTCCACTCATGGCGGAGCTGCCCGACCCCGCATGAAGGCTGATGCACAACTGCTTTTGGCGAACTAGCCACTTCTTGAGTCGCAGGCCTGCATCGGTCCGTACTGCTCTGGACTCTCTCGTGGACCAATTGCGGGGCTGACTGCCGCACGACCGGCGGAGCACGACACGAGAGACCGCGGCTTGGGCCTGGCACCTGGGCCTTCCCGTGTGGCCAACAGAGGGCCTTGCTCCACCTCACTACCTTCTCAGCTACGGACTCAGAGAGCCCACTCGCCGCCCTAGCCTCGGTTTCTCATTACCGCTAGGACAGCGCGGAGGCCCTGCTTCAACGGCAGGCGAGGACCTGCCTGACAGCTCTCGCCCGCCACACCGGCGCCGGCTACTACCACTCCGACTTCTTCATCAACCTGGAGCACACTGTGCGTGAGACGCCGACAGGCTACCCGCGTGGGCACTAAGGCAACCGTGGGCCTCACTGCGTATCGCGGACGTTGCCAGATTCGCACACCGGACGTGGTGTTACCCTTCTTCCGCACAGACGGTACTGTTAGCCGGGCGATTCAACCCATGTCCGGAGGGGTGAGGACCCGCACTGGGACTGGAGAGGCCCCGCCGAAGGGAAAATCAGAAAATCACTGCACAAGATGGCCGCCGATCAAGAGACCGTGAGGCTGGACAGCGTGCTGGCAGCTATGGAGCGCATGGAGCAGTCGCTCCAACTCACCAGGACCTCCCTGGAGTCCAAAATAGATAGCGTCGCTATTGATCTCACCCACCTACGCGACGACCACAGGAAACTAACTGATCGGACCAAGACTCTGGAGGGAACGGTGAAAGAACTCGAGCCCAAAGTCACCCAGTCGGACAAGCAGGTACAAGATCTCCAGAGTAGAGTTCCTGGAAGACCGTGCTGAGGACGCGGAGGGGAGGGCGAGACGCAATAACATCAGACTCGTGGGGGTCCCGGAAAAATGGGAGGGGAATCAACCTGCCCAACGTGTGGAGGACTGGCTCAGAAACCTGCTGCCTGAGGGCACACTTTCGCCATACTTCGTAGAGGAGAGGGCGCAGCGGGTTCCCACGAGGCCTCACACCACTCGCGCTAACCCGAGGCCGCTGCTCTTCAAAATACTGAACTACAGGGACACGGTGCTGCGGGAAACCAGATGACTTGGAGAAATACGTATAGACAATGCTACAATAATGTTTTTCCCGGACTACACTGTCCAAGTGCAACGTCGAAGGCACGATTTCTTGGAGGCAAAACGGCGACTCCGCACGGCAGGCCTGAAGTATTCCCTCCTCTTTCCTGCAAAAATGAGAGTGGTGGCACGAGACAAGACCTACTTTTTTAACACCCCGGAGGAGGTCGGTGAGTGGCTGGACGGCGGTACGGACACGGCACCCAGGCAAACGCAGGGTGATGAGACGAGGCCGCGCTCACGCGGGCCGAGGTGCCGCCACAGAAACAGAGGCCGACAGGCCCCACGGCCGGAAGAAGCGTGACGACATTCCCCGCCAGCAGACCAAATGATCCAGGAGCAACAGGATTCGCTTCGGAGGGTCTCCCAGTTGAGCAATTCGCCATCTTCGGAGGCTATCCCAGACGACGGCCTGCAGACAATCCCCAGCGATGATGAAGCCATTTACGGGATACCGGACTCCCAAGTGTCCGTGGAACTGCCTGACGTCACACCGCAGACGGCGGACATGCTCCATTGATGACGACTGGACACCACTAACTGGCCCTATCAGAGGGAAGAAGATGGAGTCGAGGGCGGGATGACCGCTGGAAACTTTAAATGCTGGTCGTCGGACGGAATGACTCCCACCGCCCCGGCGGTGAGCGGAATGACCTTCCTACAGTGGGTATTCCTCCCGGACACATAGACACTGAGACGGTAAGATGGAGGGGGTACCGTACTGCACATTTTTCCTCTTCTCTCCTATACATTTGCTGTCTCTCCCGTCTTGAGACTTTCCTCTCCTGAGGAGTTGGGGAATGAAGACGGCATGCACTCCCCATCCACTATTTGCCACATGGGGGACCGCACACCACGAGGTGGCAATACTCCCCCGGAATACACAACATGAACGACGTGAGGCCCAGGGAAGGGCCATTGATCTCCTCCCTCTCTTTTGACTATATAAACCGCCGATTCTGTGATTAGCACATGATACCCCCCTAGACTTGAATACTGATCTTTTGCCTCTTTGGCGTGTTTGGACGGTGACATGTTCCGTGGCTGACCTTATGGTATTTGTTACTGTTTTGCATTGTTCAACCATTTTGCTTCTTCCCCTACCCTTGCTCCCGGTGGATTACCCACCCAATTCCTTCATGAACAGGTACCTGTGTCTGGCTTGAGTGGGGGGGGGGGGGGCCTGTGGAGGCCCGCACCAAGGAGGCGGGAGGTGGGTGAGACGAACATTCCCTGCCAACACTGCAAATATGGCTGAAATCAGGATATGCACTTGGAATGTCAGAGGCATGCACACACCGTCGAGACGCTACCAAATCTATTCCTACTTGAAACGTCACAAATTTCACGTAGCATTGCTGCAGGAAACACACTTGAATAAGGCAGAACTACACGCACTGCGCCGCAGATGGCGCGGGCAACTTTACGCCACCGAGTATTCCTCCTTTGCTCGTGGGGCGCTCATATGGATCCAACCAGGCACCCCGTGGGCGGTCATGGACACACAGGTTGACCTGGAGGGTAGATACGCGATTGCCCGAGGCAGACTTGATGGTCGCCCTGTGGTGATTGCCTCTATATACTCTCCTAACCTTGACCAGGGTAAGTTCTTAGATGGCCTCTCCACGAAACTGGCACCCTGGCATGGGATCCCATGGGTACTTGGAGGCGACTACAACTGTATCCTAGATGTTACGCTTGATAGATCATCCGCACCCACGGCCAATGCCCAGACACACACCGCCACAAAATCTCTCCTCAGTTGGGCCATGCGATAGGACCTCCAAGATGTATGGAGGGCTAACAACCCCACTACGCGGACGTACTCCTACTGGTCAGGGGCACACGCACTACATGTCCGATTAGACAGTTACATGATTTCTACTGAAATCCTCCCGCTAGTCAAAGACACGCAATACATGGGCCGAACACACTCGGATCACAACCCACACACACTAACGATTGCATGGGAAAACCCGCACCCGCCTATTCCCACTTGGCGCCTCCAACCAGACCTCTTGCTGGATGCGACCTTCCGTGACTCCCTACTCACGCAGACAGCCCAGTACTTTGAACTCAATACTGACACGGCATCCTCCCCCCAGATCGAGTGGGACGCCTTTAAGGTGGTGACCCGGGGACTCTGTTTGGGTACACAGGGACACATCAAACGACAACTAGAAACCGAACTGACGCGACTGGAGACTGAGCTGCTAGCCCTCGAGTGCGCTACGGACGGGGATGCAGCCACTCGGCTGACGGAGGCCACGGCGGAACATGGTCGCCTCCTAGAACGTTTACGCACCATTAACTTCGCAGCACACTCTGCCCGCCAGCATCGTCAAGGTGACAGGCCTGGCAAGCTGTTAACCTGGCTGATTGCACGAGAGGATCGTTCGCCGCCCATCTCGGCGATTCGGGCGGAGGGAGGTGGTTTACTTTACACCCAACGCCATATACACGAGGCGTTCATCGGACACTACTCGGGTATTTATCGTTCCCGTATGCACGCTCCGCTGTCTGACATAGCCGACTACCTTTTGCCCATACCTCTGCCCACGTTAACGGCTGAGCAGCAGGATGAACTTGGAGCACCCCTAGACCCCGAGGAGCTCCGTGACACCATATTTAATCTTTCGAACGGCAAGTCCCCGGGACCGGATGGCTTGCCGGCCGAATTTTACAAGGCCGCCTCTGACATCCTTATTCCCCAACTGGTGAAAATGTACGCAGCAGCGACGGATGATTTTTCTCTACCCCCGACTCTTAATGAGGCTACCCTTGTGTCTCTGCTCAAACCCGACAAGGATAGCGAGCAGATGGGATCCTACCGCCCTCTAGCTCTCCTAAACACGGACTATAAAATACTCGCCTCCTCACTCGCCCATAGACTAGCCCCTATGGTACCCACACTGGTACACCATGACCAGAACGGGTTTGTTCCGACACGCCACACTTCACATAATATCTGCCGCCTATTCCGAATTCAGGAATATGCAACACGGCAGTGGCCACGCGCTGGATGCCTAGTATTAGACTTGGAGAAGGCTTTTGACTCCGTGGAATGGCCCTACTTACGAGCGGTCATGGACAAATTTGAACTAGGTGACGACTATATGACCATGGTTGGTCTCTTGTACCGCAGACCTACAGTCCGCGTCCGCACTGGTACACTGCTGTCTGACCCTATATCTGTGCAAAGGGGCACTAGGCAGGGCTGCCCTCTGTCGCCCCTGTTGTTCTCCCTAGCTGTGGAGCCCCTGGCCGAAACACTTAGGACCCGAGGGTCGGAGTGGGGTATACCGATGGCGGATGGCCTTCATGCAGTGTCACTATATGCTGACGATCTTCTCCTGTATGTGAAGGACCTCAGTGATATTCCGGAGTCTCTCACTGACATTTTCGGCACTTTTGAGGAAATGTCGGGCTTGAGGGTCAAATGGGCCAAATCAGGAGCCTACTCCTTTGACCCGAATACTCCAGAGAGTGAGATACGCATCAGGGGTGTGAGACTGCAATGGGATCCCACGACATTCAGATACCTGGGGATACATATCTACCGGGAACCTGCAGATATACTGGACGGAAATCTGTTGCGGGCGATTGCATCCATCCGATCGCAGGTTGGGTTCTGGAAAACGCTGCCACTAAACGTTCCTAGTCGCGTAGCCCTGACAAAAATGATCGTCCTGCCGTGGCTTCTATACTACTTTGCTAATATTCCAACATATGTCCCCAATCGGGTGTTTCGAGACCTCGAAACCCTACTATGCGACCTGCTCTGGAACAAAGGCCGGCCGCGTATCGCTCTGGCAAAACTATATATGCCAACCGAAGCGGGAGGACTGGCTGTTCCCAACCTGGAACTATACTATCTGGCGGCGCAAATGCAGTGGGTGTCGGGCTGGCTCGGCGGAAAGAACTTGGGGGACACGGCCACAGATGTTACGGTCTGGACACAGTTACAGGTCCAGGTGTTGTTTCACCCGCTGACCCGGACCCCACGCCCGTCGCAGCTGCATCTTGCGGTAGCGCGCAGATGTTTCCTCCGCTGCCTACGCCTAACACGGGCGACAACACCGTACGCCCCAATACTCCCCCTATTGGGTACCCCGACTGCGACGGGGACACTATCGGCTGTACAACTTGACAGCTGGACCGCAGCGGGAGTGGACACGCTGGGAGACCTATACTCTGACGGCGCCCTCCTCCCCTTCGCTACCCTCGCGGACGGCACATCGCTACCGGCTGGACAGTTTTTATTACATGCCTCCCTCACCCGCACATTGACTGCCACCTGGGGCGACATCACCGTCGAATTGCCCAACCATCACCTCCTACAGTACCTTCACGTCATGAGTAATGGCACGCACATAATACACTGGCTAGCGCAGGCTCTTCTTCTCCATACTCATCCCGGCACTGTACAGCTGAGGGAGAAATGGGCGACCGACAGAGGACGGGATTGGACGGATGGGGAATGGGCAATGATTCTAGCTGGCCCAGTTAATGTCCCTCGCAATCCTCGTTTTAAAATCATACAACTCTACATACTGCACCGAGCATACCTCACTCCGGACAAAATAAACCGATACTTCTCGATCGCAGATACGACCTGCAATCGCTGTTCCCAAATAGGAGCAGATCTCCTACATATGCTCTGGCACTGTCCTACCCTTCAACCATACTGGGATGGGGTGTCCACAATACTGACACATTGCACTGACGAACGAGTGCCACAAACATGGGAGGCCTATATACTGGGATTGTACAAACGTACGCGGCTGAATAAAGTCCAGGCCCGATATTGGGATCTAGGGCTCATCACGGCCAAGCGACTGCTCACCAAGCGGTGGAAGGCCGACACACCTCCACACGTCCGACACTGGAGCCACTCATTGGTAAACTGGGCGCGGGCGGAAAGCGCTGCCCTGCGACGGGAGGAAACAGCGGGCCATAGAAAATTCCCGATTGCTCAGCACTGGGACACTATCCTCCAGTCCTTTCAGCAGAAATGTGTGGAATAGCGGGTCACGTGATGAGATGTACACTACCCACACTTCCCCACACAGCGATTGACATCACAACACGTGATTACACCTGGCGGATCTTTCCATCATCCCTTTTCCTCCCTCTCCAGTCCTGCTGCGCTCTTGGAGCATTGCCCATGCTGCACTATTTGGTCCCTTCATGACTCCCACGACTTGGCTACTGTTTGCTGCACACCCGACTGCCCAGTAGTGACGGGTGTATTGCCTCTCCCACGCCCATGTTCCCACATACCTCACTATAGTCAGGGAACCTACTACTGGCTACCTTAAGATCAATACTATTCTGTTACGGCTACCATACCCTCCCGCAGGGAACCCTCCCTTAAGAAGCTAGGCCACGGGCGGGCCCCCCTACTATACCCCCCGGCCCACCTCGCCCACTGCATAGCTACTGACATATTGACACACCCCCCCCCTAACACATGGCTACCTCCATCCCACTCCCCTTCTCCCCTTCATTTATATTTCCCAAGTTATTGTTATACCTGTTATTGACCTGCGGGTCCCCCCCTCCTTTGGACCACGCCCTTTATTATTACTTCTACTACATGCTACATCATGGGGACTTTGAAAGCGCCTACCAGAGCCGAGGTGATCCTACCCGGATACGACTGCGGACACTGGACACTCCCATTAGGTCAACTGCGTTGCATACTCACCCAATGACCAACGCCCTTACAAAGCTATGTAGCCTCACCTCTCCTTAATGCTGTCCCGCGCCCTCCTAGAGAGCGAACTAATCTGTCATCCTTTAAGTGTCCTACAAGTGTCACAGCGGGCCACGGCTTACAAGATGTCATTGATGAGCGTTGCATTGCACTGTATTTATGTGTTCGCATAGGCACAGCATAGACACAGAAAATGGAAAAGCGAAAGACCTACGACACTACTCTCGTTATTTCCATTATTGTTTTATTGCATTGTTGACTGTTTGCATGACTACAATACTCTGAGTCCCTCCCTCAAACGCCGCTGGACCCCAGGGTTGTCGGCCTTGTGGCTGTGTTCACTTCATACGTGAGATTCGACTTTGATACTACGCGGCTGGCCCGGACGGGTTGTAGGCTGAACGCTGTGTACTGTACAAATCCAATAATAAAGGTCTTTTAAAAAAAAAATAAAAAAAAAAGGGGAATTGGGTGTTGTAAGGAAAGCTTAAAATTGGGTCTTTGTTTCTTTCTTTTTTTTTTCTCTCTCTCTCCTTTCTAAGATATGGCTATATTTGTGGTGTTTGCTCTCCGTAGTACTCCATATAATCCATGGGCAGTGTTAGGATAGCAACTATCAATATTTGTGGTTTAAATTATGCAGCAAAGCAGCGCAGAATAAAAGAGGATGTCCAAGTTCTGAAGGCAGATATAATCTGCCTCCAGGAGACTCACATCGAAGCTAGTAGAAACAAGATCATGGAGCTGGATGGGTTTCAATTGGTTTTATGGTCCAAGCAGGAGAATAAGACTAGGGGCGATATTTGCTGCCGGGGGATGGCCAACTTTACACGTTCCATCTTAGATAAATATGGTAGATGGGCGATAACCCAGTGCTCAATAGACAACAGCCTGTTTACCTTATGTTCTGTATATGGGCCCGTGTTAGACAATCCGGAATTGTATGATCGGTTGATGATTGAATTGGTGGGATGGCCGCTGCCAGTCGTAATGTGCGGCGATTTTAATATAAACTTGGGCTGCGCAATATCGAATCATCCGGAACTGCTATATCAAGGGCGCAAGCCAAAAGTCAATAGATCTCTTTGCCAACTAAAGGAGCTTCATGGGCTAGTGGATGTTTGGGCAGCAATACTAAGCAACAACTTGGGATTTACATATTACTCAGCCCCACACCAATCTCATTCAAGATTAGATTATTTTTTTTATTTCCCAAAGTTTGATGCAGGGCTATAAAATTGAAAAATTCCCTAAGGTTATGTCTGACCATAAACCCCTGGTTTTGGAAGTGCCCTTTAAATGTCAAAAAAACTTTTAATAGGGCTTTTCTAAGTGATAATCTGTATGTAGAGCATATGAGGCTGTGGATCACTAGATTTCTAAAGGAGAATCAGGGTAGTACTAGCTTGCAGAATGTGTGGGACACCCTGAAGGCAGGGGACAGAGGGGAGACCACGCAGTTTAGGTGGAGGGTTCAGAAACACGAGAAAAATAGGCTAAATGATTTATATAAGGCGCTGACTAATGCAGAGCTAAATCTGGTTCAGGCTATATCTGAGAGGGGGGATATTAATCTGGCTCAAACTAGGGTTCTAATTGCCAGAGCGGCCATTGTGGAGATCACACCAAACTTTATGAGAGCAATAAAAAAAGTGGGGCATACATTAGCTGTGCGAATAAGAGAGAAAGAAATACAAACGCGGATTATGGGGGTAAATGATCCAGAAATCGGTTTGTGACGGATTCTGAATTAATTCTTGTGGCCTTTGAAAAATTCTACCAGAGGTTATATTCGGAAGATAGTAGAGATGCATTGGGATTACAGGATGAGATTACTGGATATCTTGATAAGGTTAAAATTGAACCTCTGTCCTTGGAAGAGAGAGAAATGTTGGATGCCCGATCACTCCTGGGGAGGTTATTGATGCAGTAGATTCTGTTCCATCTGGGAAAGCGGCTGGGCCGTATTTCCTTCCGGGAGAATTTTATAAAAAATTCCAAATACAGCTGCCGTCAACTATGTTGGAGATGTTTGGACAGATTCAGAGGAGGGAATCTCCCCCTGTGTCATGGAGGTATGCAAAAATCGCCATTTTTTTTAAAGAAAGGGAAATTGGCTACAGATCTTGGGGCCTATCGGCCTATTATATTTATAAATAATGATGTTAAAATATATTCGAAGATTCTGGCCAAGAGACTAGCGTCTGTAATTAAAAAATTGTGTCTCATTAACAACACAGCTTCGTCCCCGGCCGGGAAACCAGAGACCAAATTCGTAGAGAAATAACTCTATTTGATTACTCCAAGGTGACAAGAGAACCTATGGCCTTAATTTTATTGAACGCTGAAAAGGCTTTTGATAGGGTCTCCTGGCCTTTTTTATGGGCGGCTATGAAATATTATGGTATTAGGGAGGGCTTTATACGAGCCGTTAAAAGTATGTATAAGGATCCAATCGCCAAGATGGCATTGATGAGAACACAAACAGGAGAGATTAACATAAGGCGTGGCACTAGACAAGGGTGCCTGTGCTCTCCCTGACTCTTTGCGATCTATTTCGATCCATTAATAAGATTGATACAGGAGAACCAGTCAATACTCCCAGTCTCTGCTGGAGGGGGGATGTTAAAATCTTAGGGTATGCGGATGATTTAGCTGTCACCACATCTGCACCACAGCAGGCGTTGGAGGAAATAGGCAGGCTAACATCACAATTCGGCAGAGTTTCAGGCTATTCTTTAAATGAAAGCAAAACGCAAATAATAATTAACGAAAAGGTAGACCTTGTGAATCACCGTATTGTAGCAAACGCCAGGTATTTAGGGGTTGAGATAAACTCTAACCCTACTGACATTGTAGAGCTGAACCTTGCTCCATTATTACGCAATATGAAACTAGATACTAAGAGGATGAGCAATCTCCATTTGACGCTTATTGGAAGATGCAATGTTATCAAAATGAATTTTTTGCCCAAAATATTATACCATTTTAGTGCTATTCTTTTGGAATTTAGTAAGATTTAGTTTTGTAAATTGGACCAGGTAGTGTCCTGGTTCTTATGGGCGGGGCAAGACGAGTACTCAGGTTCATGACTCTACCAAGATCGGGGTGGCTGGTCTGTCCCTAATTTCCAAAACTATTATTGGGCTCTTGCATTGAAGTATCTGGGGGAGTTGGTAAAAGAGGGCAATACGGGTGGGTCAGAAATTTCAATTTTTCAATTAATATATGGGGTAGAAGAAAGGGGCCTCTTACTGAGGCAAATCGACTTTGCATATTTTAAGTGGGTTAAGTTCAAGGTCTTGTTAGGGGCCTTTAGAGTCTGGACTGCGGTCAGGAAGAGGCTCGATATTGGGCAACTCCATCGGTATTACCCCTTAGCTAATAATGCTTTACTTCCTGGAATCTTCCAGGATGTATATTTCAGAAGATGGGAAAATAGAGGGATTCATTAAATAGGTGATTATTTTGTGTGGGGTTAATCTTCTTTCCTTTGATGCTCTTAAAGAACGATTTGGTATCGAGAATAGGGATTTTTTTAAATATTTACAAATTCGGGATTTCTTAGATATAAGATGTCCGAATCGGAATCGAATCCTGTTATTTGATTTGCTTAATGCTAATCACGTGGCTACTGCTGCTGTCTATAAATTAATTAATGATAAAATGGGGGATGGCAAACAGTATTGCATGCTGGACAGGGGGAGTGTGAGGATTCTTTATTGCTCAGCCAAACATCATGTATCTCAGCGAATTTGCAAGTGCAATGCAATGCTTTAAAACCTGGTGCGATCTTTATATAACCCCCGCACGTATACACCGGTGGGGGGGGACAACAGGAATACATTGCCCGCGCTGCGGGATGTTGGCTGCGGACAGTGCACATATGTTTGCTACCTGCCCTGGTCTCTCCCAAGTGTTATCTAAAATTGAACGATTGGGGTCCATACTGGGCTATATAGTAGCATTGACTCCACAGGTTATAATGTTGGGAATATCTAACCAAGTCATGGAAGAAACTGACAGAAAAATAGTTTTCATTTCAATGGCAACTTTTCGTCTGTGTTTAGCTACGGTATGGCTTGATGCAGATCCCCCGACGGAACATGTCTGGTTTAGCAAATTATCTATATATATAAAAACGAATGTCTGTCTGTCTGTCTGTCTGTTTATCCTTTATGCATTAATACACCATTCATCCGAACACCATGAAACTTTGGGAAGTTGTTGAGTACACTCCAGCGAAGGTTTCTGGCATGAAATATTTTTAAATATCGGCCCCCCATGGCCCTCATAATCTTTCGAATACTGATGTACGCACCAGATGGAAAAACAACAAATTGTGTATCCACAAGCACTCGAATAAATAAATAGAATTAAAACACCATTCATCCGATCGCCATGAAACTTTGGGAAGTTGTTGAGTACACTCCCGCGAAGGTTTCTGGCATAACATTTTCTTAAATATCGGCCCCCCTGGGCCCTCATAATCTTTCGAATACTGATGTACGCACCAGACAGAAAAACAACAAATCGTGTATCCACAAGCACTCGAATAAATAAATAGAATTAAAACACCATTCATACGATCGCCATGAAACTTTGGGAAGTTGTTAAGTACACTCCCGCGAAGTTTTCTGGCATAACTTTTCTTAAACATCAGCCCCCCAGGGCCCTCATAATCTTTTGAAAACTGATGTACGCACAAGACGGAAAAACAAAAAATCGTGTATCCACAAGCACTCGAATAAATAAATAGAATTAAAACAGCATTCATCTGATAGCCAGGAAACTTTGGGAAGTTGTTGAGTACACTCCTGCGAAGGTTACTGGCATAACATTTTTTTAAATATCGGCCCCCCCAGGGCCCTCATAATCTTTCGAATACTGATGGACGCACCAGACAGAAAAACAGAAAATCGTGTATTCACAAGCACTAGAATAAATAGAATTAAAACGACACTTTGAAATGTTTTCCATATTAAAATTAATAAGTTTCAATAAAAATGACACAATTTAAATTGAATGTTATCATAACAAGTTTCCTTGAATTTCCTTTCTTCTGAGATCGCAGCAAAGCGCGACGGGTAAGCTAGTTATCTATATATAACTGGGAGATTGAGGTGTATAAAAGGAAGGGGAGGCGGGCGAGGGAGAAAGGGGAGAAAATGTGGTTGTCTTTAACTAATTGGTTAGTTAAGACAGTATGATTATTCTTGTTTCTGGTATGCTTATGTATATTGCCCTTATTTTCTTTCTTACTTGTAGGAGGCTGGATCCACCCGGGGTGGGGGGTGAAAATGTTAAAAAAAAGTATGGGGTATCAGTCACAGCTTCTTATTATGTTGTATGTTATATTATGTCTTTTCTCTTTTTTGCGTTTGGTATCCTAATAAAATATTTAAAAAAAGGAAACATCACACTTAAAAGGCACTTTATGGAGCAGAGACCAGACATTGCGATCAACTTTGTGGTTGAATTCTATGCGAAATTACATGGTCTCACTCCACCTACCTTCAGTATTGCGGACAAAATGGCTATGCAGTAGGAAATGACCAACAGAGGAATGCCCTGAGGTGTAGTTATGCATTATAGGGGAGATAACAAATAAAAAGGTGCCAAGACGAGAATTCATGTGAGGGGGACATATATCACCTGTAGTGCCTAGTCGCAAACAGAGCGCCCCTTAGACTCAACTTATAGTGGGTTTCTCCCCCTTTACAAAACATACCAAACTAATATTCCACGCCTGTAGGAATATGGTGATCAACCACACTGTGTATGCCATTTAGCACTAGACTATTAGTATGAACATCTGATTTGTAAAACGACATGCAGAAATCCTGCAACCATGAATAGTACTCAGCTTACATGACACTGACGGAATATTGTGCAGTGCAAGAATGTGCTATTTCCAGGAGTAGGAACTCAGTGACAGTTGAGCAAAATGGCATAAAAACCAGGAAGCCATCAGACTCCAGCACATATAAACAGTAGCTCCAAGAGGTCTTGTCCCTTTTCACCCAAAGGCATGATTTGAAATATTCCTTCAATCATGGGATCTGAATATTCTAGACTGATTACATTGGCCATTCCAAGCCCTAACACTATCAATAATCACTAGAACGACAAGTGTTCAACCTGGAATGACCAGGCTGCCTATCCCTGCCACGTAGTCAGGCATGCCTACAAGCACATGTATTTAGTCCTCACATAAAAAAGAGTTAAATATGTCAATGCGTCAGACAGTATCACACAGCCATGTTTTCTGTTACTACATTCTGTCCCTTCCTTTGCATTGCAACCATGCACCGTGTATTCAGATGTCTATGCTCTTACTGTTTACCTTGATGGAGCATTGTAGACCATTGTGACAAACTGATAAACAAACTGACTCCTCATCCATGGAAATAACATCCCTGTAGAAACAACAAACGCTCTATGTCCAGTGGTGACATTTTAGAATAAACTCTCCCTCCTATGCCTGGGGACCCACGACAAGCAGGACAACATGTAACTGTCAGCCAGGTAAGTGCCCAACTAACTTAGGGCCAGATGTAGGTAAATCTATTTTACCGACACTTAAATACCGAATTTTACCGATTCGGTATTTAAGAGTCGGTAAAATAGATGTACCGAGATGTAGGTAAATCCAGATGTGGATTTACCGAATCTTTAAAAGTCGGTATTTACCGATTCGGTAAATACCGACCGGTAATGCTCCATTCATTCCTATGGGCTTTGAAGCCCATAGGAATGAATGGGGCATTACAGGTCGGTATTTACCGATCGGTAAATACAGATTTTTGACAAGGGTGCAGGGGGTGTCACTTTGACACCCTCTAGCACCCCCAAAAAAGGTTCGGGGGCCATATGGCAGGCATACCTGCCCTAAGGGCAGGTCTGCCTGTCATATGGCACAGGTGTGCATGCACACATTTGCATGCTCACCTGAATCGGTATTTCACCATCAAATTGAATTTGATGGTAAAATACCGATTTCTTAGGCCTTGTGGGACTCATCAGAGTCCCACCTACATATCGATTTTACAGAATCTGTAATTTTACCGTTCTGTAAATTTACCGACCGGTATATTTACAGATTCTGTAAAATTACAGATCGGTAAATTACAGAACGGTAAAATTACCGATTCTGCCCCCTACATCTCAAATTCCTTTTACCGGTCGGTAACGGCCGAATTCGGCCGTTACCGACCGGTAAAACCCTACCTACATCTGGCCCTTAATTCCCATGAAACTCCTCTGTGAGATCACACTCGACACTGTGTACATCAAGTAACTTACATGTATATTCATATGTCAATCCTCATTTCCTCAGAATTCGAATTCATAATTGTGAGTCAAAGCATAATCTGTGCTGTGGAACGTTAATTAATGTCATCTATTTTCTAACAGCTGCGCCAGTAAGGTCAAAAATCCCAGGAACACGTGTTGGCACTAGGGGATAGCAAAACATCACAGGGCTCACACAGACCTACTGGGGGTCTTTCTGTATATCTTGATGTGTCCCAGTACCACTGAAAGTAGGCATTCATCACCAAACAACTGTCAGTAATATCTGGGTATTGTTTTTGGTATAAAAGCTGTCTAATGGCCTAAGGCAGTCAAGAATTTGCAAACTTTTAAATATGTTGGAATGTCTATCTGGTTACCTTTAAATTCCCACAAACTCATATGTGTTTCACTTTGGTTCTCAGTGCGTATGGGAGGGAAGCCTGTTCTCAGCTCTCCCTTAACTACTGGAAGTCGTTACACAATCATAACAGAGAACCCCTCTCTTCCTGCAGGCCACCATCTTGTCAAGTCACACTAGTTAAAATGAATACATGATTGAGTCCCTGCCCTAGGTCAGTGTTGAGAGCTGCTGTAATGCACATTGTTCATCCATAACCGATCTAAACCATGGCATTTTGCTGGAACACACGTGGAAATCTTTCTGGTAAGGCAACTAGACCATTGCCACATGCACTTGTCCTTTCTACAAATTACTGACGTGGTTACCTCCACCCAGAATGCAGCAGAGATGTATTTCCTTCCTCACTCTCTTTTGATAGCGTATTTCCAAAGTTCTTTCCTAGTTCAGTCCGGCAGGACTGCCCAGAACATATTTGGATGTCACCCAGCTCCACTTGCCCTGTCATGAGCCCTCATTGTCAAATACTCACCTCCTGTCCACCCAGAAGTCTGCTACCAGTGTGGAAGGTGGGCTGGGGAAAGTGTAGATGTCCAGGTGGATGGCCTTTTTAACCTGCAAGATTTTCTGAAATATGGACTTTTCAACATGGAACATATAGAAAGCTGGCTCTGTATATACTATACCAAAGTAAGGTATAGTGTGCACAGAGTTCAGTGGATCCCTAGAGGTTTTACAGAGGATAAAGTAGATAATATTAAATGTTTTCTTTTGTGGTAGTGTGGCCTATCAGAAGGCGTGTTAAGCATTGGTTGTACACACTTGGCAAGAAATGATTACACACACGCAGTGACTTAATCCGAGACCAATTGTTTGTAAAAACATTACATTTGTATGTGTAGTACTTAGAATCAAAGAAAATGTTGTAGTAAAATATGTTTTTGAACAATGCATTTTCCGAACAGTTTAATGTTAACTTATGGAAGAAAAACAATCACACAATTTCACAGGTAAGAACATGACTTACAAATCCAGTCTTCGGGGTTTAGGACCAACACTATGAAAGGGTCAGGAAAATGTAGAGACTACACCACCAGTGGCACTGGGGTGGCCAGGTGCAGAGGTCAAATTTGGTCACTATGCCCAATGTTAGTCAAGTGAGATGGAGGGCACGCAAAGAGGTGCTGGTTGCAAGTAGGTAAATCGCAGTTGTGTGGAAATCTCCAGGGGTTAGGACCAGCACTGGTGGGGCCACGAGGCAGCAATAAACATACACCTACAGCAGCACAGAAGCGGCCAGGTGCAGAGTGCCAACACCACGTTGGGCGCCCTATGCAGGACAATAGAGATTGAAGATCTTGGACAAAGGCTGCAGGCTTGGACCACGAGGCTGAGCCAAGTGAACTGGTGGCTTTGTAGGTAAGCTAGGATGTTGTAGGGCACCTGGGACACATCGTTTGGACTCCCAAGGCTGGGGGGCTGCGGGTGCAGGGGTGTCCTTTAAGGTAGGAAGACCCTTACTGGAGCCGGTCACGGTTAGGGGACCCTTCATGTTGGGGCTGCAGGAGTTGTTGTGGAGAGGTCACTCTGGGAAGGACTCGAGCTCAGGACTGCTCTGGAGTGTTCAAAACACTGTAGCCAGACTGGTCAACAACATCCCCCACCGCAGCCATATCACAGAATACCTTCAAGAACTCCACTGGCTCCCAGTAAACAAAAGAATCACTTTCAAGATCCTCACACATGCCTTCAAAGCCCTCCACGATGCAGGACCAGCATATCTGAATCACTGCCTCTTATTCCACCTACCCACCAGATGCCTCCGCTCAGCCCAACTGGCCTTGGCAAACGTCCCACAGATCCACAAGACCAGAACCAGAGGAAGATCCTTCTCCTGCCTCACCGACATAACCTGAAGGCCTCTGCACCACAGGCAATCCCTGTCGCTGACCTAATTCAGGAAGGTCCTCAAGACCTGGCTTTTCAACTGAACCCCAACACCCGGGTAAATTAGCAGCCCTTGTCTCCTCAGTGCCTTGATACCCTCAGAGGTGAGTAGCCATGCTATAGAAACCCCTGATTGATTGATTGATTGAAGGCCCTTGGTAGCACTGGTACCTTTTACAAGGGGCTTATATGTGTCCCAGAGGTGTGCCAATTGTGGAAACAAAGGTACAGTCTATGGAAAGAACACAGACGCTGGGAACCTGGTTAGCAGGGACCCAGTGCACACTTAGTCAAAGTGCATCAGAACCAGGCAAAAAATGGGGGTGGGGGTGGGGGTACTGCAACAGAAACCCACTTTCCTACAGAACACTCACTATGCTCCATTTGCAACTAACTTGACAGCCTGTAAACTCAATTACAGGAGCAGAATAAACATCATAAGGGACATTATCCTTGCAGAGTCAATGGATGTTTATAGTCAACATCTGGAATGAGTGAGGCATGAGAATGTTAGGTGGCAAGCTGACCCTGCAATGATATGGAACCTGAACAGTAAAATACTAGTATCCCTTTTAGGATCCAGTTATATCCCTAGTGCATCTGGTGCCACAACCCAGAAAACTGCAGCCAATGAGAAAGTCCTCCAAGGTGAATGAACCAGATTCCAATAAAATCCCTGGGCAAGTTTTGCTTAGCTAGGTATGCGAATAATACATCAAAGTATGTGAATGTCTCCTCAGGTTGATCACATCACATATAAATGTCATACATACACAACCGTCATACATATGTGCCCCCCTAGCAAACAGTACTGTTTATGTACAAATGTTACATAAATGTCCCACTGTCCACTTATCCCCCTCCACAAACCACTTCTTGCGTCAATAAAAAATACTCAATATGGATTCTGCTTTGCCGCATCTAATGTGCCCTAGTCTGATCTTATGAATATGGTCCGATGAGCCATACAAATGCATTGCTTCCTTTTAGACAGCAGAATGTGCCTCCCTATGCCTCTGGGTTTCAGTCATCCACTACGCCCCTTTTCCTATTTGCTAGTGGCGAAACGTTTTTGAGAGGGGACAACTCTACTAACACAGGATGCTCAATTTTGTTTGTTGTTTTTCACCTTCTTATTGGCCACATCTCATTCTTATTGGCCATATCTCAGACCACAATGCTGGCAGTGCATTAACCTAATGATTGTTGGACTGGCTAGGGAGAGCAAGCATGGTGAATTTGCAGGCTACAGCAACAAGGTAAATTTTGGCTTAGCCTCAAATGGCATTTTTAATTTACTTATACGTCCCTAGTAAATTGCACAACATGTGCCCAGGGCCTGTAAATTAAATGCTACTAGTGGGTCGGAAGCACTTATTGTGTTACCCATTTAAGTAGCCCTTTACACATGACTCAGGTCTGACAATGCAGCCTGTGTGTGCAATGTTTTAACTGCCATGTCAACGTGGCAAAATAAACCTTCCTTTTTAATACATATAAGTCAATCATAGGGTAGGCCCTGGACAACCCAGAGGGCAGGGTTTGTTGTATTTAAAAAGTAGGATATGTATTTTCAGTTTTACATGCCCTGGTAGTGAAACCCTCCTAAACTCGTATTTCACTACTGCAAGGCCTACCTCGACATATGCTAACATTGGTGTTACATTATTATATCGAATAAGTGGTCATTTCCAAATGGGAGCAGGTAACCATTTCATGTTGGTGTCTTTTGAATTGGAAAGAAAAATCCTCTTTTATGGTGAAGTCAGATTTTAAATTACAATTTTGAAAATGCCACTTTCAGAAAGTTATTTACAACAAGGGGTGGTGATGGACAGAGTCTCTGAATTAAGCAGAGTACTCTCACCCAGTCAAGAGATCAGGGCTAGATCCAACACCGTTTTTTAGCTCATTGCACCATCCCAGTTTCAGAACCTGGCTGTATGCAAATTAGTCTGTCCCTGGCCCAGTGCATCATGGGAACAGGGCAGACCAGACTACAAAAGCCAATTCTTACACTGGGAAGGAAACAAGCTTCCGGGGACCGGTTTCTGGCATTTCAGCCGTCTTCGGCCCGGCTTGCTTGAATCCTGATGGTGCAATGAGCAAGGGACTCACATCTGAGTATACCCTTCCAAGCTTAGGGTGGACAAAATTATTTACAACAAGGGGTGGTGATGGACAGAGTCTCTGAATTAAGCAGAGTACTCTCACCCAGTCAAGAGATCAGGGCTAGATCCAACACCGTTTTTTAGCTCATTGCACCATCCCAGTTTCAGAACCTGGCTGTATGCAAATTAGTCTGTCCCTGGCCCAGTGCATCATGGGAACAGGGCAGACCAGACTACAAAAGCCAATTCTTACACTGGGAAGGAAACAAGCTTCCGGGGACCGGTTTCTGGCATTTCAGCCGTCTTCGGCCCGGCTTGCTTGAATCCTGATGGTGCAATGAGCAAGGGACTCACATCTGAGTATACCCTTCCACGCTTAGGGTGGACAAAATTATCTACAACAAGGGGTGGTGATGGACAGAGTCTCTGAATTAAGCAGAGTACTCTCACCCAGTCAAGAGATCAAGGCTAGATCCAACACCGTTTTTTAGCTCATTGCACCATCCCAGTTTCAGAACCTGGCTGTATGCAAATTAGTCTGTCCCTGGCCCAGTGCATCATGGGAACAGGGCAGACCAGACTACAAAAGCCAATTCTTACACTGGGAAGGAAACAAGCTTCCGGGGACCGGTTTCTGGCATTTCAGCCGTCTTCGGCCCGGCTTGCTTGAATCCTGATGGTGCAATGAGCAAGGGACTCACATCTGAGTATACCCTTCCACGCTTAGGGTGGACAAAATTATTTACAACAAGGGGTGGTGATGGACAGAGTCTCTGAATTAAGCAGAGTACTCTCACCCAGTCAAGAGATCAGGGCTAGATCCAACACCGTTTTTTAGCTCATTGCACCATCCCAGTTTCAGAACCTGGCTGTATGCAAATTAGTCTGTCCCTGGCCCAGTGCATCATGGGAACAGGGCAGACCAGACTACAAAAGCCAATTCTTACACTGGGAAGGAAACAAGCTTCCGGGGACCGGTTTCTGGCATTTCAGCCGTCTTCGGCCCGGCTTGCTTGAATCCTGATGGTGCAATGAGCAAGGGACTCACATCTGAGTATACCCTTCCACGCTTAGGGTGGACAAAATTATTTACAACAAGGAGTGGTGATGGACAGAGTCTCTGAATTAAGCAGAGTACTCTCACCCAGTCAAGAGATCAGGGCTAGATCCAACACCGTTTTTTAGCTCATTGCACCATCCCAGTTTCAGAACCTGGCTGTATGCAAATTAGTCTGTCCCTGGCCCAGTGCATCATGGGAACAGGGCAGACCAGACTACAAAAGCCAATTCTTACACTGGGAAGGAAACAAGCTTCCGGGGACCGGTTTCTGGCATTTCAGCCGTCTTCGGCCCGGCTTGCTTGAATCCTGATGGTGCAATGAGCAAGGGACTCACATCTGAGTATACCCTTCCACGCTTAGGGTGGACAAAATTATTTACAACAAGGGGTGGTGCTGGACAGAGTCTCTGAATTAAGCAGAGTACTCTCACCCAGTCAAGAGATCAGGGCTAGATCCAACACCGTTTTTTAGCTCATTGCACCATCCCAGTTTCAGAACCTGGCTGTATGCAAATTAGTCTGTCCCTGGCCCAGTGCATCATGGGAACAGGGCAGACCAGACTACAAAAGCCAATTCTTACACTGGGAAGGAAACAAGCTTCCGGGGACCGGTTTCTGGCATTTCAGCCGTCTTCGGCCCGGCTTGCTTGAATCCTGATGGTGCAATGAGCAAGGGACTCACATCTGAGTATACCCTTCCACGCTTAGGGTGGACAAAATTATTTACAACAAGGGGTGGTGATGGACAGAGTCTCTGAATTAAGCAGAGTACTCTCACCCAGTCAAGAGATCAGGGCTAGATCCAACACTGTTTTTTAGCTCATTGCACCATCCCAGTTTCAGAACCTGGCTGTATGCAAATTAGTCTGTCCCTGGCCCAGTGCATCATGGGAACAGGGCAGACCAGACTACAAAAGCCAATTCTTACACTGGGAAGGAAACAAGCTTCCGGGGACCGGTTTCTGGCATTTCAGCCGTCTTCGGCCCGGCTTGCTTGAATCCTGATGGTGCAATGAGCAAGGGACTCACATCTGAGTATACCCTTCCAAGCTTAGGGTGGACAAAATTATTTACAACAAGGGGTGGTGATGGACAGAGTCTCTGAATTAAGCAGAGTACTCTCACCCAGTCAAAAGATCAGGGCTAGATCCAACACCGTTTTTTAGCTCATTGCACCATCCCAGTTTCAGAACCTGGCTGTATGCAAATTAGTCTGTCCCTGGCCCAGTGCATCATGGGAACAGGGCAGACCAGACTACAAAAGCCAATTCTTACACTGGGAAGGAAACAAGCTTCCGGGGACCGGTTTCTGGCATTTCAGCCGTCTTCGGCCCGGCTTGCTTGAATCCTGATGGTGCAATGAGCAAGGGACTCACATCTGAGTATACCCTTCCACGCTTAGGGTGGACAAAATTATCTACAACAAGGGGTGGTGATGGACAGAGTCTCTGAATTAAGCAGAGTACTCTCACCCAGTCAAGAGATATGGGCTAGATCCAACACCGTTTTTTAGCTCATTGCACCATCCCAGTTTCAGAACCTGGCTGTATGCAAATTAGTCTGTCCCTGGCCCAGTGCATCATGGGAACAGGGCAGACCAGACTACAAAAGCCAATTCTTACACTGGGAAGGAAACAAGCTTCCGGGGACCGGTTTCTGGCATTTCAGCCGTCTTCGGCCCGGCTTGCTTGAATCCTGATGGTGCAATGAGCAAGGGACTCACATCTGAGTATACCCTTCCACGCTTAGGGTGGACAAAATTATTTACAACAAGGGGTGGTGATGGACAGAGTCTCTGAATTAAGCAGAGTACTCTCACCCAGTCAAGAGATCAGGGCTAGATCCAACACCGTTTTTTAGCTCATTGCACCATCCCAGTTTCAGAACCTGGCTGTATGCAAATTAGTCTGTCCCTGGCCCAGTGCATCATGGGAACAGGGCAGACCAGACTACAAAAGCCAATTCTTACACTGGGAAGGAAACAAGCTTCCGGGGACCGGTTTCTGGCATTTCAGCCGTCTTCGGCCCGGCTTGCTTGAATCCTGATGGTGCAATGAGCAAGGGACTCACATCTGAGTATACCCTTCCACGCTTAGGGTGGACAAAATTATTTACAACAAGGAGTGGTGATGGACAGAGTCTCTGAATTAAGCAGAGTACTCTCACCCAGTCAAGAGATCAGGGCTAGATCCAACACCGTTTTTTAGCTCATTGCACCATCCCAGTTTCAGAACCTGGCTGTATGCAAATTAGTCTGTCCCTGGCCCAGTGCATCATGGGAACAGGGCAGACCAGACTACAAAAGCCAATTCTTACACTGGGAAGGAAACAAGCTTCCGGGGACCGGTTTCTGGCATTTCAGCCGTCTTCGGCCCGGCTTGCTTGAATCCTGATGGTGCAATGAGCAAGGGACTCACATCTGAGTATACCCTTCCACGCTTAGGGTGGACAAAATTATTTACAACAAGGGGTGGTGATGGACAGAGTCTCTGAATTAAGCAGAGTACTCTCACCCAGTCAAGAGATCAGGGCTAGATCCAACACCGTTTTTTAGCTCATTGCACCATCCCAGTTTCAGAACCTGGCTGTATGCAAATTAGTCTGTCCCTGGCCCAGTGCATCATGGGAACAGGGCAGACCAGACTACAAAAGCCAATTCTTACACTGGGAAGGAAACAAGCTTCCGGGGACCGGTTTCTGGCATTTCAGCCGTCTTCGGCCCGGCTTGCTTGAATCCTGATGGTGCAATGAGCAAGGGACTCACATCTGAGTATACCCTTCCACGCTTAGGGTGGACAAAATTATTTACAACAAGGGGTGGTGATGGACAGAGTCTCTGAATTATGCAGAGTACTCTCACCCAGTCAAGAGATCAGGGCTAGATCCAACACCGTTTTTTAGCTCATTGCACCATCCCAGTTTCAGAACCTGGCTGTATGCAAATTAGTCTGTCCCTGGCCCAGTGCATCATGGGAACAGGGCAGACCAGACTACAAAAGCCAATTCTTACACTGGGAAGGAAACAAGCTTCCGGGGACCGGTTTCTGGCATTTCAGCCGTCTTCGGCCCGGCTTGCTTGAATCCTGATGGTGCAATGAGCAAGGGACTCACATCTGAGTATACCCTTCCACGCTTAGGGTGGACAAAATTATTTACAACAAGGGGTGGTGATGGACAGAGTCTCTGAATTAAGCAGAGTACTCTCACCCAGTCAAGAGATCAGGGCTAGATCCAACACCGTTTTTTAGCTCATTGCACCATCCCAGTTTCAGAACCTGGCTGTATGCAAATTAGTCTGTCCCTGGCCCAGTGCATCATGGGAACAGGGCAGACCAGACTACAAAAGCCAATTCTTACACTGGGAAGGAAACAAGCTTCCGGGGACCGGTTTCTGGCATTTCAGCCGTCTTCGGCCCGGCTTGCTTGAATCCTGATGGTGCAATGAGCAAGGGACTCACATCTGAGTATACCCTTCCACGCTTAGGGTGGACAAAATTATTTACAACAAGGGGTGGTGATGGACAGAGTCTCTGAATTAAGCAGAGTACTCTCACCCAGTCAAGAGATCAGGGCTAGATCCAACACCGTTTTTTAGCTCATTGCACCATCCCAGTTTCAGAACCTGGCTGTATGCAAATTAGTCTGTCCCTGGCCCAGTGCATCATGGGAACAGGGCAGACCAGACTACAAAAGCCAATTCTTACACTGGGAAGGAAACAAGCTTCCGGGGACCGGTTTCTGGCATTTCAGCCGTCTTCGGCCCGGCTTGCTTGAATCCTGATGGTGCAATGAGCAAGAGACTCACATCTGAGTATACCCTTCCACGCTTAGGGTGGACAAAATTATTTACAACAAGGGGTGGTGATGGACAGAGTGGTGCATTTAGTCTAGCTCCGGGTTACATAATTGGGTGTAGCTGACAAGTTGAACTTTGTCTATTCCTCCAGGAAAGCCAAATACAAAAGAGAGAGTATAGGTGTCTGGCTGGGCTATAACTGGCAGGATAGGAGGTGGCTGGAGCTGGGACCAGCCCTACTAAAACTTGAATAGGCTCCACACAAAGTGCTGCATACCCCCTGTTTACCCCCTGGCTTCTATGCTACGTACCCCTTGTCTCTGAAGCCAGGACAGGGAAGGCAGGATGCCTGGGGACTTCAAATGGAAACCTCTAAAAGCTTCTCTCACTTGAAAGGAAGGCCCACATATAAATATTGAACCCTTGACACCAACTCATCAGTACACTTCAAAACCTGTGGATACTCTGGCAGGAAGAAGGAATTCTGCACTGCTTAATGGACGGCTGCTCTGCGGGACTGCTGCTCTGCTGTGCTGGAAGCTCCTACCTGCTGCCCTGTTACCTGGGTGAGAAGGACTGGTCCTTCATCTGTTGAACCCAGGACCCCAGAGTGGCACCAAGGACTAATTAGCTGGCCTCCTGACTAGACCCTTAGGGACAGAAGGCTCCAGCAGCCTTGTACCCATGACTAGAAATCTGCCATTGGAGAGCCTAACCCTGCCAAGTGGTGCCACCTCAGTCCTGGACCTTTGGAAGTGGACCTGAAGGTGCCTAGCCGGCCCATTTGTGGATCCAGCAGAACCGATGCATCTCTTCTGCTGTGTGGTGCAATGCATCTCCTCTGCTGTGAGGGTTCTCCTACTGAAAGGACTTTGCAGCGACATCACAGCCCACATCAGAGCCGCCTCTGTGTAAAGCTTCTTTGACGAAGGTTTCCTCATCACCAATCCCTTGCCAAAGGCAGCCTCGACAGCGATGCAGGTTTTTGCATTGTAGCCTCGCAGCTCTTTGTGTCTGACACATTGCCTCGACTGCACGATACATCCTCGATGCCGGATATTGCGTTGCAAGCCCTCGTCGATGGGATCCTTGATGACGACTCAGGATCTTGCACCACAGCTCCACATCTCCACTGAACCAACACATTGCGTTGGCTGCGTGATGCATCTTTGGCTTCGGACCTCGGAATGTTCTGCAACCAGGGCTTAAGGTACTCTTGTACAGCAGGCCTAACTGGGACCCTGTATCCAGTCCGTGCTCTGCAGTATATTGTGATGTTTTATGACGGAACCCTTTTGGCTGTGAGCCGACTCCATAGAGCAGTGACGTAGGTGTCAGAGAGTAATGCTGTTAAAACTGGTTTTAGAATGTTGAGTTCAAAGTTATGTGCAGCAGACTACAGAGATGTAGTCCAAAGCTCCGTGTTTGGCATAGTTTTTGGCGTGTGCTGCGGCTGGGGAAGACATTACAAATGGTGACTAGATAAGGGATAAGTAACCCGAAGAATGAACATGCTTTCCCAGGGAGTTTGCCATGTTCTAAGCAAACTGCTTTTGTATGCCACGTGTCAAAGAATGAAATTGATGAGTCATGCATGTGGAGTCAAAGTGCACCTCCAGCTGCTGTAAAGCAGTTGAAGACAACGGAAGCATTGTAAAGAATCTACACGTTGATGGTCAAGAACCTGCTGGTGAGGCCACACATAAAAGTTATGTTCTGCCACGCAGGATAACGTTGTACATTATACAGAGCAATACTGAAAAAATTGGTGACGTACTGATACAGGGAAAGTGCTGGATGACAGAGAAAGTAAGAAAGAAGTATATTAGCATTGCACATACCAGAACCTCGATAAGCGGAGCTTTACGACCTCAGTACCGGGCGAGGAGACCCAAGAAGAACCAAGGGTTGTGCTTACAGAGCTGTCCGATACTTGAAGTGGCCCACCACAAAAGTTGCCAGGTTACATCTCAGAACAACTTTAGAGGTCTCCAACAAGTAAAGTGCTCTGATGGAGACCAAGGAGAAAGTCACCTCTTCCCTGATTGTCCATGACGACTCTGAGGCCAGTCCATCGCAAGGCCTCAGAAATAGAGTGAATGACACAGGTTAAAATGGAGAGCCAACAGGAGCAGAAAGAACTTCATTCTCAAGGGCAGCCACTCCCATAACTAGTAACCATGCTGCCACCTTTCTGAAACCACCACCACCTTTTAATACCACCAAAAATCTAAATATTGGAGTTGAATGGACTGCTTGGATAGAGACATTTGATGATTTCATTGATGCACTCGAAGAGACTGATAACAAAAAGATTGTCAAGTATCTCAAAACTCTTGTTGGTGATGGTGTGAAGAAGTTATAAAGAAAATGCTGGGAATTGATGAAGACATTATATATTTGTCAGATTAAAGAAATGCTGAATCTCAAGTTCCATCCAGTATCAAATGTTGATTACGAAAGATACATTTTCAGTCAAGAACACCAAAATGTTGGTGAAACCATTGATGAATTGGTGGAGAGACTCAATACACTCATAAAACACTGTTATCAGTTCAATGAATGTATTAATGAGGAAGCTACGTGACTTAGAGTTATTGATGAATGTTTGTCAGATGCATTCAGTTGACAAAGACTGAGAGGAACTTGTAGTCTGGAGGACGTTTTGATGGCTGCCAGAACTGAGGAGCATGCTGAAAGACAAGCTGCCTACATGGAGGCTTGAGGCGCCCAGAGTGAATCAGTCATGAGTATAAAAAGCAAGGAAGAGCAAAAGTCTGAAGGACACAAAGTGATGTCTTCATGTAAAAAGAAGCTATGTTTTAGATGTGGATTTTCATTTCCACACAATTGTAAATGTCCCACCATTGGACAAACATGGAAAGGCTATGGGCAACAGAACCCTTTTGATACATTTTGTAAAGTGAAGGAAAAAGTAAATACATCAAGGCGCAAAGACAAAATGCCCACCGGAACATTCCAGAAAAAACATTCGACGCACACCTACAAGGCCAACTGGCGATATCAATTGAGGCAAATCATCACTGAACAAAGTCGATCGTCATCCAAGTCATCGTCAAACAGTTTGTCTGCGTCAATATCGAGTGAAAGTGATGAAGATGTTTACGCCATGTCGATGTTTACCTCAGGGAAATTGGCGTATGTTGGACTGGTTACATGAGAGGAAAAATGTAAGTCAAAGAAAGGATAACATGTCAAAGCACCAAAGTCATACAAACATTGTCCGAAGATTACATGGAAAATAAAGATTGCTCAATAACATTCATTGACAGAGGTGCATCAATAAACATAATGCCGAAAGAGAAATACAGTGAATTATTTCCATTGCCCTAACTTACGCCATCAAAAACCAAAGTGTACACATACATGGGCTGCATCGCCACGAGTTATGGCGTTCTATATAAATATACGATATTAGGCAGTGTCACAGTCGATACAGTGGTTAACATATACTCGTTTATAGTGAACAGTCGGGGCGATTGCCTCCTTTCAAGGGAGCGAAATTGGACCCCCGGTCACGGCAAATTGCTCAGACTGTCTGCCCTCAAGCTCCCAACAGGAGACGACTTGTTGTGAAATCTCGTGAGGTGCTTATGTGCCCGTACAAAACCCCCTCCCCTCCACACACACACTTCCTGCATACAGTCCGCAGGTTAAACACCCCACCAAACTGCTGTACTCTGCACCTGGGAGGTTGTGGACCAGACAGGATGAATTTACAGGAGTATTATGCAGATTGGGAGGTTTACCCACTAATGAAAATGCCCAATGTATATTGCCTTGGAGAGCACGGATCGTGGACTTAGATGTTTACTTGTGGTCATAAGCGCACACCAATTTGAAATCTACACCGCATTTCCCACAGATAATCACAAAACAAAATGCACGCATATGTCTAGTATTTCCATAGCCAAAATCTTAGAGAGCCCTGTCTTGTTTGGTTCACAAATAGTGCATGTTTTGGCAAAAGTTTCCATTACGAAAGAAATGATTACTTCTCATTAGGTCCTGATGCGCCCGACCCAAATAGGCACATATACTCCGTGCGGGGCATTTCTCATTCAGAAAATCTTCGCCCAGCGCCGTATATCACATCCCACACCAAGGCATCTTTCGCGCATTTTTTTCATTTTTTAAATCCAGCCTGGTATATGCGACAAAGCATCTAACGGGGGATTGAGGCAGACCACTTTCTTACTAACACCGCCCGCCCCACTTCGGTTTCCTCCATGGGGGTGGGTTTCAAAGTCTACAATTGTCTCGGCGTCCAAACAATGGCGATTGAATGTGGGCAGGGCTGAGAAATTTACATGCATGATTATGGTAATGTGTCTGCACCCCAGGGAATCAATGCCCAAGGAGATGGAATTCCCGGCCTGGGGTTTATGGACTCATCAGTGCCTACTCACAAAACCAATGAAGATGCCAGTGTGGGAATGGGAGAGGGGGCTGTCTGGATAATAAAAAGCCATTCATTTGAAGAACTAGGCCTACGTTTGTTTTTGTTTGCAAAAATATAAGACTGCTGGCAACAAATCTGCTTGTCGGTGAGATGAACTGGCCACAGTGGTCAGGATGTGAATGGGCGTCCCACACACACAGGGCACTCGAACAGTGGGACACCCCCTTTTCTTGGAAGCTCCAAGAGGGGCTCCAGCACACCCTCCACTTAAGATTTTATGAGGGGAAGTCCTGGTGGAAATTGTATTCCTGGGCACGTGCTTTCCAACGGGCCCAGTGGCGGTGGATGGTATTTAGGTAGGTAGCTGTGAAAGCTGGACTCCAGTCCCCCGGTGACCTTAATATTGAGGAAATGTTACTGGCTGTTTAAAACCACCACCCAACCTGAATTAAGAACGTCCCGTGAGGGACGCTCGTGTTATGCGATGCTGTTATTTGATTTGTCCTGGGAGAAACGGCATGCATGTTTACAGGGTTGTTATGTATTAAATAAACACTGCATGTATGTAAAGGAACGCAACATCATTTCGTTGGAAGCGAGTTTCAAGAAGCAGCTGCCATTCCCACAAGTTCGAACAGTATCTTGCTATTAAATGGCACTCCAGTCCTCCGTTTGGCTAAAGTACCCAAAAACCCACCCTCCCCTGAATATCGAAAGCCCCCTACACGGCGCACTCAACGGATCTTCCAAACAGGCATCACCACATTACTATCTTTTTTAAACACAAAAAAATAAAATCAGCAATATTTATTACACCTTCATAAACAATCATAGTCTGTCAAATTAGCGAGGTGGGGGTTAAACAGCCCCCACCCAATGCGAAATAACAAAATCAGTACTGTAAAGAGACATTTTCAGAACAACAACATGTAATCAAAACAAAGTTCAAGGCACTACAGAATGTCGGAACCCCTCGCGGCTGTCAGTCATAAATCAAATGCTTACGATATTAATAGGACGAAGGAACTGTAGCCGGCGGGCAGGCAGCAGAAGGCAGGGCAAGGCTAGTCAGGCGGGGGAGCTGAACATTAATTAATTAAAATTATGGCCGGTGACGGACGTGGGACAGTCCTTCTCAGTCTTTGGCGTAGGAGCGTGGCTGGGGGCCGCCCCCTGCCTCACCCTGAACTTCTGAAGACCGCGCACGTGCAGATGTGTCGCGAAGACAACTGCGCGCCACGCGCACCCACCCTGATCCACCATTCAATATGAAGAGCCTCAGACGGTGTTTTTGCCTTTTTCAGCTGCTACGTGTCTCGTCTGTTAAAGAGTAAACCCCCCTGCCCTTGTTTACGAAACTGATGTCAGGGTCTGGCCGAGTCCACTAATCCATGTCTAGGATGATTGATCCCTGTCTCGACTGACTGTTTGGCTCTCACTATTCTTTCTGACTTTATCTTATTTGACTGGCCTTCACTATTCTTTTCGTGTATTCTCTTGTTACATAAACTATCCTTTGAAGCCATCAAACATGTTCTACCACCTGCAAATTGAATTACGGGCACTAGTGTTGATTACTTGAGGGGAGGAGAGCACACGGGGTCTGAAAGAAGGGTGTGTTTTTCTTGACATTCGATAACTTGTTTTCTAACTATTCCTATTCGTCAGTTTTGTATATTTGGGAGTGGGCATCATAAATCTGTACCCTATAATAGATTATGCGCCACGGAATTAAGTGGCAGTCTCCTGAGAATTTATCACTGGTGTACTTCTAGGACCACTGTGCTTAGCTGCAGCTAATAAACTTGATCTTCTACGCCTAACAGAGTGTTTCGTGTCTCTGTCTGACAAGGCAGGTGAACCCAGAGATATTAGGCGTGCCCTGCGCCGCTGGACCCATAAGGCCCGGTTCTGCAAATGGGGCCCATTGTGTGGGCGACTTCAGTGGTAGTGGTTCAGCAGGAAGATCATGAGGAGCTTCGCAAGAAAATTCTGGAGGATTCGCGAAACACGTGAGCGACCCCTGTATGTCGAAGTGGACCGAAAGTCTTTTGAAGCGCGGCTACTCCTTTCCGATGGCTGCTGACGACTACTGCCCTGACTGTCGCCCTGCCTTGGCCCTCTGGTGATGATTGGTATCGCGAGACGTTAGACGGACATCTGTTGGCGGAAGAAAATATTTAGTTAAGTATTCGTGGGTAGCGCCCACGCTTTGTTTTGTTTTTGTTATTCGAGTAGTGCACTAATCGAAGCCAAGGGGTAAGAACGTTTGTGCTGTGACTATAGTGTCTTCAAACCTCTTGACGTGCGGAATAAATCCAGTTCGTTACGAAATGCCTGGATTTTTGTTTTGGTTGTTCTAGGGATTCCCGGCTAGAGGATTCTTGTCCGATTCCTCCAGTTGGAACTCCCACTTATGAGCTCTATTCGAAGCATGGTCTTGGTCCTATTATCTTTAATGACACATCGATCCGGTACACAAAAAAAGATGGTGTTTTGCAGTGGCCACAAAATGGTAGCTTTGAGCCTGACATATTAAATAATTTGGAAGCAATTCTGTTTAAAAGAAAAGCCCGGCCGGCAATGTTTGACTCTTTCCGCCTCTGGCGTAAGGAAGCCAAACAGAAAGAAATTAAACAAGCTAAAAAAGATTAAAAAAATACAAGATATGACGATATTACAGGCTGCCCAACAGTTTAGAAATGATGAGACTGATCAGCTGATTGAAGTTTCAGAACGACAGCATCGTATGGCAATAGATAGGTGTTATCCTGTGTTGCCTTCTTCCTCAAAGAGTAAAGGTCCTGACGAGGATCCTTTCATGACTCATTTATTGACCTTACCTCCACCTTATGTATTAGGTGCTAATGCACCCCCATTACAACCTGCTGCTAATCCTGTTCTTCCGGTTCCCGCACATTTGCCTCTCCCGGTGATTCCAACTCCGCCTCCTTTGCCACCGGCTTCTGTTCCTCAGTTTTCTATGCCTCAGTCTTCCTTGCCGTTAGTTTCTCTCGCTACTAGCTCTTCTCCTGCCGTACAGAATACATTGTCTCCTGTTCTAGTATCGGATTTCCCTACAGCTCGACAACGATTAGTTAATACTGTCTCTGGTCTCTTGTCACCTTTTCTTGGGCCTCTTTCTTTTTCTCCTGCTTCTTCTCGAAGGCAATCTCGTAGTCAGATTCCAGATCTAGAAGAACAGACTAAGTTAGATTTTCTCGCTCGTAATTGGATTATGAATAGTCTACAGTATAGTGTGCGTGATATCTTAGACACCTTTCTTCAATGGAATGCACCTACGCAGAGATATGTCTTTAATGTTATGTGTAATACTCTTATCAAAGCATGGGGAGATACGGATTTGGATTTACCTCCACAGGGCTTTTTAAGATCAAGGATAAATTTGATAAGGGACTTATTGTGGGTCCTGATGTAGAGCATGCTGTTCAAAAGCTTGTTACTTTTAGGTCTTCCTTTTTCTCTCAAGATTCTCTTGAACCTGATCCTGCGGTTCACCGTAGAATAAAACAACATCCTATGCGAGAAGTTCCTCCAATATGGAGAGATGAAGTTCCTCAAGCAGGTGCTAATCTAGCTACTCCAGCTCATTTTCAGCGTACATGGGTACATGATCCTTGGAAAAGATCGGAAGTGTTGGCACTTAAACAGTCCTTACCGGACCCTCGTAAGAATCCTGCTGGGTATTATAAAGAGTTGTCTCAGACTGTTGATGCATGTATCATGAATTTGGCAGATATTGATTTACGTATGGGCAATGTAGTCCCACAGGCTATATGGGCTAAAATTCGTAGAGAAGATCATGATCAAGCTTTAGGTGGTGCTTGGGCTGCAATGGTAGCCGCAGATGCAGGACAAATAGGTGGTGCCAAACCCGACGATTTGATCACAGAATTACCCTGTATAATAATAGCTCTCATGAAAACAATGATGCCTGCTGTACGCGTTAACTGGGATAAGTTAGCGGCATGCAAGCAAAAGACAGATGAAAGTGTCTCCGATTTCTTTACCCGTTTCGAAGAAACTTTCATCGACCATAGTGGTCAGGATATGAGTTCTGAAGGTGGACAGCGATTATTTGTAGATACATTTGTCTTTAATTTGCTTCCAGAACTATCACATAAATTGAAACAATCAGAGAGTTCATGGGCTGTTTCGTCGACTGCCCAAATATTAGCTACTGCTCAGTATTATGAGAATAGGGATAAGGAAGAAAAGGAAAAAGCAGAGAAAAAGACTAAAGAATTGAAAACGAAGATTATTTTGCAACAGACTTATCCCCCTCGTTCTGATCAACCCAAATCGCAACAGCCTTCCCAGTTTCAAAGGTTATTGCAGAAACCTACACCTTTTGTTCCGCGATCTCAGTTGGGTCCTAATTAATGCGCCTACTGAAAAAGAGGAAGGTGGACAATCTGTGCCACGAGGTCGTGGTGGTTTTCAGCAAGCACCTAGAGGTAGAGGGCGAGGTGCGGTGTCTCAAGAACAGCGTTCCTTACCTTCGCAGAATACTATGAATTATTTTGATCAGCAGAAATCTCAGTCTGCGCAATATTATAATGACGATTATTATGTAGAGAGTGAAAGTCCTGATTTTCACACTAGCTAGGACAGCCATCGACAAAGTAAGGGAGTCGTATCAGTTCCAGTGGATCAGAATGGTCCTTATGTTGATGTTGTAGCATTGGGTGTTACAGAACCATTTCTTTTCAATACTGGTGCAATGAGAAGTTCTATTATACATTCAAAACTCCCTGGGGCACCTTTGTCTAGCTTAACGAATGTTTCCGTAGGATTCTCTGGCGCCCCAGTTACTAACCCTATTTCTTGTCCTTTGCCCATTTCTATTGGTCCGTATGATTTAGAAGCTCCACTTCTTTTGACAACGGGTTGCAGAGAGAATTTATTGGGTTTGAAATTGGTAAAACGTTTACATGCTACATTGTATTATTCCCCCTCTGGTGTACATCTTACTTTGGGTGACAAATTGACTTCTCCTATGTATGTATCTAAAGATCAGCTGCCACTTGAATTGCGTTCACTTCCTGCAACGCTTTGGGCTACGGGCCTGAATGATATTGGTTTGCTTCAAATTCCACCTTATGTGATTACTGTTAAGCCTGATATTAAGTTGCCACGCATTCCTCAATACAAGATCTCTAATGATGGTGAGAGGGCTTTGTTGGCAATTGTTTATGACTTGGTTCAGAAGGGTGTGGTTGAGGAGACCAGAGGAAATGTTTGCAATAGTCCTGTTTTGCCTGTTCTTAAACGTACTGATCCTTCTCAGCCACCTGTGTATCGTTTCGTAATTGATCTCCGAGAGGTCAACAAAATTGCTGTCCCTCAGCTTCCTGTTGTCCCAGATATTACTGCTTTGCTCACTATGATCCCTGCTTCGGCAGCTTGGTTTTCGGTTATTGATCTCAAAAAGGCTTTCTTTAGCATTCCTATTGCTGAGGAGAGTAGGGATCTCTTTGGTTTCTCCCTCGGAGGCCGAAGCTTCCGATTTAAGCGTGCACCTCAAGGCTATTGTGAGAGTCCCTCCAGTGGAGTGGTGTGGCTCACTGGTTAGAGGCGGCAGACCCGTAAGCAGAGAACGGCCCGGACCAGGGTTCAATTCCCGACGCGGCAGGGTCGTGGACCAGGGTCAAAACGGACTCGATAATTCTCGCCTCGGTGCCTACTCTAACCAGGGAACACACTCGGCAACTCTGGGCATTAAGCTTGCCTCATCTCTACAACGGCCCCCCACAGACGCTGGGGATGCCTGGTTTCACCTTGGAGACACTCAGAAAGGGAAAACCAGGACGGGTTCCCCAGCGGTCTTCAGCGCCTAGATACTCCTTGGAGTCGTAGTGCGCTTTACAAGTACACCCACATTTACATCTATAGTCAGACTTTGAAATCTCAGCTTGACACTTTTTCTTTGCCTCCAGGTGCCACTCTTATACAATATGTGGATGATTTGTTAGTGGCTGCCGATTCAGAAGATGTTTGTAAAAATGCGACTGTTTCGCTTTTGCGTCATTTGTCTGACTTACATCGTAAAGTGTCACCTTCTAAGTTACAATATTGTTGCCAAGAGGTTACCTATTTAGGTCATCTCTTGTCAAAGGAGGAAAGGCGATTGACCCCAGAACGTATCCATGCAATTGCAGGAATGTCTGTGCCATCCACACAAAGAGAGGTACATGCTTTCTTAGGTATTACCTCTTATTGTAGACAATGGATCCCGAATTTCTCTTTATTGGCCAAACCTTTGTTGGCACTTACCCTGAAAGACACACCCCAACCTCTTCCTTGGACTGATGAATGTCAGAAGAGTTTTTCTGATTTACGTACTGCTTTGTGTTCTGCTCCGGTGTTGGGTACTCCAGACTATAGTAAACCTTTCACACTCTATGTTCATGAGAGAGAAGGTTGCGCGTTGTCAGTTTTGACACAGCAATTTGGAGACAAACAAAGGCCATGTGCCTATTTTTCGGCTACTTTGGATCCAGTAGCTAAGGCATTGCCTGGTTGTCCCAGAGCAACAGCAGCAGCGGCGATTTTCATTTGTCAATCTGCTGGATTGGTGTTAAATCATACTCTTAATGTTATGGTGCCACATGCAGTAGATACCCTTTTGAACAGAACAAAGACACAGCATTTAACGAGTGCTCGTTTGTCTGGATATGAGTTGACGCTTTTAGCTAGTCACATTCATATCAAGAGATGTCATGTTTTGAACCCAGCAACATTGTTACCTGTTTTAGATGAGAAAAACTGTACAAGACCAGCATGATTGTTTTCTTCGCACAGAAGAAGAAACTAAAGGTCGAGTTGATTTAAAAGATACACCACTTGCGGATCCGGATGGAACTCTGTGAGTAGATGGATCTAGTTTTAAGCTTCCTAATGGTGAGATGACAGCAGCTTATGCTGTTACAACTTTGCATACAGTAGTAGAAACTGCACGTATTACACAGAATTCAGCGCAAGCTGCAGAGTTAATTGCATTAACAAGAGCATGTGTGTTGGCGAAAGGCAAGAGAGTGACCATTTATACAGACAGCCAATATGCTTTTGGCGTTGCTCACAGTTTTGGCCGTTTGTGGAGGGAAAGAGGATTCTTTACCTCCCACGGCACTAAAATACAGCATGGTCAGTTGGTAACTGACCTTCTTGAATCACTTGTTTTGCCTGCTCAAGTAGCGATGGTGAAGTGCAGTGCACATAAGAGGATCACTGATGATGTGGGTCAAGGGAATGCATTTGCGGATGAAGTAGCGAGGGAAACAGCGAAGGATGTTGAAAGTCACATGTATGTTGCGGGCCCCACAAGATGGGTTGCAGAAGGAGGTATGTGTGAAGACACAGTAGAAAGCGTAAAACTGATTCAGAAGGAAGCGACTGAGAAAGAATTGAGTAAGTGGAAAGAGAGTACGGGAATGTTGGATACGATGGGATGTTGGACGGAATTATCGGAGCATCAGCGATGGTTGTTACCAGATGCGTATGTACTACCTGTAGTTACTATGGCACATGGACCAGCCCATATCAATGCAAAGGGTATATGTAAACTTCTGGCTCCGGTATGGCAGAATGAAGGTATTCCCAAATGTGCAGAAAATGTAGTGAAGCATTGTATTGTCTGTTTGATGCACAATCCAGGAAAGGGAACACCAACTCCGGCAGGTCATTTTGCTCCCCCTACTTATCCCTTTGAGGTCTTAAAGATAGACTATATTCACATGGAACGTTTTAACAACCTCAAGTATGTTTTGGTGGTGGTTTGTGCCTTTTCCAGATGGATAGAGGCCTACCCCCTAAAAGACAATACTGCTTTGTCCACTGCCAAAATTCTTTTGAAGGAATTTTTCCCGAGGTTTGGTTTGCCGCGCATTGTCTGGAGTGACAATGGGAGTGAATTTGTAGGCCAAATTATGCAGAAGGTGTGTGTGGGTCTTGGTATTAGACAAAAATTCCATGTGGCAAACCACCCTCAGTCAGCGGGTCTGGTAGAGTGCTACAATGGCACCCTCAAGCTTAAACTGGCAAAGATACAGGCCAGCACAGGCCTTTCCTGGCCTGATGCCTTGCCTTTGGCACTCCTTTCAACAAGAACAACAGTTCATTCTCGTTTGGGGCTTAGCCCATACGAAATTGTTTTTGGACGTCCAGCCAATGCTTGGGGAATCCCCCGACCCAAGGCATACTCGGACATTCCATACCCATTGTTGGTTGACTATCTGCATGACCTTACCACTAAATTATGTGTTATTCGTCAACAGGTCCAAAACGCTTTGCCGGAGGCCTCCTCAGATCCAGGACACTCCATCCAACCTGGGGACTGGGTTTGTTTGAAGAACTTCCAGAGGAAAAAGAACCTGGAACCTCGTTGGGGGCCGCCAAGACAAGTCTTACTAACCACTCGTACAGCAGTGAAGGTCGTGGGGAAAAAGAACTGGATCCACGGTGTGCACTGTAAAAGGGTACCATTACCTTTACCTTATGACCAATGGGTCAGAGAAGGTGTTGGCGACAGTGAATGCGAAAAGGTACCCAGATTTGTACCATTCAGTAGTGCACACCTGGACTGGACAAATTCTGAAAAAGAAGACGACGACGTTTTACAGGAAGCTGTACCATCGCACTTGCGTCGGAATACGTCAGATCCAAAAACTTTGTTTAAAGACCAAACTGCACCTGGCAAGACGCGGTACAACCTACGACAAAGATTGACCGAGGACAATTGAACTTTGGGTTTTAAAAATTCGTTTTTATAAAAAAAAAAAAATTCCTTTTTCCATTTATCCATCAAGTTGCAGGGTCACGGTAGGAGTTTTAGGCTGTGACCTGAATAGTGACTAGATCAAGACGCTCCTGCTGGGGAGCGGGGTGCAAACTTGGAAAACTCTGTGGGAGCATTGCCGGCAACTAGACCTACCTGTGCGATCCCTGGACCTCACGGCTCTCTGTTTCGCTCTCCCCCGCCGCCGCACTTAACCCTGCGGCCGCCGAGAGGGGGGAGCGTCTTTGCAGTCTTGCCGCCTCACCGACTACACAACCCAGCGTGCCCTGCTCCATCTCGGGGACGCCGGCTGCAGCGTCAGCGTCAGTTTCCCGCGCCCGGAGGCGCATAAGATCAAGACGCTCCTGCTGGGGAGCGGGGGTGCAAACTTGGAAAACTCTGTGGGAGCATTGCCGGCAACTAGACCTACCTGTGCGGACCCTGGACCTCGCGGCTCTCTGTTTCGCTCTCCCCCGCCGCCGCACTTGACCCTGCGGCCGCCGAGAGGGGGGAGCGTCTTTGCCGTCTTGCCGCCTCACCGACTACACGTCCCAGCGTGCCCTGCTCCATCTCGGGGACGCCGGCTGCAGCCTCAGCGTCAGTTTCCCGCGCCCGGGGGCGCATAAGATCAAGACGCTCCTGCTGGGGAGCAGGGGTGCAAACTTGGAAAACTCTGTGGGAGCATTGCCGGCAACTAGACCTACCTGTGCGGACCCTGGACCTCGCGGCTCTCTATTTCGCTCTCCCCTGCCGCCGCACTTGACCCTACGGCTGCCGAGAGGGGGGAGTGTCTTTGCCGTCTTGCCGCCTCACCGACTACACGTCCCAGCGTGCCCTGTTCCATCTCGGGGACGCCGGCTGCAGCGCCAGCGTCAGTTTCCCGCGCCCGGAGGCGCATAAGATCAAGACGCTCCTCCCGCGTCGCGGGACGAGCGCGGGCGACGCCGGGCAACTAGACCTACCTGTGCGGACCCTGGACCTCGCGGCTCTCTGTTTCGCTCTCCCCCGCCGCCGCACTTGACCCTGCGGCCGCCGAGAGGGGGGAGCGTCTTTGCCGTCTTGCCGCCTCACCGACTACACGTCCCAGCGTGCCCTGCTCCATCTCGGGGACGCCGGCTGCAGCCTCAGCGTCAGTTTCCCGCGCCCGGAGGCGCATAAGATCAAGACGCTCCTGCTGGGGAGCAGGGGTGCAAACTTGGAAAACTCTGTGGGAGCATTGCCGGCAACTAGACCTACCTGTGCGGACCCTGGACCTCGCGGCTCTCTATTTCGCTCTCCCCTGCCGCCGCACTTGACCCTACGGCCGCCGAGAGGGGGGAGTGTCTTTGCCGTCTTGCCGTCTTGCCGCCTCACCGACTACACGTCCCAGCGTGCCCTGTTCCATCTCGGGGACGCCGGCTGCAGCGCCAGCGTCAGTTTCCCGCGCCCGGAGGCGCATAAGATCAAGACGCTCCTCCCGCGTCGCGGGACGAGCGCGGGCGACGCCGGGCTAAGCCCGGTACAAGGGCGGGACAGTCTGTGACAGTCCGGGACTGGCCGAGGCTGGGCTGGGCCTCCCTCCTTGGCCCCTGTTGGAGATGGAATTTGTGGCCTTAAGTGAGACTAATTATTTTGTGCCCATACAGAACCATTGACTGTTTAAAACGTTAAGGGCCTTTTTTAATACATTTCATCGAGCTGGTTTATTTCTACCAGCTCTGTTGGAGTTCATGAAAGCTTTGCTATTTTGATACTTATATCTGATTTTACATTTTCATAGGTCTTTTGTGCATTTACATATATTATGTCTAAACAGAAGGCCCTTAAAAATCCCCCAGTGTTGTCCACTATGAATAACTATCTGGTGAAAGTGGTCAGTAAAATTAACAAGGAGCGAAGGATGTCTCTAGGGAAGGAGAACTCCCCAACTAAATGCATCACCCTTCCTGATCCTTATACTGCATTACATGTTGACGACCAACTAGACCCTGTTAATCTTGATATCTCGTTAGAAACCCAAGCCCAATCGGCAGTTATTCAAGATATCTCTGCTGCCCTCAGTGAATCCCCCAATGTTTCTCTCGTTCAAAACTCACCACCATGCAGAGCATTGAGGGGCAGATTTATGTTGGGAATGCGCCACGTTTGCGTCACGCAACTGCGGCGTAAACGTGGCGGTTCCCTACGACCCATTTACAATGTGACGCATCTAGGCAGATGCGTCACGTTGTAAAGCCCTGCGCCACTTGTGGGCGTTCCGGCGCAGGGTGGGCGTTCCGGTCCAGGTGCGCCTCGCAAAAGTGGCTGAGTGAAATCTATAAGATTTCACTCAGTCACTTTCAGGCCAATGCTGCGTCAAAACCCTGCGCCCGCTTGAAGCAGGAGTAGGTCTTGACGCAGCATTGTAAAGATGGGGCACCCCCGAGCCTTGCTGGAGCTGCGTCGCGCTTGCGACGCAACTCCAGCAATGCGCCACCTTTACGGCACAGATGCGTCACGCAAATATTCAAAATAGATTCCAAGCTTTAAGCTCTTTGGACTCCAACGACTGACTCGCCAGGGCAGGGGATCGTGCTCCTGGCCAGCCTCTTATTGTCCAGGTGCATGATACATGTGATTTGTCCTCCAACCCCGACCCGATTATGGTGGAGGGCCAATTCCTACAAAAAGGAACCAGTCCCGGAGTACCAGAGAACTTTACAAATGAGGAAGAGGTAGTTGGCTCTATTCATCTGAATATCCCCAGCACTAATGTATTTAATGGCATTTCTATTGTCAGTTGGAATGTCGCTGGCTTAAAATCTAAACGGGACTCTTTGGGCTGGAAGGATTTTATTAGCACTTTTGATATCCTCTGTTTCCAGGAAACATGGTGTCGGGAGGAGTTACACTTTGCGGGGTTTGTAGCGTTTAATCTACAGGCAGCTAGTTCTGCCCCGGGGAGAGCCAAATGAGGCCTTATAATCTTGGTCTCAATAAACAGACAGATCAAGATTATAACATATTTTACCGTGGGGCAACATGTGCAGATATTGTGGCTCCGTAATGACCATGGCCGAAACGCCCTCCTAATTAACTATTATAATAATATTTTTGATGATAGTAGGACCTCTGTTGTAAAAAATTTAGCTAGCACTATTGATGACCTAATTGATCATTGTAATGTTTCTTTTGATTTTATGTGGTTGGGGGATTATAACATCTCCTTATGTGAATTGTCATCCCTGAAAGTCTGTGGGGTTGTGAACAATGTTGGATCTGAAGATCTCCATTTTAGGCACAATAGCTATGGTGAGATTCTGAATAAATTCATTAGCAATTATGACCTGGAAATCTTGGACTTCGCTAAAGATGCAAACGGGCTGACCATCCCCACTTTTAAAAACTGGAGGTCAAGCTCGGTGATTGATCATGTTATTGTGTCCTCGAGTATTACCTCTTTCTGTGAAGCCCCCAGGATCGAAGTTACATCTTTGAGCGATCATAATTATATTTATCCTAGATTGCTCGCTATTGAGTGCGAGCCCTGTAGCTGTGGGTCATACTATCACCAATGTGGAACCCCACAGACCTAACAGTGTTAGACTCAGATGGGTTGGGGATAGAGCAGATGAATTTACAGGCTCTATTGTCTTTGATTGTTTAACAAATATTACCCTAATCCTTGAAAATAACACTGGGTGTGAATGTGTTTTAACTGCTTTTAAAAACATTAACCTATCAATTGATGCTAGGTTTACCAGACCAATTAGAGATAAGCGTAGTCACGGACAAGGCTGGTTCGACCACTCTTGTACCAAGCTATTATCAGAGCAGAAAAAGGCCTTAGCCATGAAACCTAGGAACACTACTTTAATAGTTAAACAAAGAGCTGAATATAAACTTGCATTAAATAAGAGGAAAAGAGACCTACAGCAGGAAGCATGGGAGTCACTTAACCAAGCTGCAGAGTTACATAATAATACATTATTCTGGGCAACGGTTAATTCTCCCTTTCTTAGGGAGGACAATATCCCTGTATTGAGCTCTAATGTCCCTAGTGATTGTTGGGTAACGCATTTTTCCAATATTTTTGGTTCCGAATGTGGTCCAGTTACTGTTTCCAGTAACTGGGCCTTTCTACCCTTAAATTTTAATGTGACTGAGGTCGAATCAGGAATCCATGCAAGCAAGGGGGGGAAAGCCCAGGGACCCGATGGGGTCCCTATTGATGTTTACATAGAAGCTCCGGAGATCTGGAGCCCCCTCCTTGCTAATGTTTTTAATGCAGCCGTACGCTCAGATACCCCAAGCACCTAGGGGGAATCTATCATCATGCCCATTTTCAAAAAGGGCAACAGGTCTGAAGCAAAGAATTATTGCCCCATCTTGGACTCCTCTGTAAAGGTTATGAGCCGAGTTATGTTAGCCAAGCTCGAGGAGTGGGTCGAGGATAAGATAATTCTGGCGGATAGTCAGTTTGGATTTAGGAAAGGTAGGGGCACATTAGATCAATGTTTAAATCTTGACCTTATAATCGGGAAATATGTCGAAGCCAAAGGTGGCGCATTATATTTGTGCTTTGCTGATCTAAGCAGCGCCTTCGACATGGTTGATCATGAAATTGTATGGCCCATTTTACTACAGATGGGTGCCCCTGAGGGTATAATTTTCTTCCTTGCCAGGCTGTACCAAAAACTGCAAACCTGTGTGCGCTTTGGAACCAAGGAAGAATGTACCCCAAAATTTAGCGTACGACGCGGCATAGGACAAGGTTGTGTTTTAGCCCCCTTATTGTTTATTTTATTTATTAATGAAATTGATGGAATTTTAAAAGGCGTTCAAGCGGATGCTCCCAGGTTAAAAGGCGTATCACTGCCGGTGTTATTATATGCTGATGACGCCGTGCTCCTTTCCAGAACCCCTATGGGATTACAACGTTTGATGGATAGATTTTCTCTGTTCATCAAGGACAGGAAACTACTTATTAACAAGGATAAGACGCATACTATGACCTATGGGGCGAAAAATAACAAATCCTTTGCCTTTTTTATTGATGGTAACAAGGTGCAATCAGTTGATTCGTTTTGTTATCTCGGAATTACCTTTTCCCATGATAGAAAATGGACCAACACATTTACCAACGTTAGTAATAAAATGGCGAAAAGTGCCCATGGTATCTTCAAATTTGCAGCAAAAATTGGGGATAGGCGAACAAGAGACATGCTGCAAATCTACCAAGCAAGATGCGCCACTATTGCATTGTATGGGGCGGCTATATGGGGCCACAGCTGTGACCATAAATTGCAGCTGGAGGAAAATTCATTCTTAAAAAAACTTTTATGTTTACCCACATCTGCCGCTACTGTATTGATCCATCGGGAACTAGATAGTAATTATTTGAATTATCTTCTATCTTTAAGACCGTTAATGTTATGGTGCTCTATATGGCTCCAGGATGAAAAGACCTTAAACAGATCCATAATAGAGGACTGTCTTTCACTGGACATGTATAGAAAAATCCCATGGATAAAGTATGTCTCTGATTGTTATTTACAAATTTTTAATCTTGATGTTTTGTCTGACCCTAAGGCTGCCTTGACTATACCAAAAGCAGAACTGAAAGCAAAGTTTCTGGATAACTCTGCAAAAAAGAGGGCTCTCGCATGTCGGTCCATGTCAACTGTCACATTTTCCAGTAGATATTCCCTTATGGAAGGCTTTCCATCTTACCTTGCACTGGTAACGAGGCAATCGCACAAGTTTGTCCTAACCAGACTTAGGTTTGGAATAGCACACGAACTGGTGGCCTTGCCTAACCTTAAGCAACATCCCAAAGGACCGTGTCAGTGCGACGGTATATCAAAACAGAGCACCTTGCACTTTTTACTTATATGTAAACTGTACTTGAATTATCGAATTTTGTACCTGAAACCTTTATTTGTTAAATATGGGGTACGTACAGTTGACGAGGCAATGAGTCTTATTTTTAACATGAAATCTGCTGATATTTGTTTTTATACTGCTGTGTTTTTAATCAAATCAATCAGTGTACGTAAAAGTATGATATTTTAGTGTCTTTGGTCTGTATTTTAAGGTATTTATTCTAAATTGACGATTCATGTATCATGTATTTTTTCATATGTGCTTTTATGGTCATTTCTTTTGCACCGAATAAAGCTTCATGAATTAAATTGACTAGGTCAACAGGACTTGCAGTGTCATAGGACGGCTAACAATCACAGCCAAGTGATTAAGGAAGATTATCGTGAGGAATGGCTTTAGAGTAATGGATAATGAAATCGGAGGGGGTGATATTAAAATGATGAAAAGAAACTATTATAAGAAATTATTGTTTAGTCGTTGTGGCGTAGCATTATGCATATTAGTACGTTTATGCAGTTTATTAGCATGTGCAGGATGGATCGTACACATTATGCAGCCAGCACATGCCCCTACTTCTGTCTCTTTGATTTCTTCTACCACTATTTCTCCGCACAAATTCTATGCACTTCCAGACCATGAGCAGATGAGGAGAACGGAATATCTCATTCATCCAATTGTTACATCAGCACCAATTGGTAGTAAATACAACTGACTGTTGGGTCTGTGGGCTCATGCCCCACAATACAGAGAGAGGGATGCCGTATCTAGTTCTCACATTTTCATATGAAGGTTCTGCTTGGGCTTATCTGGCTATGTTTTCTAATGCATTCCAGAATCAACTTCGATATCCTCCTGGTGGGTCCTATGATGGTGGAGTAGATTTTAGCCACAGTCCTTTGATAAAGGGAATAGTAACAATGGCAAAAATAGCTGACATTAGTAAAATTCCCAAGGATGAGAAGCAAGCATACGATGGGTGGAATGTGACGCGCTATATCACTAGCCTTACCGACAAGATTAAACAGAAAAGATCTTCACCGATTTGGACTATACCTCTTAAAGGTAATTTGTGTTTACAAATAAATGGTCAGAATACTAAGAACAGGCAGGAAAATAGTAATTGCTCCCATACATATGTTTACACACCCTCTGTCTCTTCACCATTGGTACCATCTCAAGGTACATATTTTATCTGCCATGACCGAGCCTACACATGTCTTCCCACATATTTCTCGGGAACATGTTATATAGCTTTCCTTCTTCCTCCGACATACACCGCTCCTGCAGATCACCACAGAAAAATATATAGTAGAGGGGTTATCAATACTCAAGACACAGCTGGACAAGAGGGAGGAGACAGATTTTCTGAAAGGGTTCCTTCCCTTTTGGGGTCCAATAGTAAATAGCAGAATTATCAGACGTCTAGTCCGTGTGGTCGATGCTACCATAAACGTAACTTCTGGAGCATTGAATAACCTCAGCGTGGACCTTCAGGCGGATCGTCTTATGACTTTACAAAACAGGATGGTTTTAGATATCGTCCTTGCAGATAGAGGAGGAGTCTGTAAATTAATTGGGTCTAGTTGCTGCGTTTACGTTTCTGATAATGCCCCTACAGTAAACCAAGCCATTTCTAAACTACATGTCATCTCCGAGTCCATTCATCAGGATACTGGAGATTGGTCTGTGATGGGATGGTTTTGGGGACTACTGTCCACATGGGGATGGAAAGTATTAACTTTCCTTGGAGCGATTCTAGCGATCATCTTTTCTTGTTGCCTCTGTTTACAGTGTGGCCCAGCCACTGTATGCATTCCAAAACCAGTGTCACCGAAAACAGAGAATATTAGAATGATGTTACAGCAACAACTTAATGACCTCATGACCATTGACATTGACTCAGACTAGCATGAGTCTTTTTGTGCTTTGCCTGAGTATGGCAAAAGGAGGGTCTGAGGTTACGTAGTTTTCGGCTTCGCTTTGTATCTAGTCGCCATTTTGTGTCTAACCGCCATTTTGTGTTGCCTCACTCAGGCAGCACGGCGGACACAGTGTTTTTGCCTTTTTCAGCTGCTACGTGTCTCGTCTGTTAAAGAGTAAACCCCCCTGCCCTTGTTTACTAAACTGATGTCAGGGTCTGGCCGAGTCCACTAATCCATGTCTAGGCTGATTGATCCCTGTCTCGACTGACTGTTTGGCTCTCACTATTCTTTCTGACTTTATCTTATTTGACTGGCCTTCGCTATTCTCTTCGTGTATTCTCTTGTTACATAAACTATCCTTTGAAGCATTCAAACATGTTCAACCACCTGCAAATTGAATTACGGGCACTAGTGTTGATTAACTGGAGGGGAGGAGAGCACACGGGGTCTGAAAGAAGGGTGTGTTTTTCTTGACATTCGATAACTTGTTTTCGAACTATTCCTATTCGTCAGTTTCGTATATTTGGGAGTGGGCATCGGAAATCTGTACCCTATAATAGATTTTGCGCCACGGAATTAAGTGGCAGTCTCCTGAAAATGTACCACTGGTGTACTTCTAGGACCACTGTGCTTAGCTGCAGTTAATAAACTTGATTTCCTACGCCTAACAGAGTGTTTCGTGTCTCTGTCTGACAAGGCAGGTTAACCCGGAGATATTAGGCGTGCCCTGCGCCGCTGGACCCATAAGGCCCGGTTCTCCACAGGCCTGACTTTGAATGCAGACAATTGTGAGTTCCATAAGACACAGTTAAAGTTCTTTGGCCATATATCATCAAACCTTACTGACTATCATTGTTTAGTCCAAAATGCCAAGATGCCTTGAACAGTGGGGTCTATGATTACAAGAGTACACTTATACCATTTTGCATCATTTAAGGAAGGATCAAAACTCCGCTGACTACTTTTCCACAGTGCCTATACAAGGTCAGGGTACTCCATCCAAGATGGCTGAAGACTACAATAATTTCACTGTAAAATCAAATATGCCAGCTGCCATATTGTTAGCCCAGATCATCAGTGCCATGAGACATGATAGTGACATGCTGAAGTTCTAAAATTTAATCACATATCAGTCATGGAGCTGACACACTCGACCTCTCAGCAGTGATGTTGAATACCAAAAATCCCCAAACTTCAAAGACAAGCTGTTTATAACTATGGAAGGAGTTATACTGCTGAGGTTACGAATCCCGATTCCGGAGAGTTTGAGACAGAACATAATTGGCTCATGAAGGACATTGTGATATTGTTGCCACCAAAACAGCTCTCAGAGACCGAGTTTGGTTTCCATATTTTGGAAGAGAGGATTGAAAAGGAACTCAAGGCCTAAAATCTATGTAAGTGCCTCTCTATAATCATTATTCAAACATTCTATTACTATGTTATGTTATGTTATGTAATGTTATGTTATGTTACGTTATGTTAAAAAAATGTAAAAAACGCATGTGCACCAAACGGTTTGATGGCGCTAATGTCAGATCTCCCTAAGCATGCATGGAAGACAAGAGCCAATGATTTATTTAGTCCACTTGATAATGAACATCAATATCATCTGATGGTAATGGTGCATGAGTACTCATGTTTTCCATTTATAGAGGATCTCCCATCCACAACCCTTACTGTCCCTCCACCCCATTCTCCTACTGGGCTGCCTAAAACGAATGCCTTTCATACCTCTACCTCCTGTATACCCCCTCTCCCCAAAAATGTTCCTCCCCCACTTTATAATTCCCCCTCCCCCCCCCAAGCCCCCCCTTCCTCACCACATTATCCCCCTCCAAGATAACTCTAACTCTACCAACTACCAAAAAACTAACGATCCACTTCACTCCTCACTTCTTACACAATCACTCCTCAATGTTGAACTTCCGTCCCTTGTCTTAGAACTCTCCTCACTCAGAACTGATATCTCACTCCTTGCTAAAGCCCACTTCTCAGATCAGGCACACTCATCGATCCCCTCACAATACACCTTATCGTCGCACATCAACACTCCTCTCAATTCTCCCACAAACAGCCTGCCGAGCGTTATTACCAACACCAACACTCCACCCCTCCCCTGTAACTACACAACCCCATCAATACCCGCTGATCTTACCTTAATCGTCCCTCCTTGTAATGCCAACATGACCACCCCACCACAGCTCGATACTTGCTCATTGACCTTGGGAGCTAACTTTTCTACGAACTCCACTGTCTCTCCCTCACCATCCTCGTCCACTATCCCCCTTATCCGTCAATCTACAATCCCAGTTGTCTTAGGAACGAGCAGACTCTCCCTTCATCCGACATCACCTAGACCCCCCCAACTACTTAGAGCTATCCTCTCCTGTCCCCCCACCGAATTGCCTGACCCCACTCCCCTCTGTTGCATGTTGATTAACTGCCGATCCGCCTCTTGCCACGCAACTGAGATTGCGGAAACCATTCTCAGTGAAAACATAGACATCGCTTTCCTAACTGAAACTTGGCTCAACGCCCACTCCACTCCTATCCTCGACTTGCTCATTCCCCCAGGTTATTCCATCATTAAGAAAGACAGAATCGATCAAATAGGAGGAGGCCTTGCCCTAATCTTTAAAGATGAACTTAACCTCTCGCTAGTCCATCTACAAGACCCTTCCACCTTCGAATACCTTTGCGCCGATCTCACTATTCCTGGCTCCCCCACCATTCGGTTGCACACTATTTACCACCCCCCTGGAAACTGTATCTCCTTTACTGAAGAGATGTCTGATCTTATTATTCAAGCTTTGCTCCCCCACTCCAAGAATCTCTTCCTTGGCGATTACAACATCCACTGGAACAAAAAAGAAGACCCTGCTGTCATCCTATTTAAAGACGCCATGGACATCACTGACCTTACCCAACTCTGCCATTCCCCTACTCATATTAAAGGTGCCACCCTCGATGCTATTTTGTCTAGCAAAGATCTGGCCTCTCTCTCTAATATCCTTCCCATTGACTGGTCTGATCATCACCTTATCCTCTTCACCTTGAATACCTCCAGTACTCGCCACACCCCAACCAGCAGTCTACCCATAAAAACCCACTCGCAACCTTCACCTTATTCCACGTGGCGAATTGGAATCCACAATTAAAACTCGCTTACTTCTCCCCCTTCTCTCTCACTGCACCAACTACCTAACCGAACATTACAACAATTCTATTCTTGAAGCCCTCGACCAAATTGCCCCAATCAAACTCAAACAACAAAAAAACATCACTCCCAAATTCTGGTTCAATGCCGAACTCAATAATGAAAGACGGGCCCTCAGACAATCAGAATGTGCCTGGAGGAATCATCCCACCCCTAATAATCTGGTTCTCCTTAGAAATGCTAGAGCCCAATACAAAAAACACATCTTCAATGAGAAAGCCTCCTTTCTCCGGTCACAACTTGACCAGGCTAGAAACCGTCCAGAGAACTCTTTAACATCTTTAAAAAACAAACTTCCTCTGGCCCTCCTAAAATATTGGCCTCTGTTGAAAGATGCGAAGAAATTGCCAGCTTCTCTACGAATAAAGTTAACAAGATCGAACAATCCTTCTCTTCACCCCCTCTCTCACTCCAACCTCTCCTCAATCAACACACCCTCCTTAACATTCCTAATACACCTCCTTCCTCTTTTCCCCCTCATCACAATCCCTCTCAACCCCTCCCTGCTCTCCCCCAACCTGACTCCACTTCTATGGACCACCTTGCTAAAAAGAATGCTTCATGGAGTGAATTTAGTCTAGTATCAGAAATCACTATCATCAACATCATTTCTAAACTCAAACCATCCTCTCATTCCAAAGATCCTCTTCCCGCCCATTTGGTTCAAGAACTCAAATACATCATTGCCCCAATATGGACCAATATCATCAACTCCTCTCTTTCCACTGGTTGTGGTCCCGCCTCCCTTCAGCTAGGTCAAACCTCCCTCATTCTTAAAAATACCTCTGCTGACCATAATGACCTTAACAATCTACGCCACATCTCTAACCTTCCCTTCCTCTCTAAAGCCCTTGAAAAATGTGTCCTGTCCCAATTAGATAACCATATCGTCTCTTTCAATCTCCTTGGCGCTTTCCAATCAGGTTTTAGAAAGGGATGCAGTACCGAAACTGCTATGCTCAATATTACAGATAACATTCATTGCACTCTAGACAAAGGTGAATCCTCAATACTAATCCTCCTTGACCTCTCGGCTGCATTTGATACTGTCCACCATCCCACCCTTCTTAACACTCTCAAAGATCCCTTTGGTTTTGAAGGCACTGTACTCAAATGGTTCTCCTCGTTCCTTCAAAATAGATCACAATAAATTAAGCTCAGTCACTGCCTCTCTAAACCCCAACCTGTCTCACTTGGTGTCCCACAAGGTTCTATCCTCTCCCCAACCCTATTCAATCTTTTCATGGAACCACTCACCCTCATTCTCAAACAAGCTAAAAGAGAAGGGAATGAGAGTACAACTTGAACAAAGGACTTAGTTTACAAGAAAAAAATGAAAATGAAAGCCTATACAGACAAGAGGCTACATACAAAGTCATTGAGTTTAAGACAGGAGATCTAGTGATTGCCCAACAAATGAGAAGGAGGAAATCTGATGCTCCATATGATGCTGGACCTTTCCACGTAGTGTCCACCAAGGCAAATATGGTAACTGCCCAGCATTTTGGAAAGTCGGTTAGAAGGGACTCTTCTCACTTTTAGCATTTGAGTCATCAGTCTTCTGATCAAGATGGTAAAGGAAAGACTAAACCTGAAATCTCAGTGACTGCTGTTACTTCTTCACCATCTTTGAAAATCTCTCACAATGACAATGACAGTTCCCATCTTCCTGTAACTAGATCAGGTTGAATGATTAAAGCGCTGATTGAAAAGATGTAATTGTATGTGATCAAGGCTGCCTAGGCGGCCAAAACGCGTTATGGCGGAAGGCAAATAAACTGAATTGAAGTGACCTGCATTTGTGGCTGCCCTTCTTCTGCTCAAAGGAAGCGAACGCAGGATAAAATATATATATATATATATATATATATATATATATATATATATATATATATATATATATATATATATATATATATATATATATATATATATTACCTACTGGCGGTCGCCAGTAGGTATATATAGTTAGGATTTTTTCTCTATGGGATTTTTGAAAATTCTATGTCTAATAACTTTGGCGTTTGTGGACGGAATTGGCTGAAATTTTCAGGAAAATGGCACATTTTGTTTCTGAGCAGCCCTTGAAAATTTGGGGGGGGTTCGTCAAGGGGGGGCCGAGAAAAAAGGGGGGTCCCAAAACGTGTTTTTAACATTGAGTTTTCCATAGGGCGGTTGGCCTCACTTTTAGCCCGAACGGCTGAATGGATTTGCACGAAACTTGGCAAAATTGTAGGGACTGGTAGCCCGATGTGCTTTTTGTAGGTCTCAATATATGTGCTACAGTGGATTTTGAGAAATTAACGTTTAAAAAAAGATATATATCTGTAACAGCGGACCGGGCAGCGCTCCAGGACGCGTACTTTTCGCGCAACGGAGCTTTGTGAAGCGAAGTTGATTGGTTCTCCGGCGTCTGTCAACATTCCAAACAGTCCGTAGCGGCCGCCATCTTGTCTCTCGGTAGGATCGAGAGACAAGAGGAGGCGAAAGCGAAGCGGCAAATGACCATAAGGGGGAATAGTAGATCCTCGCTGACCCCCTAGGTTTGATGTGGAGGTTTTAAAAGGGCCCCGCGGGGCAAAAAAAAAAAATAATAATAATAATCGAACGGCTGAATGGATTTGCACGAAACTTGGTAAAATATTAGGGACTGGTAGCCCGATGGGCCTTTGCTAGGTCTCAATATATGTGCTCCAGTGGATTTTGAGAAATTAACGTTCAAAAAAAGATATATATCTGTAACAGCGCTCCGCTTCGCGTAACGGAGGTTTGCGAAGCTGATTGGTCATTCTGTCACTGGGCTATAGTTGGGCTACATCTGGCTGATATTTGGGCTACATTTGTTTTTTTCCGTCTCTGGCAGCCATCTTTGGGCTACATTGGGCTACATTGGGCTTCATTGGGCTTCATTGGGCTACATTGGGCTACATTTGGGCTCCAACATATATATAGGCCAATGTAGCCCAATATATATTTTTCAAAGTTAATTTTCGTAAAAACCACTGGAGCATATATCTTGAGACATAGCAAAGGCACATCGGGCTACCAGTCCCTACAATTTTGCCAAGTTTCGTGGAAATCCATTCAGCCGTTCGAGCTAAAAGTGAGTCCAACCGCCCTATGGAAATGAAGGAAATGAATGGGTAATTTGTAATTAGCAAATAGCTCATCGCAAACTAGGAATGGTAAAGAATCGCAATTTATTCCTCAAAGTTCGCTATTTAGGAAATGCAAAAAACTTTGATGATACATATGGCGGTTCATCTCTAACAAGATAAGAAGCATAGGGATAGATTTATGATGACTGGCGCATCACCAGGGATGTGTTAGTCATTCTGTGCCGCTGTTCCGTCACCTATGGTGTGCTGCATTTACAATGCGGCGCATCATGGGGCAAAAACAGCACAGATGCGTGATGTATCTGTGCCGTAAAGGTGGCGCATTGCTGGAGTTGTATCGCAAGTGTGATGAAGCTCCAGCAAGGGTCGGGGGTGCCCCTGTCGCAGGGTTTCTGTTCTCACACAGAACTGTGGACAGAGGATTGGAACCTCGGCGAATTAGGGTGTCCCAAAACTCACCTTAGTAATCAAAAACCCCTTAGCAAGCTAGGTACAGTGTCACATTGGATATAACAAACTCTCAATGTTTAGACAATCCAGAATATGAACTTATAGTACCTCAGGATACGTGGAACTCATGAACAGTCGGTCGTTATATATTTCTTAGAAACCAGAACATGGAGTTAAGAAGAACACATGTGTATTTGAAATGTTTATTTACTAATGCCGTCTTCTCAGGCGTAGTATCTTAGATAATACAAGTACACATATTATCAGTAGCAAAATTACCAGCATAGTTACTAGTACATAAAAAGCGAATGGTGACAGTATGTTAACATGCTGTAAATGAATAAGAGTTAGCAACACTTATAAGCAGCCGCGGGCCGTGGAGGGAGTTACGGTGGGGCAGGGAGGCGGGGAGGGGGAGGGGCAGGGTGGAGAGGGCTCCATCCTGCTTCTCCCCCTCCCCGCCTCCCTGCCTCACCGTAACTCCCTCCACGGCCCGCGGCTGCTTATATCTCACCCTCCCTAATACACATATTATATTATTTGCTAAGAAGGTCTCTTTGTGTTGGTTTAGGGCGTGCCCATACTTTAGTGTCTTAGATTTGAAGGAATCACATCAGCATACACCAGCTCTCTCTTCATGTGAACCGCATCAAGTGTTGTGTATGTGTGTTCGGCAAAGCAATATAAAACCCGCCTCATGCCCAGAATTGGCAGAAGTTGCACTTATGTTATGAGTATGAAGTCGTGGAGATCAGACCTCATAACAATTCTGTATCGTGTTGTTCTTGAAACTTTAGCACTCGCTGTACAGATATAGTTTAACAAGCAAAGCAGATAGTAGAGCAATAACATATTATTCTCATGTAAACCACGATGAACTACTAGGTTGAAAGCTAAAGCAACAACTAAGTGTCGTGTGCAGAAGTTGCAAAAAAGGAAAAATGGCGTTTAAACCGGTAATGAGCCCATGCTAACTTAACACGGTGTAAAGATATCCAGGACCTAGATGACACCTCCCCATGATCCGGAAACGAACTGAATAAGATAATAGAAGTGCCATCTCATGAGAGCAGATTGCAAGTTTATATGTGGACGGTCCGCAAGGTAAAGCATTAAAAACTAGGAAAATTTAATGCTAAAGAAAAATAAAACAGCCAAGTACTTTATCGAGTCTTAAGCCAATAGGCAAGGTAAATAATAAAAACTTGACAAATAAGTCAATGAATTGTCAATGAAATGCTAGTACTCAGCATATCAAACATGAAAAAGGTCTATGACATAACTGTGTATGCAAAATAAGCTGCAACAGCCTCCAATAGGAAGTCACCGTCTTCATCCGAAAACAGTTCAGCCATCCAATTTAAAAGCGGAAAAGAACATACGTGCTCTCCCAGCACCGGATCCTCTATCACCATCAGAGGACAGCTCGGTGGGTTTTCAAGAAAGCTCTGTTCCAAGAAAGACTGTGTTGCCGCCAGTAAATTCCAGGGACCAATTAGTCCATGCATCAATGCCACAGCCATAATCCTTTCGCCAGGACAAACCAACTCGTGAGTAATGATAGGAGTCATCAGCTGATTAAAGTCGACGTCAGGAGAAACCGGTCCGCAGAGACACAAATCAATGGCCCAATCGAAATCACAGGTCAGGCAGTGAAATACAGGCTGGACACAGGTGAAGTAGGAGAATCGAAAAGATAATCCATATGCCGTGCTTAATATCGCCAACGGCATTGTGCCATAATATTCTAGCATGCGATTGCGGAACAGTGTCAGCAGCTGCAGGGCGGGAGGTTGCATAGGAGGGACATCCATATTTAAAAATGTAAAAAAGCACAAGAGCGTCCGCTGGTAATGCAAGTAAAAATGGCAATCCACGAAGCAGAGTGGAAAAAATAGAATGAAAGAAAGCAGGGATGACTCCAAAGATTTTCTCAAATGAAGTCACGAGACCACTGGTAACAACTTTAAAAAAGTGCGCCAGGGCCTTTGTGGAGGATGCGTTAAAGATAGTCCGAACCATTTTGCTGAAATGGAAAGGCAAATCTGAATTGAAAAGGGTCTGCACCTCTGTACGGGTGTTCGCTATGTGAAGCACGAAAGTTTCACGGGCCGAACTCAAGGCCACCTCTCTCTGAGACAAAAGAGCTCTTATTCTTGCCATGCCGTTGAAATCTGCTCCCAAGGTTGGTATTTGTGGCGAGATTGAAAACTCCCTATGTTCATGTGTGGGAGGAAATAGAACATTTCTGCAGCAAATAACCCGTTCACTTACTGTTACGATAAAAGGAATACTTTTAATTAACCCAGAACAATCTTCATTATTGAGCATCAAATAACTACCATTTTCCAACAACTTGAACGTGGGGATGATAGCAGGAACTGGCGTGCCTTGCAACACGCAAGCCATATTTGGTCGGTGTTTGTTGCATGAACCGTGTAACTGTATGTGCCTACACATTAGTGAATGATCTGGCGTCTCAGTGCATTCCTCTCCATTCAGATAAACTTCTTGATCATCTTTGAAACATCTGTATGTGTATGGAAGCGACCAGACCTCATGAAGAAAAGCACTACTTAAAGGTTCATAACGACCTATTGGTATATATTTCATACAATTTGAAAACTTATATAAAGCAAAAGGCAGCGTTATTAAACCGTGGATAAGGCACGTTGCCAAAAAACCCGCAATCCTCTGCTGATGATGTCACTGAGCATGTCATGAATGATGTAATATGTGACATCATCAGCAGTGGATTACGGGTAATAGTATCTCTAGTTTACTCCCCTATAGCTGTCTTTCTTTTAACATAAGTGTCTGTTTCCTTCCCTTATACTTACTGTTTTTGGTTCGCTTCCGGTTCGCGTACCGGCGAGCGAACTGGGAAGCGAACTAAGAGAAATAGAGGTTGGCACAGTTCCAAATATTGTACCAATTTTTTAATAACGGGGAGGTAGTTCTGAGAAGAACTTTTTTTTATTGTTTTTGTTGTTTTATATTTTTTTTATTATTTTTCGGAACATTTTTTTACTTTTTTTGAATTTTTCTGAACAGTTTTATATTTTTTTGGGTTTTTCTTGGAGGGGGCAATGAAAACGATTCATTGTAAAGGGCTCAACAGGAGCAACAAAACAAAAAAAAAGTATTTATTATTTTGGGCGTTTCGTACAAACTTGCATATGATAGTCAATAGCTCTGGTGATCAGAGTGATGCTTCTTTCTCCGTAGCAAATGAATCCATCGCAAAATACGCAGATGTGTTTTACTTCACCAAATCTCATTTGTATATTTGGCACCATCTCCCTGCCCTCTGGTCCCGTTACTTCCGGTACAACAGATCTTCTGGCCATAATAGGGAGATTATCTAGGTCGTTCCGAAACTGTGCAGCACTGTAGTTGTTAGGATGCCACCTAGTCATATGGCGATGCATTGTGTAGTTTCCGAAACTGTATTTTTTCTCGGTTCCTCTGGACAGTCTATCTTGACATATAAGGCAAGTTACGTATCTTGCATTTACTTTTTTCTGACCTTTGGGAATTTTAAAAAATTGCCAAATGAAGTTTTCTTTCCGGTGAGACGTCCTGGGCTCCTCAGGCAAAAACTGCCTCTCTTCGTGCTCGTCGTCCTGTTCCTCTTCTTCCTCTTCTTGTTGAATTATAACTTGAGCAGGTGGTCCACTCTTCCTTGGATGTGGTGGAGGTGGTGGGGAAGCACCAGCTGAAGCTACTAAAGAAGCCATTGCTCAGTGATCACAAAGGGTCTTTCTCTCACAATGATGAAAGTCAGATTGAGGAAAGAAGGAGGGATTTTCATCATTTGGGAAAAACAAGAGTTCTCAACCAATGAAAAGTGTTCATTTTAGATTATATGACCTAGTCTTACATCATTAGGAAACCAAAAGTGAAATGAACCAATGAAAAGTGTTATTACCAAGTCACATGACCTGCTGTGTTTACGTTAAGCGCTTTGCAGGGCCTCCCGGTTTGCTTCCAGAAACCTGCGCTTTGCGACTCGCTTCGCGTACCAGTTCGCTAACGTAGCACGTCATATGACGTATCACGCGACAACGCGAAACGTCATGCGGACGGGAGGCGTCACGATGTTGTTTTCTAACGCGGCAGTTGCGGTAAAGAAACGTTTACCGGCTCGCGGTCTATTTCGCGGCATCAAGGTCAGCTAACGGGAAGCTTCCCGATTCGCGAAGCGGGAACGAAGAAAAAAAAATATTTAAAAAAAAAATTATTCATAAACATATAAAATATATTTTGGGATTTAAAGAAGAATACATTTTACAGCTACAGATATTAGCTGTTAAAAAACCAATGAAATTCACTGAAAAAACCATAGGTTATAGACCATATATAGTTAGGAATTAGCATTTACAAAACCTTGAAAATTCACTGAAAAAACCATAGGTTATAGACCATATATAGTTAGGAATTTTCATTTACAAAACCTTATTTTACTCACACAAAACCATTGAAATTCCATATATAGTTAGTTGCACTAACTATATATCGCGCACCCGCAATCCACTGCTGATGATGTCACATATTACATCATTCATGACATGGTCAGTGACATCACTGATGACATCACTGATGACATCTCAAATGACATCACTGATGACATCACTGATGACATCTCAAATGACATCACTGATGACATCATGACACACCAATACCAGTTACTACATACGCACTCACTGATTCCTACGTCTACACACACATTCACTCATTCACCCATACAATCACTCATACATACAGTCACTCATTATTACAACACTATCATATGCACTCATACACCTATGCAGACACTCACACACTGCCACTCATCCATGGAGTTACTCACACACCTAGTCAGTCCTGTAAAGAATCAATCACACTTCCATTTCCTCATCTATACAGTTAAACACAGAACACCATACTTCAGTGACATCACTGATGACATCACTGATGACACCTCAAATGACATCACTGATGACATCTCAAATGACATCACTGATGACATCATGACACACCAATACCAGTTACTACATACGCACTCACTGATTCCTACGTCTACACACACATTCACTCATTCACCCATACAATCACTCATACATACAGTCACTCATTATTACAACACTATCATATGCACTCATACACCTAGTCAGTCCTGTGAAGAATCAATCACACTTCGATTTCCTCATCTATACAGTTAAACACAGAACACCATACTTTTTCACACATATACTAACACATACTTACTCTCTTATACAATCACTGATACAAGTACACATTGATATGCACAGAGTCACACACCTCCCAGCCAGCCACACACACACTCAGTCTTCCATACATCCACTCATTCTTCAATATGTAAAACATATTTAAACTTTACAAAAACACACAGACACTAGATGATGTCATTTGAGATGTCATCAGTGATGTCATTTGAGATGTCATCAGTGATGTCATCAGTGATGTCACTGACCATGTCATGAATGATGTAATATGTGACATCATCAGCAGTGGATTGCGGGTGCGCGATATATAGTTAGTGCAACTAACTATATATGGAATTTCAATGGTTTTGTGTGAGTAAAATAAGGTTTTGTAAATGCTAATTCCTAACTATATATGGTCTATAACCTATGGTTTTTTCAGTGAATATATATATATATATATATATTATCTACTGGCGTCGCCAGTAGGGAGTTATAGTTAGGACCTAGTTTCCATAGGAAATCCACAACATTCTATTTGGAATAACTTTGGCACCGGTGGACGAATATTCGCGAATTTCTCAAAGAGGATGGCCCGATCTGCTCTGCTCCTTCCCTGAACGTTTTGGGGGATTTGTCAAGTGGGGGCTGAGAAAAAAGGGGGGTCTAAAAACGTGATGTCATCAGTGATGTCCTTTGAGATGTCATCAGTGATGTCATGAGTGATGTAATATGTGACGTCATCAGCAGTGCATTGCGGGCGCGTGAGTTATAGTTAGCTGAACTAACTATAACGGGGGAATTTCAATGGTTTTGTATGAGTGAAATGTCCAGCTAACTTTAACATGTGTGAAACCTATGTTGCAAGGTTTTTTAAATGCTAATTCCTAACTAAAACGTGTGTGAAACCTATGTTTTTTTCAGTGAATATATATATGTATATATATATAGGTATTTTATTTAACAGAGGGGTAGATGTAGCGCCAGATTCACTAAGGTAAACTGAGACGAAAGTCTAACTTTATGACTTTCAATAATCACAAAGGGCATTTACGAGTAGTATTCTCACATCTCGAGGTGGAATCCATGCAGTCGGGCTTGGTGCCCGTATTCTGGGCAAATGAAGTGCAATCACATACATCTGCTGTCAATTGTCAGCACCTGCAAGACCTGCACTACAAACTGAATAAAAACTGCACACAATCAAGGCCCAGGTTGGCCACACAGAGTTCCCGCATGCCTGCTCTGCATCTTGTCTCAATAATGCTACCCCAGACAAGGAAGAAAAACTATCCAGAGGAGGAGACCACCATGGGCCTGGAGCTCCATGTTTTCTCCCCTACAGCACCAGTGCCACACAAAAGGGAGCCCTAGAGCAGTATTCGGCCACTACAGTCACAGAGTTGAAGGAGGATGTCCGTACCGTAATTGACATTATGAAAAAGTAGCAGGATGAGAAGAGGCGGGTGAAGGAGCAGCATGCCAGGATAGAGGTGACCAGAATTCTCCCTTGTGTACAATCTGCATCCTGCCTCTGTCTCACCCCACTATAGGAGCATGTACTCAACACAATGCACTGCCACATACTTCTTGGGCTGCCTCTGAGTGATGTCCTAAATGTGGTGCCAGGTAAATGTGATGAGACTAATAACGATACAAAATGACTAATGTCTGCGATGCACTACAATTCTGCCTATGGATGTTGACCCAAATATGTGCAAAAAGCATGAGTCAGTCCCTCATTTGTCTCCTTTTGTACATTGCACTTCAAGTCCCAGAATTATTTGTGATGGAAATGGCAAATTTCATTTACTCCGTCCCAAACAGGTGCCCAGCACTGCTGGTTTATTCACCTAACAAGGATAAATGGCAATAGAAAATGTGCCCCTTTGACTTAGCGAAAACCCATGGACATATTACATATATTTCATCAACAGTGGCAGACCTGTGAACTGAACTCGGAAATCTTGTGAATCTGTGGCAAGTAGAATGTTAATTGAAAACAAACATATCACTGTAGGCCCAGTGACATTGTCCAGGAATCCTGCTACAAGGTTGGGTGTGACATCTGGTCAGGAACCACATACTCCGCAGATGCAGGACCCTAGCAAGTTGCCCAAGAAAGTGTACCTGGATGCTCGTGCTCCAAAAAATTGGTTTAATGTCTGCAGTATTTTGTGTACATCGAACATCATGTTGTCACCAGTGCTTAATTTGTGCCGGTGGTTTCCGTTGCTTAGCACCGGCTCTTATTTATCAGGCTTGGTCTACACCACTCGTCTGCACATCTGTGGCAAAGTAAATATAATTACCTCATTCACTGCAGACAGTGTTGTTCGTCTTCGAGTCCCCACTGAAGAGTGTTGCTGTGCTGTGAAAGCCAATCAAAACCCATCCATATCCATGAAGATTTGCCTTAGGTCCTTGGTTCAGTGTTGCCGGTGAGCGGGACACTGATTGGGCTGGATTTGGTTCTGCGGGGTTAGGGGCTGAGGCAGCGTGCATAGAATTGTTTCAAAATGCCACACCCCGACACACACGCACAACAAACCGCATGAGTCACCAGCAGTTCAGCACGATGTAGAGGGCAGCAGCAGCAGGCCTATTAGTAAAAGCGGTGCTCCTCACCAGTAACCGAGTAAGTAGCCAAAACAAATGCTACTCTTTCCTTGAGCGTGGTGACGGTCACTGTAGTGGTTCTAACTTGCTAATGAACAGACATGGTATGACGTGAACTGAGGCCCAAGCAATCATGCCTCCGGTTAAGGGCACCATGTGCAAGTGCAATGCCCCGGCCAGGAGCAGGCTGGAATGCCAGGGCCCTGTTCTTAACTTAACCCCTATCTGTCTGAAAATGTTGTAATCATATGACATACAAATATGCTGTTTTCCGTGCATTTCATCATCTCTTTTTGAATCCAGTTATACTTAGGTATTTTAATAATACTTGTTCAACTTCTTCCTGGTGTCTGTGCAATATGGCGGTGTGCACCAGTTGAAAGTTTATCTCTATCTTACGTCATCAAGCTTTGTGGTTGTGCATGCAGTGGTGGTTCCTGATGTGGGGTACGGACTAGTTGGGGAACGGGCTATTCCATATGTTTGTGCATGCCATGGCCTCTCTCACTTAGTTTTCATGTGATGTGTTGCTGCATCCTGAGATAGTTTAACTTGAGTTCATTCATTGTGCACGTTCAGCGTCAGTGATGTTTCCCCACTGCAGGCCACGTTTGTCTGTGTTTGTTTACTGGATGTCCCAAGGTCCCAGAGGGCCTGATCTGTGCAGAGTTAGCAGAGTTTGGTGGCAGAACTGTAGTGACCTATCAGATCATTTATGTCTGCAGTGCTGTGGGACCTGAGGGCGCTCAATAGTGGTTGATGTGCAGCAAGGGATGAATGCATGCCCCCAACCATGAGTCAGTAACAGACTTCCAAGTTCTAACTTCACTACCACAGTGGGTTAATGCTACATAACAAGTGACTTGAGAGAAAAACACCTCTCATATTCCACATATTGTTCGCATACAATGCTGTTCCCCTCAGCCAATCAATACCTAATTTATAAAGGCATATTATACAGTATGGATTTCATTTTTCTTTCTGTATTCCTCACGTTTGCAAATGCCTCTGGCCCGAATGGGACCAAATGAAAGGGGCAGGGAGCAGAATGTTTATTACCTCTCAGCTGAGGCTGAGGTTGAAAAAATAGGGAACAGCCAGGTCAAGAAGGAAGTGCTGTTCTCTTGGCAGCAGGGCTCACCGTGGAGAGTTTCATTTGCCAGGTTGTGAAGTCCTTCTGCTCTCGTTGCATTGCACCCTTCGCCACGTGACACTGCCACCTGCCACACAGCTGGCAAGGTTTCAGATTCCTATGAGTGTCAATTTCATAATTTCAGTGTAATTATGAGTGACATTTTAACGACTATGAATGACACTTTCTGGCAGCAAAATCAAGCAATAAAGACGAGGGACAAATCTAATTATCAGACATTGCACCCATTTGCACATTGTGATTGTCTTAATCATACGGTTTGATCTGAATCATCACCCTTTATTAAAGCATCTGCTACATTATGCTCCTAAACAGGGAGTTACAAGTCTGTGATTGTTCAACACTTTAGAACGATGTTTGTAATTTGTTGAAAATGTCAGGCCAGCTTTTAGTTTCCCTCTTACCATTAAACACAGGCCTACATGCTGCCTGCAAAGTGCTCTTGACCCAATCACCGATCTGCTTTTCAGATTTTGGTAAGTCAGAGTTTTTCCCATTTAGAGAGAGGCCTGCTGACCTCACAAGCCCCTTCCTGAGATTGCCTTAAGTTAAAGTACCAAGTCCCAGAGGTATCGAACATACCGGATGCAACAACAGGTGTTGGGTCCCCTCCATACAACCTGTCTTCCTCACATTGTTCCCTTTGAAGTAGCAATAACAGTGAAAGGTGATTCTGTTGGTGCACTTACTCTGTCCACCTACCTACTTTTTGCTTTACTGCTTGGCTTCCTTTAATGGTGAGAGTAACCAACTAATAGAGGTTCGAGTCCCACGTGTCCGAGTAAAGCCTGAAGGAAATTAATTATTTAAGCTGCACTTTACTATCTCACCAACTTCACTTGCAGCGCGACTTTGGCTGCACTGCAATACGGGTCATTTCAGACAGACTTACCAGTCCCTCTCTTAGCGACAGAGGCCTCGCCTGCCAGCCTCCCATAAGTTAAATAAACTCTGGCAGCTGGATGTGACATCCTGTCCCTTCGGCACATCATGGTACAACATTATAGCATTAAGTATTGCAGCATAGACAAAATACCTTACTCACTGGGGTTCTCCATTCAGAATGTAAGTCTAAGTATCCAATTATTAGTTTCTGGATTGTAATTTTTTTTCAACAAACTGTAAAGAAACTTTGTTGAAACATTCATAATGAGCAACAACAGTGATCATGAAAATTTCTGTAGCTTGGTGAAGCACATTTTTAGAAAGTGCCCCTAAAACATAACACCTGGTATTATGAGTTGAACACCTTGTTCCTCATTCAAGCTTCACAACTTGCTCACTGTGACTAAGGCCAAAATGAATATTTAGAAACAAGAAGCACCACCCCTTTTGTTAATAAGTCAACATAACTCTCATGATTAAACAAAACCTCCCCATCACCATGGAATCTTTGTGTGTGTGTGTGTGTTAATCTGCACACTTCACTCTTAGTAATTCATCCTTCTGAAGTAGATCCATATAATAGCGACACCTGATATTTACAGGGCTTTAAAGTGAATAAGCCCACATTTACCAAGTGCTATAAAAACAAGTTATCATGTTTTATGGTTTTAATATTTGGACCAGCCATATAACACTATATGAAGTGAATTGTCTAGGTGCAGATGTTATTCACTTATTTGCTTCAGAGTCTTACATCGAGCCATCTTGAATCGTTACTCCTCTTCGTAGAGCTATGCCTACATATCATTAACAACTAGCAGTATCTGGTAGTTACTCAACTGTCCAAAGCATCAGCTGATATGCAGGAATTCTACCAATTCACTGGATAGAGCAGGACGTTAAGGCACTTGGAGTTGGTGAGTTTAGGATTGTGGAATGATTTGTTTCATACAGTTCACCAACACCACTCAGCAGTGGTCGTCAAAATGCTCCACTGCAACATACCACACCTTCGCCACCTCCGCAGGAATGGGCAAGGCTCATTTGCTATGTTTGTCCTTAGTGTGATGTTTGGATTTTTCACAATCCTATGACTTTGGTGATGTAACATTGAGGGCAGCACCAACACTCTGAAATGTGTACCAGTGCCACTGGCCTTAGGCACTTTGTTTGACATGTTCATGCTTTCCGGCCTAGGTGCCTTTGTGTGACATTTCCATGCTTCCTGTTCTGGGTACTTACGTGTGACATTTCAAAGCGTTCTGGCCAGGGTGCTTATGTGTGACATTCCCATGCTCTCAGGCCTGAGGGCCTATGTGCGACATTTCCACGTTTATGGCCTGGATGCTTATGTGTGAAGTTTCCACTGTTTATGACATGGGTACTTATGTGTAACATTTCCATGCTTTCTGGCATTGGCGCTTATGTCAGGTCATAATTTACGATTTACTATGCTTGAAAGTTAATATAGCTAAATATGTAATGAAAAATGTGTTGTGCACCATTTTGGTCTTTCTTTTTACAAATGTTCTTGAGGGGAGAATTCCCCCCAAACACCTCTAGCAGTCTTTAAGCTCGTTGTGCTCACTTGGTACGCACTGTATGGAGGCTGGTCTAACACAACTTACCAGAGCTGCTTTGGGTTCCTAGTCCAGCCCCTAGTGTTGAATTCATTATTAATTTTTGTGAATCGCAGTGTGTAACTAACTCTTCACACTGCGACCTCACCCTGCTTTTGGAGTACTACCGAAAGCCAAAGCTTAAAAGTGAGCCAGACGTTAGCGACTTTGTGTATCTTTCGAGTTACTGCTACACGTTAGGGGTATGATTTGGAAAAGGCCTGAATTTGGGTAGGCAAAGTAGGATCCATTTAGGTTGTACTTGTAATCAAAGAAATGGTTTATAGTGTGTATACAGTTCAAAGCACAACTTGAAGTGACTATAGTGATAAAATTAAGGGTGTAATAATGTGTCAAAAAGTACTACATCCCCTGGGTTGGGAAAAAATTACCCATCAGTTCCCGCTCGGTACTGCCCTTTGTCATCACGTGGGTTCTCCGTAACCCAGGAGAAGAAGTGCTGCCCGTCACTAGATGTTAAAGTGACAGGCAATCAACCATCAGTAGGTATAAGTTTAAATGGGTGATACCAGGAGTGTCAAATATCAGAAGGGTAACTGATTTGCAGTGCAAAAAGTGTAAAGTGAAGTGTGAGATATATATAAAATTGGATAGAAGTGAGTAGAAATTGAAAATGTAATGATGTCTCTCAGTTCTTCCAAGGTTAAAAACAATATGACATATCTACAGATTTAACAAAATATCTGTATGCAGAAGGGGTCAACATGTTTCAGCATCTGTGGCAAATGATATGCCACTGCTTTCTTCAGGACCAAAAGATATTTGCTACTGCACTGATTAATAATAAAAAGATATCACCTGTGACTTTCAGGTCTTACTCAATATCCTCCAGAACACTAATAGGTAGGAGAATAATACATCACCCCACCTGGCTGCTGCTCAGGCGAGTGGTACACCGCTCTGTCCGTCAATGCACCGTTGCGTCCCTCAGAGCAATCTGGGGGTGATATCTTTTTATTATTAATCAGTGCAGTAGCAAATATCTTTTGGTCCTGAAGAAAGCAGTGCTGTCAAGTGTAGGTGTACACAAACCAGGTCACATGTGCATCAACTGTTGAGGCAAAGTTCATTTGAATCAACCCTTGTGTTGCACTACATAATATACTAGAGCAATAACTTATTCTATTGTAACCGCTGGCTTTCAGGTGCTGAGGATTATGATGCATCTCCTTGTGTTTGCTTTGTTCACCCTAAGTTGGCAGGGTATGCCCACACGTGGGTCCTTTGCTCACTGTGCCACTGGATTCAAGCTATCCTGGCTGATGAGGGGTGTTACCCTGAGGACCTCTCCTGGCAGTTCGGGCTGGACTGTTCCCATGAGGCACAGGGTCAAGACTGATTTGCATATGGCTGGATCCTAACTGGGGTGATGAAGTGAGCCAAAGAATGATGATGGACTCAACCCAGATCTGTGACTGAAAAGTTTCAGCACTCTGTCCATCATCTCCTTGTGTTTGCTTTGACATTGGACCTTTTCGCCAGTGGCGGCTGATTGGCAATTGAAGAGGATAACCCACTTTTCTTACAAGCAGCCATTTCAGCTGCCAGTAATGTGTAAGAGGAGGAGGAGGAGGAAGTACAGGAGGAGGCGGAGGATTTGGAGGCAGATGAAGACTATCAGGCCCATCATACAGAGGATGAGGAGTCAGATTCCCTCCCCATTAAAGTAGGCTTACTGGGCAAAACATCAAAGGCCACTCCAGCTCCGCAAAGCAGAGTGCCTCAGACTGCAGCTCCCAGTATTGGCCGTTCCTAGGACCCAGCTAACCAGCCACAGCTTTCACTTGCCCCAACACAGCCATCACACCCTCACAGCCCTGACATCCAAGTCAGATGTGTTGGTTCCTCTACATACTATTCCCAAGACAGTGCATCCCAGGCATTCTCTCCACCATCTGAGGGACCTACTACCCCTGGTGAGGTGCAGGTATCCCCTGGTCACAATTTCCTGCCCACAGCCTACCAACTGCCATCCCCTAACTGGTTGACCTGAAGGCTGTATCTACGGCTGTTTCATGCGAAGGGGGCTAGCAAATGGCCATGGTGGTCAATGGGAGGAGGCGTTTCAACAGCAGGCTGAGGTGAGGCCATAAGGGCAACTCTGTCACACATGTCAGAGGCATTGCAGGACATGCACCACATCCCTCAGGTGTTGGACAGACTGACCCAGGTGTTGGACAGGATGGATAAGTCTTGGCAAGACTTTTCTAAAAACATAAATGACATCATATCCATCCGTAGGGATGAGAGTGAAAGCACCATTCCTTAGCCATGATGATGATGGAGTGCACGCTGAAACTGGTTCCTTTCAAAGACAACGCATGGAGAGGAGCCATCACTACCACCCACCTGTACCACATCACACCCACCGACCTGTACCACAACCTGCACAGGCTACCCGCAAATGGTCAAACCACCACCACCCTTGCACACGCCCCCCACTGCACATCCACCATCACCCCCTGTCCAGGCACCTCCCCACCTGAACAGCCACCATCAACCCCTGTCCAGGCACCTCCCCTACCTGTACAGGTAGATGCACAACACCAACCTGCACCTCAGCAACAACACAGCAAACACACTTACGCACAGTGATCTTCACCACCACATTTGCTAAGTCGCAAGCAGGATCCCTCATGATCACTGTAAAATATGTTATCCACACACGCCCCCCACTGCACATCCACCATCACCCCCTGTCCAGGCACCTCCCCACCTGAACAGCCACCATCAACCCCTGTCCAGGCACCTCCCCTACCTGTACAGGTAGATGCCCAACACCAACCTGCACCTCAGCAACAACACAGCAAACACACTTACTCACAGTGATCTTCACCACCACATTTGCTAAGTCGCAAGCAGGATCCCTCATGATCACTGTAAAATATGTTATCCACAATATATGTCAATAAAAAATATTCCTCACAAGTCAAGACTAAGTTGCGTATTATAAGTTGACGGTCAATTGTTTACCCTTGTGTTAGACTATAAATGTGATGATGAATGTGTGTGAGTGAGGCATGTAAATGTTTAGACCATCTGTGTAACAAGATATCATGTGCAAAACAATTAACAACTCCCAAGGTATATTTCCGTACTTTGAATAAAGCATTTACAATAAAGTAAACAAGATAGAGATAGTTTGATCCAAAATATACTTTATGTATAATTAAATGTTAAACATTTTTTATTCCAAAAACGGTCGGTTGAGAAAGGAGAATTGAAATCAAATAATGTTCTTTACTCAGAATGGACAAGGGGACTTGGAGGGGGTTGGGCAAAATAAATATAACACGTCAGGAAGTGTCAGGGAACCAGTCTATATACAAGGGGCAAAGAAAATTTCCAAATTCAAATTATTGTCCAATCAGTCAAGTGTTCTCCCAGTCATCCTCTTTTTTGCACGATGTGGAGATCCTCTGTGGTGGATGCAGGCTCCTGGCTGGCCGGTGCAGGAACAGACACCACACTGGGTTGAGATACACAAAAGGAATGGGGGTAAAGGGTATGGGATGACGTACAGGGTAATACATTGAGGGTGGTTTGGGAGGGACGTTGGGCAAGGGCAGACAGCATGCCTGCACCCACGGAAGTGATACTGGAATTGAGGGTGACCATGGATCTTGCATGTTCCTCTTGGAAGCTCTGCACTTCATCACAGAGCTACAAAGGATCTCAGAGGACACGTCTGGTTGACCCTCACATGCCCCCATCACTTCCTGGGAGGCAGCCACGGGAGTGAAACTACAGGCAGGGGTTTGGGTCTCACATGGGAAGTGTGGTATTTCGGGATCAGTGTCTTCCCTCGGGTCTTCCTGGCAGCCACTTGGAGGGGGACTAGAGACAGGGGATGCAGCTGGAGGCCCCCATGGAATGGGGCCTCAAGAGTCAAGGAGGGGTTGGTGTCAGGCCTGCTTCAGGGACACCTCACCAGACAAAAGGTCTTGACTGTCAAGATGAGAGTCGATTTCCTCCCCTTCCTGGCTGGAGGTGTCCAGTTTGTTGCCTCCCTCCCTATAATGGGCTCCACCCGGTCTGTAGCACCTGATCTTAGTTCGGCCTCTGTCCGGGTGGGGCAAATTACCCTTGCCTTCGGATGTTGTTGGTCACTACTCCTCCTCTTCCACTTCAATGCTGGAAAGAGGCAGTGGCCACTGTCACCCGGAGGATGGCCTGTTCTGTACCTGGTCCTGTTGGTCTTGGCCTGCTGGGCCACTGAAATAGAAGACCAAACATGTAGTTGTACACGTCAGAATGACACACATAACTACATGAAGCAAGTGCAGACTTTGTTCTCCATTGATCTCATTATCCAATTCCAAGTGACTTGGACCCTAAAGTATGTGCAAGTTCACTGTGATGTCCAGATTTGACTCACACATTGACATCTTTCTTGAATTTAGAAGGTAAACAGTTCTGTACTGACCAGCCCTCACTTTCAGCATTCTCGTAATCTGTGTTTCCCGTCATTTCTACATAGTCATCTTCCAATGCCAGTCTGCGAAAGGAGATGGGAGACAGTCAGGATGGATATATACACACCTAAGCATGGTTGCGGGATGATCCTGTGATATATAGTCTCAGCAGTCTTACACTTACTAACAGATGTAATCTGCTGTGCAGCATTGTAAGAGACAACACAAATGCTGTTCTTGGATATTAGCGTTGCCAAGTGGTGAATCTAAGTATTTGATATTCCCTTCGCAACACCAAACACTCAACATGGCAAGTGTCACATTTAGCCTTTCAAGACAGCTTAGTTGGTGCTGTACCCTGGTCAACACATGTGGCTAGTTGTAACAGCTCCCTTGACTGGACAAATTCCAAATGAGCCACTGTTGGTAAGACATGTATATATAGACCCCCTTGCAGAAGTTGGTATCACTTTAGAGACAAAGCTCTCAAAGTCAGTTGTTACTCCATGGCATATAACAATCTGTCCTATTCTGAAATCAAACACGCAAACGAATTGCAAGGTACATCATCCAATACCCAAAGGCTTCTCATCCACACACTGAACAGTGCCTGTGCCATTCCTTACCCAACGCACACAGCAGTTATAAGGCCCTTGGTTCACCAGTAATGGTGCTGCCAGTGCTGTTTTTCATGCAAATGTAAGTGTGAGGGTTCCAAACACTACAAGTTCCAGAATGCATTCTGGTTATTGAATTCTATGTGCTACAATAAGGTGGTGGCCTTGAAATGACTACTGCATTTGCACAGATTATGTGAGAGGACACATGGGACATCCCTCACATCATTCTAACAGACACATATTTCAGTTAATACACTTACCAAGGCTCTGCTGCTCATGCTCCTCCAGCTGAGCATGGAGGGTCAGCCATGCTGCCCTCAGAACCCTCCTGTACAGTTGCGAGAGGACCGGCTGATGCACATGGGCCTGGGAGGTCTTCCTGGGCGTTCAGCTGGGCCAGGTGTTTCAGGTCCTCCCAATGCTTACTCATATCTTGCCCCGCCGGTCTTATACGCCCACAGCACTGCAGCGCTCTGCGATGCTGGCACAGATTCTGGTGCATGCTGCATTGCTCAGCTGGCCCTCTGCCCCCCCCCCATTAAGCTGAGGGTACTTATCTAGCACCCCCTCAGCTAATTTGTCAGATTCCCTTTCCCTGTAAGAGGGCGTCTTCTCCTAAAGTCCCTCCACCATGTTGGGGTTCGGTTGGTTTCACTAAGCAGCAGGATGGCAGATGCTCTTACCTGGTTCTGAGGATGCCTCAAAATGAAGATAAAACAGGTGCCAGCAGAAGGGGGCGCTAGAGGGCACCAAACAAGATGGCCGCACTTGCGTGAGGCTCTTGCAGTTCTGGTCCTTATCTGCCAAATATCCTGGACATCTGCTCGAAATACAGCGAGCTACACAAAGAAATGTGCTTTGGAACATAACAGCTTTACAAAATACTCAGAAAAACTGGTGAACCTGCTCGTTAACCCTCGGAAATCGTGCCTGATTCCTGGCGCCTGCGGTAAACAACATGCCGGCGGCGAGGGCCTGAGCTGCGGTGCTGTGTGGTGGGATGCGGATCGTTGGATGCACCCGACCGAGGTCGTGAGCTGAGAAGAACCTAGGTGGGCTTGTAGCCCACTTGGTGCCTGGAAGAAGAATCGGGCTGTTTTGCGCAAGCCCGGAGGCGTACCAGGAGCAGCGGCAAAGGGCGCTGGGCATCCCCTGTGCGGCGCGCCTTGCTCTGCTCAGCCGGAGGTGTCTGGCCTGTGCGGCGCTGAGACCGGAGGAGCGGACCTAAGATTGCAGCGTAGCTGGGCACGGTGTGAATCTCGACCGCCCGTGCTGAGTGGACGGCCAGCGACTCCATGGACCTTGAGTGATGATTGCACCATGAGAACCTGTGCAGACCCCTTTATCGGAGGCGCGCTGGAAACCTGAGGTGAGGAGCGCTGAGCGGTGGGTTCTCCCCCCCCCCCTCTCCAATCAAGACCAAGTGAGTGCATAGTGACAGCAAGGGCTACACGAGCAAGGGCCCAAGCGGAGGCCCTGATTTGTCCCAGCCCGCACAGCACCCCTGATTGGACAGCCCCCCCTGTTTGAATTAAGAACGTCCCGCGAGGGACGCTCGTGTTATGCGATGCTGTTATTTGATTTGTCCTGGGAGAAACGGCATGCATGTTTACAGGGTTGTTATGTATTAAATAAACACTGCATGTATGTAAAGGAATGCAACATCATTTCGTTGGAAGCGAGTTTCAAGAAGCAGCTGCCATTCCCACAAGTTCGAACAGTATCTTGCCAAAAACCCACCCTACCCTGAATATCGAAAGCCCCCTACACGGCGCACTCAACGGATCTTCCAAACAGGCATCACCACATTACTATCTTTTTTAAACACAAAAAAATAAAATCAGCAATATTTATTACACCTTCATAAACAATCATAGTCTGTCAAATTAGCGAGGTGGGGGTTAAACAGCCCCCACCCAATGCGAAATAACAAAATCAGTACTGTAAAGAGACATTTTCAGAACAACAACATGTAATCAAAACAAAGTTCAAGGCACTACAGAATGTCGGAACCCCTCACGGCTGTCAGTCATAAATCAAATGCTTACGATATTAATAGGACAAAGGAACTGTAGCCGGCGGGCAGGCAGCAGAAGGCAGGGCAAGGCTAGTCAGGCGGGAGAGCTGAACATTAATTAATTAAAATTATGGCCGGTGACGGACGTGGGACAGTCCTTCTCAGTCTTTGGCGTAGGAGCGTGGCTGGGGGCTGCCCCCTGCCTCACCCTGAACATCTGAAGACCGCGCACGTGCAGATGTGTCGCGAAGACAACTGCGCGCCACGCGCACCCACCCTGATCCACCATTCAATATGAAGAGCCTCAGACGGTGTTTTTGCCTTTTTCAGCTGCTACGTGTCTCGTCTGTTAAAGAGTAAACCCCCCTGCCCTTGTTTACGAAACTGATGTCAGGGTCTGGCCGAGTCCACTAATCCATGTCTAGGATGATTGATCCCTGTCTCGACTGACTGTTTGGCTCTCACTATTCTTTCTGACTTTATCTTATTTGACTGGCCTTCACTATTCTTTTCGTGTATTCTCTTGTTACATAAACTATCCTTTGAAGCCATCAAACATGTTCTACCACCTGCAAATTGAATTACGGGCACTAGTGTTGATTACTTGAGGGGAGGAGAGCACACGGGGTCTGAAAGAAGGGTGTGTTTTTCTTGACATTCGATAACTTGTTTTCTAACTATTCCTATTCGTCAGTTTTGTATATTTGGGAGTGGGCATCATAAATCTGTACCCTATAATAGATTGTGCGCCACGGAATTAAGTGGCAGTCTCCTGAGAATTTATCACTGGTGTACTTCTAGGACCACTGTGCTTAGCTGCAGCTAATAAACTTGATCTTCTACGCCTAACAGAGTGTTTCGTGTCTCTGTCTGACAAGGCAGGTGAACCCAGAGATATTAGGCGTGCCCTGCGCCGCTGGACCCATAAGGCCCGGTTCCTCAAATGGGGCCCATTGTGTGGGCGACTTCAGTGGTAGTGGTTCAGCAGGAAGATCGTGAGGAGCTTCGCAAGAAAATTCTGGAGGATTCGCGAAACACGTGAGCGACCCCTGTATGTCGAAGTGGACCGAAAGTCTTTTGAAGCGCGGCTACTCCTTTCCGATGGCTGCTGACGACTACTGCCCTGACTGTCGCCCTGCCTTGACCCTCTGGTGATGATTGGTATCGCGAGACGTTAGACGGACATCTGTTGGCGGAAGAAAATATTTAGTTAAGTATTCGTGGGTAGCGCCCACTCTTTGTTTTGTTTTTGTTATTCGAGTAGTGCACTAATCGAAGCCAAGGGGTAAGAACGTTTGTTCTGTGACTATAGTGTCTTCAAACCTCTTGACGTGCGGAATAAATCCAGTTCGTTACGAAATGCCTGGATTTAGTAAGTTTAGGAAATTTTTTTGTTTTGGTTGTTCTATGGATTCCCGGCTAGAGGATTCTTGTCCGATTCCTCCAGTTGGAACTCCCACTTATGAGCTCTATTCGAAGCATGGTATTGGTCCTATTATCTTTAATGACACATCGATCCGGTACAAAAAAAAAAATGGTGTTTTGCAGTGGCCACAAAATGGTAGCTTTGAGCCTGACATATTAAATAATTTGGAAGCAATTCTGTTTAAAAGAAAAGCCCGGCCGGCAATGTTTGACTCTTTCCGCCTCTGGCGTAAGGAAGCCAAACAGAAAGAAATTAAACAAGCTAAAAAAGATTAAAAAATACAAGATATGACGATATTACAGGCTGCCCAACAGTTTAGAAAAGATGAGACTGATCAGCTGATTGAAGTTTCAGAACGACAGCATCGTATGGCAATAGATAGGTGTTATCCTGTGTTGCCTTCTTCCTCAAAGAGTAAAGGTCCTGACGAGGATCCTTTCATGTCTCATTTATTGACCTTACCTCCACCTTATGTATTAGGTGCTAATGCACCCCCATTACAACCTGCTGCTAATCCAGTTCTTCCGGTTCCCGCACATTTGCCTCTCCCGGTGATTCCACCTCCGCCTCCTTTGCCACCGGCTTCTGTTCCTCAGTTTTCTATGCCTCAGTCTTCCTTGCCGTTAGTTTCTCTCGCTACTAGCTCTTCTCCTGCCGTACAGAATACATTGTCTCCTGTTCTAGTATCGGATTTCCCTACAGCTCGACAACGATTAGTTAATACTGTCTCTGGTCTCTTGTCACCTTTTCTTGGGCCTCTTTCTTTTTCTCCTGCTTCTTCTCGAAGGCACTCTCGTAGTCAGATTCCAGATCTAGAAGAACAGACTAAGTTAGATTTTCTCGCTCGTAATTGGATTATGAATAGTCTACAGTATAGTGTGCGTGATATCTTAGACACCTTTCTTCAATGGAATGCGCCTACGCAGAGATATGTCTTTAATGTTATGTGTAATACTCTTATCAAAGCATGGGGAGATACGGATTTGGATTTACCTCCACAGGGCTTTTTGAGATCAAGGATAAATTTGATAAGGGACTTATTGTGGGTCCTGATGTAGAGCATGCTGTTCAAAAGCTTGTTACTTTTAGGTCTTCCTTTTTCTCTCAAGATTCTCTTGAACCTGATCCTGCGGTTCACCGTAGAATAAAACAACATCCTATGCGAGAAGTTCCTCCAATATGGAGAGATGAAGTTCCTCAAGCAGGTGCTAATCTAGCTACTCCAGCTCATTTTCAGCGTACATGGGTACATGATCCTTGGAAAAGATCGGAAGTGTTGGCACTTAAACAGTCCTTACCGGACCCTCGTAAGAATCCTGCTGGGTATTATAAAGAGTTGTCTCAGACTGTTGATGCAAGTATCATGAATTTGGCAGATATTGATTTACGTATGGGCAATGTAGTCCCACAGGCTATATGGGCTAAAATTCGTAGAGAAGATCATGATCAAGCTTTAGGTGGTGCTTGGGCTGCAATAGTAGCCGCAGATGCAGGACAAATAGGTGGTGCCAAACCCGACGATTTGATCACAGAATTACCCTGTATAATAATAGCTCTCATGAAAACAATGATGCCTGCTGTACGCGTTAACTGGAATAAGTTAGCGGCATGCAAGCAAAAGACAGATGAAAGTGTCTCCGATTTCTTTACCCGTTTCGAAGAAACTTTCATCGACCATAGTGGTCAGGATACGAGTACTGAAGGTGGACAGCGATTATTTGTAGATACATTTGTCTTTAATTTGCTTCCAGAACTATCACATAAATTGAAACAATCAGAGAGTTCATGGGCTGTTTCGTCGACTGCCCAAATATTAGCTACTGCTCAGTATTATGAGAATAGGGATAAGGAAGAAAAGGAAAAAGCAGAGAAAAAGACTAAAGAATTGAAAACGAAGATTATTTTGCAACAGGCTTATCCCCCTCGTTCTGATCAACCCAAATCGCAACAGCCTTCCCAGTTTCAAAGGTTATTGCAGAAACCTACACCTTTTGTTCCGCGATCTCAGTTGGGTCCTAATCAATGCCCCTACTGTAAAGAGGAAGGTCATTTTAAGATTAATTGTCCGGTTTTACCACAACGTACTGGTGGACAATCTGTGCCACGAGGTCGTGGTGGTTTTCAGCAAGCACCTAGAGGCAGAGGGCGAGGTGCGGTGTCTCAAGAACAGCGTTCCTTACCTTCGCAGAATACTATGAATTATTTTGATCAGCAGAAATCTCAGTCTGCGCAATATTATAATGACGATTATTATGTAGAGAGTGAAAGTCCTGATTTTCACACTAGCTAGGACAGCCATAGACAAAGTAAGGGAGTCGTATCAGTTCCAGTGGATCAGAATGGTCCTTATGTTGATGTTGTAGCATTGGGTGTTACAGAACCATTTCTTTTCAATACTGGTGCAATGAGAAGTTCTATTATACATTCCAAACTCCCAGGGGCACCTTTGTCTAGCTTAACGAATGTTTCCGTAGGATTCTCTGGCGCCCCAGTTACTAACCCTATTTCTTGTCCTTTGCCCATTTCTATTGGTCCGTATGATTTAGAAGCTCCACTTCTTTTGACAACGGGTTGCAGAGAGAATTTATTGGGTTTGGATTTGGTAAAACGTTTACATGCTACATTGTATTATTCCCCCTCTGGTGTACATCTTACTTTGGGTGACAAATTGACTTCTCCTATGTATGTATCTAAAGATCAGCTGCCACTTGAATTGCGTTCACTTCCTGCTACGCTTTGGGCTACGGGCCTGAATGATATTGGTTTGCTTCAAATTCCACCTTATGTGATTACTGTTAAGCCTGATATTAAGTTGCCACGCATTCCTCAATACAAGATCTCTAATGATGGTGAGAGGGCTTTGTTGGCAATTGTTTATGACTTGGTTCAGAAGGGTGTGGTTGAGGAGACCAGAGGAAATGTTTGCAATAGTCCTGTTTTGCCTGTTCTTAAACGTACTGATCCTTCTCAGCCACCTGTGTATCGTTTCGTAATTGATCTCCGAGAGGTCAACAAAATTGTTGTCCCTCAGCTTCCTGTTGTCCCAGATATTACTGCTTTGCTCACTATGATCCCTGCTTCGGCAGCTTGGTTTTCGGTTATTGATCTCAAAAAGGCTTTCTTTAGCATTCCTATTGCTGAGGAGAGTAGGGATCTCTTTGGTTTCTCCCTCAGAGGCCGAAGCTTCCGATTTAAGCGTGCACCTCAAGGCTATTGTGAGAGTCCCTCCAGTGGAGTGGTGTGGCTCACTGGTTAGAGGTGGCAGACCCGTAAGCAGAGAACGGCCCGGACCAGGGTTCAATTCCCGACGCGGCAGGGTCGTGGACCAGGGTCAAAACGGACTCGATAATTCTCGCCTCGGTGCCTACTCTAACCAGGGAACACACTCGGCAACTCTGGGCATTAAGCTTGCCTCATCTCTACAACGGCCCCCCACAGATGCTGGGGATGCCTGGTTTCACCTTGGAGACACCCAGAAAGGGACCATCTCACAGGGAAAACCAGGACGGGTTCCCCAGCGGTCTTCAGCGCCTAGATACTCCTTGGAGTCGTAGTGCGCTTTACAAGTACACCCACATTTAGCCACATTTACATCTATAGTCAGACTTTGAAATCTCAGCTTGACACTTTTTCTTTGCCTCCAGGTGCCACTCTTATACAATATGTGGATGATTTGTTAGTGGCTGCCGATTCAGAAGATGTTTGTAAAAATGCGACTGTTTCGCTTTTGCGTCATTTGTCTGACTTACATCGTAAAGTGTCACCTTCTAAGTTACAATATTGTTGCCAAGAGGTTACCTATTTAGGTCATCTCTTGTCAAAGGAGGAAAGGCGATTGACCCCAGAACGTATCCATGCAATTGCAGGAATGTCTGTGCCATCCACACAAAGAGAGGTACATGCTTTCTTAGGTATTACCTCTTATTGTAGACAATGGATCCCGAATTTCTCTTTATTGGTCAAACCTTTGTTGGCACTTACCCTGAAAGACACACCCCAACCTCTTCCTTGGACTGATGAATGTCAGAAGAGTTTTTCTGATTTACGTACTGCTTTGTGTTCTGCTCCGGTGTTGGGTACTCCAGACTATAGTAAACCTTTCACACTCTATGTTCATGAGAGAGAAGGTTGCGCGTTGTCAGTTTTGACACAGCAATTTGGAGACAAACAAAGGCCATGTGCCTATTTTTCGGCTACTTTGGATCCAGTAGCTAAGGCATTGCCTGGTTGTCCCAGAGCAACAGCAGCAGCGGCGATTTTCATTTGTCAATCTGCTGGATTGGTGTTAAATCATACTCTTAATGTTATGGTGCCACATGCAGTAGATACCCTTTTGAACAGAACAAAGACACAGCATTTAACGAGTGCTCGTTTGTCTGGATATGAGTTGACGCTTTTAGCTAGTCACATTCATATCAAGAGATGTCATGTTTTGAACCCAGCAACATTGTTACCTGTTTTAGATGAGAAAAACTGTACAAGACCAGCATGATTGTTTTCTTCGCACAGAAGAAGAAACTAAAGGTCGAGTTGATTTAAAAGATACACCACTTGCGGATCCGGATGGAACTCTGTGGGTAGATGGATCTAGTTTTAAGCTTCCTAATGGTGAGATGACAGCAGCTTATGCTGTTACAACTTTGCATACAGTAGTAGAAACTGCACGTATTACACAGAATTCAGTGCAAGCTGCAGAGTTAATTGCATTAACAAGAGCATGTGTGTTGGCGAAAGGCAAGAGAGTGACCATTTATACAGACAGCCAATATGCTTTTGGCGTTGCTCACAGTTTTGGCCGTTTGTGGAGGGAAAGAGGATTCTTTACCTCCCACGGCACTAAAATACAGCATGGTCAGTTGGTAACTGACCTTCTTGAATCACTTGTTTTGCCTGCTCAAGTAGCGATTGTGAAGTGCAGTGCACATAAGAGGATCAATGATGATGTGGGTCAAGGGAATGCATTTGCGGATGAAGTAGCGAGGGAAACAGCGAAGGATGTTGAAAGTCACATGTATGTTGCGGGCCCCACAAGATGGGTCGCAGAAGGAGGTATGTGTGAAGACACAGTAGAAAGCCTAAAACTGATTCAGAAGGAAGCGACTGAGAAAGAATTGAGTAAGTGGAAAGAGAGTACGGGAATGTTGGATACGATGGGATGTTGGACGGAATTATCGGAGCATCAGCGATGGTTGTTACCAGATGCGTATGTACTACCTGTAGTTACTATGGCACATGGACCAGCCCATATCAATGCAAAGGGTATATGTAAACTTCTGGCTCCGGTATGGCAGAATGAAGGTATTCCCAAATGTGCAGAAAATGTAGTGAAGCATTGTATTGTCTGTTTGATGCACAATCCAGGAAAGGGAACACCAACTCCGGCAGGTCATTTTGCTCCCCCTACTTATCCCTTTGAGGTCTTAAAGATAGACTATATTCACATGGAACGTTTTAACAACCTCAAGTATGTTTTGGTGGTGGTTTGTGCCTTTTCCAGATGGATAGAGGCCTACCCCCTAAAAGACAATACTGCTTTGTCCACTGCCAAAATTCTTTTGAAGGAATTTTTCCCGAGGTTTGGTTTGCCGCGCATTGTCTGGAGTGACAATGGGAGTGAATTTGTAGGCCAAATTATGCAGAAGGTGTGTGTGGGTCTTGGTATTAGACAAAAATTCCATGTGGCAAACCACCCTCAGTCAGCGGGTTTGGTAGAGTGCTACAATGGCACCCTCAAGGTTAAACTGGCAAAGATACAGGCCAGCACAGGCCTTTCCTGGCCTGATGCCTTGCCTTTGGCACTCCTTTCAACAAGAACGACAGTTCATTCTCGTTTGGGGCTTAGCCCATACGAAATTGTTTTTGGACGTCCAGCCAATGTTTGGGGAGTCCCCCGACCCAAGGCATACTGGGACATTCCATACCCATTGTTGGTTGACTATCTGCATGACCTTACCACTAAATTATGTGATCCAGGACACTCCATCCAACCTGGGGACTGGGTTTGTTTGAAGAACTTCCAGAGGAAAAAGAACCTGGAACCTCGTTGGGGGCCGCCAAGACAAGTCTTACTAACCACTCGTACAGCAGTGAAGGTCGTGGGGAAAAAGAACTGGATCCACGGTGTGCACTGTAAAAGGGTACCATTACCTTTACCTTATGACCAATGGGTCAGAGAAGGTGTTGGCGACAGTGAATGCGAAAAGGTACCCAGATTTGTACCATTCAGTAGTGCACACCTGGACTGGACAAATTCTGAAAAAGAAGACGACGACGTTTTACAGGAAGCTGTACCATCGCACTTGCGTCTGAATACGTCAGATCCAAAAACTTTGTTTAAAGACCAAACTGCACCTGGCAAGACGCGGTACAACCTACGACAAAGATTGACCAAGGACAATTGAACTTTGGGTTTTAAAAATTCATTTTTATTAAAAAAAAAGAAATTCCTTTTTCCATTTATCCATCAAGTTGCAGGGTCACGGTAGGAGTTTTAGGCTGTGACCTGAATAGTGACTAGATCAAGACGCTCCTGCTGGGGAGCGGGGTGCAAACTTGGAAAACTCTGTGGGAGCATTGCCGGCAACTAGACCTACCTGTGCGGACCCTGGACCTCGCGGCTCTCTGTTTCGCTCTCCCCCACCGCCGCACTTGACCCTGCGGCCGCCGAGAGGGGGGAGCGTCTTTGCCGTCTTGCCGCCTCACCGACTACACGTCCCAGCGTGCCCTGCTCCATCTCGGGGACGCCGGCTGCAGCCTCAGCGTCAGTTTCCCGCGCCCGGAGGCGCATAAGATCAAGACGCTCCTGCTGGGGAGCAGGGGTGTAAACTTGGAAAACTCTGTGGGAGCATTGCCGGCAACTAGACCTACCTGTGCGGACCCTGGACCTCGCGGCTCTCTATTTCGCTCCCCCCTGCCGCCGCACTTGACCCTGCGGCCGCCGAGAGGGGGGAGTGTCTTTGCCGTCTTGCCGCCTCACCGACTACATGTCCCAGCGTGCCCTGCTCCATCTCGGGGACGCCGGCTGCAGCGTCAGCGTCAGTTTCCCGCGCCCGGAGGCGCATAAGATCAAGACGCTCCTCCCGCGTCGCGGGACGAGCGCGGGCGACGCCGGGCTAAGCCCGGTACAAGGGCGGGACAGTCTGTGACAGTCTGGGACTGGCCGAGGCTGGGCTGGGCCTCCCTCCTTGGCCCCTGTTGGAGATGGAATTTGTGGCCTTAAGTGAGACTAATTATTTTGTGCCCATACAGAACCATTGACTGTTTAAAACGTTAAGGGCCTTTTTTAATACATTTCATCGAGCTGGTTTATTTCTACCAGCTCTGTTGGAGTTCATGAAAGCTTTGCTATTTTGATACTTATATCTGATTTTACATTTTCATAGGTCTTTTGTGCATTTACATATATTATGTCTAAACAGAAGGCCCCTAAAAATCCCCCAGTGTTGTCCACTATGAATAACTATCTGGTGAAAGTGGTCAGTAAAATTAACAAGGAGCGAAGGATGTCTCTAGGGAAGGAGAACTCCCCAACTAAATGCATCACCCTTCCTGATCCTTATACTGCATTACATGTTGATGACCAACTAGACCCTGTTAATCTTGATATCTCGTTAGAAACCCAAGCCCAATCGGTAGTTATTCAAGATATCCCTGCTGCCCTCAGTGAATCCCCCAATGTTTCTCTCGTTCAAAACTCACCACCACGCAGAGCATTGAGGGGCAGATTTATGTTGGGAATGCGCCACGTTTGCGTCACGCAACTGCGGCGTAAACGTGGCGGATCCCTACGACCCATTTACAACGTGACGCATCTAGGCAGATGCGTCACGTTGTAAAGCCCTGCGCCACTTGTGGGCGTTCCGGCGCAGGGTGGGCGTTCCGGTCCAGGTGCGCCTCGCAAAAGTGGCTGAGTGAAATCTATAAGATTTCACTCAGTCACTTTCAGGCCAATGCTGCGTCAAAACCCTGCGCCTGCTTGAAGCAGGCGTAGGTCTTGACGCAGCATTGTAAAGATGGGGCACCCCCGAGCCTTGCTGGAGCTGCGTCGCGCTTGCGACGCAACTCCAGCAATGCGCCACCTTTACGGCACAGATGCGTCACGCAAATATTCAAAATAGATTCCAAGCTTTAAGCTCTTTGGACTCCAACGACTGACTCGCCAGGGCAGGGGATCGTGCTCCTGGCCAGCCTCTTATTGTCCAGGTGCATGATACATGTGATTTGTCCTCCAACCCCGACCCGATTATGGTGGAGGGCCAATTCCTACGAAAAGGAACCAGTCTCGGAGTACCAGAGAACTTTACAAATGAGGAAGAGGTAGTTGGCTCTATTCATCTGAATATCCCCAGCACTAATGTATTTAATGGCATTTCTATTGTCAGTTGGAATGTCGCTGGCTTAAAATCTAAACGGGACTCTTTGGGCTGGAAGAATTTTATTAGCACTTTTGATATCCTCTGTTTCCAGGAAACATGGTGTCGGGAGGAGTTACACTTTGCGGGGTTTGTAGCGTTTAATCTACAGGCAGCTAGTTCTGCCCCGGGGAGAGCCAAATGAGGCCTTATAATCTTGGTCTCAATAAACAGACAGATCAAGAGTATAACATATTTTACCGTGGGGCAACATGTGCAGATATTGTGGCTCCGTAATGACCATGGCCGAAACGCCCTCCTAATTAACTATTATAATAATATTTTTGATGATAGTAGGACCTCTGTTGTAAAAAATGTAGCTAGCACTATTGATGACCTAATTGATCATTGTAATGTTTCTTTTGATTTTATGTGGTTGGGGGATTATAACATCTCCTTATGTGAATTGTCATCCCTGAAAGTCTGTGGGGTTGTGAACAATGTTGGATCTGAAGATCTCCATTTTAGGCACAATAGCTATGGTGAGATTCTGAATAAATTAATTAGCAATTATGACCTGGAAATCTTGGACTTCGCTAAAGATGCAAACGGGCTGACCATCCCCACTTTTAAAAACTGGAGGTCAAGCTCGGTGATTGATCATGTTATTGTGTCCTCGAGTATTACCTCTTTCTGTGAAGCCCCCAGGATCGAAGTTGCATCTTTGAGCGATCATAATTATATTTATCCTAGATTGCTCGCTATTGAGCGCGAGCCCTGTAGCTGTGGGTCATACTATCACCAATGTGGAACCCCACAGACCTAACAGTGTTAGACTCAGATGGGTTGGGGATAGAGCAGATGAATTTACAGGCTCTATTGTCTTTGATTGTTTAACAAATATTACCCTAATCCTTGAAAATAACACTGGGTGTGAATGTGTTTTAACTGCTTTTAAAAACATTAACCTATCAATTGATGCTAGGTTTACCAGACCAATTAGAGATAAGCGTAGTCACGGACAAGGCTGGTTCGACCACTCTTGTACCAAGCTATTATCAGAGCAGAAAAAGGCCTTAGCCATGAAACCTAGGAACACTACTTTAATAGTTAAACAAAGAGCTGAATATAAACTTGCATTAAATAAGAGGAAAAGAGATCTACAGCAGGAAGCATGGGAGTCACTTAACCAAGCTGCAGAGTTACATAATAATACATTATTCTGGGCAACGGTTAATTCTCCCTTTCTTATGGAGGACAATATCCCTGTATTGAGCTCTAATGTCCCTAGTGATTGTTGGGTAACGCATTTTTCCAATATTTTTGGTTCCGAATGTGGTCCAGTTACTGTTTCCAGTAACTGGGCCTTTCTACCCTTAAATTTTAATGTGACTGAGGTCGAATCAGGAATCCATGCAAGCAAGGGGGGGAAAGCCCAGGGACCCGATGGGGTCCCTATTGATGTTTACATAGAAGCTCCGGAGATCTGGAGCCCCCTCCTTGCTAATGTTGTTAATGCAGCCGTACGCTCAGATGCCCCAAGCACCTAGGGGGAATCTATCATCATGCCCATTTTCAAAAAGGGCAACAGGTCTGAAGCAAAGAATTATCAAATTTGCAGCAAAAATTGGGGATAGGCGAACAAGAGACATGCTGCAAATCTACCAAGCAAGATGCGCCACTATTGCATTGTATTGGGCGGCTATATGGGGCCACAGCTGTGACCATAAATTGCAGCTGGAGGAAAATTAATTCTTAAAAAAACGTTTATGTTTACCCACATCTGCCGCTACTGTATTGATCCATCGGGAACTAGATATTAATTATTTGAATGATCTTCTATCTTTAAGACTGTTAATGTTATGGCGCTCTATATGGCTCCAGGATGAAAAGACCTTAAACAGATCCATAATAGAGGACTGTCTTTCACTGGACATGTATAGAAAATCCCATGGATAAAGTATGTCTCTGATTGTTATTTACAAATTTTTAATCTTGATGTTTTGTCTGACCTAAGGCTGCCTTGACTATACCAAAAGCAGAACTGAAAGCAAAGTTTCTGGATAACTCTGCAAAAAAGAGGGCTCTCGCATGTCGGTCCATGTCAACTGTCACATTTTCCAGTAGATATTCCCTTATGGAAGGCTTTCCATCTTACCTTGCACTGGTAACGAGGCAATCGCACAAGTTTGTCCTAACCAGACTTAGGTTTGGAATAGCACACGAACTGGTGGCCTTGCCTAACCTTAGGCAACATCCCAAAGGACCGTGTCAGTGCGACGGTATATCAAAACAGAGCACCTTGCACTTTTTACTTATATGTAAGTTGTACTTGAATTATCGAATTTTGTACCTAAAACCTTTATTTGTTAAATATGGGGTACGTACAGTTGACGAGGCAACGAGTCTTATTTTTAACATGAAATCTGCTGATATTTGTTTTTATACTGCTGTGTTTTTAATCAAATCAATCAGTGTACATAAAAGTATGATATTTTAGTGTCTTTGGTCTGTATTTTAAGGTATTTATTCTAAATTGACGATTCATGTATCATGTATTTTTTCATATGTGCTTTTATGGTCATTTCTTTTGCACCGAATAAAGCTTCATGAATTGAATTGACTAGGTCAACAGGACTTGCAGTGTCATAGGACGACTAACAATCACAGCCAAGTGATTAAGGAAGATTATCGTGAGGAATGGCTTTAGAGTAATGGATAATGAAATGGGAGGGGGTGATATTAAAATGATGAAAAGAAACTATTATAAGAAATTATTGTTTAATCGTTGTGGCGTAGCATTATGCATATTAGTACGTTTATGCAGTTTATTAGCATGTGCAGGATGGATCATACACATTATGCAGCCAGCACATGCCCCTACTTCTGTCTCTTTGATTTCTTCTACCACTATTTCTCCGCACAAATTCTATGCACTTCCAGACCATGAGCAGATGAGGAGAACGGAATATCTCATTCATCCAATTGTTACATCAGCACCAATTGGTAGTAAATACAACTGACTGTTGGGTCTGTGGGCTCATGCCCCACAATACAGAGAGAGGGATGCCGTATCTAGTTTTCACATTTTCATATGAAGGTTCTGCTTGGGCTTATCTGGCTATGTTTTCTAATGCATTCCAGAATCAACTTCGATATCCTCCTGGTGGGTCCAATGATGGTGGAGTAGATTTTAGCCACAGTCCTTTGATAAAGGGAATAGTAACAATGGCAAAAATAGCTGACATTAGTAAAATTCCCAAGGATGAGAAGCAAGCATACGATGGGTGGAATGTGACACGCTATATCACTAGCCTTACCGACAAGATTAAACAGAAAAGATCTTCACCGATTTGGACTATACCTCTTAAAGGTAATTTGTGTTTACAAATAAATGGTCAGAATACTAAGAACAGGCAGGAAAATAGTAATTGCTCCCATACATATGTTTACACACCCTCTGTCTCTTCACCATTGGTACCATCTCAAGGTACATATTTTATCTGCCATGACCGAGCCTATACATGTCTTCCCACATATTTCTCGGGAACATGTTATATAGCTTTCCTTCTTCCTCCGACATATACCGCTCCTGCAGATCACCACAGAAAAAGATATAGTAGAGGGGTTATCAATACTGAAGACACAGCTGGACAAGAGGGAGGAGATTTTCTGAAAGGGTTCCTTCCCTTTTGGGGTCCAATAGTAAATAGCAGAAATATCAGACGTCTAGTCCATGTGGTCGATGCTACCATAAACGTAACTTCTGGAGCATTGAATAACCTCAGCGTGGAACTTCAGGCGGATCGTCTTATGACTTTACAAAACAGGATGGTTTTAGATATCGTCCTTGCAGATAGAGGAGGAGTCTGTAAATTAATTGGGTCTAGTTGCTGCGTTTACGTTCCTGATAATGCCCCTACAGTAAACCAAGCCATTTCTAAACTACATGTCATCTCCGAGTCCATTCATCAGGATACTGGAGATTGGTCTGTGATGGGATGGTTTTGGGGACTACTGTCCACATGGGGATGGAAAGTATTAACTTTCCTTGGAGCGATTCTAGCGATCATCTTTTCTTGTTGCCTCTGTTTACAGTGTGGCCCAGCCACTGTATGCGTTCCAAAACCAGTGTCACCGAAAACAGAGAATATTAGAATGATGTTACAGCAACAACTTAATGACCTCATGACCATTGACATTGACTCAGACTAGCATGAGTCTTTTTGTGCTTTGCCTGAGTATGGCAAAAGTAGGGTCTGAGGTTACGTAGTTTTCGGCTTCGCTTTGTATCTAGTCGCCATTTTGTGTCTAACCGCCATTTTGTGTTGCCTCACTCAGGCAGCACGGCAGACACAGTGTTTTTGCCTTTTTCAGCTGCTACGTGTCTCGTCTGTTAAAGAGTAAACCCCCCTGCCCTTGTTTACGAAACTGATGTCAGGGTCTGGCCGAGTCCACTAATCCATGTCTAGGCTGATTGATCCCTGTCTCGACTGACTGTTTGGCTCTCACTATTCTTTCTGACTTTATCTTATTTGACTGGCCTTCGCTATTCTCTTCGTGTATTCTCTTGTTACATAAACTATCCTTTGAAGCATTCAAACATGTTCAACCACCTGCAAATTGAATTACGGGCACTAGTGTTGATTAACTTGAGGGGAGGAGAGCACACGGGTTCTGAAAGAAGGGTGTGTTTTTCTTGACATTCGATAACTTGTTTTCGAACTATTCCTATTCGTCAGTTTCGTATATTTGGGAGTGGGCATCGGAAATCTGTACCCTATAATAGATTTTGCGCCACGGAATTAAGTGGCAGTCTCCTGAAAATTTACCACTGGTGTACTTCTAGGACCACTGTGCTTAGCTGCAGTTAATAAACTTGATTTCCTACGCCTAACAGAGTGTTTCGTGTCTCTGTCTGACAAAGCAGGTGAACCCGGAGATATTAGGCGTGCCCTGCGCCGCTGGACCCATAAGGCCCGGTTCTCCACAGGCCTGACTTTGAATGCAGACAATTGTGAGTTCCATAAGACACAGTTAAAGTTCTTTGGCCATATATCATCAAACCTTACTGACTATCATTGTTTAGTCCAAAATGCCAAGATGCCTTGAACAGTGGGGTCTATGATTACAAGAGTACAATTATACCATTTTGCATCATTTAAGGAAGGATCAAAACCCCGCTGACTACTTTTCCACAGTGCCTATACAAGGTCAGGGTACTCCATCCAAGATGGCTGAAGACTACATTAATTTCACTGTAAAATCAAATATGCCAGCTGCCATATTGTTAGCCCAGATCATCAGTGCCATGAGACATGATAGTGACATGCTGAAGTTCTAAAATTTAATCACATATCAGTCATGGAGCTGACACACTCGACCTCTCAGCAGTGATGTTGAATACCAAAAATCCCCAAACTTCAAAGACAAGCTGTTTATAACTATGGAAGGAGTTATACTGCTGAGGTTACGAATCCCGATTCCGGAGAGTTTGAGACAGAACATAATTGGCTCATGAAGGACATTGTGATATTGTTGCCACCAAAACAGCTCTCAGAGACCGAGTTTGGTTTCCATATTTTGGAAGAGAGGATTGAAAAGGAACTCAAGGCCTAAAATCTATGTAAGTGCCTCTCTATAATCATTATTCAAACATTCTATTACCATGTTATGTTATGTTATGTAATGTTATGTTATGTTACGTTATGTTAAAAAAATGTAAAAAACGCATGTGCACCAAACGGTTTGATGGCGCTAATGTCAGATCTCCCTAAGCATGCATGGAAGACAAGAGCCAATGATTTATTTAGTCCACTTGATAATGAACATCAATAGCATCTGATGGTAATGGTGCATGAGTACTCATGTTTTCCATTAATAGAGGATCTCCCATCCACAACCCTTACTGTCCCTCCACCCCATTCTCCTACTGGGCTGCCTAAAACGAATGCCTTTCATACCTCTACCTCCTGTATACCCCCTCTCCCCAAAAATGTTCCTCCCCCACTTTATAATTCCCCCTCCCCCCCAAGCCCCCCCTTCCTCACCACATTATCCCCCTCCAAGATAACTCTAACTCTACCAACTACCAAAAAACTAACGATCCACTTCACTCCTCACTTCTTACACAATCACTCCTCAATGTTGAACTTTCGTCCCTTGTCTTAGAACTCTCCTCACTCAGAACTGATATCTCACTCCTTGCTAAAGCCCACTTCTCAGATCAGGCACACTCATCGATCCCCTCACAATACACCTTATCGTCGCACATCAACACTCCTCTCAATTCTCCCACAAACAGCCTGCCGAGCGTTATTACCAACACCAACACTCCACCCCTCCCCTGTAACTACACAACCCCATCCATACCCGCTGATCTTACCTTAATCGTCCCTCCTTGTAATGCCAACATGACCACCCCACCACAGCTCGATACTTGCTCAATGACCTTGGGAGCTAACTTTTCTACGAACTCCACTGTCTCTCCCTCACCATCCTCGTCCACTTTCCCCCTTATCCGTCAATCTACAATCCCAGTTGTCTTAGGAACGAGCAGACTCTCCCTTCATCCGACATCACCTAGACCCCCCCAACTACTTAGAGCTATCCTCTCCTGTCCCCCCACCGAATTGCCTGACCCCACTCCCCTCTGTTGCATGTTGATTAACTGCCGATCCGCCTCTTGCCACGCAACTGAGATTGCGGAAACCATTCTCAGTGAAAACATAGACATCGCTTTCCTAACTGAAACTTGGCTCAACGCCCACTCCACTCCTATCCTCGACTTGCTCATTACCCCAGGTTATTCCATCATTAAGAAAGACAGAATCGATCAAATAGGAGGAGGCCTTGCCCTAATCTTTAAAGATGAACTTAACCTCTTGCTAGTCCATCTACAAGACCCTTCCACCTTCGAATACCTTTGCGCCGATCTCACTATTCCTGGCTCCCCCACCATTCGGTTGCACACTATTTACCACCCCCCTGGAAACTGTATCTCCTTTACTGAAGAGATGTCTGATCTTATTATTCAAGCTTTGCTCCCCCACTCCAAGAATCTCTTCCTTGGCGATTACAACATCCACTGGAACAAAAAAGAAGACCCTGCTGTCATCCTATTTAAAGACGCCATGGACATCACTGACCTTACCCAACTCTGCCATTCCCCTACTCATATTAAAGGTGCCACCCTCGATGCTATTTTGTCTAGCAAAGATCTGGTCTCTCTCTCTAATATCCTTCCCATTGACTGGTCTGATCATCACCTTATCCTCTTCACCTTGAATACCTCCAGTACTCGCCACACCCCAACCAGCAGTCTACCCATAAAAACCCACTCGCAACCTTCACCTTATTCCACGTGGCGAATTGGAATCCACAATTAAAACTCGCTTACTTCTCCCCCCTCTCTCTCACTGCACCAACTACCTAACCGAACATTACAACAATTCTATTCTTGAAGCCCTCGACCAAATTGCCCCAATCAAACTCAAACAACAAAAAAACATCACTCCCAAATTCTGGTTCAATGCCGAACTCAATAATGAAAGACGGGCCCTCAGACAATCAGAATGTGCCTGGAGGAATCATCCCACCCCTAATAATCTGGTTCTCCTTAGAAATGCTAGAGCCCAATACAAAAAACACATCTTCAATGAGAAAGCCTCCTTTCTCCGGTCACAACTTGACCAGGCTAGAAACCGTCCAGAGAACTCTTTAACATCTTTAAAAAACAAACTTCCTCTGGCCCTCCTAAAATATTGGCCTCTGTTGAAAGATGCGAAGAAATTGCCAGCTTCTCTACGAATAAAGTTAACAAGATCGAACAATCCTTCTCTTCACCCCCTCTCTCACTCCAACCTCTCCTCAACCAACACACCCTCCTTAACATTCCTAATACACCTCCTTACTCTTTTCCCCCTCATCACGATCCATCTCAACCCCTCCCTGCTCTCCCCCAACCTGACTCCACTTCTATGGACCACCTTGCTAAAAAGAATGCTTCACGGAGTGAATTTAGTCTAGTATCAGAAATCACTATCATCAACATCATTTCTAAACTCAAACCATCCTCTCATTCCAAAGATCCTCTTCCCGCCCATTTGGTTCAAGAACTCAAATACATCATTGCCCCAATATGGACCAATATCATCAACTCCTCTCTTTCCACTGGTTGTGTTCCCGCCTCCCTTCAGCTAGGTCAAACCTCCCTCATTCTTAAAAATACCTCTGCTGACCATAATGACCTTAACAATCTACGCCACATCTCTAACCTTCCCTTCCTCTCTAAAGCCCTTGAAAAATGTGTCCTGTCCCAATTAGATAACCATATCGTCTCTTTCAATCTCCTTGGCGCTTTCCAATCAGGTTTTAGAAAGGGATGCAGTACCGAAACTGCTATGCTCAATATTACAGATAACATTCATTGCACTCTAGACAAAGGTGAATCCTCAATACTAATCCTCCTTGACCTCTCGGCTGCATTTGATACTGTCCACCATCCCACCCTTCTTAACACTCTCAAAGATCCCTTTGGTTTTGAAGGCACTGTACTCAAATGGTTCTCCTCGTTCCTTCAAAATAGATCACAATAAATTAAGCTCAGTCACTGCCTCTCTAAACCCCAACCTGTCTCACTTGGTGTCCCACAAGGTTCTATCCTCTCCCCAACCCTATTCAATCTTTTCATGGAACCACTCACCCTCATTCTCAAACAAGCTAAAAGAGAAGGGAATGAGAGTACAACTTGAACAAAGGACTTAGTTTACAAGAAAAAAATGAAAATGAAAGCCTATACAGACAAGAGGCTACATACAAAGTCATTGAGTTTAAGACAGGAGATCTAGTGATTGCCCAACAAATGAGAAGGAGGAAATCTGATGCTCCATATGATGCTGGACCTTTCCACGTAGTGTCCACCAAGGCAAATATGGTGACTGCCCAGCATTTTGGAAAGTCGGTTAGAAGGGACTCTTCTCACTTTTAGCATTTGAGTCATCAGTCTTCTGATCAAGATGGTGAAGGAAATACTAAACCTGAAATCTCAGTGACTGCTGTTACTTCTTCACCATCTTTGAAAATCTCTCACAATGACAATGACAGTTCCCATCTTCCTGTAACTAGATCAGGTTGAATGATTAAAGCGCTGATTGAAAAGATGTAATTGTATGTGATCAAGGCTGCCTAGGCGGCCAAAACGCGTTATGGCGGAAGGCAAATAAACTGAATTGAAGTGACCTGCATTTGTGGCTGCCCTTCTTCTGCTCAAAGGAAGCGAACGCAGGATAATATATATATATATATATATATATATATATATATATATATATATATATATATATATATATATATATATATATATATATATATATATATATATATATATATTATCTACTGGCGTCGCCAGTAGGTAGTTATAGTTAGGACCTAGTTTCCATAGGAAATCCACAACATTCTATTTGGAATAACTTTGGCGCCGGTGGACGAATATTCGCGAATTTCTCAAAGAAGATGGCCCGATCTGCTCTGCTCCTTCCCTGAACGTTTTGGGGGGATTTGTCAAGTGGGGGCTGAGAAAAAAGGGGGGTCTCAAAACGTGATGTCATCAGTGATGTCCTTTGAGATGTCATCAGTGATGTCATGAGTGATGTCACTGACCATGTCATGAGTGATGTAATATGTGACGTCATCAGCAGTGCATTGCGGGCGCGTGAGTTATAGTTAGCTGAACTAACTATAACGGGGGAATTTCAATGGTTTTGTATGAGTGAAATGTCCAGCTAACTATAACATGTGTGAAACCTATGTTGCAAGGTTTTTTAAATGCTAATTCCTAACTAAAACGTGTGTGAAACCTATGTTTTTTTCAGTGAATATATATATGTATATATATAGGTATTTTATTTAACAGAGGGGTAGATGTAGCGCCAGATTCACTAAGGTAAACTGAGACGAAAGTCTAACTTTATGACTTTCAATAATCACAAAGGGCATTTACGAGTAGTATTCTCACATCTCAAGGTGGAATCTATGCAGTCGGGCTTGGTGCCCGTATTCTGGGCAAATGAAGTGCAATCACATACATCTGCTGTCAATTGTCAGCACCTGCAAGACCTGCACTACAAACTGAATAAAAACTGCACACAATCAAGGCCCAGGTTGGCCACACAGAGTTCCCGCATGCCTGCTCTGCATCTTGTCTCAATAATGCTACCCCAGACAAGGAAGAAAAACTATCCAGAGGAGGAGACCACCATGGGCCTGGAGCTCCATGTTTTCTCCCCAACAGCACCAGTGCCACACAAAAGGGAGCCCTAGAGCAGTATTCAGCCACTACAGTCACAGAGTTGAAGGAGGATGTCCGTACCGTAATTGACATTATGAAAAAGTAGCAGGATGAGAAGAGGCGGGTGAAGGAGCAGCATGCCAGGATAGAGGTGACCAGAATTCTCCCTTGTGTACAATCTGCATCCTGCCTCTGTCTCACCCCACTATAGGAGCATGTACTCAACACAATGCACTGCCACATACTTCTTGGGCTGCCTCTGAGTGATGTCCTAAATGTGGTGCCAGGTAAATGTGATGAGACTAATAACGATACAAAATGACTAATGTCTGCGATGCACTACAATTCTGCCTATGGATGTTGACCCAAATATGTGCAAAAAAGCATGAGTCAGTCCCTCATTTGTCTCCTTTTGTACATTGCACTTCAAGTCCCAGAATTATTTGTGATGGAAATGGCAAATTTCATTTACTCCGTCCCAAACAGGTGCCCAGCACTGCTGGTTTATTCACCTAACAAGGATAAATGGCAATAGAAAATGTGCCTCTTTGACTTAGCGAAAACCCATGGACATATTACATATATTTCATCAACAGTGGCAGACCTGTGAACTGAACTCGGAAATCTTGCGAATCTGTGGCAAGTAGAATGTTAATTGAAAACAAACATATCACTGTAGGCCCAGTGACATTGTCCAGGAATCCTGCTACAAGGTTGGGTGTGACATCTGGTCAGGAACCACATACTCCGCAGATGCAGGACCCTAGCAAGTTGCCCAAGAAAGTGTACCTGGATGCTCGTGCTCCAAAAAATTGGTTTAATGTCTGCAGTATTTTGTGTACATCGAACATCACTGTTGTCACCAGTGCTTAATTTGTGCCTGTGGTTTCCGTTGCTTAGCACCGGCTCTTATTTATCAGGCTTGGTCTACACCACTCGTCTGCACATCTGTGGCAAAGTAAATATAATTACCTCATTCACTGCAGACAGTGTTGTTCGTCTTCGAGTCCCCACTGAAGAGTGTTGCTGTGCTGTGAAAGCCAATCAAAACCCATCCATATCCATGAAGATTTGCCTTAGGTCCTTGGTTCAGTGTTGCCGGAGAGCGGGACACTGATTGGGCTGGATTTGGTTCTGCGGGGTTAGGGGCTGAGGCAGCGTGCATAGATTTGTTTCAAAATGCCACACCCCGACACACACGCACAACAAACCGCATGAGTCACCAGCAGTTCAGCACGATATAGAGGGCAGCAGCAGCAGGCCTATTAGTAAAAGCGGTGCTCCTCACCAGTAACCGAGTAAGTAGCCAAAACAAATGCTACTCTTTCCTTGAGCGTGGTGACGGTCACTGTAGTGGTTCTAACTTGCTAATGAACAGACATGGTATGACGTGAACTGAGGCCCAAGCAATCATGCCTCCGGTTAAGGGCACCATGTGCAAGTGCAATGCCCCGGCCAGGAGCAGGCTGGAATGCCAGGGCCCTGTTCTTAACTTAACCCCTATCTGTCTGAAAATGTTGTAATCATATGACATACAAATATGCTGTTTTTCCGTGCATTTCATCATCTCTTTTTGAATCCAGTTATACTTAGGTATTTTAATAATACTTGTTCAACTTCTTCCTGGTGTCTGTGCAATATGGCGGTGTGCACCAGTTGAAAGTTTATCTCTATCTTACGTCATCAAGCTTTGTGGTTGTGCATGCAGTGGTGGTTCCTGATGTGGGGTACGGACTAGTTGGGGAACGGGCTATTCCATATGTTTGTGCATGCCATGGCCTCTCTCACTTAGTTTTCATGTGATGTGTTGCTGCATCCTGAGATAGTTTAACTTGAGTTCATTCATTGTGCACGTTCAGCGTCAGTGACGTTTCCCCACTGCAGGCCACGTTTGTCTGTGTTTGTTTACTGGATGTCCCAAGGTCCCAGAGGGCCTGATCTGTGCAGAGTTAGCAGAGTTTGGTGGCAGAACTGTAGTGACCTATCAGATCATTTATGTCTGCAGTGCTGTGGGACCTGAGGGCGCTCAATAGTGGTTGATGTGCAGCAAGGGATGAATGCATGCCCCCAACCATGAGTCAGTAACAGACTTCCAAGTTCTAACTTCACTACCACAGTGGGTTAATGCTACATAACAAGTGACTTGAGAGAAAAACACCTCTCATATTCCACATATTGTTCGCATACAATGCTGTTCCCCTCAGCCAATATATACCTAATTTATAAAGGCATATTATACAGTATGGATTTCATTTTTCTTTCTGTATTCCTCACGTTTGCAAATGCCTCTGGCCCGAATGGGACCAAATGAAAGGGGCAGGGAGCAGAATGTTTATTACCTCTCAGCTGAGGCTGAGGTTGAAAAAATAGGGAACAGCCAGGTCAAGAAGGAAGTGCTGTTCTCTTGGCAGCAGGGCTCACCGTGGAGAGTTTCATTTGCCAGGTTGTGAAGTCCTTCTGCTCTCGTTGCATTGCACCCTTCGCCACGTGACACTGCCACCTGCCACACAGCTGGCAAGGTTTCAGATTCCTATGAGTGTCAATTTCATAATTTCAGTGTAATTATGAGTGACATTTTAACGACTATGAATGACACTTTCTGGCTGCAAAATCAAGCAATAAAGACGAGGGACAAATCTAATTATCAGACATTGCACCCATTTGCACATTGTGATTGTCTTAATCATACGGTTTGATCTGAATCATCACCCTTTATTAAAGCATCCGCTACATTATGCTCCTAAACAGGGAGTTACAAGTCTGTGATTGTTCAACACTTTAGAACGATGTTTGTAATTTGTTGAAAATGTCAGGCCATCTTTTAGTTTCCCTCTTACCATTAAACACAGGCCTACATGCTGCCTGCAAAGTGCCCTTGACCCAATCACCGATCTGCTTTTCAGATTTTGGTAAGTCAGAGTTTTTCCCAATTAGAGAGAGGCCTGCAGACCTCACCAGCCCCTTCCTGAGATTGCCTTAAGTTAAAGTACCAAGTCCCAGAGGTATCGAACATACCGGATGCAACAACAGGTGTTGGGTCCCCTCCATACAACCTGTCTTCCTCAAATTGTTCCCTTTGAAGTGGCAATAACAGTGAAAGGTGATTCTGTTGGCGCACTTACTCTGTCCACCTACCTACTTTTTGCATCACTGCTTGGCTTCCTTTAATGGTGAGAGTAGGCAACTCATAGAGAATTGACCCCACGTTTCCGAGTAAAGCCTGAAGGAAGTTAATCATTTAAGCTGCCCTTTACTATCTCACCAACTTCACTTGCAGCGCAACTTTGGCTGCACTGTAATGCGGGTCATTTCAGACACACTTACCAGTCCCTCTCTTAGCGACAGAGGCCTCGCCTGCCAGCCTCCCACAAGTTAACTAAACTCTGGCAGCTGGATGTGACATCCTGTCCCTTCGGCACGTCATGGTACAACATTGTAGCATTAAGTATTGCAGCATAGACAAAATACCTTACTCACTGGGGTTCTCCATTCAGAATGTAAGTCTAAGTATCAAATTATTAGTTTCTGGATTGTAATTTTTTTTCAACAAACTGTAAAGAAACTTTGTTGAAACATCCATAATGAGCAACAACAATGATCATGACAATTTCTGTAGCTTTGTGAAGCACATTTTTAGAAAGTGCCCCTAAAACATAACACCTGGTATTATGAGTTGAACACCTTGTTCCTTATTCTAGCATCACAACTTGCTCACTGTGACTAAGGCCAAAATGAATATTTAGAAACAAGAAGCACCGCCCCTTTTGTTAACAAGTCAACATAACTCTCATGATTAAACAAAACCTCCCCATCACCATGGAATCTTTGTGTGTGTGTGTGTTTGTGTGTGTTAATCTGCACGCTTCACTCTTAGTAATTCATCCTTCTGAAGTAGATCCATAGAATAGTGATACCTGATATTTACAGGGCTTTAAAGTGAATAAGCCCACTTTTACCAAGTACTATAAAAACAAGTTATCATGTTTTATGGTTTTAATATTTGGACCAGCCATATAACACTATATGAAGTGAATTGTCTAGGTGCAGATGTTATTCACTTATTTGCTTCAGAGTCTTACATCGAGCCATCTTGAATCGTTACTCCTCTTCGTAGAGCTATGCCTTCATATCATTAACAACTAGCAGTATCTGGTAGTTACTCAACTGTCCAAAGCATCAGCTGATATGCAGGAATTCTACAAATTCACTGGATAGAGCAGGAAGTTAAGGCACTTGGAGTTGGTGAGTTTAGGATTGTGGAATGATTTGTTTCATACAGTTCACCAACACCACTCAGCAGTGGTCGTCAAAATGCTCCACTGCAACATACCACACCTTCACCACCGCCGCAGGAATGGGCAAGGCTCATTTGCTATGTTTGTCCTTAGTGTGATGTTTGGATTTTTCACAATCCTATGACTTTGGTGATGTAACATTGAGGGCAGCACCAACACTCTGAAATGTGTCCCAGTGCCACTGGCCTTAGGCGCTTTGTTTGACATGTTCATGCTTTCTGGCCTAGGTGCCTTTGTGTGACATTTCCATGCTTCCTGTTCTGGGTACTTATGTGTGACATTTCAAAGCTTTCTGGCCTTTGTGCTTATGTGTGACATTCCCATGCTCTCAAGCCTGAGGGCCTATGTGCGACATTTCCACGTTTATGGCCTGGATGCTTATGTGTGAAGTTTCCACTGTTTATGACATGGGTGCTTATGTGCAACATTTCCATGCTTTCTGGCATTGGCGCTTATGTCAGGTCATAATTTACGATTTACTATGCTTGAAAGTTAATATAGCTAAATATGTAATGGAAAATGTGTTGTGCACCATTTTGGTCTTTCTTTTTACAAATGTTCTTGAGGGGAGAATTCCCCCCCAAACACCTCTAGCAGTCTTTAAGCTTGTTGCGCTCACTTGGTACGCACTGTATGGAGGCTGGTCTAACACAACTTACCAGAGCTGCTTTGGGTTCCTAGTCCAGCCCCTAGTGTTGAATTCATTATTAATTTTTGTGAATCGCAGTGTGTAACTAACTCTTCACACTGCGACCTCACCCTGCTTTTGTAGTAATACCGAAAGCCAAAGCTTAAAAGTGAGCCAGACGTTAGCGACTTTGTGTATCTTTCGAGTGACTGCTACACGTTAGGGGTATGATTTGGAAAAGGCCTGAATTTGGGTAGGCAAAGTAGGATCCATTTAGGTTGTACTTGTAATCAAAGAAATGGTTTATAGTGTGTATACAGTTCAAAGCACAACTTGAAGTGAGTGACTATAGTGATAAAATTAAGGGTGTAATAATGTGTCAAAAAGTACTACATCCCCTGGGTTGGGAAAAAATTACCCATCAGTTCCCGCTCGGTACCGCCCTTTGTCATCACGTGGGTTCTCCGTAACCCAGGAGAAGAAGTGCTGCCCGTCACTAGATGTTAACGTGACAGGCAATCAACCATCAGTAGGTATAAGTTTAAATGGGTGATTCCAGGAGGGTAACTGATTTGCAGTGCACAAAGTGTAAAGTGAAGTGTGAGATATATATAAAATTGGATAGAAGTGAGTAGAAATTGAAAATGTAATGATTTCTCTCAGTTCTTCCAAGGTTAAAAACAATATGACATATCTACAGATTTAACAAAATATCTGTATGCAGAAGGGGTCAACATGTTTCAGCATCTGTGGCAAATGACACGCCACTGCTTTCTTCAGGACCAAAAGATATTTGCTACTGCACTGATTAATAATAAAAAGATATCACCTGTGACTTTCAGGTCTTACTCAATATCCTCCAGAATACTAATAGGTAGGAGAATAATACATCCCCCACCTGGCTTCTGCTCAGGAGAGTGGTACACCGCTCTGTCCGTCAAAGCACCGTTGCGTCCCTCTGAGCAAACTGGGGGGTGATATCTTTTTATTATTAATCACTGCAGTAGCAAATATCTTTTGGTCCTGAAGAAAGCAGTGCTGTCAAGTGTAGGTGTACACAAACCAGGTCACATGTGCATCAACTGTTGAGGCAAAGTTCATTTGAATCAACCCTTGTGTTGCACTACATAATATACTAGAGCAATTACTTATTCTATTGTAACCGCTGGCTTTCAGGTGCTGAGGATTATGATGCATCTCCTTGTGTTTGCTTTGTTCACCCTAAGTTGGCAGGGTATGCCCACACGTGGGTCCTTTACTCACTGTGCCACTGGATTCAAGCTATCCTGGCTGATGAGGGGTGTTACCCTGAGGACCTCTCCTGGCAGTTCGGGCTGGACTGTTCCCATGAGGCACAGGGTCAAGACTGATTTGCATATGGCAGGATCCAAACTGGGGTGAGGAAGTGAGCCAAAGAATGATGATGGACTCAACTCAGATCTGTGACTGAAAAGTTTCAGCACTCTGTCCATCATCTCCTTGTGTTTGATTTGACATTGGACCTTTTCGCCAGAGGTGGCTGATTGGCAATTGAAGAGGATAACCCACTTTTCCTACAAGCAACCATTTCAGATGCCAGTAATGTGTAAGAGGAGGAGGAGGAGGAAGTACAGGAGGAGGCGGAGGATTTGGAGGCGGATGAAGACTATCAGGCCCATCATACAGAGGATGAGGAGTCAGATTCCCTCCCCATTAAAGTAGGCTTACTGGGCAAAACATCAAAGGCCACTCCAGCTCCGCACAGCAGAGTGCCTCAGACTGCAGCTCCCAGTATTGGCCGTTCCTAGGACTCAGCTAACCAGCCACAGCTTTCACTTGCCCCAACACAGCCATCACACCCTCACAGCCCTGACATCCAAGTCAGATGTGTTGGTTCCTCTACATACTATTCCCAAGACAGTGCATCCCAGGCATTCTCTCCACCATCTGAGGGACCTACCACCCCTGGTGAGGTGCAGGTATCCCCTGGTCACAATTTCCTGCCCACAGCCTACCAACTGCCATCTCCTAACTGGTTGACCTGAAGGCTGTATCTACGGATGTCTCATGCGAAGGGGGCTAGCAAATGGCCATGGTGGTCAATGGGAGGAGGCGTTTCAACAGCAGGTTGAGGTGAGGCCATAGAACAACTCTGCCACACATGTCAGAGGCATTGCAGGACATGCGTCACATCCCTCAGGTGTTGGACAGACTGACCCAGGTGTTGGACAGGATGGATAAGTCTTGGCAGGACTTTTCTAAAAACATAAATGACATCATATCCATCCGTAGGGATGAGAGTGAAAGCACCATTCCTTAGCCATGATGTTGATGGAGTGCATGCTGAAACTGGTTCCTTTCAAAGACAACGTATGGAGAGGAGCCATCACTACCACCCACCTGTACCACATCACACCCACCGACCTATACCACAACCTGCACAGGCTACCCGCAAATAGTCAAAGCCACCATCACCCTTGCACACGCCCCCCACTGCACATCCACCATCACCCCCTGTCCAGGCACCTACCCACCTGAACAGCCACCATCAACCCCTGTCCAGGCATCTCCCCTACCTGTACAGGTAGATGCACAACACCAACCTGCACCTCAGCAACAACACAGCAAACACACTCACAGTGATCTTCACCACCACATTTGCTAAGTCGCAAGCAGGATCCCTCATGATCACTGTAAAATATGTTATCCACAATATGTGTCAATAAAAAATATTCCTCACAAGTCAAGATTAAGTTGCGTATTATAAGTTGACGGTCAATTGTTTACCCTTGTGTTAGACTATAAATGTGATGATGAATGTGTGTGAGCGAGGCATGTAAATGTTTAGACCATCTGTGTAACAAGATATCATGTGCAAAACAATTGACAACTCCCAAGGTATATTTCCGTACTTTGAAGAAAGCATTTACAAAAAAGTAAACAAGATAGAGATAGTTTGATCCAAAATATACTTTATGTATAATTAAATGTTGAACATTTTTTATTCCAAAAACAGTCGGTTGAGAAAGGAGAATTGAAATCAAATAATGTTCTTTACTCAGAATGGACAAGGGGACTTGGAGGGGGTTGGGCAAAATAAATACAACACGCCAGGAAGTGTCAGGGAACCAGTCTATATACAAGGGGCAAAGAAAATTTCCAAATTCAAATTATTGTCCAATCAGTCAAGTGTTCTCCCAGTCATCCTCTTTTTTGCACGATGTGGAGATCCTCTGCAGTGGATGCAGGCTCCTGGCTGGCCGGTGCAGGAACAGACACCACACTGGGTTGAGACACACAAGAGGAATGGGGGTAAAGGGTATGGGATGACGTACAGAGTGATACATTGAGGGTGGTTTGGGAGGGACGTTTGGCAAGGGCAGACAGCATGCCTGCACCCACGGAAGTGATACTGGAATTGAGGGTGACCATGGATCTTGCATGTTCCTCTTGGAAGCTCTGCACTTCATCACAGAGCTACAGAGGATCTGAGAGGACACGTCTGGTTAACCCTCACATGCCCCCATCACTTCCTGGGAGGCAGCCACGGGAGTGAAAATACAGGCAGGGGTTTGGGTCTCACATGGGAAGTGTGGTATTTCGGGATCAGTGTCTTCCCTCGGGTCTGCCTGGCAGCCACTTGGAGGGGGACTAGAGACAGGGGATGCAGCTGGAGGCCCCCATGGAATGGGGCCTCAAGAGTCAAGGAGGGGTTGGTGTCAGGCTTGCTTCAGGGACACCTCACCAGACAAAAGGTCTTGACTGTCAAGATGAGAGTCGATATCCTCCCCTTCCTGGCTGGAGGTGTCCAGTTTGTTGCCTCCCTCCCTATAATGGGCTCCACCCGGTCTGTAGCACCTGATCTTAGTTCTGCCTCTGTCCGGGTGGGCAAATTACCCCTGCCTTCGGATGTTGTTGCTCACTACTCCTCCTCTTCCTCTTCAATGCTGGAAAGAGGCAGTGGCCACCGTCACCCGGAGGATGGCCTGTTCTGTACCTGGTCCTGTTGGTCTTGGCCTGCTGGGCCCACTGAAATAGAAGACAAACCATGTAGTTGTACACGTCAGAATGACACACATAACTACATGAAGCAAGTGCAGACTTTGTTCTCCTTTGATCTCATTATCCAATTCCAAGTGACTTGGACCCTAAAGTATGTGCACGTTCACTGTGATGTCCAGATTTGACTCACACATTGACATCTTTCTTGAATTTAGAAGGTAAACAGTTCTGTACTGACCAGCCCTCACTTTCAGCATTCTCGTAATCTGTGTTTCTCGTCATTTCTACATAGTCATCTTCCAATGCCAGTCTGCGAAAGGAGATGGGAGACAGTCAGGATGGATATATACACACCTAAGCATGGTTGCAGGATGATCCTGTGATATATAGTCTCAGCAGTCTTACACTTACTAACAGATGTAATCTGCTGTGTAGCATTGTAAGACACAACACAAATGCTGTTCTTGGATATTAGCGTTGCCAAGTGGTGAATCTAAGTATGTGATATTTCCTTCGCAACACCAAACACTCAACATGGCAAGTGTCACATTTAGCCTTTCAAGACAGCTTAGTTGGTGCTGTACCCTGGTCAACACATGTGGCTAGTTGTAACAGCTCCCTTGACTGGACAAATTCCAAATGAGCCACTGTTGGTAAGACATGTATATATAGACCCCCTTGCAGAAGTTGGTATCACTTTAGAGACAAAACTCTCAAAGTCAGTTGTTACTCCATGGCATATAACAATCTGTCCTACTCTGAAATCAAACACGCAAACGAATTGCAAGGTACATCATCCAATACCCAACGGCTTCTCATCCACACACTAAACAGTGACTGTGCCATTCCTTACCCAACGCACACAGCAGTTATAAGGCCCTTGGTTCACCAGTAATGTGCTGCCAGTGCTGTTTTTCATGGAAATGTAAGTGTGAGGGTTCCAAACACTACAAGTTCCAGAATGCATTCTGGTCAGTGAATTCTATGTGCCACAATAAGGTGGTGGCCTTGTAATGACTACTGCATTTGCACAGATTATGTGAGAGGACACATGGGACATCCCTCACATCATTCTAACAGACACATATTTCAGTTAATGCACTTACCAAGGCTCTGCTGCTCATGCTCCTCCAGCTGAGCATGGAGGGTCAGCCATGCTGCCCTCAGAACCCTCCTGTACAGTTGTGAGAGGACCGGCTGATGCACATGGGCCTGGGAGGTCTTCCTGGGCCTTCAGCTGGGCCAGGTGTTTCAGGTCCTCCCAATGCTTACTCATATCTTGCCCCGCCGGTCTTATACGCCCACAGCACTGCAGCGCTCTGCGATGCTGGCACAGATTCTGGTGCGTGCTGCATTGCTCAGCTGGCCCTCTGCCCCCCCATTAAGCTGAGGGTACTTATCTAGCACCCCCTCAGCTAATTTGTCAAATTCCCTTTCCCTGTAAGAGGGCGTCTTCTCCTAAAGTTCCTCCACCATGTTGGGGTTCGGTTGGTTTCACTAAGCAGCAGGAGGGCAGAGGCTCTTACCTGGTGCTGAGGATGCCTCAAAATGAGGATAAAACAGGTGCCAGCAGAAGGGGGCGCTAGAGGGCACCAAACAAGATGGCCGCACTTGCACGAGGCTCTTGCGGTTCTGGTCCTTATCCGCCAAATATCCTGGACATCTGCTCGAAATACAGCGAGCTACACAAAGAAATGTGCTTTGGAACATAACAGCTTTATAAAATACTCAGAAAAGCTGGCGAACCTGCTCGTTGACCCTCGGAAATCGTGCCTGATTCCTGGCGCCTGGAGTACACAACATGCCGGTGGCGAGGGCCTGAGCTGCGGTGCTGTGTGGTGGGATGCGGATCGTTGGATGCACCCGACCGAGCTCGTGAGCTGAGAAGAACCTGGGTGGGCTTGTAGCCCACTTGGTGCCCGGAAGAAGAATCCCTGTTCCCATGATGCACTGGGCCAGGGTCAGACTAATTTGCATATAGCCAGGTTCTGAACTGGGATGGTGTAGTGAGCTAAAAAACGGTGATGGATCAAGCCCTGATCTTTTGACTGGGTATGAGTGTTCTGTTTAATTCAGATGCTCTGTCCATCGCCACCCCCCTTTTCTGAATCGTTTTGGCCACTATAGGAGTGGCAGGGTATGCTCAGACATGAGTCCCTTGCTCACTGCACCATCAGGATTCAAGCAAGCCGGGCCGAAGACGGCTGCAATGCCAGAAACCGGTCCCCGGAAGCTTGTTTCCTTTCAGTAAAGAATTGGCTTGGTAGTTTGGTCTGCCCTGTTCCCATGATGCACTGGGCCAGGGTCAGACTAATTTGCATATAGCCAGGTTCTGAACTGGGATGGTGTAGTGAGCTAAAAAACGGTGATGGATCAAGCCCTGATCTTTTGACTGGGTATGAGTGTTCTGTTTAATTCAGATGCTCTGTCCATCGCCACCCCCCTTTTCTGAATCGTTTTGGCCACTATAGGAGTGGCAGGGTATGCTCAGACATGAGTCCCTTGCTCACTGCACCACCAGGATTCAAGCAAGCCGGGCCGAAGACGGCTGCAATGCCAGAAACTGGTCCCCGGAAGCTTGTTTCCTTTCCAGTAAAGAATTGGCTTGGTAGTTTGGTCTGCCCTGTTCCCATGATGCACTGGGCCAGGGTCAGACTAATTTGCATATAGCCAGGTTCTGAACTGGGATGGTGTAGTGAGCTAAAAAATGGTGATGGATCAAGCCCTGATCTTTTGACTGGGTATGAGTGTTCTGTTTAATTCAGATGCTCTGGCCATCGCCACCCCCCTTTTCTGAATCGTTTTGGCCACTATAGGAGTGGCAGGGTATGCTCAGACATGAGTCCCTTGCTCACTGCACCATCAGGATTCAAGCAAGCCGGGCCGAAGACGGCTGCAATGCCAGAAACCGGTCCCCGGAAGCTTGTTTCCTTTCCAGTAAAGAATTGGCTTGGTAGTTTGGTCTGCCCTGTTCCCATGATGCACTGGGCCAGGGTCAGACTAATTTGCATATAGCCAGGTTCTGAACTGGGATGGTGTAGTGAGCTAAAAAATGGTGATGGATCAAGCCCTGATCTTTTGACTGGGTATGAGTGTTCCGTTTAATTCAGATGCTCTGTCCATCGCCACCCCCCTTTTCTGAATCGTTTTGGCCACTATAGGAGTGGCAGGGTATGCTCAGACATGAGTCCCTTGCTCACTGCACCATCAGGATTCAAGCAAGCCGGGCCGGACACGGCTGCAATGCCAGAAACCGGTCCCCGGAAGCTTGTTTCCTTTCCAGTAAAGAATTGGCTTGGTAGTTTGGTCTGCCCTGTTCCCATGATGCACTGGGCCAGGGTCAGACTAATTTGCATATAGCCAGGTTCTGAGCTGGGATGGTGTAGTGAGCTAAAAAACGGTGATGGATCAAGCCCTGATCTTTTGACTGGGTATGAGTGTTCTGTTTAATTCAGATGCTCTGTCCATCGCCACCCCCCTTTTCTGAATCGTTTTGGCCACTATAGGAGTGGCAGGGTATGCTCAGACATGAGTCCCTTGCTCACTGCACCATAAGGATTCAAGCAAGCCGGGCCGAAGACGGCTGCAATGCCAGAAACCGGTCCCCGGAAGCTTGTTTCCTTTCCAGTAAAGAATTGGCTTGGTAGTTTGGTCTGCCCTGTTCCCATGATGCACTGGGCCAGGGTCAGACTAATTTGCATAGAGCCAGGTTCTGAACTGGGATGGTGTAGTGAGCTAAAAAACGGTGATGGATCAAGCCCTGATCTTTTGACTGGGTATGAGTGTTCTGTTTAATTCAGATGCTCTGTCCATCGCCACCCCCCTTTTCTGAATGGAAGAAGAATCGGGCTGTTTTGCGCAAGCCCGGAGGCGTTACAGGAGCAGCGGCCCGAGGCGCTGGGCGTCATCTGTGCGGCAAGCCCTGCTCTGCACAGCCGGAGGTGTATGGCCTGTGCGGCGCTGAGACCGGAGGAGCGGACCTAAGATTGCAGCGTAGCTGGGCAGGGTGTGAGTCCCGACCGCCCGTGCTGCGTGGACGGCCAGCGACTCCATGGGCCTTGAGTGATGATTGCGCCATGAGAACCTGTGCAGATCCCTTTATCGGAGGCGCGCTGGAACCCTGAGGTGAGGAGCGCTGAGCGGTGGGTTCTCCCCCCCCTCTCCTATCAAGACCAAGTGAGTGCATAGTGACAGCAAGGGCTACACGAGCAAGGACCCAAGCGGAGGCCCTGTTTTGTCCCAGCCCGCACAGCACCCCTGACTGGACAGCCCCCCCTGTTTGGTGACAACAGTGAGACTGGGCATCAGAATATTTAGGGAGGGGTGCGGCCTGCAGTGGCCCCCTGTGACACGGTGCGTCAACTGTCATATGTTATGCTGCGGACCTCTTATCCCACTCTTGGGTGCCATTCTGGGAGCGCAAATGTATACCCCAGTGCTGTGAAGACCCCCGGGCAATCTGAAGCGTCCCATGGAGGCTGCAATCACGCTGCAAATTTTGGCCTGCTCCATCACTGGAGAGCCTTAAAGATTGACGGAGGGAGAGGGACACGTGTAGGGGGACCCTGCTCTGGAGGTGGAGCGCTGACGGCGGCCGAGGATGCAAGTGTCTGAACTCTTAATCATCTCCGTAGGCGCCAGGCAGCGGTGAAACAGCCCTTTCCTCGGTGACACGTTAATTGATCCAGCGGCCCTATAGGAAATATGCCATAAGCAACGCTACCCAACTCCACAATACTCACCATTAATCATAAATCACTCACAAGGCCCATAAACTAACATGACATATTTTGAGCAACTGAATCATGTGACCTAATTAACCTATTAACAAACCCTACGAATTAATTAAGCCACTATGGTGAAAGATCTGCTAATGGTAACCTAAATACATGAAATAACAAGGCCAGCTTGTTTTTCAAAGAAAATATTTATTAACTATTTAATCAAAGAAAGTGCAATAGAATCTTTTTATTTAAGCATTTTTAAAGAGGTTTTTAGCACAACGGCAATGACAGTTTCAAGCATGGATAAGTATATTCAAATAGAAAAGCAGTTTGGCATCATCTAAACCCTAAGTCCCTAGCTATACTTGCTCTATAAAAGAATAAGGGAAAAAGGTCTTTTAGGCCCTAAAAGGATCTCTTACGTGCTCCAACAAAAGTCCAACAGCACGACACGTCCATCTGAAGATCAGCAAGCAGCAGCCAACCTCCCTACCAGGGGATGAGTTTTTATACCTTTCTGACTAACTTAATCTAAGAAAAATAATATACTTTTTGCGCGATCTAAGTTCCAATTGGCTGTCAAGTGACAGGCCATCATGTCATCGCATTCTTCAGAACCTCAGTTCCGTCTCTTTCTCAGAGTCCATTGTCCTTTGCTTTCGAGTCATGGAGCTTCCTTCAGTTCGCAACAATTGTATAAAATGTTCACGACTTCCTTAGCTTGTCACACATTTCTGCCGGTTCCTGGCCTTGGCCACGCTGACTAAATGAACAGTCAGCTCATCACGTTTATTTTTCTTTCAATGTAAAAAAACTTGGCAGAAAACTTCTCCATGCTGGACTCTTGCTTTCATCGAGCAGAACTTTTGCCAACTGCAAATGCACTAGGCCCCAGACCACTTTCACGTTAACTAGTATATAAACAAACACAAAAGAATAATTAATGTAAGAAATAAAGTTCGTTCTGTTACCCACCCACCTTTGCTAATCATTAACCCATTAATCTATGTTACCTGGCAGAAGCAAAACAAAGCAACAAACAAGTTCGTTCTACATTTAAGACAAGAGAACAAAACATGAGCACACAAAAATAAGCACATGCCATTAATAAACAGCCGCATTTAGTTTTGACTTTGACAATAGACAAGATTAATTCATTATTTTCACACACATGCAGATGCAACATAATGCACATTTATGAGCACACATATTAGTTTCCCGCGTGTTTATGAAAATGCAACTTTTAATCTAAGTTGGTTAGTTTTCTCACTGCACACATTATTAATATTATTATTTAATTATGGAAGTGTAACTCCACGAGCTGAAATGAATACATTTCTGAATCTCGCTCCATCAACTCCCTCATCTGGTGATTTCCAAATCACCAAACCACACCCAAAATTTAGCAAATTTTATCTATGATGAACATGGTTTAATTTCACTGTGTTAGTATTTCTAAAGACTTGTCTCAGCTGTTTGTCTGCAACTATCATATTGAGCTCTACGAAACTCCTCCAGCTCTATCTCTCTTTCTTGTTCCTTCTTGATTTTGTAAATCCTCTTCTTTTCCCTCAGATACTTTTTTCTCTTATGTAACATGCAACTGATCTTCAACATAATTATCACAAAAATTATTACAAATAAAGGTGTAAGAATTTTGCCAAGAACTGAACCACCAATCTCTTGAAACCACGTTTTGATAGCCTGAAATCTTTTGGAAAGACGTTCTGAAAAATCATCCTCTTCTAAGGGAACTATTTCTGAATTCATCTCTGTAATATTCCTAATGTACATTTCGATATTCTTACTTTCATCAGGGATATATGTACAGCAGTGCTGGACATGTAAAATGCCACAGACTCCTCCCTCTTTTGCTAGGAGTATGTCCAGTGCAAGACGGTTCTGCATTACCATCGATCTGATTGCAATGACCTCGGTATCCACTAATTGAAAACCACCAGCTATGTCAGTTGACAATCTGTCAACTATTGTAGACAATTTTCTGATTCTTCCTGCATTTAGGGTTATACCCACTAAAGGTATCACTGCCTCAAAAATGTCTCCCAAAATTTCTGAGAAACTTTCTCTTTTGTACCTATTTACATGGCTACTGATTTCAAATGAACCTTCTGCATTTCTGTCAACATGAAATATTTTCGGAAAAACAAGACCAACAAAACACGTCCCATACCAATGGTCCGGGAGGTTATAATAGGCTTTGTCTCCACAAATAAAATAAGTTCCAGGAAAAATTGGGTCTCTACCACCTTTGAATACCCAACCCCCCATGATTTGGTATGTGTCTTCACAATTGCTAGCTCCCACAAAATAATTGTCAAAAAGTGTGCTATCTCTTCTAATACAAAGCTTGCCACTAATTGGCCTGTCTATATGAATTGCAACATTGTCAAAAGATTTGCCATAAAATTTTTCATCCTCCTTATGCCAGAACTTAGATTTGGTCTGCTTGACCATCTCATTCCTTTTATAAATTGCTCGTCTCTCCTCAACAAGATTCAGGAAAGACTTTTCCTCAGTTCACAATTTGCACGTCAAATTATTTCTAAAAGCATACTCGTAGGTAAGTTCGTTAGTTACTATAAAGAATTCCCTCATCTGTTTCGCTTGCTTGTGCTTGTTTAAGCCTTTCTCAATTTTCAAGTTTGCAAAGATCTCATCATAGTTTGAATAATAATACTCCAAACGTCCAGTCTGATAAAATAAGCTAGCTATTACACTGCAGGTTATGCCGTAAGTAAGAGGAAGCATATTGTAAGTCACTCCCTCAGAAACAGAAGCAGGCAACTTCACACAGATGTAGCAATCTTTGACTTCCATAACCTTAACATATTCAGCCAGGAGTCTTGAAAATGTATTGCTAGAAAAATCACCAACAGACCTGTCTTGATGAGCTTCTGGTCTGTGATCAATAACTTTGTTAGCTTTGCCTGTTGCACTATGTTTGTCTTGACTAACTGAAGCCCTACTTGTCATATTGACCTTGTACATCTCCTTATCGATCCCGAAAGTAAAGATGACAGCTAAAACTAACCAGAGCAGAATTAATAAGAGCATACACACCAGAGTCATCTTACAGCATTTTTTAAGAATGGAGCATTTTGAGGTATTAGTCATCATAACAAAAGGCATTTTCACTAGCTTTGTTAAAGAAAACAAAAATTTAAAAATAACTCAAAAATGTCTAAAAATTTTAAACACCCCCCCTTTTCAATTTTTTTTTCAACCCTCTAACAGCTTTTCTTCGACCTTGCGTCACAAGTTATTCTCCAGCTAAACACAGTTTCTTCGACCTTGTGTCACCTAACACATTTTCTTCAGCCTTATGCCAAACTTGAAACCTAAATTCTATTCTAACATGTAAGTACCTCATTCATTGTCACTATTGTCTTCAATTTCTTCCTGACTGCTACTGTTGATCTCAACTACAGGTGGTATAATTATATAAGTCCACTCAGGCGACTTATACTTTTGGTTAGGCTTTAAGGTTCTTTTTGTCTTTCTAGAAACAACTTCTATTTTCTTTCCTGCCTCACTTTTCTTTTCAGGATCTCCTTGACTAGTTATCTCATTGATCTGTTCTTTAGACTTCTTTATCAATCTGAATTTCAATCCTTCATTTTCACTCGGCCAATTATCACCTTTTCTTGGTAATTTCGTCCTTGGCTCAGTCACATTGCATTCAGTTCTCCAAGTTCTTCTTCTGAATTTCCTTATTTGACAATCTTCATCACTCTCATCCGAATCACTGACAGAAACTTCAATTCTTGACTCAGGTTCTTCTCTACTCGGCAGCCTCACTCCGTTAGGAACAACATCTCTATAACTGGTACTTGGCAATTCGTCTTCCTCTTCAATCACCTTCAACTTCCCAGCTTCAGATTTCTCGTTCCTGCATTCAGAGCTTCTTTTCTGCTTTTCGATACTCTCCTGGTCCTGATTCTCAGCTCGATCAGACTCTTCTGCTGCTTCTTTTTCTAGCAGATCTTCATCATTTTCAGAGTCTACAACTACAATTTCCAAATCCTTTTCATTCAGGTTTCCATTCACAGATGAATTTTCCAGAAGTCAACCTGCTTGTCGATTTTCTGGATTTCCTTCAAGTTCTTCTTCAGAATCTGAATCAGCTGTGGTATCACTCTCTTCATCAGAGTTTTCAGGTGTAGGCACATGAATGGTATGACTGGGATGTATCCACCGTTTTATGCCTCTGCACTTCACTGCATTCGTCGTTACAAGAATCACCTGTCTTGCTTTCTGCCACCTTGGTACCAAACAGTTTCTTCTTCGGTGAACTTTTGCTCTCACCCAATCTCCAGGTGACAGATCATGTGCTTGCTCTTTGTCTCTTGACTGAACTTCAGTTCCCACCTGATTAGACACAGAATTCACGACATCAGATAGCTTCCTGCAATATTCCAAAATTGCACTATCATTAATGCTCAACAGTTTTCCTACTGGTATAAATGCCTGTCTCATGACTCTGCCCATAAGAATGTCATGTGGACTTAAACCTGTCTTTTTATCTGGTGTACTTCTTAGAGTCATCAAAACAAGTGGAAGAGCATCTGTCCACTTTATACCTGTAGCTAGACACATCTTAGCAATCCTGTTTTTAATTGTTCCATTTATTTGCTCCACAACTCCAGATGCCTCTGGTCTGTATGCACAATGCAACTTCTGCTCAATGTGTAAGGCTTCACAAATCAATTCCATTAGCCTGTTCTCAAAATGACCTCCACTATCACTTTCCACAGTCACTGGGAAACCGTACCTAGGTATTATCTCCCTCAAAAGTAACTTTGCAACAGTAATTGCATCATTGTGACGTGTGGGAAAGGCCTCAACCCATCTTGAAAATAAACAGACAAACACCAAAACATAGTGCAACTTGTTGTGCTTTGGCATTTCAATGAAATCCATCTGTAATCTGGTGAATGGGCCACCCTCCCGTCCTATTGTTCCCGTTCCCACAATCGTCTTTCTGTTTGGGTTCATTTGTTGACAAATCAAACACCTTTGACTAAGGGATTCTGCAATCGTCCTGAACTTGGTATTAAACCAAGTCTCCCTAAAATGCCTAATCATCGAATCTCTTCCAATATGACCTGGGGCCATGATACATTCTGGCCATGTCAGCAATCATGCAATTTGGTGAAACTACCCTGCCATCTTTGTAAGTCCAAACTCCATCCTCATATCACTGCCTACATTCTGCTCTCAACCATATGTTTTTCTCCTCATCATCAGCTTCATCTTGTAAATCTTTGACTTCCTGCCATGTCTCAACAATTGATGTTAGCATTAATGAACTCAAAACATGTTCATTGTTTTTCTCTCGATTAATTGCAAAATTATTTCTTGCGCAGTACTTTGCAATTTCGTCTGCGTAAGCATTTCCTTTGGTGATGTAATCCTCACCTTTCTTATGGGCTGCACATTTCACAATAGCAATTCTCTCTGGTAATTGAATGCCATCGATTAATCTCTTAATTAGATTTGCATTTCTGATTGGTGAACCTGCTGATGTCAAATACCCTCTCTGAGACCAGAGCTGTCCATAATCATGCACAACTCCGTACCCATACTGACTATCAGTAATTATGGTAATTTTCTTATTTATTGCTCTTTCACATGCACGAATTAAAGCAATCAATTCTGCTACTTGAGCTGAACGAATTCCTTCAAGACATGATGCTTCCACAACATCAGCAACTGTGCAGACTGAGTAGGCTGCTCTCAAAAAGCCCTCCTCTGTTCTCAAACAAGAACCATCAACAAAGTAGACATGATCTGAAACAGGCAATGGTACATCTTTAATGTCCTGCCTTGGCTTGGTACAGTATTCCAAAACACCCAAGCACTCATGATCAACATCATTTTCATTTCTAATTTCTGTTACAGTACCATCAGGCAACAATGTGGAAGGATTTAGATTCACACATCTTGCTATTGAAACATGATCTGATCCCAGAATAATCTTTTCATACTTAGTGAGTCTATTACTTGTTAAGTGTTGCGTTTTGCTCCTAGTAAGGAGAATTTCAACTGAATGGGGAACATAGACTTTCACACGAAATCCCATTATGATTCCTTCACTCTGTTCAAGGCTCACACTTGTCGCTGCAACTACTTTTAAGCAACCTGGTAATGCTTTTGCAACTGGATCAAGGACTGCTGAGAAGTATGCAATAGGTTTTCTCAGTTTCCCATGTCTCTGTATTAACACAGACAATGCACATCCTTCTCTCTCACTGCAGTACAGCTCAAAATCCTTTTCATAATCTGGCATGCCCAGAGCTGGAGCTTCACACAAGCTTCTTTTGAGTTTTTCAAAAGCTTCCATTTCAATTTCTGTAAGGACAATTGGGTCTTTTATGTCTGATTTTGTCAGTCTCTGTAGTGGCTTCGCAATTACCGAGAATCCACTAATCCATTGACGACAATAGCCAACCATTCCTAGAAACATTCTGACCTGTCTTTGTGTTCTTGGAGGTTGCATTCCCTGAATCATTTTAATTCTCTCAATTGTTACTTGTCTTGTTCCTTTTGCAATTCTGTGACCAAGATATTTTACTTCTTGTTTACAAAACTGCAATTTTGCTGGAGACACTTTGTGTCCCTCATCTGCCAAATGATTCAAAAGAGTAATTGTATCTGTAACACAGTTATCTCTTGTTTTTGCTGCAACAAGAAGGTCGTCAATGTACTGGACCAATGTTGACCTTCCAGGTAAATTTAGATTCTCCAATGATTTCTTTAACAACTCATTAAAGATAGAAGGACTCTCTGTATACCCTTGAGGGATACGGCACCATGCTAGGGTGTGACCTTGGAACCTGAACGCAAATATTTCCTGGCTTTCTGGATGCAATGGAACAGTAAAGAACACATTGCAAAGATCAATAACAGTGTACCATTCTGCATCATGTGGAATTTGGTAAAGAATCACTGCTGGATTCGGAACAACTGGACAACATGGAACAACTATCTGGTTAACCTTTCTCAGGTCTTGAACAATCCTGTACGTTCCGTTTGGCTTTTTGATCCCCATGATCGGTGAATTACAAGGACTACTCTCAATCTCTTTTAAAATCAATCAATCAATCAATCATACCATTTGTATAGCGCACTACTCACCCGGGAGGGTCTCAAGGCGCTTGGGGAAGGGGTGTGCTACTGCTCGAACAGCCAGGTCTTGAGTTGTCTCCTGAAGGCGAGATGGTCCTGGGTCAGCCGAAGGTGGATGGGGAGGGAGTTCCATGTCTTGGCAGCCAGGTAAGAGAAGGATCTTCCTCCGGCGGTGGCTCTTCGGATGCGTGGTATGTTGCGAGGGCGAGGCTGGTGGACCGTAGCTGGCGAGTCGGCGTGTAGAAGGTCATGCGGTCGTTGAGGTACTTGGGGCCCAGGTCGTGGAGAGACTTGTGTGCGTGGGTGAGGAGCCGGAGCGTGATCCTCTTGTCGACGGGGAGCCAGTGCAGGTTGCTCAGGTGGCTGGAGATGTGGCTGCGTCGGGGGACATCCGGGATGAGACGGGCGGAGGCGTTCTGGATGCGCTGGAGTCTTTTCTGTAGTTTGGCTGTGGTTCCGGTGTAGAGGGCGTTTCCGTAGTCCAGTCGGCTGGTGACGAGTGCCTGGGTGACTGTCTTCCTGGTCTCGGTCGGGATCCAGCGGAAGATCTTGCGAAGCATACGCAGGGTGTTGAAGCACGATGAGGAGACGGTGTTGACTTGTCTGGTCATCGAGAGGGAGGAGTCAAGGATGAAGCCCAGGTTGCGTGCGTGGTCGGTTGGCTTGGGTGCGGTGCCCAGGGCTGGGGGCCACCAGGAGTCGTCCCAGGCGGAGGGCGAAGATCCCAGGATGAGGACTTCCGTCTTGTCCGAGTTCAGTTTGAGGTGGCTGTCCTTCATCCACTCTTCGACGTCTTTCATCCCTTCGTGTAGGCAGGTTCTGGCGGTGTCAGGGTCTCTGGTGAGGGAGAGGATCAGCTGGGTGTCGTCGGCGTAGGAGATGATGTTGAGGTTGTGCTGGCGTGCGATGGCTGCAAGAGGTCTCATGTAGACGTTGAACAGGGTGGGGCTGAGTGAAGATTCTTGCGGAACGCCGCAGATGACTTCGGTGGCCTCGGAGCGAAACGGGGGGAGGCGGACTCTTTGTGTTCTTCCGGCGAGGAACGAGTTGATCCACTCCAGTGCCTTCTCTTGGATACCGATAATGCTGAGGCGCTGGACTAGGGTGCGGTGGCAGACAGTGTCGAAAGCCGCGGATAGGTCCAGGAGGATGAGGGCCACTGTTTCCCCCTTGTCGAGCAGGGTCCGGATGTCGTCGGTGGCTGCGATGAGGGCGGTCTCGGTGCTGTGGTTGGCTCTGAAGCCGGACTGCGAGGGGTCGAGGGATCCGTTCGTCTCGAGGAAGGCGGCCATCTGTCTGTTGACGATCTTCTCGATGACTTTAGCAGGAAAAGGGAGGAGCGAGATGGGGCGGAAGTTTTTGAGGTCGGTGGGGTCCGCTGTTGGTTTCTTCAGGAGGGCGCTGAGCTCGGCGTGTTTCCAGCTCTCCGGGAAGGTGGCGGTGTTGAAGGAGGTGTTGATGATGTTCCGGAGATGGGGTGCGATGGTGGAGTCGGCCTTGTTGAAGACGTGGTGTGGGCAGGGGTCTGTCGGTGATCCGGAGTGGATGGTGTTCATCGTGCGGGCTGTGTCTTCGGTGGTCACCGTGGTCCAGGTGCGGAGGGAGGCGCTGGGGTGCGTTGGTTCTGTGGTTGGGTGCGTGGATGGTGCGCCGAAGCTGTTGTGGATGTCGGCGATCTTGCGGTGGAAGAACGAGGCGAGGGAGTCGCAGAGGTCTTGTGACGGAGTGATGTCGTTGTTTCCGGTGCTGGGGTTGGAGAACTCCTTGACGATGCTGAAGACTTCCTTGCTGTCGTGGGTGTTGTTGTCCAGTCGTTCCTTCAGGGATTTCTTCTTGGTGGTGCGGATAAGCTGGTGGTGCTTGCGGGTAGCGTGTTTGAGGGCGGTCATGTTGTCGGTGGTCTGGTCGAGGAGCCAGGCTTTCTCGAGGGTGCGGCAGGTCTTGTTGGAGTCCTTGAGTTCGTCAGTGAACCAGGATGCCTTCTTGTTTCTGGGTCTGCTGGGAGGGTTCTTCAGTGGTGCGAGGTCGTCAGCGCAGGCGGTCAGCCACTGTGTGAAGTCCCGGGCTGCATCGTTGGGGTCCGTTGTGTTGGCGGGTGGGTTCTGGCTGAGAGAGGTGGTGAGCTGCTCGCAGATGATCTTACTCCAGTTTCTGTGGGGAATCTGAAGCGGGTGGTGGTGAGTCGTGGTTCTTTTGAAGCTGAAGTGGACGCAGCTGTGGTCGGTCCAGTGGAGTCCGGTGGAGTGGCTGAAGGTGATGTGCTTGCTGGATGAGAAGACGGGATCAAGCGTGTGGCCGGCGTAGTGGGTGGGGGTGTTGACCAGTTGCTTGAGTCCGAGGTTGGCGAGGTTGTCCAGCAGGGCGGCGGTGTTGCAGTCCTTGTTGTTCTCCAGGTGAAAGTTGAGGTCTCCGAGGAGGATGTAGTCGGCGGAGGGGAGGGCGTGTGGGCTGATGAAGTCGGCGATGTCTTCGCTGAATTGTGTGCGTGGTCCCGGGGGTCTGTAGACAAGGGTGCCTCTGACCCTCGTCTACAGACCTTGCTTTATGAATTTTTCAATCACAGGAATGACACCCTCAATCGTTTTTGCCTTCATTTTGTACTGTGGGATATTTGGGAAATCAATCCCCTGCTTTACTATAATTTTGACTGGATCAACATGTTTCATCAGACCCATTTCATTTCCAGTTAAATCCCAAATTTCAGCTTTGACTGTCTTTTTTAGTTCTTCAGGCAGATTCTGTTTATCAAAAACTGGGAACAATTTTGTTTTCTCTGCTTCAACCATTAACATTGTTAATTTATAAAGCCCATCTTCCTCCATCGTTTGCAGCTCAATACCCTCCGGTGAGCAATATATTTTGCAGTTCATCTTGCATAGGATGTCTCTTCCCAGCAAGTTTACAGGACTGCTATTGCAAACTACAAATCTGTGTGCTGTCTTTAAAATTGCCAATTTCTATTTTTACAGGTTCCGTCAAATCTGTTTTAATTTGCTGATTAGCTACACCAACTACTTGGATGGTATCCCCAGAGAGAGGCAGGTTTTCAATTTCCACTGATCTAACAGTAGAACGGGTAGCACCAGTGTTCACAAGAAAAGTGATCTCTACATCATTCACTTTACCATTTACAAATGGACCAGACTGGTCAACCTCAAGAGTGGCTCCAAACACACACTCTTCCCCCTCTCTCAGGCAATTGTCCTGATGTATTTTGCACATTTGGTTTTTGAGCTCTTATTACCTGATCACCACCGCTGAATCCTGTACTTGTGCTATACCTCTGACCACCCCCGCAGTTTGGAAGAGGAGGCTGTGGAATCTGACTCTGCTGATTCACTAACTGTCACTGTAGCTGTTGCTGAAGACTCAATTCATTCAACTGTCGCTGTAGCTGTTGCTGCAGATCTACATCATTCTGCATCTGTGGATTCAATGATGCACTTTTAAAATTTCTGGGCGGGTTTTTACACTCACGCTTCCAGTGTCCAATTTCGCCGCAATTAAAACAAGGTAATTTCTGATTTAACTCCTCAATGTTAACATTAAATTTTTGTTTATTAAAGTTGTTTTTAAACTTTCCCTGACCCTGATTCTGATTCTGATTCTGAACAAAATTTACATTTTTATTTTCAAGGTTTGCAATCTGATGTTCCGCTACTTTCACCTGTGCCCACATTGCTTTCTCTTGTAGTTTCTTCTGTTTATCCTCCAATTCATCACTGCAGTACTTTGCCTTTCTCAAAATATCATCAACTGAGTTTGATTGCCAACCGACAATATTATTCCTGATCATTTCTCCAATTTCAGGTCTAAGACCATAAACAAATCTGTAAATGAAGTGGCTCATTGTCAAACCAATCCACGTCGTCCCTTACCTTGTCCTTGGTTGAAGCCCTCTTGGATGACGCAGATGATTTCGCAGAGACGCAAGGGACCAACTTCCCAAATCACTAACTAAAACTTACTGGTCCTAATTGTTAACAGCAAGGTTTAAACTAGGAATTAGGGAGGAAGGCCGGTACTGGACGTTGAAGTGTAGAATTTTGTTCTTGCTGTCGACCTGCGAAGCAACAAGCACAAAAAGACTTTAATAATCAAATCTACGAGGAATTCTCCTAACTATTCTGTGGCCTTTTTAGCTATTCTAACTAACTTTATTTGAAACCAAAGTCAGTCTGGGTGTTCAGATATTCCCCTACCTGCGATCAGTATAGTGTTGGCATTCGTCCAGTATTTCTTTTGGAAGTTGTGATGATGAAGTCGTCAGACATCCTCTAGGATAGTTGGTCAGCTTGTATAGTCAGGTTGTTGTAAGCTAAAAAATAAAAGGAAGGATTACTTTTAATTCTTTAAATGTCTCTTCGCTAACTATCCTAACTAATTCCTATCACTTACTTGAAAATAACTTCTTGCTTCTTTGTCTTGGGGTTCTTGTATTTTCCTTTTGATCAATAAAAGATAAGCACAGACCAAAAAACACGATATCCTAAATGTCTTTCTTCACATCACCTTTCTTTAGGCTCAAAAACTAAGATTCACTCTTACCCTAGAAATCTAGATTATTTCACAGCTTATTACATACATTTATCTTGTAAACAAATGTTCCTCAAAATCCGAAATGCAATAACCAACTTAAATCAGAAATGTCCAAAGTCTCTTCTTTGCATCTTCTTCTCCTAGTTTAGAGTTCCAAAAATTATTGTTGACCTTTCTTGCGAAGGGCGCCTTTAAATATTTAAAGTACTTAGCTTTCAAACTCTTTGTCTTTCAGGATTCTTGTTCCGGTGTAAAAGAAGAACCGCCTCGAAGATGAGCGGATTTGGAGTCCAGCCGGAACCGAAATGCCATCAGGTAAGTTCCAAACTGAGCTGCCACTAGACGCGACCTTCACTGGAGGAAATCCGAAGGCAAAGCGCCTTCTAGAAGGCTGGGTGCGGTTTAAATACTGGACCGCATCCAGCCGCTCCCTGTTACGCACAAGAACGTGCGTGAAGACGGAGTCTTCAATCTTCCTTGGATGCGCACCAAAATGTGCGTGCGAGGGATGCGGGGAGAGAATGACAAGACCTTCAAAGCACAAGGTCTCAGATTTAGCTAGCGCAAAGTCCAAACCTCTGAAATATAAGGCACACAATGAGATCAGGCCACAAAACCAGCGTAAGGCTCAAATCTGAAGAAAAGTTAAAGGCATGGTTGATCATAAATACAAATGTTAAAAGGCACGAAGCACAAACGTATAAAACACCTAACCATACTGACAATGAAGCGTGCGGGGCGCACGGGACAGGGGCGGGTTTTAATGAGGAGAATACTACATGTGTCTAGAGGGCATGTGTATTACATGAAGGGGTAGGCAGATTCATGACAGTACTCCCTCCTCAAGATCCCCCCAAGAACAGTGGAAATGGGTTTTGGTTTATCAGGATGTCTTAAATGAAAAATTCGGACCAATCTAGGAGCATTTTTAAGATGTTCTAAAGGTTCCGACGATCTTTCCTCAGGGCCATAACCTTTCCAGTCTATGAGGTAAAAAAGCCTTCCCCTGACTCTTTTTGAATCAAGAATTGATTTAACTTCAAACTCAGGGTGACCTTCAACTATGATGGAAGGTGGAGATTTAGGAATACGAGTTTGGGAATGGAAAGGTTTAATCAGAGAGACATGGAAAACAGGATGTATCAAATACTTGCGAGGAAGAATCAATCTTACACAAACTGGGTTAATTACTTTTTCAATAGAAAAGGGACCAATAAACTTTGGATTAAATTTCCTGTTTCCTTTTAACTTCAAATCTTTTGTACTCAACCATACTTTATCCCCAGCTTCATACTGAGGTTGCTCAGTTCGATGTTTATCCTTGGCTTCTTTTTGAGATTCTTTTGCTTTGGCCAAGTTGAATTTAGCTTCTTCCTGAATGGAGAATACCTTGGATACATAGTCAGAAACTGCAGGTACAGACTCATTGTTGTTAGAACTTTTAGGAATACTTTTTGGATGAAATCCGAAATTACAAAAGAATGGGGACATTTTAATGGAAGAATGTTCGGAGTTATTGTAGGCGAATTCTAAAGGACTTAAAAGATCGGACCATTCTTCGGAAACATTAGGCAACATACAACGAAGATATTGTTCAATAGTTTGATTAGTTCGTTCAGTTAAACCATCTGTTTGGGGATGGTAACTAGAAGATAAACGAACTTCCATAAGTAACAAAGAACTCAGATTTTGCCAAACTTTAGAAATAAATTGGGAACCCCTATCTGAAATCACTACCGAAGGAATTCCATGTAGCCTTATCACATGGATCATGATTAAATGAGCAAGTTCCAATGCTGTAGGAAGCTTTTTTAAAGGAATAAAATGGGCCATTCAGGTGAACTGATCTACAACTGTCAAAATAGTATTGAATCCCTTCTTGGTTTCAGGTAGTTTGACAATACAATCCAACGATATAGTATGCCAGGGTTGAGGTGGAATTGGCAGTGGCATTAACAACCCACTAGGAGCTTGATGAGACGTTTTGTGCTGAATACAAATGCTGCAAGTTTCTACAAATTGTTGAATGTCTTTGGACATAGAAGGCCACCAAAAGTTCCTTTTAATAAGTTCCATAGTTTTCAAAATGCTAGGGTGAGCTGACAACATAGTATCATGGTGAAGATGAATTATGGATTCTCGAATCTTTTCATTAGGAACAAAAATTAAATCATGAACCATCATCAAATTGTCTTTCTCATGTAGAAAAGGATGATCTGTTTTCCATAGCTCAGAATCCTTTTCTCTCAAAGCTTCTTTGATGTCATCAATAATGTCACAAACAGATAAACTACCCTGAAAACAAGAAGTTGGGATTACAGGATGAATAATTTCAGGTTGATCTGGGCCCTTATCACCTATTCTAGATAAAGCATCCGCTTTTAGGTTCTCTTTTCCAGGACGATATGTAATTACAAAGAACGTGCGTGAAGACGGAGTCTTCAATCTTCCTTGGATGCGCACCAAAATGTGCGTGCGAGGGATGCGGGGAGAGAATGACAAGACCTTCAAAGCACAAGGTCTCAGATTTAGCTAGCGCAAAGTCCAAACCTCTGAAATATAAGGCACACAATGAGATCAGGCCACAAAACCAGCGTAAGGCTCAAATCTGAAGAAAAGTTAAAGGCATGGTTGATCATAAATACAAATGTTAAAAGGCACGAAGCACAAACGTATAAAACACCTAACCATACTGACAATGAAGCGTGCGGGGCGCACGGGACAGGGGCGGGTTTTAATGAGGAGAATACTACATGTGTCTAGAGGGCATGTGTATTACATGAAGGGGTAGGCAGATTCATGACACTCATGTCCTTTTCATTTAATTTTTCATAGCCACTGTACTGCTTGAAAACCAATAGTAATCTTTCATAGAATGAATGAACTGATTCCTTTGGCTCCTGATTTGTTCTGTCTATTTTTACCCAATCAACTTCTTTTGGTGGAATTTTCCCTTTTAACCAATAAATTACTTTGTCATACAGATCCATGACCTCTGATGCTGGAGCACCTGTCTCCTTGTTTCGATCTGGTTCTGTTTTAGGCCAACTCACAGCAATTTTACATTCTGTCCAAAGATCTGATGGGACAACAATGTCAAAAAATCCATCAAGATCAATCCACAGAACTTTCGAAACCTTAATGAATCTGTCCACCTGTCGATACCATTCCACAGGCTTCTCTCTCAGCCGAGGGAAATCATTTGTGAACAGCAGAATGTCCTGTCTTGACCAGGGAACATGAACATAACCACCACCTGCAATTTCTCTCATTGGAAACTGTTTAGCTAATTTTTCTAGCCTTTCATCTTCCTTCTTTTTGGTTCACTTCACTCTCCATTTACTCAAGTCACCTAACTTTTTGATGTACACAATCAGCTCTTTTATATGCATAATTCTTCCCATTGTATTGAAATTCCCAATGTCCTTCTCAGTAAAATCTAATCTGTAATGTTTTCCCAAATTTTTCTGTCTACTCAAATCAATCTCCAATTCTGCAGCCAATTCCTCCAACTAATCATATTTATTCTTTGTTTTCCATTGAATACTTTTGCTGATAAACAAGAGTTCATCATCTCGATAATACTTCAAACTGTCAAGACCAATTGTGCCAATTATTAACTCTTCTAAATCTGCTTTTAATTTTGCCACATCAAGTTTTGAAGTGGACTCTGTTTTCTCCGGTGATTCAGCATCTGACTCTGCACCCATTGGTGTTCTGCTTAATGAATCTTGATTAAAAGTTAAATCTGGCATTTTTGTTTTTTCTCGATGTATTTCAGTTAATTCTGAATAAAAATTTTCAGCTGCTTTTTGAATATCTGCATTTAATGGAATTATTAAACCTGGTTGTTTAATTTCTCCTTGATCAAAAACAGGCTGAACAGGACCAATCGGTACTGGAACTGTCACTGCTTCCATGCCCTTAGTTATTTGTCGAATTAATTCTTCTTTTGATCATAAATAATCTGAAGGATTCACGACTTCCTCATCTCTACCAGCTCCCATTGAATTTCTAGGAACTTCTCTTCCCATTGGGGTTTCAGGAAAATTTCTGCTTTCATTAAAACCACTAGAATGTGTTCTTGTTTCCAACCTTTCAGGAGTTTCAAAATATTCAGAATTATTCGGGTATAATCTGGGTGATTCATCATTTAATGGAGGTGCACTCGGTGTGGTTCCTGTAGAAACCATCGGGGTAGACCATGTACAAGCTGGTTTTAAAGGAGTCTGCTTTTTATTGGTTATATACATTTCTTCTAAAACCTGATCTTTTGATTCACTGTCTACAACTGCATTATTTTTCTTCTGGGTTTTCTTTTGACCTGGTATTTTTGTAACCATTTCTCTTATTGTATAGAGACCATCACACATATCTGCCTGTCTCCAACGTCGCATTCTATCCTCATGAGTTTCCCTTACATAATTTGATGATTTAGGAGGTCTTATTAAACCACTTGTCTCCCGCTGAAGTTGAAACATTTCATCCTCCCATTCGACTAAAGCCTCAAATTGTGTTGGTCTCGGTTTCGGAACAAGAGCGGTAATTTTATCTCTCAAATTTTACAAAATCCTCATATTAAATTAACCATCTTCTGGCCAAGCTAGTACGCCGTCATTTTTTGTATACTGCATCCAAGCATCAAACCAAAGGCAAGTATGATAACCATATTCACCTTCCATATACGCTGCAGGTGTTTTCTATTTATGAAGTAATTTTCCACCTCGCGTTTCAATTTTCTTATCGGGTGAAATAAAATTTTTAAATCTCTGAAGCAATGTAAGCTTTTTCTCCTCTTTTTTATAATAACTCATGTTTTAATCAAATTAGTTCAATTTAAAATGATCGTAAATGTTTTCTGGATGTTCCACAAAACCAGCCAATCCGTGCGCGAAACACACCAACAAGCCAATCAGGTTAAGCCACGTCACCACCTTGCTCAACCAATAGAATTACTGCTTTCACCAAAAAAAAATCAGCTTGCAGCTTGTCAGAGTCACGTGAACCACTCAGTGCGCTTGCTGTGACGTATGTTAACCAATCACAGCGCGGACCCTGTGATGTACACAGCCGCTGCGGCTTCTCGCGTCTCACTCCCAGAGCTCACCCCTCCTACACAAAAACTTTCACAGCACCATTTTAAGAACGCTTTTCAATGAAATTCAATTAATAACGACATAAGAACAAACCATTTATCTGTTTCGCTAAATAAAGTGACAGATTTTACAGACACATACAAGTATTCTTTTCGTGGAATAGACGACGCTACTCTCACAGAATATGCATTCGCTGATAAAGTAAACTTTAACTCTACCCTTCTAACAAGTAATAACGAACCCATTTCCCTCTGAATGCACATAGAGTAGCAATTCAAAGTTTGACTCAAACGGAATTACAAAATCATTTACGCACTTTAAAACGGAAAGTTTCCCTAACCACACATATGAAATCTCGGCAGGACTTTAACCAGCCATAGAGATCCTGTATCGCCAGTAAAATAAAAAACGTTACCTTACCCTTCACTCAAGCTTAGATATATTCCATTACTCTTTTCGCAGTGAGTTTTAGAACGGGCTCATTGTCCCTATACTCAAAGCTATGATTTCATAGATAATCCTCACTATACATTCTACCTAGCACACCTATATCCCTAACACGTGTTGTACGACCACAACACTAGTGATAATAATAATACCACTATTTGAAACAGATCAAATGCACTGTGTAACTTCACTCATGTCACACCACTCTGTACCGGTACAACTAGAATTTTTCACACTGCAGGAAAAAACCTTTCGACTACATGTAACAGGTGACAAAACTTCAACATATGTTAGACATCGATCCTATTTCATTACCATGTAGCATGTTGGTTACCATAGCAACCATCCTCTGCTACCAGTTAATTGATCCAGCGGCCCTATAGGAAATATGCCATAAGCAACGCTACCCAACTCCACAATACTCACCATTAATCATAAATCACTCACAAGGCCCATAAACTAACATGACATATTTTGAGCAACTGAATCATGTGACCTAATTAACCTATTCACAAAATATATACATTTATATACAACTGTAGTAAAATGATTTCATCACACCTTAACAAACCCTACGAATTAATTAAGCCACTATGGCGAAAGATCTGCTAATGGTAACCTAAATACATGAAATAACAAGGCCAGCTTGTTTTTCAAAGAAAATATTTATTAACTATTTAATCAAAGAAAGTGCAATAGAATCTTTTTATTTAAGCATTTTTAAAGAGGTTTTTAGCACAACGGCAATGACAGTTTCAAGCATGGATAAGTATATTCAAATAGAAAAGCAGTTTGACATCATCTAAACCCTAAGTCCCTAGCTATACTTGCTTTATAAAAGAATAAGGGAAAAAGGTCTTTTAGGCCCTAAAAGGATCTCTTACGTGCTCCAAGAAAAGTCCAACAGCACGACACGTCCATCTGAAGATCAGCAAGCAGCAGCCAACCTCCCTACCAGGGGATGAGTTTTTATACCTTTCTGACTAACTTAATCTAAGAAAAATAATATACTTTTTGCGCGATCTAAGTTCCAATTGGCTGTCAAGTGACAGGCCATCATGTCATCGCATTCTTCAGAACCTCAGTTCCGTCTCTTTCTTAGAGTCCATTGTCCTTTGCTTTCGAGTCATGGAGCTTCCTTCAGTTCGCAACAATTGTATAAAATGTTCACGACTTCCTTAGCTTGTCACACTTTTCTGCCAGTTCCTGGCCTTGGCCACGCTGACTAAATGAACAGTCAGCTCATCACGTTTATTTTTCTTTCAATGTAAAAAAACTTGGCAGAAAACTTCTCCATGCTGGACTCTTGCTTTCATCGAGCAGAACTTTTGCCAATTGCAAATGCACTAGGCCCCAGACCACTTTCACGTTAACTAGTATATAAACAAACACAAAAGAATAATTAATGTAAGAAATAAAGTTCGTTCTGTTACCCACCCACCTTTGCTAATCATTAACCCATTAATCTATGTTACCTGGCAGAAGCAAAACAAAGCAACAAACAAGTTCGTTCTACATTTAAGACAAGAGAACAAAACATGAGCACACAAAAATAAGCACATGCCATTAATAAACAGCCGCATTTAGTTTTGACTTTGACAATAGACAAGATTAATTCATTATTTTCACACACATGCAGATGCAACATAATGCACATTTATGAGCACACATATTAGTTTCCCGCGTGTTTATGAAAATGCAACTTTTAATCTAAGTTGGTTAGTTTTCTCACTGCACACATTATTAATATTATTATTTAATTATGGAAGTGTAACTTCACGAGCTGAAATGAATACATTTTTGAATCTTGCTCCATCAACACATCGCGCCTCCAAACGAAAATGCGGAAACCAGACGGGCGCCAGCCGAAGCTTAATTTGGAGGCGCGTCAGGGTACCGCTCCCATACGGATACTGAGGAAGAACAGGTGGATACTCAGGCACCCTCAACTGCAGATTTGAAGGACCTACTGTTGGCTATGCAATCCAGCCTGACCTCCATAGAATCCAAGATGAACTCCATGTCTGAACGAATAGATGGGGGTCACACACAGAGTAGATAAACATGAGGAGCGGCTGGGAGGGACGGAACGGCGAATATCAGATCTGGAGGACACCTCTACTGCGATGACGTCCCGTACACTGGAATTGGAGAGGGTCCTGAGAGTGATAGCGGCCAAGAACGAGGACTTAGAATCTCGTTCTCGGAGAAACAACCTCCACATTTTAGGAATATCAGAATCAACCACCACCGGAAGAATGGATGAATACATGGAGTGCCTCCTCATTGCACTTTTTGGAAGGAAGGTCTTCTCACCGGTATTGGTGGTGGAGAGGGCTCATTGCTCTTTGGTGGCTCACCCGGTACCTGGAGCGACCCCTCGCCCGATAATCGCTCGGCTGCTCAATTACCAGGATCGGGATACAGCCCTCTGCTTATCTAACGAACCGGGCCAGCTCCGCCACGAGGGAATGGACATCTCCATATATCGGGACTTTACCATGGCCGTTCAGAGCAGAGGCGGAAATTTCTACCTGTGAAGAAGAAATTACAACAGCTTAATATTCCCTACACGATGCTCTTCCCCGCCAGACTCAAAGTGACATGTCAAAGCAAACTTCATTTTTTCAACTTCCCACAGCTTGCACTGGACTTCCTTAAATCCTTGCCGAAGCCAGCGACGGGATGCGCCTCCCCGCCTCATCGCCCAGGAGCTGGAGGCGGCACTTCAGATGTAAAATGATCTAAGGCTACCTAGTTTTGCTTTGTATATAGAGACCATGCCACACAACGATGTACTAGCTGCTATGATTGATTGGGGGTACCTGGAAACCGGGGCGTGGGGGCCGGAGAGAGGAACGACAGCCTCCCCTCGATGAGGCACTGCTGCCGACCTCACTACACATGAACATCGCCACTCCCACGGAGATATTGGGAGCCTGGCGCGCTTTGGCGACAGACTGTCTGCCCCCTCACCCCCCTGACCGTCTACAGTGAAGAGGACAACTACACCCTACCCCTGAACTGTTGTGTTGGCGGTCTCTCATGAAAGTGTAGATGCTCTGGAAACCGAATTGAGATGACCCTTTATATGACCACCTGAACACCCTCACCCTGGAGAGGTAGACCCTGGTCGCCCTTTGGACTCCACCTCTCAGGTGAACCCTTACCATTATGGTTGTTATTTTTTTATTGATTGATATGTTACAGAATCAATCGTATTCCCCTTTTGGGAACATTGCACTGAGGGAATGGTGGGAGGGGGGAGGGAAGTGGGCCACGGCAGGATTAGGCTGCTGATGAGGGAGGGGAACATGTGGGAAGTGGAAGACATTGCGACAAGTCACAGGTTCTAGTTTTAATTGACACTTTAAAGCCTAGATATCTCTGCCAATGTTTTTCAGACCACTCCTTAAGACTGTATAATCTCAATCTTCGCCATGGCTGAACATTCTAGACCCCCCATACCACTTCCTCACTTGAAATGTACAAGGACTGGGGGAACCCCGCAAGCGTAGGCACATATTATCTTACTTAGATCGTCATGACATACACTGTGCGATTCTGCAGGAGACACACTTTGATCCCACTACCCCTTCTACATTTGCCGCTCGGTGGGCCAGTTATACATGTTTCTCCTCCTATTCATCATATGCTTGTGGCACATGCATTCTAGTGAGGAAGTCCCTTCCATACAGTTTTTCCGTGTTCTATGGGGATCCACACACCTACTATGGGGAGGGAATTTCAATGTCACAGTTAATCCCACACTAGACCGCTCACATCCGCAAACATTATTCCCAATCGCAATCCACCCTCAACTATGAGCTGCTTGACACATGGCGACACATACACCTGACGAAGCGGGAGGGAACTTGTTACAGCACAGCCCGGTCCTCCTGGTCCAGAATTGATGCATGGCTCATTATGAAAGGCCTTATCCCTTGGGTGACACAAGCCTCCCGTCTTCCCCGGACATATTCGAACCATTCACCAGTGCTGGTCGCTATAACCCCCCGCACGTTGACTCGCCTTTCCTATCTTGGCGTTTCAATTCACTATCTGTATTAGACCCAGTATTTAAGCAGGAACTCAAAGCAGGAGATCACAGACTTTTTCCCTTGCAATGAGGATTCAGTAGAGCACTACTCCACGGTGTGGGAAGCTTTTAAATTTACTATACGGGATTTGTGTATCGCAAAGAGTGGTGGTATCTTGAGAGATATCCGGTCCACCCTACGTCGATTGGAGGCGGAACTCAAGAATATTGAGGCGGAATTGCAAAATAGCCCCACATCTGAGCTACAGGCTAGGCTGCGCAGCGTGCTTAGTGAATACCAAGAGACAGCGGAAAGCGAATGTAAATACAGAGGGAACTATCATAGGGCATGCCAATATGGAGATGGGGACAGACTTGGGAAGTAGGGGTGGGCGGACATCTCTGTTCCGCCCACGGAATGTGCGGAGATTTGCCCCTTCTGCCTTTCGCAATGAAGGCGGGGAAACGAGGCAAATCTCCGCACACTCGGGGGCGTAACGGAAGTTGGCCACCCGCCTCCCGCCCGCCTCCTGCCCACAAAATAAATGACTTTAAGCCTAAAATAAGTTTAAATAAGAACTTACCTTATCGCGGGGTCATCTTCCTTGTTCAGCTAGCCGTCTTCTTGGAACTGGGCATGCCCGGGAGCCTGTGCATGCGCATCTTCGCCAAGAATGCGCATGCGCAGGCTAGCTGGACAAGGAAGATGACCCCGCGATAGGGTACGGGCGGGAGGCGTGCGTGCGTCGCGAAACGGAAATATGCGGAGAGGCACGGAGATTGGTTTCATTTCCGTGCCTCTCCGCGTAAGTCCCTTACACGACTTCCGCCCACCCCTACTGGGAAGGTGCTCGCGTCCTTAATTAGACTTCCGCAATTTACAGACATCGTTCTGGCAATTGAGGATGAGGATGGCCAAATACATAGTAACACGACTGAGATCGTGGAGACCTTTCGTAAGTTCTACAGAAGTCTTTACAAGACTCATAGAGCTCAGCCAACAGACTTCACCTCCTTCCTCGAGGATACAGCATTCGCCTGGTTGGGGGATGGGCAGAGGAAATTTCTTCTGAGACATCACGAGGATGAGGAAATTATAACGGCCATAATGCAATTGCAATCTGGAAAAGCACCAGGTCCGGACGTCCTCCCGGCTGAATTTTATAAAACCTTCCATCACCTACTCATTCCAGTACTGCGACATGTTTAGGAGGAAGCTCGGGAGACTGGTATACTTCTCCCCTATATGCGTGAGGAACGCATATATCCCTACCTTCAACTTACTTACAGTGATTCGTACAGGCCCCTGTCTTTGATAAATGTGGATCCAAAAATTTTAGCCAAATTGATTGCTAATCGTATTAGTCCCCTTATGACAGCACTAGTGCTCCATGATCAATCAGGCTTTGTGCCCACCAGGGGCACTTCCCATAATTTGCGCACATTATTTGCACTACTGCATGATATAGACCCTGACGTCAGCGCTGCGGCTATATTTCTCGACGCCACCAAGGCGTTTGACTCCCTGGAGTGAGACTATCTTGACTTTTTCCTACAACATATGGGGTTCCCGGACCCCTTCCTAGAACAGATCAATTTATTGTATTCAAGGGTACAAGCTAGAGTGATGGTCAATGGAGTTCAGTCGGCTCCCTTCACAATTACACGGGGCACCCGACAGGGATGCCCTCTATCACCCCTTCTCTTTGCCATAGCCAGCGAGCACCTAGCGGCTAAAATCAGACAACACTATCGGGACTATGCACTTTTATACCCTGAGAGGCAGATTTTAATCTCCTTGTATGCCAATGATCTCACATTATACCTGCGGCATCCGGCGATAAGCCTCAACCCCATTCTCCGATTGCTCATCATCTTTGGTCAACTATCTGGGATAAACGTGAACTGGGGGAATCCCAAATATTCCCTCTGATAGAGGCTACAGTGGAGTTCGCACTTGATTATCCTTTGAAGTGGTGCACGTATACAATCACTTATCTTGGCATCCGAGTCTCTCGATGACGGGAGGAACTGATGCGCTCCAACTACGGAAGCGCACTTGACCTTGTCTCGGACAAGATCACCAGATGGATCGCGATGCCTCTCTCCATGACAGCCAGAGTATCCTTGATTAAGATGATAATTTTGCCCAAATTACTCTACCTTTTTCTCAACATTCCTTATGCTCCAAGTCATTATTTTTTTAAATGTATCAAAACCCAACTGATCCGATTAGCATGGGGTGGAAAGCAGCCCAGATTGGCTTGGGAAATTCTCACTCGTCCCTTTGAATCTGGAGGATTTGAAGTCCCAGTTATGGAATTATATTTTATCCGTGCCCAGGCGCACTTTGTGGCTTTTTGGATGCACCCTCCCCCATACATGCCCCACCTAGCCATTGAAGATGGGTATATGGCACCTACACCCTGCACAGTGTATTTAAGCACTATTGCGGTATCTAGACACCTAGCGTCTACAACAGTACAATGCACTACCAGTGCCTGGCACGATCTGGTGCTCATACTAAAATGCCCTGTACTCTATTTGCCGTTGGCGCCAATGCAGGGGAGACATGATCTACCAGTCACGACAGAGGGGGGATGTTGCTGCATGCTGCATAAACTGTCCTGCCTTACCTGGGGCCAATTGTACACAACTGGGAAGTTTAGCTCTAGTAAGGACTTCTATGGTACCAATACCCCCACTCCCTTGGAGCGGTTCTATTACGTGAGGCTTAGGCAAGATATGCGTTCTCTGACTCATTGCTTTCCCTTAGAACCCCCCACTATGCTTCCTCTACACACTCTCTTACAGCACACCCACCCGGAACATGTAATGTCGCGAATATATTGCTCAACTCAAGGGGAATGGGAGAGAGACCTGGCTCCAGCCAAGGGTAAATGGGAGACGGTAATTGTGAACTCCCATCACGATGGAACAATGGTCCTATTGCTGCCGCCAAACGTGCACCATATCCGCCAATAGCAAACTACGCCTTATACATTATAAATATATTCACCGATTATATTACACGCCGGCTTGGCTACACGTTTACATTTGGCCTAGGACTGCCCGCCTGTCCGGAAATACTGGAAGGAAGTGCTGAATGCGTTGGACGAAATGACTGGGACATATGTGCCCGACGATCCCCTCACTGTTCTCTTAGGATACACGGAACAAGTCCCTGATAAGATACGGAGATACGCTTCCTTGGCCCTCCTGCTAGCAAAACGACGGATAGCCTGTCGATGTGGGTGCGGCCGTGCTCCAAAGTTTAAGGACTGGCTGGACGATCTCATATATTGCCAGGACCAGCTACACACCTATGCTGATCTTATGCCACCCTCCTCACGCCCTAAACATATTTGGGTCCTTCTTCAAACATATCTTTTGGCACATACCGACACTGGTGACACGGATCCAGGCCCTGGCCGAGGGGAGGGCATGGGTCACGATGAGGGGGCACGTCCAGAGGCAGAGGGCTCCCCGGAAATAGAGATGCCTTGACCACTGTATTGTGTGTTGATTACTGGAGTAGAACATGCGGGGAAAGGAACTTCGGTTGTGAATGCTGTGTGGGAACTGAATGGACAATATTTTGGCATACTAGGCGATAGATGTTGCTCTTACTGTGACTTATTAACTTTGTTGTTTCGGGGGTATTTGTTCAGAGACCTGAGTTGATAATCACCTATTATGCTTGCTCACCTGATGCGGCCGGTCCACTGGGGTTGTAGGCGTCTTGCTGTGTTCGCACCTCCACTGTCCCTTGCAAGAAATATTAAGTACCGCTGTACCGGCCTGCTGGAATGTGTCAAATTTGAACGATATCAATGAAGGTCTGTTTGAAAAGCAAAAAAAATAAAAATAGTGCCAGCAACTTCCTGTTTTGTAGGTCCTGCCTAGCATTTCCTGTCTGATATAATAAACAATGGTCCTAAACCTTACTTAAATGTCAGAAAAATCTGAGTGCACAGTTAATAAGGAAAAACTGTTTTTGAGCATGCTAGGAGAAACAGTCAGCTCATAGTACCTAATACTAAAGTTACAATAAGGAAAGGAAAATGCAACAAACCAAATTCTAGGGCTAAAGGCAATTTATTCATTGCATATACGTAAAAATTGAGTACAAATCGCAATTCACAAGAATGCTGGTTGCCCCAAGGGAGGAACATGCAAAGGGGTAGGGTGATTGAAAGTGTTTGGGTGAGTCAGTGGTGAAGAGGAAACAATAATTAGGGTAGTGACATAAAGAATAAATACAATGTTTTAGGAAGGGAGGACTGGTTCAAAATCACCGTCCTTATTGGCCTGGCCACAGTTGAAGTTGTAAGCACAATTTGTATACAATCTGTTCAAACAATATGGATATACATTCCATTGTGACACGTATGGTATGGAGGAACAGGGTCCAGGCTGAGTATTAAAAGAGCGTCAACGTTTCGACTCTTCTTAAGGCCATATAGGTAAGTTAGACCTTGGCCGTGCGAGTCTTCATCAGGACAGATTTGGGCAATGTCAGTAGGGCTGCAGATGACCCTAAGGGGATGAAGGGGAGAATAAGAATGTTGCAAGGAAAGTTTAGCTAAATAAGATTAGCTTCGCGATATTGGGGGGGCTTACCCACTAGGCGAAAGAATCCGCGTTATATCCGATTCTATGCGGATGGGTCAAGTCAAAGTGGACCTGCAAAGTAATAGGGTGTGGGTGTCAACCTAGTAGTAACTAGAGGAGGGCAGGTAAACCAATTGTACCCAGTGTAATAAATTACCTGTAGAATACTGGACGATGAGTTCCCAGGTGGGGGAGGCCGGTCCAAAGTTAAGGAACCACTCCTCGCTGCCTTCAATAAATGCCTATGGCTGTAAAGGAAATGAGGCTAAAATCAATCTAGGGAGGGATAAGCCACGGGTGCTGGGCGGCATCAATTGCGCTTTCTGCTAGAAATAATTACCACGCGGCTGCTTGCAAGAGTCAGCGTCTCGTAGGCGCCGCGTCTTCGCACGAGAGTGCCAGTGCGTTGGCCTCGAGGGCGTTTAAGGACGCGATGACGTCATCCGACGTCATCGAAAAGGAGGAAAGACTATCTGCCAACCTGAAGGCAGACAAAGCGGGACATGAATGCGCCTTAAATCGAGCTCCGCACAGGGTACTGAAGTCCAAGAGGCAATTATGGACTACCCTGGTAAATTCAGGGGAATTCTAATGAAGGATTAATAATCGACTTCCGGGGTGTTGGAGCCCCCGTAGGACATCCCCAAGATGTCATGGCAGTATTAGTCACAAAATGGAAAAGCACAACAATTACAGTGAGAATGAAAACACAACAGGTACACCCGAGCAACAGGCCACTTAAATGCGGTTTAAGATAAACAAAGATGATGAAGGCACGGATGGAGACACAGTTTTCACACATTGAAAAAGACAATAAGAAGCAATTTTCTGTTGGATTAAAAACATGGTTAAGAGAGTCATCAAAGGAGACACAGGGTAATAACAACATATGAGATAAAACCCAAACTTATGTACTCTATCAATCAGCACAGCCAGGGATGTTCAGGGATGAGTGAGTGCATGCAGGGTGATGACGCATACAAGCGATGTTTAAGGGGATGCAACACCACTGCCACCAAGAGAAAAGTTCAAGTTCAAGTATTTATAAAGCGCACTACTCACCCAGAGGGTCTCAAGGCGCTGGAGGGAGGGGTTTATTTTTTATCGAAAAGCCATGTTTTCAGTTCTTTTCTGAAGGAGATGTGATTCTGAATAAGGCGGAGGTTCGTGGGGAGTGAGTTCCAGGTCTTGGCCGCCAGGAAGGAGAAGGATCTGCCACCCATGGTGGTTTTTCGGATGCGCGGGACTGCGGCGAGGGCTTGATTGGATGATCTTAGTTGGCGGGTGGGATAGTAGAAGGACAGTCGGGTGTTGAGGCATTCGGGTCCTAGCTTATAAAGGGACTTGTGTGCGTGGGTAAGAAGGCGGAAAGTAATTCTTTTGTTGACGGGAAGCCAGTGGAGGTTTTTTAAGTGACCGGTGATGTGCTCTTGGCGCGGGATGTCTAATATGAGTCTCGCTGATGCGTTTTGGATGCGCTGGAGTTTTTTCTGCAATTTTGTTGTAATTCCGGCATAGAGTGTGTTGCCATAGTCCAGTCGACTCGTGACCAGTGCATGGGTGACAGTCTTTCTTGTTTCGAGGGGGATCCAGCGGAAGATCTTTTTGAGAATGCGAAGGACGTTGAAGCAGGAAGATGATACGGCGTTGACTTGTCTGGACATTGAGAGGGAGGAGTCTAGAATGAAGCCAAGGTTACGTGCATGGTCTGTGGGTGTGGGCGCAGATCCCAAAGCGGAAGGCCACCAAGAGTCGTCCCAAGCTGAGGGGGAGGATCCTAGGATGAGCACCTCCGTCTTGTCTGAGTTGAGTATTAAGCGGCTCTGTTTCATCCATTCGGCTACTTCTTTCATGCCTTCGTGAAGGTTGTTTTTGGCGGTGTTAGGGTCTTTGGTGAGGGAAAGGATTAGCTGGGTGTCGTCGGCGTAGGAGATGATGTTGAGGTTGTGTTGACGTGCAATGGAGGCGAGGGGACTCATGTAGATGTTGAAGAGGGTGGGACTGAGTGAGGAGCCTTGAGGTACGCCACAGATGACTTCGGTGGCCTCTGAGTAGAAAGGGGGGAGTCGGACTCTCTGTGTTCTCCCGGCTAGGAATGAGATGATCCAGTCCAAGGCTTTTCCTTGTATGCCGATGTTGTTGAGGCGTTGTATGAGGGTGTTGTGACAGACAGTGTCGAAGGCGGCGGAGAGGTCGAGAAGAATGAGGGCCACTGTTTCACCGTTGTCCAGGAGTGCTCGGATGTCGTCGGTCGCCGCAATGAGGGCGGTTTCGGTGCTGTGTTTGGCTCGAAAGCCGTTCTGTGAGGGATCCAGGGAGTTGTTGGATTCAAGGAAGGCTGCTAGTTGGCTATTGACGGCTTTCTCGATGACTTTGGCCGGGAACGGGAGTAGGGAAATGGGTCGGTAGTTTTTCAGATCTGAGGGGTCTGCTGTTGGTTTTTTCAGAAGGGCGCTGAGTTCGGCGTGTTTCCATATTTCTGGAAAGGTGGCGGAGTCGAAGGAGCAGTTGATGACATCGCGGAGTTGGGGAGCGATGATGGAGTCAGCTTTGTTGAAGATGAAGTGGGGGCAGGGGTCAGAGGGTGAGCCAGAGTGGATTGAGTTCATGAGGCGAATGGTGTCTTCAATGGTGATTGGGTCCCAGGAGTTGAGGTAGTTAGTTGGCGGGGTGGGATCTGGAGCGGGTGGGGTGAGTTGGTCATTGGGAGTATTCTTGAAGCTGTTGTGGATGTCGGCAATTTTGTTGTAGAAGAAGGAGGATAGCGCATCACAGAGGTCTTGGGAGTTAGTGATGTCGTTGGATGCTGCGGGAGGGTTGGTGAATTCTTTGACGATATTGAAGAGTTCCTTGCTGTTATGAGAATTGTTGTCGAGACGGTTCTTAAGTGCTGATTTCTTGGCGGATCGGATCAGTTGGTGGTGTTTGCGGGTGGCTGTCTTGAGGGAGTCCATGTTGTCTGAAGTTGGTTCTTTTCTCCAATTCTTCTCCAGGGTGCAGCATGTCTTCTTGGATTTTTTAAGGTCATCATTGAACCAGGGAGCTTTTTTGCTGGATGATTTCGACTGGTGTTTTTTCAGGGGTGCTAATTCGTCCGCACTGTGGGTAATCCATTGCCTGAGGTTGGTGGCCGCTAGGTCTGGGTCCGTTGCCAGGGTGGGAATGTTTTGGCTGAGAGATGTGAGGAGTTGTTCGGTGGAGATTTTGTTCCATTTTCTTCGGGGAATGGGTTGTAGACGGTTGTGGGTCAGGGTTGTTTTGTAGCTGAAGTGAACACAGCTATGATCCGTCCAGTGAAGGGCTGTAGTATGATCGAAGGAGATGTGCTTGCTGGAGGTGAAGATAGGGTCGAGCGTTTGTCCGGCTGTGTGAGTGGGGGAGTCAACAAGTTGTTTGAGTCCGAGATTGGACAGGTTGTCCAGAAGGGTGGTGGTGTTGTTGTCGTGAATGTTGTCAAGGTGGTAGTTGAGGTCTCCTAGAAGAATGTAGTTCTCGGAGGGGAGGGCGTGTGGGCTGATGAAGTCAGTGATGTCGTCATTGAATTGAGATCGGGTGCCTGGGGGCCTGTAAATGAGTGTTCCTCTTTGTGGTCCTGGGGTCGGTGTGGATCTGAAAGTGGAGGTGTTCGGCGGTTGCAAGATTTACGTCAGAGCTGGTTTTAATTTTGATGGTGTTTCTATGGACGATGGCGATGCCTCCTCCAGTTTTTTTATTGGTGCGGTCTTTTCGAATGATCTTGTAAGTGTCTGGTATGGCTATGGCGATGTCGGGGGCAGAGGATTCATTCATCCATGTTTCAGTAAGGAAGGCGATGTCAGGTGACGCAGTGTCGATTAGGTCCCAGAGTTCGGTTGCGTGTCTGTGGACCGAGCGGGTGTTCAGTAGGATGCATTTCAAGTTGTTGGGTTCGGAGCTGTGTGTGGAGGAAGTGTGTTTGGTGAGGGTCCTGAAGCAGGTGAACTTACAGGAGAGGCAGGAGAATGGGCCGTGGGTACATCCTGGGGAAGCTTTGCAGCAAAGAGGGGTGCGTCCGGCGTTGAGGGCGAGGTGAGTAGCGGCATCATAAGTTACTCTGGGGGGTTGGGAGCGGCATAGAGCAGGGGGACGGGCGCTGGGCGCGGTCCAGGCGCGGACGGGCGCAGACGGGCTTACCTTTGGCGCACCTTCGGCGCGCATCCGCTGCGCGTGGACGCTGCGCGCATTTGCATCTATCATAAAGTATAGGTGGGGGGAGGGGCGAGGGAGGGTCAGCTGGGAGGCGGGAGCGAGGCGGAGACCTGGGCAGGGAGGCACACAACAACAACAACAACAAGAAACAAAATGGACGGCCGCCTAAAGCGATAACGTAGACAGTGGCACAAAGCACAGGTACAAAGCAGGTAAATCTAACTTAATTAACAGCGCACTTAGTTAATCTGGCACTACGTTGTCCCAGGGATTTCAATTAAATCAGTTAGAGCGCTCTAGCGCTTCTGTGGCAGCAGTCTGATATTGCTGATTAAATGAGTAAACTCGCAATAGAGGCAGCAAAGCGCTGCGATAATCAGGCAGTTTTAGATCAATAACAAGCAGCGACGCGCTACGATACCAAGTGGCGACCAGGTAGGAGAGTGGAGTACCAGTAGGTAGGAGGCCGCCGCTTTACTGTAAATGCGGCAAAAAACTGGAACGTTCTCCCTAGGCATATTCGGACCGAACCCTGCTATCTTCAGTTCCGAAAGTCGCTTAAAACTTTTCTTTTCCCTAAGATCCCCTAAATACCGGTTCCTCTTTGAGTTTCTTCCTGTTATCTGTTGAGTTAGCGCTAGGACGCTCTAGGGCAGCCATGCGCTTTATAAATTAAATTTCATTTAATTTCATTTCATTTCATGTTCCATCAGATACCCAATAACGCCACCTGTCTGTTAATCTCCTCCAGTTCATTCAGCCCTTAGGAACAGTATCCAAAGAGTATCCATCTACACTCGTGTTTACTGAGTATACTGCTCAAGTCGCCCCCTCTGGGGTTGGGCTTCACCTTTTCAATGATCCACCACCTCAGACTGGCAGCCTCATGCTCAAAGGTTGTGAAATGGTCAACTAAAGGCGCACCTTGTACTTTACAGCGGATACGGTTGCAATGTTGTAGGATGCAGCATTTTATCCTCTGTATTGTCTGCCCTACATAAAGGAAGCCACATGGGCAAGTGATGGCTTAGACTACGCCAGTTGTGTTGCAGTTACTGTGTAGCTGCAGTGTATATGTCTGACTATTGTGGGTGAATTCGGTCAGTTCTATGGTCATAGGACACACCTTGCAGACACCGCACTTATGGTGCCCTCTGACTGGCGGATGGCCCTAGAGAGTAGTTTGGCTGGTGGTACGGGTGGTGGGTAGAAGTGATTTCACCAAGTGGTTCCTGATGTTCTTGCCTTTACAAAAAGCGTGCAAGTGAGTGGGCATGTTCCCCAATTCTTATGTTTATGTTTATGTTTATTAGATTTGTATTGCGCACAAATACCCGAAGGTGTCTCGGCGCAGGGGATTATACAATGACAAATTAATGCAAAATGAATTATTGATCAAAGAGCCACGTTTTCAGTTGTTTTCGGAAAATTAAAAGGGTTGGACTGGTCTTGATGGTAAGAGGGAGAGTATTCCAAAGCCTCGCCGAGCTACCAAAAAGCGTCTGTCTCTCCAAGCAACTGTTCTGGTGCCAGAAAGAGGAAGAAGGTAGTTGGATGCCGAGCGAAGAGACCTGCTGGGGGTGTAAATCCTGAAAGCATTTATAAAAAATTGAGGACCTGAGTTATGGATGGCCTTAAATGCAATACAGAGGGCCTTGAATTTTATGCGGCTTCTGACTCTGAGCCAGTGCAGTTGACGTATGGCCGCCGAAACAGATTGATATTTGGGAATGGAAAGAAGTGCCCTAGCTGCCGCATTTTGGACCAATTGCAGTTTGTTCACTACCTGCTGTTGGGCATTTAGTAGGAGGGCATTGCAATAGTCCAGTTTTGAGAATATTAAAGTTGTTATCAATGTTATTCCTGCAGCTGGCAGTAGGTAGGGAAGTAATTTTTTGATTTTTCTGAGAGTGAAAAAAGAGGATGAAGTCACAGTATTAACATGATGGATAAATGTTAATTTGGTGTCGAATATGACCCCAAGGTTCCTGACCTTGGCAACCGGTGCCGGTGGAGGGCCGAAGTCAGTGGGCCACCAATTGTCAGGGCATACCGGGGACAGGTTGCCAAAGGTCATCACCTCTGTCTTATCCGAATTTAATTTTAGGCAGTTCATCAGCATCAAGGAGCCTATGGCTAGCATAACTTCCTGGAATCTTGATGCAACTGCCAAACCATTCTTATGGACCGCCAACACCAATTGGGTGTCGTCTGCATAGGTGGTCAAACTCAGCCCATAAGCTTTTATGACCCTCGCCAAGTCCGACACATAGATGTTAAATAGTGTAGGACTTAGCGATGATCCCTGGGGTACTCCACAGGGTAATGTGGATGTGGGCGAGTAGAAAGTACCAAGTTTCACAGATTTGGAGCGGTTGGCCAGGAAGGAGGCTATAAGGTCTCTGGCTAGATGGTTAACCCCCAGCGCTGAGACAAGGTCGATCAAGATGGAGTGATCGACCGTGTCAAAGGCGGCGGAGAGATTTAGCAATATGAGTGCAGCCGCCCCATTGTGATCTAAAATTGTTCTGATCTCATCAGCCGCCTTTATCAGTGCTGTTTCTGTCCCATGGCCTTTTCTAAATCCAAATTGGGTATCATCCAGCAAGTGATGTTGATCAATGAATTCTGGGAGCTGATGGTTCATGAGTGCTTCAAAGACTTTTGCTGGGAAAGGAAGGCAGGCTATGGGTCTGTAACTGGCTAGTTCTAGAGGGTCCAGTGAAGGTTTTTTTAAAAAAGGTTTAATTATAGTTTTCTTCCATATCTGTGGGTACTCACCGTAAGGAACATAGAATTGCAAATCTCAGTAAGGGGAGGCGTGATGATCCCTCTGAGTAGATTAAGTACCGATGGGGGGCAAGGGTCAAGCGGGGAGCCTGAGGTGATGGTTGCTGTATATTTATTGATTGTCTCGGCTAGGACAGGATGAAACAGAGAAAGAGTAGGACCAGCAATCGGTGTTGAAAAATGTCGAGGGTCAGAGCCTTTGGAATGGGCTAATGAAGAAAAGGTAGCGTGGATATTAGTGGCTTTGCTAATAAAATAATCAGCTAAGGAGTTACAGAGGTCTTGGGATGGCTCAATTGCTGAAACAGATGGAGGGGTGGATAAGATGTTAACTGTTTGAAACAGTTTTCTAGAGGAATTTTGTGCGAGCTCTATTTGGGATAGGTAATAAGCCCTTTTATGAGAGATTATGGCACGCTTGTAAATAGCTATGGCAGCTTTATAGCTTTGTTTATCATGAGGATTATAGTGTTTTCGCCAATGTCTCTCAAGGTTCCTGCAGTGCTGCCTCTGCAGTCTAAGTTCCTCTGAGAACCATCTGGCAGATTTAGTAGAACGGTTTGGAAAAATTAACTTGGTGGGTACCGCCATATTAAGTGCGTCCAAGAGCCAATCTTGGTACTTGGTAGACGCCTGATTAGGATTGGCAGAGATCTCAACAGGGGGAGTTGTGAGTAATTGAGTAAACAAGGAGAGATCTAAGTTTTTCCAGTCACGGATACTCTGCGCAGTTTGTGATTTAAATTGTGCTGGATTGGGGTTATGTGCTTTAATACTAAAAATTACTGCATCATGGTCTGACCAAGTCAGAGGTAGCACCTTAGTTAGTGATATAGCTGAGTTGTTGGTGAACAGCCCATCCAAGATGTGACCAGCTTGATGGGTCGGGACTGTGACTAGTTGGTGTAGTCCTAGCGCTTCCAGATCGGCAATGAGTTGAATCGTATCTTTGACCGCAGGAGATTCAAGATGGAAGTTAAAATCTCCCAGGACAGTGTAATCCGACGATTCTATGCACGGTTGTAGTATCTCGCCAAGATTGGAGAGAAAAAGAGCGCATGGGCCTGGAGGTCGATAAAGAAGAATACCCTTAAATACTTGGTTGTTGTTAAGTATAATGGAGAACTTAAAAATCTCACTGGTCAGAGCGGGCATTGGTTCGGTTTTTAGGCGAAACCTAGCTTTATGGATTATGGCAAGTCCCCCGCCCCTACCTCAGGGTCTGTCTAGTTTGGATACAAGAAAGCCCTCAGGAGTGGCTGAGCAAAAGTCCGGTCCCAGTCAATAAATGCCAGTGCTGGTTAATCGCTTTTTTGATGGCACTGCTCTTAGTATTGAACGTGGTTACACACACCAAGCGATCTTCACTGTCAGTTTTGGGGCCAGTAAGTGTTCTCTGTGGTTGTGCCAAGCACGCTTACGTGCTTTCTTAAGAAATCTTAAGGGGTATCCACGTTCACTAAGTCTAGCAATCAGTCCCGAAGACTCATCAAAGTAGTCCTCCTTCTTTTTGCAGTTCCAACGTAACCTCAGGAATTGGCCAAAAGGCAAATTATCCCTGAGCTTACGGGGATGGTGGCTGGTGTACCTCAGAAGCGTATTCCGTTCACTACTTTTCCTATAGAGGCTAGTGTATAGACTTCCTGATTCAGTTTTGATTTGGATGTCCAAAAAATTAATAGACTCCCTGTCAGATTCAAGCGTGAATTCGATGTCTGCAGAGCAAGTATTGAGCCAATCGTGAAAGGTGGCCAGAAGTTCCTTGCTACCATCCCAAAGTATCACGACATCATCTATATAGCGTCTCCACAGTGTGATGTGGTTACGGTAAGGGTTGTATTGATTGAGGACATATTGATGTTCATACTCACTCATATAGATGGCTAAGTTGGGGGCGAAATTTGCCCCCATAGCCACGCCCTTGGTATGGACATAGTGTTGATCCTGGAAGGAGAAGTAGTTCTTCGTCATCGCAATAGTGAGCAATTGTACAATGAATTCAGTGGGAACTCTATGTGGAGCTGGTCTTCTATTGAGTACAGTTTCAATGCATGTGAGGGCCGATGCTTGTGGGATATTGGTATAAAGGGCAGTGATGTCCATGGTCGCCAGTAGGCTGGTCGTGGGGTCGTGCGGATGGCCATCTATCAATGGGATGGTTTGCATAGTATCCCTGAAGTATGTGGGTGTAGCCACTGCGATTGGTTTCAGAAAGACATCTATGTATTTACACAGTGGTTCCAGTAGAGATCCACATCCTGATATGATGGGTCTCCCTGGTGAGTCCTGCATCCGTTTGTGTATCTTGAGGAGAGTGTAAATGGTGGGCATCCTGGGGTGCTTATTATTGAGGTAGTCATGTTCAAGTTTAGTGATATATCCAGTATCCAAAGCTTCGCGTGTGACGCTTCTTATGGTTTCACTGATTTCTTTGGTGGGGTCCTTTCTAAGTTGGGCATAGTTGCCTTCTTCAGACAACTGAGACAGTATTTCACATTTGTGGTTCTCAGTATTTAGTACCACAATTGCCCCACCTTTATCGCCGGGTTTAATCACAATGTTGGTATTATTCTTCAGTGATTGTAGGCTGTCCTTCTCTTGCTTACTTATATCGTGTGGGACATATTGCCGGCTGGTTAATATGTTCTCCACATCCCGGAGGACCACTTGTTCATAGGCCAACAATTTATGGGGCATCAAGTGTGTGGGGGGTTGAACTTTTAAGGTGGCCTAAGTCCACTACCCGAAAAAGTCGAGCTGAAGGGGATATTAAGGAAATGGTGCTTAAGCCTGACCTTGCGGAAAAATTTATGTAGTTCTATTTTAAGCTTGAAGTTATTGGGCATGGATGTAGGGACGAATGATAGGCCCTTAGACAGGATCACTTGTTCATTAGGCTTGAGTGTATAGTCTGAAAGGTTAACTATCGGGTTGTCAGGTGAGTGAGTTACCATCTGTAATGTTGGCATCTCGTCTGAATCTCCCCGTGTGAGTCTTGTTGGAAGTGTGTCTGTTTCCTCACTCTCCCCCTGCCTTGATTCCACATAAGAGTTATCGTTCCCCTGGGTCTCCCCCAGGGACAGCCCCTTCCTCGTTGTCCCCACCAAAGCTCCTTTACTAAAAAAGGTTTCTGGTCAGGGTGGGTCTGGCCTGAAGTGTTAGTGGGTGCACTGGTGCTGGTGCTCGGGCGATCAGAGTCCCTGTCAGAGCTGCTACTGAATAAGGACCCTGAGAATGTGTTATACCTTCTATATCCCCCTCTGCCTCTGCTGGAGAACCTGCCTTGTTGGTCTCTCACGTAGTAGCCTTCCTGAAGGTAGGGGTAGGTTGTCTTTTTATCATAGAATTTGATATCCCTGGCTACTTTATCTAGCTTGGTACCCTGGGTGTAGATATCAAACTCACGTATGGTCCTCTCTAGTCTCTCCAAAGCCTCTTTAGCATTGACCAAGGCTTTATCTTCAATGATTTCTTTTCTTAAGTCAGAGATTTCTTTTGTGAGATGTTCTACTTCTTCAACAGTTGTCTCAATCCCAAGCACCACCCAGTGCCTGGAACAGGTATTAGATACAAAACTAAAATTCTCCTTAAATTTAGGATTGTCGAGAAAGATTGCAGGCTCGTTTCTGACCTGTAACCCAACAGGGATAACGTTGGACCTACGGTATTTAGCTAAAGTGTGACCATTGAGTCTTGTCCTTATCAGTTTTTTCTCCAAACGTTCAAGTTTTGAAATTTTCTTATTTAGTGTGAGGTCTATATTGGGAGTATTGCCTCCTAAGAATGTACCTCCTCCCTCTTCATGTAAGAGTTTGTCTATGTAGTCATCACTATAAGATAGGGTCTCTTTCTCAGACATAGTCTAGTTCTGACTCTTGAATCAATTATACGTTGAACATAACTACAGAAAAATGACATCAACATAAATTTGTACATAACATTTAAACATTCAACAAACGAACCCTCGCAGGTAGCACCTGCACAAAGGTAACCATTATGAAAATGGGGTAACCCAATTGGTCGTGGACCTGGGTGTAGTATGATATAATAAACAATTGACCTAAACCTTACTTAAATGTCAGAAAAATCTGAGTACACAGTTAATAAGGAAAAACTGTTTTTGAGCATGCTAGGAGAAACAGTCAGCTCATAGTACCTAATACTAAAGTTACAATAAGGAAAGGATAATGCGACAAACCAAATTCTAGGGCTAAAGGCAATGTATTCATTGCATTTAGGCAAAAATTGAGTACAAATCACAATTCACAAAAATGCTGGTTGCCCCAAGGGAGGTCTGTGTTGTTATATCTTTTGAATGTGTAAGTTTACCTGCGGGAATCAGGTCCATAGTGACGACAGCCACTGGATAACATATGCATACATATGTGTATGTATGTATGTCAATATTTATTCATAGTGTATGTAGTATATGAGGTAATAGCATCTCAGTATATGGCTTCTAGCTGTAGAAGAAAAAAACTAGGAACTGCTTGGACATGCATTTGCTTGTTATATGCACAAAATTCACTTGCCACAGAGTGCTGCCTCACATGCATGTTTTAATCTTTTTTCTCAGATGTCACTTGTCTTATAATGGAGCTGCTATGGTCACAACATGTCTTTTTAGCAGCATTGTTTCCCATGACTTATTTAATTTGAGGATTAATATTTACTTCATTGACTTTATCCATATTTGATGACTGTTTCTTGGGATACTTACACATACATTTCAGATACTTGGTGAATGAGTCCCAAGGAACTATTGTTATCTATGCGGCTGCATTACCCAGGTTCCTCGGCTATACAAGTCTGTCCTGGGTTATTACTACTAGTGTCCTACAGTCAGACATTTGCAGCTAAATTGAAGAAATGTATGCTGTCTGAGAAAGCAGTATTCTGGAACATGCATATCGATCATTGCATGCATGAGCTGTTCTCAGGAGGTAAAGTAGAATTTAAATGCAGTCTTTACTACTATGAAAATATAACATGGACAGTTGTGGGCCTTGTCAACTTGACCTGTGCACTATAGAATCCCAGCAATAGACTTTTTAAAAAAAAGCTAACAAACACAACTGTGAAGGCCATAGTGGGGTAATCGAAAGCAGATGGCACCTCATAATCTGCAAAAAAACATTCTGAGCGACAATGAAAGAGAGGACATAAACATATAGCATATATACCTGTTCCTTTCTTCAAGTAGACATACTTTTCCAGGGACTCTGGATCCTGGTTCAAAATGCAAACCCTCAACAACTAAGTCATCAACCAAGATCCAAATAGATTTATGGACATAATTCTCCACTGGGATGTTATTAGATTAAACATCTGGCAGCCTAATCATCATTTTCTTGCATCTCGAAGATACCTTGGTTTGAATCCTGTCATCATGTTTAACAGTTCTGAAAATATTCCACTCTCACAAACACATATCCAAACAGCTTTTGTTAGCTCCAGTAAAATAAAAAACGGAATATAATAATGGTCCCTTTGGTGGCTACTAATTTGTATATGGTCTGTGGATCTTCCTGGTCTCTGGTCCCTTTTTGTCTTCCGAGGACTGATATTATCATGACAGATTATTGTATACTTTGAGGAGAGCAGGAGGAGCATGACGTCGGTCGCATTCATTGATTGGTGCTTTGATGTCAGCAAGGTGTTTATTCACATTCTGATCCTTTCAAAACATAATTGTAGCAAGATGGTTGTCCAGATAAGTCTTTCCACAAACCAGTAGGACAATGGAAATACTGTTGGAAGATGGTTGATGACACAAAACTTAAAATTAACTAATCCTTAATTATTGCAAGGAAACTAACAGCTGGGAAAACAGAAGAGCAGACATGACAAGGATATGTTTGCATTTCAGATATTAACAAATTTAATGCACCAACCAGGATCACTTGACATGACTAGTGTGAGTGACTTGGCTGCCTTGTACATTGTATGCGCTGCTCAGAATGTTAACCTAATCGACTTCAAGGCAATGGCACTGCCTACCAACAGTGCAAGTCACACATATATTTTCACTATCCTACTTAATGCACATCCAAACATCAGTCTCTTTTCAAATTATTCTCAAATTCTCAGTTTTGGGTTCATGAAGCCTTGTTTCCTTTTTCTTCCTGCTTCACCGAGGATCTCCTGGATGCTAAGCACTCATGAGGATCATCCTACCAGGTGTTTGAGATTCAAGGCTTCTTATGTTTTCCTGAATCCTATGCGCAATTAAGGTATCTGTGCTTTTCCATTTTCTTCATATTTTCTCTAGATTTCTACATAGGGGACATTACTGATTCTTTGGACTCCAGAGCCTAAGGTACATTGGGCACATTTGGGCAAGCAATGTGCCATGTCACTGAGTGACATATGAAGTGACCGGTGTTTTTCTTCATTAGACCACTTTCCTTCTGTTGTCACCAAATGTTTACCAATTCACACTGGGATGTCTGTGCAGCATCCAAATATATCACTCAGCGTCCCCTTGTCACAAAAAATACTGTGCTATTCAATGTAATCATGTATGACAATCACCAACAATTGATTAAAGAGCCCATACTGTCTACTAATTGCAAATACCAAATACCTCAAGTCAAAAACCTAATTTAGGTATACCTACCTTAGTGCCCCAAATCCAAGGTCCCATACATAAATCACATGATCCATTTAATTCTTGTTACTCCGAAACATTTAGAACAATACAGACCCAAACCATGCCAGGTACTCATCTGTGTTTGAACAGCAACAGAAGAAATAAGATGGCTGTGGGTGCTGTGGTTTTATAAATGTTCTGTATTTCTTAGTTTTATTAACACATCAAAGTGTTATGCTTGTTACTCCTATATATATAAAATTCATACTTCACATGGCTCTTCCTATCCTTTTTGGAATATAATGGTCTCTTTCTATTACATCTACTAAGACATCTAAACATTCTCATCTGCCCAGCCACAGATCAATGTGTTTTAGTTTACAGGATATCTAGCCCTTGCTTTGTTAATCAATAGTTCTATTCAAACATTCTATCAACCAATGGCATGTCTGAGACATCATACAATGATACTGTCTTAAAAAGTTATTAGGCACACCCCTCACATTTGTATACCTGTTACCATTGGCGAAGCAGCAAGGTCTGTGCATCACAGCCTAAATTGGATGTGTGGAAGCTGTCTAATTTTGCAATCTCAATCCAACTAGAGAAACGCTGTGTTTTTCTAATGGTTTGTACAGGGATTTATTAACCTTTGAGACCTGGAGGAACCATCCAGCCATCTGCAATTCTATAGTATCTCCGTACAAGTGCATGACTCTGTTGTGTTCCAGCTTATGCACGCCTGTGATGTAACAGGCGTGCAGCGTAAGTCACACGTGACCTGGTTTAATAAAGAGGGGCCCCGCACGCACGCTCGTCACTTGGCGGCGGTGCGCAGAGCAACAAGCATCAATTAGTGTCCGAGCAATTATTAATGATTGGCCACGTGTTAGGCCTACGTTTAAGTCCCCAGGTGCTCCCTGAGAGTAGGCCCCCACTAGCGTTGGCCCCTAGCTGTCACTGGCCCCCAGAAACACAACAACTGGCGATGAGGGTGGTCGCGCCCTCGCTGCGTGTGCGTGGCATGCACCCTGGTCCGAGGCGGCTGCGAGCCTCCAGCCTATGCTCGTAGTGCTCGTGCCCCATCGCCACAGGTGAGCTGCTGCCGCTCCCTGCGCCCCGCTCACGCGCAAGATGATCTACGGGAGCGCAGTCGGATTGGTGTGCCCCAGGGGGGGGCAGGAAGAGGAACTCACAGGTCTGTGGGCATTGCTGGGAGGACGAAGAACAGGCCGGCCCCAGAAGCTACACTCACAAGTTGTGCAGTCACTTTTCAGCACCAAACAAGCACTGGTTGCTGCGCAAGCTATCATCACATCGAGTGGTGCAACCAAGAGAGCCCACGATCTATCGTTTGGCACCCCGGACACGGTGATCCTACACATAGGTCATGGCTACGATACCCCCCATTGAACCATTCGTGGTGGAAGGTTCGCCATCGTCGCTAGCCCCTAAATGGAAAGACTGGGTAGACCGCCTACTCATATTTTTCGAAGCCACAAAGGTTCATAAAGAACAAAAGAGGGCCATGGTGCTCCACTTAGGAGGCAAGGACGATCACAATATTGCCAAAACGTTGGTTGAGGCCACGCCAAAGACTCATCATTCACTCATCAATGCCCTGAATGTGTACTTCGAGCCAATGGCCAATCAGGACTATGAGAGATTCATTTTCAGGCAAGCCAGACAACTGCCGGAGGAGTCGCTGGACACGTATCACGCCAGGCTGAAATGGTTGGCATTGTCATGTGGTTTCGTGGACGCTACTGAGGAAATACGGGGACAAATAATTCAGGGCTGCGCCTCAGCCAAGCTACGGGAACGAATCCTGGAGGAATCTGGAAAGCCCTTAGCCGACATCCTGACTCTGGGCCGCACGAAAGAACTGTCCAAAGCCCGAGCGGCTCACATGGAGGCGGCTCTCCAAGCGCCGGTAAAAGCTGAAAAGGTTAACAAGATTCAGATAAAATCACCGGCAAAGAGGAACAAGAAGGCCCCTGGGAACTCGGTGGGAGCAACAGGGAAGTCCTGTGGATACTGTGGAGGCCCAGCCCATCAAGCATCGGAATGCCCAGCCAGAGGGAAGCGGTGTTCAGGATGTGGTCGGTTTAATCACTTCGAAAAAGTATGTCGCTCAAAGAAGTTCCGCAAGCCACGGCAAGTGGTGAACGCCGTACCAGAAGGTGACCCCAGCCAGAGTGATATGGATGACGATGAAGAAGAAGAAAGGACGGTGCATAAAATGCACATGATTGGCACGGGTACTCGGCGAGCCAGGAAGCTTCCCCAGTGCTGTATCAGAGTAGCGGAACAAGAGATCATGGCTGTGGTCGACACAGGAGCAACTATCAACCTCATGAGTGCAGCCCTATACCGGACAATGGATCGTCCACCAACATTGAGTCCCTCTCCCATCACCGTATTCGCATACGGTCAGGACACTCCTCTCAAAATCAGAGGAAAATTTAGGATGGCAATCAACCATGGCGACAGGACTGTCACCGCTAACGTCTTCGTGTCGGAGGATGGGCAGGGCATGCTACTCGGGTGCCGGGCCGTGGAAGATCTTGGAGTCGTTACATTTGCATTCGGAGTTCACCAGGAATCGATACAGCAACTCATAGAGGACTTCTCGGATATTTTCAAGGGCATCGGAAAATTCACAGGTCGCAAAATACATCTACACATTGACCAGGCGGTTCAGCCAGTAGCCTTGAGACATCGCCGCATCGCCTTCCACCTCCGACCCCTTGTAGAAGAAGAACTCAAGAAGCTAGAGGCAGCGGGCATTATAGAACAAGTGACGGGCCCCACGCCGTGGGTATCGCCCATTGTGGTCACCCGGAAGCCGAAACAACCGGGAGCTGTCCGGATGTGTGTGGATATGCGTCTTCCCAACATTGCCATCAAACGGGAACGCCACATCACACCCACCATTGATGACCTCATCGGAGAAATGGCGGGAGCATGCTGGTTTTCGAAACTGGACCTCCGGTCTGGATACCACCAACTGGTACTCGATGAGGAGTCACGGAATATAACAACCTTCTCGACCCACGTGGGACTCCGGAGGTACACCCGACTCAGCTTCGGCGTGTCCAGCGCCGCAGAGGTCTTCCAGAACGTGATCCAAGAACTGATTGCTGACATACCAGGTGTAATCAATGTCAGTGACGATATCATGATACACGCCCGCACCATAACAGAGCACAACCATCGGCTGGCACAAGTGTTCCGGAAACTGAGGGAAGCTGGTCTCACCTTACACCGGGAGAAATGTGAATTCCTGAGGCAGAAACTAGGATTCTTCGGGTACACGTTCTCCGCTGGAGGAGTCAACCCTGACCCCGAGAAGGTAAAGGACGTCAAAGAAGCTGCTCCCCCCACCACCGTCACCGAAGTCCGCAGTTTCCTGGGAATGGTCAACTACTGCGGGAGATCTCGCCAACCTTACACTACCATTGAGAGAACTCACGAAAGACTTCACGCCCTGGACATGGGGACCGGAGCAAGAAAAGGCATTCAAGGACATAAAAGCAGCCCTTTCAGACACCACCACCTTGGCATTCTTTGACCCCCGGAAGCTGACCCTAGTGGCGGTGGACGCTGGTCCAGCAGGACTAGGCGCGGTGCTCATGCAAAAGCAGCGTGACGAAATGGACTGGGCTCCGGTCGCATTTGCTAGCCGTTCACTCACAGACACTGAACAACGGTACTCCCAGATTGAAAAAGAAGCAATAGCCATACACTGGGGGTGCAGACATTTTCACCTATATCTGTATGGGAAGCCATTTACAGTCGTCACAGATCACAAACCACTGGTTGCCCTTTTCTCGGGTACCTCGACGAAACCCCCACCTCACATAGAAAAATGGATGCTACAACTCCAAGACTACAACTGCCAGGTGGAATACCAACTAGGGTCACGTAATCCGGCAGACTACCTCTCACGGCATCCAAGGGCAGCCACGCCGGCGGAAATGGAGGATGCCGAGGATACGGAAGCATATGTCAGGTGTGTCACTGCGCGATCATGCCCGCGGCCCCTATCCATCAGCAACGTCGCGGAGGCTACTCTGAAGGATGACTGTCTACAAAGAGCGCGGAAGGCCCTTCAGAGCGGAAATTGGCGCCGGGCTAAGGAGGAATGGAAAATACTCACACCGGATGCCCAACGCATTATGGAGAGCCTGTACCATGTGAGAGAAGAGCTGAATGAAGATAATACAGGATGCCTGCTACGGGGTCACCGGCTGGTAATACCCTCTGCCTTGACAGATCAGGTGGTGCAATTGGCCCATGTCGGCCATCAAGGAATGGTTAAAACCAAAGCAAGGCTGAGGACCAAAGTGTGGTTTCCACTCATGGATGACTTAGTTGAAACTACTGTGAGATCCTGTGCAGCCTGCCAAGTTACGGGGGATGTCCCGCGAGAAGCACCAGTTATAGTCGAGCCTCGATCTCAACAACCATGGGAGTGTGTCAGTATGGACTTTGGAAGCCTTCCCGATGGGCGACACACCATGGTTGTAATAGATGATCATTCAAAATATCCTGAAGTAGAGATAATAACTACCACCAGTGCCACCAAAGTAATACCCAAACTGGAGAAAATCATAGCAGCTCACGGAGTAATGCGAGAACTAAGAACGGACAATGGCCCGCCGTTTCAAGGCCAGGAATTAGCCAACTATTTGAATGCCCTAGGAACCCGACACCGACGCATTACCCCTCGTTGGCCACAAGCCAATGGCGAAGCTGAGCGCTTCATGCGGACTCTCAACAAGGTAATCCGGATCGCACACGACAAAGGCCAGTCGCTAGAAATGGCGATATTTACATTCCTGAGAAGCTACCGACAAACACCCCACACCACCACGGGGGTAGCTCCGGCACATGTTCTCATGGGACGGGTGGTGGCAGACTCCATTCCCCATCATCCCCAGTGGACACCTGCAATGATCAATGAAAGCAAAATTGAGGCAAAGCGACAAAAGTCATATGCAAAGGCAAGCCGGAGGAGAAGAGCTGTCCCGACCCGAATCGAACGAGGTGATCTCGTGTTGCTGAAGAACAGAATAACCAGTGGAAAGTTTAGACTAACCTATGAAAAGAGACCATGGAAGGTTATTAGTGTGAAGGGCAATCGCATCATTGCTGCCAGAGGTCGCGAAGTAGTGACCCGGAATGTGTCCCACTTCAAGCTATTTCACCCGGAGGCGGAGACGGCCATACGTCCGGGGTGTCCTGCTTCTCGAGTGACTGCGAGTCCAGTGGCCGAGGGAATCCAGGAATCTCGAACCGACCCTCGGAGGACCACTTCTCCTGCCGTGGCAAGTGAAGGCCCAGATGATGCTGAGAGCTCCAGTGCGGAACAAGAAGGTCCTGAGTGTGATCCTGCCAGCCGATGTCCAACCTCCCCGGCCGGGGGTGATGTCCCCAAGACTCGTGGGACCTCTAAATACAAACTGAGAAGCAACCCTGAACCTTCCTGTCGACTTCGTGACCATTTCATGTAAGACTGTTCCAATATATATGTGTACTTTTATACCGACTTACAATGTGTGCTAATTGTGAATCTGAACATTGCAGTCTCATCCAAAGATCTGAACAGTTAATTCAAAGACAGCACTGAAGTGCCTTTCTGCGTTTGCATGTTTTGTTTCTTTTATATTTTAGGAGGAATGTTGTGTTCCAGCTTATGCATGCCTGTGATGTAACAGGCGTGCAGCGTAAGTCATACGTGACCTGGTTTAATAAAGAGGGGCCCCGCACGCACGCTCGTCACTTGGCGGCGGTGCGCAGAGCCACAAGCATCAATTAGTGTCCGAGCAATTATTAATGATTGGCCACGTGTTAGGCCTACGTTTAAGTCCCCAGGTGCACCCTGAGAGTAGGCCCCCACTAGCGTTGGCCCCTAGCTGTCACTGGCCCCCAGAAACACAACAGACTCCATCACAAATTTGTGGCTGATAATTGACAAGATCACACCTCTTAATTGTTATTTATGCTAAAGATAAATGATGCTCAAAAAGTCAAGAACTTCTAAAGCAATTTGTTCAAATGCTTAATTTTTACAATTTCACATTACTCCTATTCAATCAGATGTCTTTCTAGTTCAATTTAACAAATCCTGAGGGCACAATATTCTGCTCTCGGGGATCATGGACATCAATTTACCAAAATACCAGGAGGAGCAGAAGTGACATCACATACTCTTTGACCTTAATTTTATCAAAGGAAGTGACATCATATGACCTTTAACCCAGAATCTTCCCAGGAAGAGATGTCATGACCTTAAGGCAGATGACATCACAATAATCAACATTGTTAAAGTTCCATATTAAACGAGTAAGTTATATAACACTAAAACACAAGTGTCTGTTTCAGATACACCTACATTAGGGTGCTGACATAATGTTTGAAAGTGATTGAGTATAATACAATGCTTGCCCTAAATTGCAGGAGGTTCTGGGGGATATGTCAGGTGGGGTTTTTCTCTGAGAATTAAACAAAATAATAGATGGGGTCAAACACGGCATTTTACAGTTGCTTTTTCACATAAATTCCCTAAAACGCCATGGGCACTTGTTAAACATACAAGTCCTTTCATGGTGTGCTAAGCCAAAGAAACCACATGCACTCCACGAGTTGACCCCCACTGCTTTCCAAAATATGCTATTCTCCCCTTGTCTGTCAAAATATACCTCTATTGTGCAAGGGGTAGCATTCTTTTATGGGTGCCACCATAAACCACTGGTGACCCCATCTCCCAAAAATTACAGCCAATCTGCTTGTCCCAGAAGTTTGCTTTAAATGTAGGGTGGATGGTAAACTTCGCTCCTCCAGCGGAGATCACTGAGTTTTTCCCACTCGGTGCTCTGCTTGGAGCAGAGAATGTGGCAAAAACTCCTGCATCCGCCACGTGGCAGAGTTTTTCCTCCAAGCAGCTTGCTAACATTAAATTGCCAAGCAGAAGTGAGAAAAAACAAACGCTTGAGCACCTCCCAGTGAGATTACTCAACACGTGCAGTTGCGGCAAGTTGATACCACTCGCATTGAGAAAGTTGCTGCTCATGTTACAAAGGCTGTAGCTTGAGTATAAAATCTACTTGAGCAGCAGAAAGAAGCAGCACGCTTTGTATGCTACGATTTGCGATGATTTTACAGTACAGTGCAAGCTCCCATCCCTAAAAATCAGTGTGAGCAGTGCGATGGACCGGAATTCCGCCACTGGCAAAACTCTCATGGAGTTTTTAGGTAACTCCACAGAATTCTACAAACTAAAACTCTGCAAGTTCCACCTACCCCTATTTAAATGTAATCTTTTCATGGTGATCTTAAGACTAAACGTTACCTCTGATATGTTAAGGCCATATGTTGCTGTGAAACTCCTCTCCTATAATACACAGCTGTCTTCCTTTATGTCAAGAATACACTCCAATGAAAGGGCACCAGCATTTTCCCATAAGTGCCCTCTTGCAGGCTAGGGCCTGCAGTTTACTGTGGATGACCACTGTAACAGGAAATACCTCTTTCTGTTTTTTGATGAGTTCCTCCTAAGTCACAATTTTTCTCAAGTGTGCCACCACCAGCTTTGTGCCATGGATATCCCATGTGTCAAGTATTACCTCTAGTGTGCAGGTGCCGGCATTTTGCCACCTGTGCCTGTCTTGTTAGGAATTACCTTCACTAAGCCAGCACCAGTATTTTGCCATGGGTGCCTCTATAAACCATGAATTACCTTTGACATACCAGGGCAAAGGCAAAAATTGCACGAATAAAATCATATTCTCAGTTACATTCATTGAAGCACACTCATTCTCACTTTCTTTCAGCCATTCTTATTCACTTGCATACACTCACTCTCCAGCTCCCAATCTTACACTCACTCACTCTTTCTCACTTGTTCACTCTCTCACATTAACACTTTGATTTACTCATACTCATTCGCTCACTCTGACTTGCACTCACTCTTACTCTGACTTCTTCATTCTCAATCACATTCATTATCACTTATTCTCAATCACTCTGACATGCTCGTTCTCATATCCAGTTACACTCACTCACCGTCACTCATTCTCATTCATTCTTTCTCACACTCTCTAACACTTCCTCATAGTCATTCCTATTAGTTCTCAAACAATGGTTACCTTGCAGACAAGGTAACCATTGTTTTTGTTCAACATGTACATTCTGTTGGCAGAGCTCTGCCTGAAAGGACTTGGGCAAAGCTAACCCCAAATTAGCTTGTGGATTTGATGCTAGAAACATAATCACTACAGTTTCGAAACTTTGATGAAGAAAATGTATAGACGATCTAAAAACAACTGACAGCAAAACTAAAGGTTGGTTGAGATATAAAAAGCTTTTGTGAGATGATACCTTAAAAGATATATCTAATACTAGACTAACAACTTATTATTTGTTTGTTTATAGATAACATATCTGGCAGTAACATTCATCAAACTGATGTGAATGCCTGCTGTAGTGTTGCGGTTGAGTAGACGAGCCACAGCATCTTTTTGACTTTACATGCTCTCTCCATCCCTATCCCCTTCCTCCCGGGATTTGTCACCGGAACAGTGTCTCCTTCTGTAAACCGAGGGCAAGTCTCGAGGGTTCGGGAATTAGCACTGCTGCCCCATTGGTATCACCAGGGATCCAGGTAGTTGACTTATGACACCCAAGCACCCTCTGCAGCCAAGGGGACTACATCCCCTAACCAGTTGCGCGCCAGGAGGCACGTTTGCAGTGGTGAAGAAAGGGGGTATGGCCTATGACAACCTATCCTCGATCACGCTGTGCGGATTTACTGGGCTTGTTGGCCCCCCAAGGACCCTCAGGATCCAAGGGGACTTCATCCCCATTTAGTAATGCGCCAGGAGGCCTATTTGAAGAGTGGTGGTTAAAGGGGGCGAGGTCTCCTGCAACTTGCCAGTCCTGATTTTTTTATAAAATGTTATTTACCAGGGAAGGGGGCTGCACGGCCCCACACCCTTGGCTGACTTTAGCCCCGGTGACCCCATCCCCGGGGCCTGGCTTTTTTGGTGGGTTATTTTTTTCCATGAAAGGGAGGGGGGCCAGGCAGTCCTCTTCCCAGGGCGATTTTGGCCCTGGGAACCCCATCCCCGGGCCTTGCCTTTAAAAAAAATTAAGTTTTAAAAACAAGGGGAGGGGGCAGCGGCCCCACTCCCGGTGAGATTTTGGACCCAGGGACCCCACTCCTGGGGCCCGGGCTCAATTGTGGTTGACCTGGTCCCACCCAGGGCTTCCAATCCATTGTGGACCCCGAGGGTGCCTCGAGGCCCCTGCAGTCCATACTGGCTCCATGCCTCCTGCAGGAGCCGGAATTTCTTTTTTTTTTCATAACTTTGTTTATTAATTTTCCAAAGAAAAGGACACTCCATAAAAACAAATGGTGACACGACACAATAAATAATAACATAATGACGCATGTCATTGGGGTTACATCATTCCTTCACAACATAACCTAAGGAAAAAGAAAAAAACACGGATCAAAGCAAGGCACCTTCATAATACAAAATACCATATGAAAATTTAAGTGTGACGCTTAGAGGGCTGGAATGCGAGGAGGGTGGGGGAGGCTCAGTAGAAATACCACCGTTAGTGATTGAACCATCTCCATTGGGAGAGCCAGGTGTGGAGCTGTCAGTGGCCCGCATATGATGCAAATAAGAGGCAGTGGGGCCCAAATGTCAGGGGGTCGGCTAGCTGCAGGTTTAAGTCCCAGAATTCGCACAGAAGCGTTTGACAGTGGGCAGCATCCTCCAGTCAACCAGTGATTGAGGGCACCGGTTTGCATCCCCAGTGAAGAGACTCTACGCCTGGCAAGGACCAGAAACATGGCAGTGAGTTTGCGGTTGGCGTCGGACACATGTTTGACATAACCAAGGAGACACACCAATGGATCCAGAGAAGGAACTCTAGCATAATGTTGCCTATGGTCTCACACACAGCCAGCCAGTAGGCAGAGACCCTAGGACACAGCCAGGCCAAATGTGAGAAATCAGCAGCGGGGGCGGAACAACGTATGCATCTATCACTGATGAGGAGTGAAACAGGAGTGGGGTATAACCTATGCATATATTTCAAATGTATGAGCCGCAGGCGATAGTTAGGGGACAGGTGCTTGATTTGATTACAGCAATACCACCAGACATCCTGGGGTACGTCACGACCAAGGTCCGTGCTCCAAGCGGACCTTGTAGGGGGGGAACAACGTATTGCAAGCCAGGTGCATGGATGGAGCGTAAAGTATGGAACAGCCCGCATGCTTCCGGAGTCCGTCCCAAGCCCAACACAGGCACTCCACTGTATTAACCTCGCCGCACGGGGCTTAGGTGCTATGAAAAGCACAGTTTGGAGAAGCCAAGGAGAGGTGAGGTCAGCCTCGACAGCAAAATGGTGTTGGAAGAAGATGGGGTGCAGCCAGAAGTGGAGGAAACTGAAAAAGAGATATAAAAATTTTGAAAGAACCACAATTTTTGCAATAGCAATTCGTCCAGCGAGCGACAAGGAAAGTTTTTGCCACACAGGTAATTTGAACTCGTCAGTCGACGGCACGGCAAAAATTAGATCGCCAGAGTTTATCCACGTCACGACTTAGCCAGATACCGAGGTACTGGATGGGGCCAGACGTCCAGATGAATGGGAAGTTGGGAGTAAAAGGCTTAGTAGCATCAGTGAGGGGAAAAAGAATGGACTTATTCCAGTTAACTTGGACGCCGAAAGGCCACCAAACCGCACAACTTACCTCGTCATAGGGCCGAGATTGTCCTGTGGAATGCGAATATAGAGAGGGACATCGTCCACGTACATAGATACAATCAGCATGCGGGCCGCAAAGCCAATGCCACGTTGAGTGTGATGTTATCGAAGCCGGGCGGCGAGGGGTTCCATAGCAATGGCAAAAAGCAAGGGGGAAAGGGGACACCCCTGGTGCCTCTCAAGATGGACAATGGCTCCATCACTTGCCCTTTGATTCTGATGAGGGCTGTGGAAGGGTGTATAAAAGCTGGACTTTACGCACATAATCTGGACTGAAGCCCAGCCGGGGCAGAAGATAGAAGAGAAAAGGCCATTCTAAGGTGTCAAAGGCCTTAGTGGCATCGAGGAGTGCCGCGACTGCAGGAAGAGAGGAGTTGATCTGATGAAGAATAGCAAAGATGGTGCGGAGATTATGGGACGTGGCGCGTCCAGGAATAAAGCCGGATTGGTCCAGACTTGCCATCAGCAGCATTAAAGGAAGAAGGCGAGTGGCAAGTAGTTTGGCATAGATTTTTTAATCAATAATAATGAGGGACAACGGGCGATACGAATCGCACAGCTCGGGGGATTTGTTGGGCTTAAGTAGTAAGGTGAGCATGGCTTCCCGAAGAGAAGAAGGGAAGCACCCTTGCTCGAGGGAATCATTATACATGGCGGCAAGATGTGGGACCAGGAGAGGGGCATACTGTTTATAAAAGGTCGGGGTGAGGCCATTGGAACCAGGGGCATTGTCCCCAGGGAGCCAGGAGATAACAGGAGCAATCTCCTCCTGGGTGAACAGCTCGTCCAGGTACTCCCGGTGCTCATTACCCAGCCATAGGAGCTCAATCGTGTTGAAATATTGATCAGGAGTCTCATGAGAGGACGCCACGCCAGCAGAGGATAGTTGGGTAAAAAAGGCAGAAAAACGGGCAGTGATTTCTGAAGGGGAGGCTGTTCTAGTGGAATGCCTGTCCTGTAGAACGGCAATATAAAAGGATGCATGCGGGGGTCGAAGCAGGTTGGCCAGAGTCTTACCAGGGTAATCGCCCTCACCATATCGCCGAGCCTTCACCATCTTACCTAAAAACGCGAGTTCTCTGTCCGACTCCTCGTGGAATTTAGAGATTTTCCCATAGATCTGTGCCAGGGTTTCAGGTTGCGGATTGAGGGATTGTTGAAGGTCAAGAGCTTTAATTTTAGTTTCAAGGCGCTCAAGTGTACCAAGAAGTGAGCGCAGCACACCGCACTGTTTAGAGATACCCTTATCCCGGATAACAACCTTAAAACCCTCCCAGAGGGTAGGGGGGACTCCACCGAGCCAACATTGAGCTCGAAATAATTAACAATGGTGGTACGGATATCTTCAAGGAAGACTGCATCACGAAGCACTTTCGGGGATAGTCTCCAAGCGAACAAACGGCATATAGTCGGTGGGGGCTGCAAGAGCAATTGCACAGGAGCGTGATGCGAAAGGGTGCGGGCCATATGATCGACAGAGGTGACCATGAGGAGACGTCACGAGTGGCGAACCAAAGGTCCAATCGGGACCAGCACCCTCGTGAGCCAGACATGCAAGTGCCCTCACGCAGATCCGGATTGGCATTTCTCAACATGTCAAGCAATGAATAGTCAGAGATGATAGAGTGAAGGAGAGCAGTAGCCAGAGGATGTGTGCGCAGTCCGGAACGGTCTAATGTAGAGGAGGGTGCAATGGTAAAGTCACCCCCCCAGAGGAGAGGGCAAGGTCCCAAGGAGGATATGAGTTGCCAGACGTTAATACAAAATTCAGGGTTGTTGATGTTGGGGCCATAAATCGCAGCTAGTAGTAAGGGTTGAGGGTGGAGGGTTCCCTGAAACATATCTACCCTCGGGGTCAATGAAGGATGGGTTGTGTGCCAGGGGAGCTCCCTGCGAAGGAGGATGGAAACACCACGAGAGTAGTTGGAATAGAAGGATGAATGGATCTCACCACAATGTCGAGCCTGCAATCTGGAGGAGGTGGCCAAAAAAAGGTGGGTTTCCTGAAGGAAACAAATGTCCACGTGGTGGCCTGTGAGGTGAGCGTGCATGAGGCGTGCCTTGTGGAAATCATTGAGACCCCCCGAAGTTCCAGGTCCAGAATGTAGTGTCAGACATTAAAGAAGAAATGGGAGTGTGAAATAAGCGATTCAAGAAGTGCCAGTGAAAACGAAACAGCGAGTGCTAGGTTCTGCAGAGTATCATATGCTGCATTAAATAATAAACAATGAGAATCAAAACAAAAAAGCAAAAGTAATCCACCTCTGAGAAGAGGCAACATCAAAGAACACAACACCCTCCCCAACCCACCACCCACTCCAACCCCCCAATCTGGTTGAGTACCCAATCCCACCCTCCCAGGGAATCCCCAACTGGGAAGGGAAGAATCACAAGCACGACAGGGATTCATCCCAAGGAGGCATGACTCGGCCAGGCATACACCCCCGGCACTAGGACAGGGTGGCGTAGCCACAGATAAGGGCGGACATCAATTGTTGTACCAAGAACAAACAGTGAAACGCCCCTGCACTAGGGGTATGGTGCAACAGAGTGAATCAGGTATCGAACATCAAATTACAGAGGCCCTCAATAACTGCCCGGAGCAGGGTCAAGGTGGGCCAATGACAAAAGAGGCCGAAAGTGCCCCACAATCATAACTTGGACCACCGGCTCGTGGGCATATGGATAGCAGAGACAATGAATTAATGGAGCGGCCCTATAGATACATAACAATCAGGTTGCAATAAAGAAGAGCATCAGATCAAGCAAAGTACAGAATAATAATATCGACATTGAAGATCATATTCGGTCATTGTCGCTTGCACCACCGCCGTCAACCGGCTGGGAGCTGGGGGGGGGGAGAGCGCTGCTGCCTTTCCAGTTTCTTCGCATAGGCCAGGGCGGCCTTAGGCTCGGCGAAAACGTGCAGGTGAGAGCCATCCTTGACACGCAGTTTGGCTGGATAGGCAAGGGAGTGTAAGACTTCATGTTTCAGGAGTAGCCGCTTGGCTGGGAGGAAGTCACATCAGGCGGCCTGTACCACCAAAGTGTAGTCGGAATAGAAGGCGAGGGAGTTCCCTTGATGGCGAATTTCACCCTTATCTCTGGCATCTCGAAGGACAGCATCGCGATCCCGAAAGTTCATCAATTTGGCGGTGATAGGATGAGCCGGCAGACCAGGAGCCGGTCACGGACCCAGTGAGCAGTGGGCCTGCTCCACAATGAAGACAAGGGACAGAACATCACCAAAAAGATCACCAAGGAGCTGCTCAACAAAGTCCTCCATTTTGGTGATGTTGGAGGATTCGGGCACACCCGTGATGCGAAAGCGCGCCTCCAAATCCTCATTGAGTTCCAAGACCTTGTCCATCTGCAGGAACCTCTGGCGATTTCCAGTCACGTAGGCCTCCACATCCGAAACCCTCGCCTCCACATGGGCAAACTGCAAGCCATGTGAGTCCACCCTGGCCTTAATAGTGTCCAGACGGGCCGATAGTGAGTCAAACTGGGTAGCAATTCCAGAGACTGTGGCCTTTACATCTAACATGATGGCCTTGAGATCATCCTCTAGTGTCTGACCGACGTCAGACTGGGTGGCCGGGTCATTAGCGTCCAGAACAGCACCTTCTTGTCGAGTCTGCCTATGCTGGTCAAAGGCCAGTTTAGGCTGTTTGGGTTCCGTCTTCCCCATGGTCGTGCCGCCACAACCAGCCCAGCCCGTCACAGGACCCGCTGGGAGTCAGGTGAAAAGAGGCACTTATGGGGAAGTAAAGTAGCCAGCAGTGTAGCAGCCACAGATGGAGTAGTGGGTGGGCAAGGCCGAAGCGGGCCGCAGACAAGGCGCGGCAGAATATGCTTGGACAGCCGGATTCATAAGCCAATGGGAGCAAGGCTGCAAAGGGGGGGGCCCCGCCCAGTTGTGCTCCAGGTCCTACCGCACCCCGGAGAAGAAGGGCAATGCAGCGCTGCAGGCAGGCGTCTCCAAGGCAGGGCAGTCAGCAGGAGATGAGAGGAGACGTAATCACTGACCCTGTGTAAGGCAGAGCCCAGCTATGGAGGTAGGCAGCCGCAGTCCACCAGTGAGGAGAAGAGGCCGGCTCAGGTTGGGCCGATGCAGATTGCAGGGAGGCAGAGGTGTGACTTAAGGCCGGTGGGCGAGACGGTGTTGCTGCAGGGAAGACTCGCAGCTAGTGGGGACAGATAGCAGGGGGAAACATGGAGAGCATGCTGCTCGCATCGCAGGGCCCTAAACGGGCGAGAAGGAGCGGTGAGGTAGTTGCAGCGTATGTAGGAGCTCACCGGTGGGGAGCTCGACCCCAGGCCCTGAGGTGCCGCTCGCGGGCCCCAACCCCACCACAATCCGCCAATCACCCAGCATCGTCCTACCAGGTCAGTAGGCCAACGGGGAGCAGCAACGAGGCACACCGGCCTCAGCAGCGTCTTGTGAGCCATCCCTCAGTCCCCAGCAGCTCGATGAGGGCCTCGAACCTCGTGCCGTTCAGGAAGCCCAGGGAGTGTGCCCAAGGCAGTAGACGCCTTCTCCGGGATCCAGCTGGCTCAGACATCCGCGAAAGAGGCAAGCAGATCCTCATGATGCAGGGAGGCAGGATCGTCGAGGGTGGAGGAACAGCACCACGCAGGTCCGCAGTATAATGGGGGATAATTGGGGCTTTGATCAAAGAGAATAGGACTTCCCATAGCAAACCAATAGTAGCCCCAATCCACATATAGGACTGCAAGGCAGTAGGTTTACTACAGTATGGTGCGGAACTGTGGGGATTCAAAAAGAAGGAAGGCCTCTTGACCACCGAGAACAAATTTCGGAGTGCCCTGGTTTCACTCCCACAGAGTACCCCTCTTCACCCGCTAAAGCTGAATATGGGAAGAGCCATCATCATCGATAATACCAAGTTACGTCCCATTTTGTTCTGGCTGCGCTTAAAATCCATCCCCGAGCTGCTTCCATATGCTGCCAGCCTCTGTGAAGTGAGTGCACTAGATTATTAGAAGAAAATTGGCTGGATTAGCCAAGTGAAGTCTTTGCTCACCGCAATAGGGCTAGAAGGATTGTGAGATGGCAAGGACCCAATACGGCTGCCTAGCAAGGATCTGCTCAAGAAACAATATTGGAATTGGGTGGCTCAGTCTTCTCTATCTTACCTGTCCTGGGGCCGCTTAACGATGGAGATCATGGAACTTAAATTGTCTTGTTCATATGAACAATACCAGGAGGCTATCACGATTCCTCAGGATAGGAAGTTTTATATGCAATTTAGTTTTGGCTCTCTTCCTGTGAACTCCTTCACAGCTTCCTGGCGACAGTCTTCTATTCCATCACGGTCTTGTCCATGTTGTCCCCTTGTTGTTGAGTGAATTGGTAACATATTTTTTGCCTGCCCAATGTATCAGTGCCCCAGAGGCAAATGGCTTGCTCCAATCTGCAAACGATTTGTAATTCATTGCCGTCGCGAGGCACTGCACATTGTCAAATCTGACTCTAGCCTGTTGGTAGTCTGCGCAGTTCGCAAGTTTCTCAGCAATATGTGGGCAATTAGAAGGTCTGTGTTGAAAATGTAATATCATCACATTTGTTAATGTGTAGCCCTTTTAAGTACTTTTTATGGTGTTTTAATTGTTTATTTAATGTTTGTGTAGTTGTGTAACTGGTGATTTTTAATTGGTCCTGACCATAGCCCTATCTTACCACTAAGCCAGCATGGCGGGCCATGCCGTTTACACCTATTTAAGGATAGGCTCTTGCTGACCTGGATTTAAGGTGCTTTTATGCTAATTTTATTCTCTTAACACATTTTTAGAATAAGTAATGGAGCAACATTTTTAACTGACTACCAGTGTATTTTTGTATGTTTCTATAATCTTTGTTTGACTTGTACGAATTTGCACTTTATGGTCTGAGGACCGAAATAAAGTTTATGATAATGCTGTTACTTTGCTGCAATAACAATTGGGATTTAAATAATATTATCCACTTTTTGCTTTATGCCCATCGATAAACAGGTGGTTCCCTTTTATAATAATAATGCTAGACTTTGTTAAGCCAACGTTTATTAGTGTTGCTAATATTTGTTTATAGAATGGCATCCATTGGAGTAGCAGACTGTATGGTTATGCCTGAACCCATGAACAGGAGAGCATATATATTTTGCAAGAAATAGGATTTTCGTCAAATGGTGTCATGGAAAGATAAGCAGCAAAGGGACAAATGTTTTGGTCTGAGCCTAATTTGTATTCTCATCACCCAGCACTGAAACTAAGGAAGTTTTCAATTGTACAAAATATTGGCTACTATGTTATTTAAAAAAAAAAGCGAAAGAGAAACACATCATAAGTTTGTATTGAAATGGCTGTAAAATGGATGATAAAATGTTGTCTAACTTTATATTCGGATATGCAGCAATATACACAGATCCACAATGTAAGCTTTAACCGCATATGCCATTCATTTCTAATACAGTATTGAGAAATATAACTAACTTCCTGACGAATAAACTTTCATTAAGTAAGTTGTGCAGTCCATCACAGACCTGTGTATACTTTTTAAAACGTTTCTTTTCAGCTGTAAATTATCCTACCTTCACAATGAATTAATCAGTGCCCAGACAGCCCCCGGCCTGCCGTGTTTTGAAACAGAATTATCGTGAGCATAAATGCACAGACATAGCTATGTGGTTTAATTGTCTGGGGGAAAGACAGCGACACAGTGGGACTTCCCTTATCCAAGCCGGCATCCTTATGCGTCTTAATCTGCCTAACCTGCTACGCAAAAGCCACTCTCCGGCAGCCCAGTCTGCATGCTTTCCCCTCCTTTCATCATTTACAAGAATAAGTTAATTGCGCTGACGTGGGGGTGATGGAAGAAGAGCAGTGGTGCACATGTCAAAATGACAATGTGCATTACATGGGAGGCAGAATGAGAGGCCGGAGCGGGGCTGTGGGTAGTGTCTTTCTCCTCGGTACAATGAGCTCTTTTCTTCCCCCAGTGAGTCACGACGAGCAGTCCCCGATCTGCGAAGATTGAGCGTTTATTTCAAGGGCCTCTTCCTGCGAGCAGGACCACTCGGTGCCAGTGGGAGTGAGTGGAGAATGTGCGCACTCCCCGACAGCCATTGCTGCTTTCCGTATAAATAGACATCCGGGGACAAGCTCGAGGCCCATGGTGTAGACTTGACCATAGACCCTAGATCGCGAGACCTGCGGCGGAAGTGAAGTAGCAAAGGTTCGGAAAGTCAAGCTGTGACGCAGAGGTAAGGCCCTGAGCGTGTGGTTCTTCGGGACCTCCATCTCAAACTAGTGTGTTTACTGTATGTGCAGCCATTCTCTCTCGTTTAGCCTCAAAAGTGCATCTTATACCTTGGAAATCATATAAATGAATAGTGGCTAACACGAGAGAGATGATAATGCAAATCATTGCCGTATCAATTTAATTCTGTCGTAGATAACTTATTCTAATCAATTGTGTTTTTATTCCTTTTATTCTAATGTACAGTCACATTTTCGACATGCTGTTTTACTTTTTTATCTTTTGTAATGCTTTTATGATATATGCATATCGAAATAAAGCAATCAACCAACCAACCAGCAAATCATTGCTGCAAATGAATTTTTTTAATTTATATTTAAAAAAGGCTACAATCTTAATGCTACACTATATAGGACTTAATAATGGGGATTCTGTTTATCTAGATTCACACAGTTATTTTCCAAACAGGCTGTTGGGTTAAGTAAAGTAAAATAGTCAACTTCAATGGAAACTAGTAAAGCACAGATACACAAACCTGCGGCAATCTAAAATAATAATGTCATGAGGTGCACTGATATGAACATCAGAAATGTGAATATATGTATTATCGACAGGCAATATGATATCATTAGATTATAGGCCATCACCACCTAAACAGCCAAAGCATGACTATCATTCATCATTGCAATGCAAGCACGGGTGTTAAAGAAGCATTGGCAAAATGCAAATTAGGCACTGTAAACTGCTCAGGGTTTTGAAATGTTACTCATCTACGTTATCTAACCCAATTATTCTTTTCATTCACATATTATCGTTGTGTTGGAATTGTTGCCACTGTGGTTAATGTTCAAAATAATGGTTGAACATTAACAAGTGCACTGATATTATTATCATTATAATAATGATAATAAATGTTATTATTATTGTTATTATTAACAACAAAAAATAGTAGTAATAAATACAACGATAATAATTGCAATACTAATAAGAACAAAAATAATAATAATAAAACATTACAACAATAATTAATATTATAGTACAAACAATAATAATAATATAAATAACAATAATAATAATAAATATTATTATTATAATAATAATGATAAGAATACCAAAACACTACTGATAATAATCATAATAACAATAATAATAAAAATATGAATAATAATAACAATATGAATAATAATAATAATAATAATAATACATTTGGGGCATTTAAGTTGTAATAATAAGAGTTACAATAATACAAAATCCGAGCGGACTACTAAAGAAAGAATTTCATTTTTGAAAATGGTCATGTTTTCACTGGCATATTTATGCTTCAATGCAGACTAATCTTAAATATGACACAAATTTCAGACTTAAATCTTTTGAACATCTTTATGTTGAACATATTTGATCCTGGCACTAATGACATACAACACACGGTTGCATGGGAAAGGGGCAGGCAAACGTCTCCCTCTTTTTTTTTTCACTTAAGATAAACAATGCAGTATACTTCGAGACTTGCAGGGGTAATGAATCCTGATTTTTAGCCCGACTTGGTTATCGAGGAAATCTGTAATGTCACTTGTCGTTGGTAATGGGGAACCCCTCGCCCATTAATTTAGCAGACGCAGCGATGTACCAGGACAAGTGTTTGAATGCATGATCAACAGGGCCGGACTGAGAACCAAAACCGGCCCTGGCAAAGTGCTCGGCCGGCCCCCTGGGGGTGCAATCGAGCTCTTTGCCGGGTCGGTTTTCGGCCGATTTTGTTACAGGGCCGATTTTGCAGCCATGCTGCAAAAACGGCCCTGTAACAAAAACGGCCCCAGGGACCAAAACCGGCCCCACCCTTGTGGCGCACCGGGGATTGCCCGGTGCCCGCAACGGCCAGTCTGGGCCTGATGATCAATCATAAAAAAGCTTGTAGTGTATAAATCTAGTATTTATTTGCACTAGGTTAAAGATTCTCTAATCTAGTGCAAAACAAATACCACATTTATACACTACAAGGATTTTTATGATTTATCAGGAATTCATCCACTTGTCCTGGTACATGGTTGCAAACAGTGCAGTGTAGAGTTTAGAAGTTGTAAGTCTGCATACTATTCCACCAGAGGGGCGTTGGTGCTTGCACTGTTGCTGAGCAGGATTTGTGTTTTTTAGTTGCACATCATATCACATACCGTACACTTACCCACTCTTGCTTTACCTACAATGTACACGTGAACTGATGTATTGCCTACATTTTGTATTGAGTTCTGTATATAAAGCCAACAAAAACAAAACAATCTGCTTATGGTCAGCAATCAAATAACGTTTTTGGTGTCAGTTGTATATTCAGAATATGCCTGCTTTAGTTGCAATATGTCTGAGACAAACAATTACATATTTCAACCATGCAATGTGCTTTATATTGGAAATGTGTGCATTTAAAGATTACTGCAAATCTACGAATGTATTGGTGGCAATGTAAATGGTTTGTGTAACAGATAACGGATATATGCATATGTAACCCCTACAAACTGGTAGATTATGACCCAAACATCTTAATTTGTTTAGTAGATTCGAACATAGTGGAAACAAACGATTTTGCTACCGGTAAGTAAAGTTGAGCACGTCTAACTGCAGTAGTTTAGGTATCCCTGATCCTCAGTCTTTAAAAAGGCAGACTTAATGGTTCGAGTAGATTGGAGTCGATTGTGCCATATAAAAAAATCATAATTAGGCAACATTTATATCACATTTAAACCCTGCATACACACCACATAATATTGATATTTCGAAAAATATCTCCCAAAAACAGAGATTACTTATACGGTTTCCGAAAACATGTTGGCTTGTACAGCATTTATTTTGAGGTAGTGTACGTCTTCATCAACTGAATTGTTGACACCAGGGACATTTGCATCGCCTTCATGCAAGCATTTCCCTCACTTTAAAAAAACTAGGCTACCCATATATTTTCTGCAATGCATTTCTGATTATCATGTATTTTAGCTTTTAAAAAAAAGTAATTTCTGCAGTTATAGAGCAACCTGTAATCGATATATAAAATAGTGATGCACAATATCATGTACCAAACCAGGTATTGTCTGTGCTACCATATTTAGTAAGAAAAGCAAGAAAGGCTTCTTTGTCTGTGCTACCATATTTAGTAAGAAAAGCAAGAAAGGCTGTAGAGGCTTTTTGTTTAATAATAATTGCCGGTAACACATACTGGTTATGAGTTTACATGGACATATATAAATGAGCTTTAATTATTTCAGGTGTCTACACTTGTGACAAACACAGGAATTACCAACAATTAATAGCGTAATTAAAAATGTATCTAGATGATGTATTTGATTATGACCCAGTATAATTAAATTGCGTGATCAAGCAAAAATACACGTCATGTACAACATTTTGCATAAACAATTAAAGGGTGGTGCAAACGTGATATCAATTGGTGTGACATTTAAATTATATGCATGGAGAGAAGATTTAAAACAGAAATTTCAAACAAAACCATTATTGAATCAAGCCATCTCTCCATACGTTTATGCCACAACTCAACCGCATGTCTGTTGGCAAGTGGTTCCAGTTGCCCCAGTGTTTGCGGATATATTTTAACTTCAACATCTCTAAATAAACATCCGTTAAGGTTTGTGGAACCAGCCTACTCCACTGTAAAATATCCCCATTGAGAAGCAAAACATATAGGCAGTGACTGCAGGGGGGGGGGGAATCCTTTCCTTTTGCATGGCGAATGCTACATCTGTGTCAGCTACCTCCCCTACAATAATGCTGTCTCACTCAATATTGCAAAATGGACAAAGGGTCCCCTGTGCAATACCACCAGGCAAGCAACAGGCCAGTGTTGCTTTTCAGCACAGCACCCAGTGCGGCTTACGTGATCTAACAAAAGTGTTGGAAAACCTAAACATAAAGTGCCACGGCAAACACATCTGTATACATAGTTCTCTACACAGATCCATAACAGGATGTAGACGGTGTATGTCGAAGGTAATCTGTTACCAAATCTTACATTTGTCTTACCTGACCTTGTGAGAACCCATCCATCTTTAAGCCCCCTTAAAAATGTGAAGCACAACCAAATACAAAAACACTATTTAAAATTGCCCCCAACATGCATTTCTATCCGGCCATTACGACATGTATCACCTCCTGTTCCAGTAGTCTGACCCAGGTGAGGATGTGTATTAATGGCACAGACCAGCTACAGTAGGTAAGGTACACTGAGACACAGAAGGTAACAATCCTTGTGGTCTGCTGGTTCAGGCAAGGCCATACAGTCTGCTACTCCAATGGATGCCATCCATTAAACACAAATTAGCAATACTGTTAAACTTTGGCTTGAAAGATTTTTTGCAGTAGTATGCAAATGCATGTTTTAAGATGCAGTCACATGTATGACCAGCAATGCTGGAATTGGTTTTCTACTGGTGTGTGGAATGGGTTTTCACCTAAAGAAAAGCCATTCCTAGATTGCCACCAATGCCCACACATACATTGTGATGCATATGTGTGCATGTGTCCTAGTGCATGATGGCCATTTTATTATTTTTTTTTACATTTTTACATTTATTTTCGATTTGTAAACCTTGACAATTATCTATAAGCAAACTAGTACTTTATACAATTCTACACAGGGAATTTTCCATGCGGAGCAAAATAGTCGTGTCTTTAGAAGCTTGTGAACCATAGATTAGTTGTAGTTCTAAGTTTATGCAGCAAAGAATTCCACTCTTTTACAGTTAGCACAGAAAAGGGTCAACCACCGCAACACGTTGTAATAGAGAGTCTGCGAAACTGTAGATGAACGTCTTGTAATTTTGTAAGATCTTGGTGGGGCGTAATGCTTAAAATGACTTTGGATGTAGTCAGCTAAATAATATAGATAGGTGACATTTCATGATACAAAATAGGACCTTGAAGTGACACCTTTTGCTAATGTGGAGCCAATGAAGAGACTTTAGATAGAAAGACATGTGTGATCTTTTGGCGAGTCACAGGATGCAGTGGGCTGCAGCATATTGAATGCACCACAACCTTGACATAACATAGGAAGTAAGCCCCAAACAGAAGGAGTTACAGTAATTCACACTTAAGATCACCATCTATTGGATTATGGGTTTCCTGTTGGGATCTTGTAGAACATGTAGGATTATTTCTCCAAGTAGGCCCAATATAAAGTTAGAAACTAAATAAATCAGTTGAGGACTTGATTCTTGTCACTAATGCCCATGAGTTATTTAAAAGCACAGAATGGGACACGGGGATGAAAGCCGCCAACATGTCTAATAAAAAGAGTGCAACTGTTCCCTTATCGAAGGTCCAGGGATTATGACATTGCCCACTGCCATTAATGAAGTTTAAGTGTGAGGTACCATAGCTTGATTGATGTATATCTACGATATTGTTTGATTCGATAAATTGTGTCAGCTGAGAGTTAACAATGCTTTCCACAACTTTGGCTTCAAACGGTGACAGAGATATTGGGTGACAGTTGGATAACGTGCCTTGGTTGGCATTGTTTTTTTGTTTTTTTTAATTACGGAGTGACAATGGCCCACTTTCAATTGGAAGGTTATAGAGAGTAGTTCATTTAAGAGTGAGAATATTTTTATAGTAATCTGAAACATTAACAGTGTATGGGTCTCAAGTGAAACCCACCGGGGTACTTTGAACTTTTGAAAATGTTTGCTCAGATGTTACTTTCGAGAAAACAATTGATGTGCATTCTAACAGGTTAGTGATTTCATATTGTTGATTTAGCTGTTCATGAATAATCTTTTGCTTTTCTTGTATAACTTATAGATAGATTCATATATTAAAACAATTGTGATGTAAAAGTCAAAGAAACTGTGACAGAGAGTTTGAGTGGGCATGATAGAGGAAGTATCCACTTGAGGGGAAGCTGTGCTTTCGATAATGGAGAAAGACAATTTTGTAGGATTCGACAATTTTATGATCTTATTAGAAAAGTATATACTGCGAGTCTGTCTGTCTATAAAATTGTAAGACTCTCTGGGGCATATGTTCAAGGAAGTGGCGGAGTGAGGTATTAGCCGTCATGGCTTAACGCCTCACTCCGTCACATCAGAAATGCAAGGCTGGACCATATTTACAAAGTTATAGTGCAGCCTACTCTTCCCTCTTCGTGCAGGGGAAAAATTGGTTATGTACAGGAAGGTCCCCTTTCATTTAAATAAGTAAACTTTAAATGCCATTTTGTCACTTCTATGTGTGCCGCGTAATGCAGCACACATCGAAGTCACAAAATGGCCTTTTTTTAAAAGATTGTTTATGTACAGGAAGGGGGACCTTCCTGTACATAAACAATCCAGGGTATTTTTGCTTTTTCCATGTGTGCTGCACAAGGCAGCATAATGGAAAAAGCAAAAACGACGGGAAATTGTAATTTCTCCTGGTTTCGCCACCAACTTAAGGAATGGTTTTCTCTGATCTTAATTTTGGCGCTGGCTCCTATTTACGCTGCCAATGTAAATAGGGGGCAGCATCAAAATCAATGGGTATTGCGGTGGAACGCCCACTGCTACAGCCACTGCCTTCCCCTTTCACGCTAAGTGACTTAACGCTGCCTTGTAAAGAAGGCAATGCCCCTATCGCCACCACACAGTCGTAAAAAGTGATGTTATGGTGGCGATAGGGGTTTGTACATATGCCCGTCTGTGTTTACATTTATCAGCAGTGGAGTATGTTTTTTTTCTCCAATCGTGTTCAATTTTTCTTTTCTGTTTCACTTGGCTGCTGTAAGTTCAAATGTGTACCAATGTTTAGTCATAATGGTCCTGTGTCTGAGGGTATCTTATAATGGCGCCATCGCATCACACATAATTAGTTGGAGCTGCTGCCTCAGTGCCAAGGCCAGCTGTTTCCCTGATCGGTTATATAAACTAATTCTAGTTTGTATTCAGTGATGAAATCACGCACATAAATTAAGGGGGAGGACGGCCATGTTTGAACTGTGAAATAAATTGATAAAATAAGAAAATAGAAGCGAATGGCCCGGCAGCCCTTTGCAGGTGATGGTCCCTCAAAAAAAACCTAAAGCACTAACGCAGGTAGCGGATTGGGGTGGAGAGGGGAAAAAATGGAAGTGAGTGGCCCTGCTACACTTTGCAGCTAAGGGGCCTCCGAAAAAAAAAAAGTGTAACACTGGAAGTGCACCTGGGAGCATTGGAGAAGAAGGGGAATGAAAAAGACAGAGGGGCATATTATCAAGACATGAGATAAAATTATCGCCGCTTTATCGGCAGAAAACTGCTGATAAAGCGGCGATAATGGGCTTGATAATAAGCTCTATGGAATTCCAATCGAAGCCCATGTTAGATGTGAAGACATCCAACATGGGCTTCAATTGGAATTCCACAGAGCATATTATCAAGCCCATTATCGCCGCTTTATCAGCAGTTTTTTGCCGATAAAGCGGCGATAATTGTATCTCCTGTCTTGATAATATGCCCCTGAATTATGGGTAAAGGGTGTATTTTAAAGAATTTGAGGTGCGCTTTTTCAGTCAAAACTCCTTATTACTTGGAGTGCTGAAAAGCTTTGCACCGTTTATAACAATAGTAGGTTAATATTGTCTGAGTTGTCCCTTAACTTTAATTTGAAACGGTGTACGCACATATGTGGTAAGTGTATGCGATAAAAGCAAATGACAGGGATTTAATGTCCAAATCTTCTTTTGCTGTTCTACTATGATCACTGTTTCAGGCATGTCCCAAGGATTCTTGAATTAAATTATTGGTTTTGTCTCCACCATTCTTGTTTGAAACTAGTTGAGCATTCGAGATGTATGTATTGATTTATTTGACAATATCGGAAGCACAGTGCTTTCCAATAAAACCCCTGTGATATTCCACTTTAAAATCCTGATTTCTTCAGTGTAATATGATTCTGGCTATTGTCATTGAAAGGCCACTCAGTGAAAGGCAGAATGTAAATCCCTTGGGAACCTTCTTTCTTTTCAGATATTTTAATAGGTGCAAGAAACAGAAGTTGTAGTCTGAAATATTGAGTGGGAGCAATTTAGTGACCAAAATATCAACCATGCATGCTGAACTTCTGCCCCTGACTTTGAGACCGTGCAACATATGGGGACCACTACTGACATACCTGATAGAAGTCTCTGACAGTGGCAATACTGAACAGCCATAGTCATATATTGCCCTCCAGTTTCCGGGACCAATGCCAAACTCCTATTCAGACAAGGTGGCCATACGAATGAGCTCAGCACTTCTTCCGATGAAGAGCGACTACCACACTGATCAACCCCAAAAAACATTGCTGGTTGGGTCGTGGGGTGGTCATCACATACTGCGCTTATGATTCCGACCTGAGGGACTGGTACCAAGAAGGGGGGGGATACAGAAGGGGGAGGGGATACACATCACCATCTCCAACCTTTATTGGATGGGCAGAGAAATGACAGATATTGAACTTGTGTGTGTAATACGGACCTATAAATGGATGTCAGAACAAGCAAATGTATGTGCACTTTTATATTTGTCTTGAAAAGCTGAATAGGGAAAGATGAAAAATAAATATCCAGGAAGTTATTCCACAGAAGAAGGTATAGATTTACTATTCTTAACTCCACGTCTACGTACCTTGAAGATATAAATATCATCAAGGTACATATATGTGAAGTTAGACATAGAAAATCTGCAGAGGCTCACCCATCAAGGGGGAGCCGTGCCTATGGTGATATCGCAGGGGCCCAGACCTAGGGCCGCGGCGCAGGTGGCCCTGGCCATTGGGCAGGGTCAGGTGCAGGACAGGTTGGCCGGGATAGAACACCCTGTAGCATTAAAAAAACGTTTAGGGTCGATCCCAGCAGCGTGGTGGCCCCCAACCTTTAAAAGGTGGCGCGCGTGTCAGGCAGGTCAGGCAGGTCTCTTTTCTGCTTGCCGCCTGGGACACAACAGGACCTCCTTGTGACCCCTCCTGCCTGTATCCAGGACGGCACACTCAGCTGCCGCAACTCTGCAGCCACAACTCTCTAAATGTTTTTAGATTGGTGTCCCCCAGGAGTCGCATGGGTTGGAGAGCTTGTTTTCCCCGCTCACCGTCCCCAGAGCACAGGTCACCAGGTGGGGGAAGGTGCTCGGTTCTTGTGGCTTAGCAGGAGGGACAAATGTAGGGTTTTTGGAAGCATGCTTTTTGAAGTAATCTGGGCTTCATTGGAAGTTATGGTAATGGTGTGTGTCATGGCTAACACGCCCCTTTTTCTCTTGCAGGTCATTGTAGTATGTCATATTTGTGTTTACATTTACAGGTCAGATTAATATGTCGTATTTATGATGGTTTACGGGTGAAATGATGATTGGTGGGACAGTTTGGGGCCATGTAAGGCCCCACTTTTAGAACAAAGTAACTGCAGCATCATTGGACCCTCCAAGGGGTGCTGGCAGCAAATTCAAAGAAAGTTGCCTCGGCGCAGGGGGTTGTGGGTGGTTTTTGACAAGTGGCCCTTACCTCATACCCACCTGCGCGTGCGCAGTGGGCATAAGCTAGCACAGGTGTTTGGGGGGGAGGAGGATAGGTGTATGGAGGTGCCCACGGGAGTTATCCTAGCAGGTAGATGGGCCGCCTGCACAGGCACTCCTGGTGTGGGAGATTGGTGGGTGTGGTCCTCCCAAAACGAGGGAGACTCATCAAAGTCCTATTTGGTATTGGATGAGGGGTTCTAAGAGGAACCCGTCATGATCTCACTCAGGGAAGATGCTTGTGATGGATACACAGGAAAAACCTTAGTTATGAATAGGATTAGGTAACTCCCATGTATTAGCGAATCTGTTAAGGCTAGGATTAAGGTCAGATACAAGTAAAAATAGGCAAAATAAAGGTCAGGAGCGAGCAAAAAGGTGTAAAATAATGGGCAGAATGAGCAGGAAGAGGCAAAATAGAAACGAGCAGCGAGGAAAAACAGAGCTCAGAAATTAACAGCAAGAGGCAGAATAAAGGTCAGAAATGACCAGAAAGTGGCAGAAAAAAGGACATACACGAGCAGAAAGAGGCAATATAAAGGGCAAAAGGGAGAAGAGGCACAATAAAGGTCATAAGCAAGTAGAAGAGGGCAAAATAGAGGCCAGAAACCAGCCGCAAGAAGCAGAATAAAGGTAAGATACGAGCAGTATTAGGCAAAATAAAGGTCAGGAGCGAGCAGAAAGGGGCATAATAGAGGTCAGAAACCAGCAGCAAGAGGCAGAATAAAGGTCAGATACAGCAGAAATATGCTAAATAAAGGTCAGGAGCAAGCGGAAAGCTGCAAAATAATGGGTAGAACAAGCAGGCAGAGGCAAAATAGAGAGCAGAAACGAGCAGCAAGAGGAAAAACAGAGCTCAGAAATTAGCAGCAAGTGACAGAATAAAGGTCAGATGCGAGCATAGAGAGGCAAAATAATGGACAGAACAAGCAGAAAGAGGCAAAATAGAGAGCAGGAGCAAATAGACAAGAGGCAGAGATTCGAGCAGAAAGTGAGAGGTGAAGGCTCAAAACCAAAGACAGCAGAGGGTAGTGGACTGCATACAAGCTGGATAGGAGGACCATTACTGGGGGAGTTGGCACAAGAACCTGCTCCTGTGTGCCCAAGCATGAACCCACTGACAGACTCACTCATACACTTATGCACCCACTCCCAGATCCACTCACACACTCATGTAAAGACTCACGCACCCTCTACCAAAGCACACTCATGCAACCACACACAGATCCATTGAAGCTCTCATTCATCCACTCACAGACCCACTCAGAGACTCACACACACACACTCACCGACCCACAGTAGCTTAGTATATATCTTTAACTCTCAGAAACGTTTATGAAACACACTCACTGGATGAAGTCATCAATTATGTCCTTTGTGAGGTCTCCAACCATGTCATGATTGATGTAATATGTGTGGTCATAAGCAGTGCATTGCCGGGGTGTAAGTTATAGTTGGCTATGAATATATAGCAAACTATAACTTACACCCAGTAGGTAAGTATAGTTAGAACCTAGTTTACATAGCGAGATCTTTTTTTTACTTGGCTATAACTAAGATAATTTTTTTACTTAGCTATAACTTTTGCGTCGTTTGACCAATCTTCATGAAATTTTCCAAACAAAGGGCCCGATTCACAAAAGTAATCTGAGACAAAATCCTAGCTTTGCGACTTTCGGTATTCAAAAAAGACATTTAGAAGTAGTAAAGTTAGGAACTTTAAAACTCCTAAATGCCTTTTGTGAATACCGAAAGTCGTAAAGTTAGGATTTTGTCTCAGTTTAGGAGTAGTAAAGTTAAGATTCCTAATATTACTACTCCTGAATGCCTTTTGTGAATACCCAAAGTCGTAAAGTTAGAATTTTGTCTCAGTTTAGGAGTATTAAAGTCAGGACTCCTAACTTTACTACTCCGAAATGCCTTTTGTGAATACCAACATTTATAAAGTTAGGATTTTGTCTCAGATTACTTTTGTGAATCGGGCCCAATGTGTCAAGGTAGGTTCTGGTTGTCATGGAAAGTTTGGGGGTGATATGTGCAGTGGGGTCTGAGAATTTGGGGTACAAAATAAGGGTGCATTTGCAATGTTAATTCCCATGGGAAACTTTAGCCACACCCACAGCCCGAAATGCTGTACGGACTTACACCAAATTTGGCAGGGATGTAGGTGTTGGTACGAGGAAGTGCCTTTTGTCTATTTAGTGGAAATCTGTATAGTCGTTTTTGAGAAATTTAAGGCTAAAATTTTAGTGATATCTCTGATTGTGGATATTTCGCGTAGGCTTCTCGATGAATCGCAAATGCACGTGCCAACGCGAATGCTTTCATTGGCTGGTAGGAACCTGGCCAGAAAGATGTGTCTGCTATTTTATTGATCAGGAACAGTTCCCGGGGTGAACATTTCTGAAAAAGATAACATAAGTGGTCAGAGTAGAGGTACACTAACCCCATATTTAAGAAATGGGGGTGTTAGTGACACAAGTTATATGTCCAAAAATGATTTTTTAATCACACGCGATGTTCATGACGATGGCGCAGCTGTCAGTGTGGCCCCCATGTGCCGGTGTGGGGACGTCACGACTATTGCGATATCTTCTCGAATATTGGTGAAAATATAAAAAAATATATATTTGTTCACACTAGCCAGTGACTGTCACACATTTGTGTACCTACTCACATATTAACTCAGACACCTATGCACCCATTCACATACACACTCATACACTTATATATCCAGTCACATACTGTTGCAAAGTCATCCTGTGCCCTGCACACCCTCCAACATGTTGCTGACTGGCACTGGTGGTAGCTGACTCTGATGGACCCTGGACTGTGCCTAACCAGGCCCAGGTCCAATGCTATGGTGAACGAGACATTAAGAATACAGTGAAAACTCTTAAATACACTAGGGTACACCATGGGTTGCTGTACCGCTGTGATTGGCATGACCTACCCTATAAGGCGCTACTACATAATAGGTCAGGGGGATGGGAACTGCCTCTTAGTCTCTAGTATATAATAGGGCATGGTAGTTTAGAGGCCAGCAGCCCTTTCTGTACTTGCATGTGTTCTCTCCTGAGCCAGTGGTCAGTTTAAAAGCAGCCATGTGTTGCAGGACTGCTTTTAAAAAGTAAATTGTGCCCAAACTTCACTTTAGTGTTTGGGGCACTTAAAAATGGATAACTTGTAATGTTTGGACATATTAGGTACCCCCAGGTTCTCCCCTAGGTGTCCCAGGGGTGGAGGGTCAGGTATTTATAAGGCGGACCTTTATAGAATGAATTGTATATGCCCTGGGTTAAGTGAAATTGCACATTTCACTCCCGACATTGTGATAAAGTGCTGCACAAAATCGACTTTGGCGGTAGGAGCACTATGGAGGAAGGATTTGCAATATTTCTATATATTCAGAACCCCCAAAGTCTCCCCTAAATGTTCCAGGGGTGGAGGGTCCTGAAGATATAGGCAGAGTAATTCTAAAATATTTTTTATAGGCCCTGGTGCTGGAAAATAGCCCAAGTAATTTTTCCCATTGCAAATATCCTGCCACATAGGGTAACATGGCAAGATGTTTTAACTACTATATCCTGATAATAGAAGGCTAGAAATACCATTAAAAGACTTCCCAGAATGGTATTAGGAAACTCAACAATATGATATTGTTGAATATCTCCTAAAATGTACAGATAAGAAGGTATTAGACTTTTTTGTCTGTGAGCCCAGATTCAGCCTTCTGGTGGTCTGTCCTGATTGGTCAGAGTTAAGTGGATTCACCAGGCTTCTTTGAAGAGATGATAAAGAGCCCCTGGGGTTGACCAGCTGTGCTGGGAGAGCAGTGTTCTGTTACACAGGAATGCCGGAGCAGTAAATAATGGACTTCAAGGGAAGGGGAAGACACCAGTGTCATTTACAACTCTACTCTTCCGAACACAGCCAGATGCATGGCTTAAGGAAGGAATGAGCAGATGCAAGGGGGAGTGACTGGAGAGTAGCCATTCTAGGGGTAAGTTTAGCCAGCTCTTCTCTACTTGCTAGAAAATCGGCCATTATGATTTTGGAAGAATTGGTGTACTCTGGGACAAAATAGTGCCACACTCTGTAGGAAGTGGTCATAACTTGGGGCAGTACCCTACACCCCATTTGACAGGAGTGGCCTCCTGGTTGACCCAGAGAACTTGAAATAAGAATCTGAGAGGGGCAGAGCCTCTCGAATCTGCCACTGGAAACCTAAAGAAGATAAAGGGGTGTGCTGACAAGTATGATGTGCAATTACTAAGGCCTGCACTCTGAAGACTGTGCCTTCTGCACCATCTGGAACTACAGCCCTCTTGACTACCTCACTGTAAAAGGACTAAATAGTGAACTCCCTGCAAGCTGCAGGTTAACAGAGCTCACCTGAAACATCACCACTAAGAATCATCCTCAAACTGGAGCACTACCAGTGGATTTGTAAGGGTTTTGTCCAAGAGGATTGTGGGAACTGAAGTCCTCAACTTTCAAGGATAACCTTGGAGCTTTCAGACCCTGGGAGTAAGTTTGAGACACTTTGGAATCCGTTGGGGAACTTCAAGAAGAACTGGAAAAAAGCTCCATAAGGGGATTGACTCAAACTGGCCAGACAAGCTGCCTACATTCAACCCCGAGTTGGCCTGCTGTCCAGGTTTGTCCTGCTGAAAAGCTCTGTAGGTCCCACTTCCAGAGTTTGACCAGGAGTAGTCAAAATCCGAGGCCAGCTGACCCTCACCAAATCTGGCCTGGTGAGGAGCATTGAGGGTCCCATGAGAAAAGGCTCTGTAAATGTTTCTAAGTCCGCATGAAGAATAGGTGACCGGGATCAACCGTGAAAGCCAAGCTGCCTGCCTTCAACCGCATATTGGCCTGGATCCTTGGTTCGTCCCGCTGGAACGCTCTGCAAGTCGGACTTCCATAAGCTTGACCGGGAGCTTGTCGCAAGGCAATCCAGCGAAACCTTCCCGAATCCAGACTGACTGAGAGCTTTTTAAAGTCAGAAGGTAAAAACTTTGACCAAGACCTACTGCGAAGGGGAGCCACACAGGGCTCCATCGCGGTTGGACTAAAACTTTGACCCGGTCTATCATGACCAGATGTCCCGATAAGGCAATATAAGTTTCTATGTGCAAGATAATGCTTAATCTTTGAAAAATCTTATCTCTGGTTTCCTACATTGGATTTTTGTCATTTGGTGTCATTTTAAAGATATAAATATGTCCTATTTCTATAAATTGGTGTTGGATTTTTTTAGTGTGCATTGTGTCTTAATTATTTACTGAACTGGTGTTTAAAGGCTTTACATTCCTGTCTTTGAAATTAGGCCTGTCTGCTCGAAGCCAAGCTACCAAGGGTTGAGCATAGGAATAATTTTCTAAGACCTATTCTGTGCCCTATACTGCGCTAGTGGCCTTATTGCCAGTGGCAGACATATATTTGCTCCTACTAATAATCCACTTTACAACACATACCCACTCAGATACTGATGTACCTTCTATCATACCCATTCAGGTACTTATGCAAGCACGTTCAGAGTCACTTGGAGAGTGACACATGCATGTACAGAAACACTCAAATACTCATACACCCACTTACAGACCCAGTGTGAGACTTTTGCTTCCACTGAGGCACTCAGACACTTATGCACCAACTCATAGATCCAGTCACAGGCTCATGTACCAATTTACGTATGCAGTCTGAGACTCATACACCCACTCAGAGACTCACTCAGATATTTATGCATTGACTCCTAAACCTACTAGGAGACTTATAATTCCACTCACACACACACTGAGACATTGATTGACTCAGTATTGATCCAGTCTGACAATTACGTACTGACTCACAGAGCCACTGAGATTTATACTTCCACTCATACATTCATTGTTCAATAGATGCACTCATTGACTTATGTTATGTTATGTTATGTTATGTTATTAAGTCACTTATAAAGCGCGCTAACACTGATTAGTTTCTTGGCGCTAAAATTGACAGTAACACAGCCTAAGGTGGAGGAGGAGGTGGATTAAAAAGCTTGTCTAAAGAGCCAGGTCTTCAGAGCTTTCCGAAAAGGTAGGAGGTCTTGGCAAGATCGGATCTCCAGGGGAAAGGTGTTCCATAGACAGGGGGCAAGGGTGGCAAATCTACGACCACCAGAGCGTTTGAGTTTAAAGGGGGGGGTCTGGAGCAGGGCTAGATGGAGTGAGCGGAGGTTACGGGAGGGGACGTGTCTGGTGATCAGTTGATTGATAAATTTAGGGCTTTTGCCATGTAATGACTTGAAGACCATACAGCCTGCTTTAAAATAGCAGCGTTGTATGACTGGAAGCCAATGCAGCTTGATGAGAAGAGGGGTCGCAGCCTGCCATCTAGGTTGCTTTAGAATCAGCCTAGCAGCGTAGTTCTGCACCATCTGGAGGCGCTTAAGTAAATAGTTGGGGAGACCTAGGTAAATGGCATTTGCGTAATCCAGGTGGGACAGGACAGTGGCGATCACGACCTGGGTAATCGCTTCAGGCGTTAATAAACGCCTGACCTTCCTGATTTTTTTTAGTTGGTAGAAGCATTTGGAGACCACTTGTCCCACTTGTGTTTTTAGTGAAAGATCACTGTCCACAATGACTCCGAGCGTTTTAGCCGAAGATGATGGTTGTGGAGCTTGACCCAGGTCTGCAGGCCAATAGTGAGGGCCCCAGTACTTAGCACTATCCCCGGTCAATACTAGTTCAGTTTTACCTGGATTTAATTTCAATTGATTTTGATCCATCCAGGATTTAATAAACCTCATGGTTGACTGGAAATGACTCATAGAGTCTTCGGAGTTATCAATGGTGAAGAGTAGTTGCAGGTCATCTGCGTAGTTAAAAACTCTCACCTGTTTGTCCCTCAAGGTTTGTATAAGGGGGAGTATGTATATGTTAAAAAGGTGAGGTGACAGGGAGGAGCCCTGTGGCACTCCACATGGGATGGCTTGTTTAACACCGGTCAAGTCCCCCAGGCGCACTGCTAGGGATCGGTCCTCCAAAAAGGATCTCAGCCAGCAGGCCGCCACACCCTGTATGCCGGTCTGTCCGACACGGTCGATCAAGATTTTGTGGTCGACCGTGTCGAACGCGGCCGACAAGTCCAGTAGTACCAGGGCCTGGGGAGAACGTCTGTCTGCGCAGTCTCGGAGTGTGTCCAAGACTGCGGTGATCACTGCCTCCGTAGAGTGTGCTGGCCGGAATCCGGCCTGGTGAGGGTCAAAGCAGGAGGACTCCTCCAAGAAGTTGGAGAGATTTTTCGCCACGTGTGCCTCTAGAATTTTCGCCAAGTAAGGCAGTAGGGAGATGGGCCTGAAATTTGCCTTGCATCCAGGATCCGCCCCGGGTTTTTTTAATAGGGGTATAACCGTTGCTTCTTTAAAGGTAGACGGGACAATGCCCGAGGAAAGGGAGTTGTTTAAAAGGGCAAGAATAGGGGTTGGGAAAGTGGAGAAACATTCTTTCAAGATGCGAGGGGGACAGATGTCTAATGGGGAGCCAGATTTGACTCTTGTCGTTAGTTCAAGGAGCTGATCGTAGGTTATAGGTTGAAAGTTGGTGAGGGTGGCAGATCCTGTCCTTATTGCCATACCAATAGTGAGAGGGGTCTTTGGTTGAGGAATGCTAGTTTTTATGTCTTTGATTTTGTCACTAAAGTAGGAGTTGAGTGAATCACACAGACTCTGGGTGGGGATTACTTTAGGACGAACATTCTCCAGATTGGTCAGTTCGTTGAAGACAGAAAAGATATCTTTGGATTTATTTGATGAGTCCAGAATACGAGAAGAAAAGTACTCCACCTTTGCAGCAGAGATGGCATTCATGTATTCTTTCCTCGCCCTGGTATATTTGATTTTTTCCTCAGTGTCATAGTCACGACGCCAAAGGCGCTCGAGCTGTCGGAGAGCCAGTTTCCTGTTTTTTAACTCGGCAGAAAACCATCTGTTGGCATCTGTGCGCCGAGCAATTTTGATTTTTTTATACGGGGCATGGAGATTGCTGGCCGTTTGTAGCCAATCGGTTAGAGAAGCAACTGACAGATTTATGTCACTGTCCAAAGAAGGGACATCGTTAGCTAAAGACTGTAAAAAAGCATTCCTATCCAAGGCATTCCAATTCCTAGCTAGTCTGCCAGTGGTTGGCACAGTGGTTCTGTTTTGAGTGGCATGAATCTCAAATTTAAGGATCGTATGGTCTGACCACAGACAAGGCAGGGTAAGTGGGGGGGTCACGCAGGTAGTGTTGGACCACACGTGATCCAATATATGTCCTTTTTCGTGAGTAGGGGAGAGTACCAATTGTTTGAAGTTGAGGTTGGACAGGAGGTCAGTCAGTTCTGTTGATTGAGGGCCCTCTAAGGGATCCTTGTACCAATAGTTGAAGTCACCTACTAACATGACCCTGGTGTAGTCCAGGGCTAGGTTGGCAACCTGCTCGCTAAATGCCATGGGGAACAATGGCATTGAGGTAGGTGGTCTGTACAACAGAACGCATGCTAAAGTCATGTGAGAAGTGACAATTTTTAGCACAAGGTTGTCCGTGTTGGCTAGTGTCAGACAGGTAAGACTGGTGACTTCCAAGCTGGAATGGATAATGGCCGCAACTCCACCTCCTACTTTTGCACTTGCGCGATCTGCCTGAATAATGTAGTAGTCAGATGGAAGAGCTGCTATGATATCCGGTGCCGAGGTAGGAGATAGCCATGTTTCTGCAAGCAGGAGGATGTCAGGTTTTTCCGTAGCGAGTAGCAGAAAGATATCCAGTTGATGTTTAACAAGGGAACGGGTGTTAAGGTACAGGATAGAGAGCGTATTAAGGGGTGGATTGGGCGTAGCTGAACATGCTGCAAGGGTGGTAAGGTGACAGCCTTGGCGCAGGATACCATGCTTACAAAGCAGATGGAGTGTGTCTTTAGATAGGAGTAGATGATCATTGTTCCTATTGCGCTCCAGGAGGTCGGCCCTGGAATAATGGAAGGTTTGGGTATTATGGGGTGCCCCTAGTCCCGGTCGGTCGCGGACGGGCGCAGACGGGCTTTCCTTAGGCGCGCCTTCGGCGCGCCATCGTCGCGCCCGCTGCGCTCGTCCGCTGCGCTTCCGAGGGAAGCACATGATTTATGAGAGAATGGAGTGAAGATCGGTGGGCGTGGCCTCTGAGGGGGCGTGGCCTGCGGGCTGCCGAGGCGCTGGAAGCGTTCCCCGCCTAGTTTACAAGCAAGCGAAGTCCGCCTGTCGAGCGTGAGAGGTGGGGGTGAGTAAGTTGCTTTAAAACACTGCAGCCAGTGACACACTTACTGAAAGACTCATGAGTCTACTCTGATATCCACTCATAGGCTGTCTTAATGCAGTGACAGAACCTCTCAGAGACGTATGCATGCACTTATATAACTGAGCAAATCATTAATACAGACTGTTATAGAGATATTGATAAATGTTTTTATAGAGTTAATTAGATAGTGTTGTATCTAGTGTGATGCTTAGAATTAGTAAGATAGTTTTAATTATTGAAGGTGCTGAATGGGCGGATTTTGCGGATCCACGATCCGCGGATTTTGCGGATTTGCGGATCGTGGATCCGCAAAATCGGCGGATTTGCGGATTAGCAGATCTGCGGATTTGCCCTGATGAATGAGTCACTGATTTTGAGCTTCAACTAGTTCCAGCGACCATGTATGTGTTACTATGCAATCGCCCCGAGGGGCGCAGGGGTCCCTTGGGTGAGCTGTCCATCATAGTGGGTCAATGGGGGGAAGACGGTGCACACCGCGAGTGTGTGGGCGGGGCTTCCATGCGAGTGCACAATGCCTCTTGTGTGTATAAAAGGTCTGAGACCGATCGGAGCAGTAGATGAAGAGACAGAAGCTCCTGGTCACAGGAACAGCAAAGGGATTGCGCTCGTGAAAGTCAAGGATACAAAGGCCTCTATCCAGCATCATAGCTGATTTTCGACTGTAGATTTGGGAAGAAGGCACACCTGCCCAGCCTCGATGACGCGCACGATTGTTTTTGGGCTGATGAATGAGTCACTGAATTTGAGCTTCAACTAGTTCCAGCGACCATGTGTGTGTTACAATGCAAACGCCCAGAAGGGCGCAGGGGTCCCTTGGGTGAGCTGTCCATCATAGCGGGTCAATGGCGGGAAGACGGTGCACACCGCGAGTGTGTGGGCGGGGCTTCCATGCGAGTGCACATGCCTCTTGTGTGTATAAAAGGTCTGAGACCAATCAGAGCTGTAGACGAAGAGACAGAAGCTCTTGGTCACAGGAAGGGCATGGTGTAACTATTTTACGATGGCGCCGGCAAGCTGCCAGCGCCATCCTAAAATAGTTACTAAATTAGCTTCAACAGGAAGCTCTAATAGATAAATAGATCAAATAAAGCAGGTGCTAGAGCTTCCTGTTGAAGCTAACTTAGTAACTATTTTAGGATGGCGCTGGCAGCTTGCCGGCGCCATCGTAAAATAGTTACAACAGGCCAGGCTTCAACTTTTGCCCCCGGATCCGCCGCTTGCGTATTTGCGAATTCTCGGTAAATTCACGGGAGTTCGCGGATCGCGAATTTACCGAAAATTCGCAAAATCCCCGAGCGGAACGGATTTTGCGCTCATGCTTAGTGGTGATGGCTATTGAATTCCTGCTTTTGATTTTAATTTTTGTGACAAGTCTGTGGGGATTGTGATTACGACATCATCACAATATCCGGAGTCACTGTGAAAACAGAAAAGAGGTTTTAGAGATGGTTTTTATAGAAACTCTTTAGAAGAATACTGTGCGAAACCCTTAGTGTGTAAAATAATGTAATATGTGGGGATATATGTGTTTTAGACTTTATGGAAAAGGCAACGAACGGCAAAAATGGAAAATAGGTCTGAAAGATGGTTTTTAAAGAAACTTAGCACAAAAGTCTGAATTTAAACATGCTTTGAAAGAAGTATGTATATAGTAATATGTGTAGTGCAATGTACGGAATGGATTTTTTTACATATTATTTTTGGATGTGTTGAATGTCTTCTTTTTTTCTGTGTTCATGGGGATTGCAACGCCATCACGAAGATAATCAAAAACAACAAAAAAAAACTTTTGAAAACAACTTCACAATATTTTGGGTACTAGGATGGCTGTTGCATTTGTTGTTTGTATATGGCTGTTACACATAAGACTGGAAGCAGAGTTTCAGGTTACTTAAAAACAGCCTGATGTCTTCATCTGTAAAGTACACTCCATCATTTCTATAAGAATACAACCATGCGATTGTCTCTGAGGAATGCAGAAACAGTTTTATTAACATGTTTCCTGGCTTTGTCAATCTAGGGACAGAATTTATTGGACCTTTCCATTTCTGTCTTCGGCATATGTTAGAGTACACAAAGACAGTTTTGAGGGACAAGCACAATAATTCAGCAAAGGTATCCTTCATTAGGATTTCCAGTTCTATTCCAGTTAATGAGTAATGTGCCTAGGTCATTGCCACCACAGTGCAGAATCATGAGGAAGGTTACAGAAAAGTTATAGTTAGGAGTTAGCATTTTGAAAAAACTTCGAAATTCTCCCCCAAAACAGATTGAAGGGCTGTTATAGTTAGGAAATAGAATAAAAAAATCGTTGGAAATTCACTGACAGAAAACAAAGGTTACAGGGATGTTATCGTTAGGCTGACATTTAACTCGTACAAAACCAGAGAAATTCAGCAGTTATAGTTAGCTGAGCTAACTATAACTCACACCCCTGCAATGCACTGCTTATGACCTCACATATTACTTCACTTATGACATGGTTAGTGACATCACTGATGATATTGATGATGAGATTTCAAATGACATCAGTGATGACATCATCCACAGAATCTCTGATGTACCCCCTCACACCCCAATATAACCTTTCATATACCCATTCCAACATCTACACTAGCATTCTCAAAACCATTGACATACCCATACCAGTACCTACATACCCACTCACTGATTCATAGGTCTACACACACATACACTCAGTCATCCATACAGCCACTTATACACCAACTTACTCACTAATACAGCCACAGATATATACGCTCATGGACCTATACAGCGACTCACAAACAGTTAGTCACTCATAGAGCTGCTCACATATCTACTCACTCAACTCAATTACACAGCCATTTACACACCTACGCAGTTACACACACCCACTCATTTAATATACAGATACTAACACATACTCGCTCACCTATACAGTCATTGACACAAGCGCACACTCACCCATGCGACCACTCTTGCAATCACTCAGTCACACATACAGTCACTCATATACTCCAACACTCACATATACTGCCTTTCACATACGCAGTTACTCCCCATATACCACTGGCACATCCATTCACTCACAGACACAGCCATACACAAACTCACTCACCCATCCTTCCCCTTACACACACACTCACTAACCCATAGAGCTACTGACCCACCCACAAAGACATTTAGACACCTATACATGTATTCAGAAAACCAATCACCCACCCATACAGAAACTTACGTACCCACTCACACACCTAAGCAACCACTTAGACATCAACTGACAGACAGAAGCAGACATTCACACAAGTCATTCTCCCATAAATTCACTGAGACACCTAATTATTCACTTATACAGTTACTCACACACTCACTGAATCATCCAGTCAGGCACTCATACACCCACTGATTCACCAAAACACCTTGGTATGTATATTTAACAGTCATTAACATTTTAAAAAACACTCACAGTCAGTGGATGATGTAAGCAGCGATGCCATTTGAGTTGTCATATGTGATGTCATCAGTGATGTCACTGACCATGTCATGAGTGATGTAATATGTGAGGTCATAACCAGTGCATTGCGGGGGCGTGAGTTAAAGTGATGTTACTGATGGTTTCACACAGAAAGTGCAGCACACACGTTGCTAACAATGGAATTGCAAATATGAAATTTAAGTTTTTGAACTGTATATTGCAAGAGCTGCTGAGCATAATGCAGATGGTTTTAAGTGTACTTTACCACAGGTGATTGCTAAACAATAATACTGTGACATTTAAATGCTCGAAATATTACGAAAATGGGACTAGCTTTTCTATGTTGACGAAATGAGAAACACCTGTGGGGAGTATATAAATGTTTATAAAATGTTGCACTTCAATGCTGATAAAGGCCACAAGCACAGCCGAAGTTCTTTCCTGTTAAAGTGTGCGGCCAGTAAATAAAATGGTAATTCATACAGGATTAGAATGCAGGCTTTCTCTGATAGAGGAGATATGTGATATGTGTCTTTTGAATATATGTATGTGTGTATTTAAGTTATATAAAATTTGAATTCTTTTTATTTAATATGTTTATTTTTATATTAGAGTTGGTATTTTTTTTGTTATACATTTATTTTAAAATGCATATTTTTCCATAATTTGTAAGGTAATAAGTTTATCTCAACAGTTTCTTTCCTACATATTAATTTTATTTTTAACTCTAGATATTCTGAACTTATAATGTAAATCGCATTTAGATTTATCTACTTCCTTATGTAATGCCAATGCTTCTGTCAACTATTTTTTTAGTTGGTATTTTTGTACTACTATTCAAAATGCATAGCTTTGCCCTCAATAATTTTTCCTCTATATTTTTTATTGTGAAAATGTAGTCCCAATATTATGTAAACGAACAGTGAGGACTGTGGTTTGTTGGCTTTCAACACAGTTTTGCAGAGTGGACCTCCTGTGGGATAAGCAACCAGTCAATACGTGTGGCCCAGATTCTGTTTAAAAAAAGAGTCTTCGCTCCTATACCATTCAAGCAAATGTAGCCTCCAAAAGAATTAAAACAAAGAATGAGGAACATGGTAGGCTTAAGTGTACCTCTTTGAGTTTAACAGGGGAGAGATTCTAATTTAGTACATCATAAAACACACTAGTTAAACTATCACTACAATAGAGAAACATAGCTTGATGGAGTATACAGGTGGAGTATACGAGGAGTAGGAAACGAGTAGCACAGAGACAAAAGAACATGTTCATGAGTCCTTTCAGCTAAGCAGCTACTGCTCTTAAGGGGACATCTGGACTTATCTCAGTTTCTATTAAGCTTTTCAACTCTTTTTTCAGTTGTTCCTTGTCCAAACTCTTCCTGTCTGGTCTGCTGCTTAGTGATGGGATAGGAGCTGTGTAATGACTGGATTCCGTTAGTTATGCAAGAAACCTGAGGTTTCACCCCTATGTTAGTGTGTAGTGCCAGTGTTGTCAAAATCTTAGTAGTCACGACATTCTTCTAGTTAAACAGGGGCCATAAATTGCAATGTTTTTCCTTCCATACTATTCTATGTGGCTGCTCATTCTATTCACCCACATTGTATGTCCTTTTTCCTACGTCAAGGAACTTCTTCTGTCTAAAGCTGGTATCTGATGAATACTCTGCTGCAATGGATATGGCGTGCCTGTTCTTTATGACCACATGCAAGATATTCTTTAGTTTTGGTGGAATAGTAGACATGCGACAATCAGACGTGGTCTGTCAGAACCCCAAGGACTCAAAGGTCAAATCAAATGGACTCATTGAAATTCCAGGGCTAGGTCAAGTCAGCTATTTAGAAGGTGAGGTAGAACTGTCATCATGTAATTGCCCTCTGTTTTTTAAGCAACACTTTCAAGTCTAATATTGTCTTAGTCGGTGTGGCCTTCCAACTGGGTGACTTTGTGTTTCAAGTACCAAATGGCTCACCCCCAGTCTGGTTCCTTATCTAATCTTTCTTCTGCAGTCAACATTCTCAACTGATTTCAGTCCTGTGTTAAAGGGAGAAAGATCACTTCTCATTGATTTCAAGTTGGCTAATATCTGTGATGTTGTATATTTTAATTGCGATATGGCAGATCCAGCAAACAAGATCTCTGTCATGATGATTACTAGAGTTATGTATGCCGTTTTTAGTGGCCACCCATGATTTCGGTCTACTGCCTGCAAATGCTTCAGAAAATAGTAGTCGTCTCGCTGTGTGAAATAAAGACGTGGTGTTTCAGGTAGTGTCTAAGTGTGGTGGTTAGCCCCAATATTGTAAGGGGGAAATACCAGTCTAGAGCTTTAGCCAAATACAGATCTGTCTGACATTTCTACAGCTACCACATTTGGCATCTGTGTATGCTAAGGGCGTGATAGACTACTGGCCCACAGTAGTTGGTAGCTTCTGGTAGTGATATAGTAATATAACTAAGTGGTTGGAGAGTGCCAGTGGCTCAGGTAGGCACAAGCCCCCTTCAGGCACATGGAAATGTTTTCCTTTTTTCACATGGTCTCCTTTAGATCATAGAGTATTAGGTATACTATTAGGGGTTAGTCCCCCAACAATATGTCTTCAATATGCAAAAAGTTGTATTGTATCTCAAATGTTATTTCCAACTCAACCCTGATAGTGGGTCTGGTTGATCTTAATAAGGCTTCTCTGATCCTAAAAGTCGTAAATACAGAAATAGCAATGCTGTATGTGCCATGTATAGTTTTTTGCTAGGTCTCGCAGTGCAGTAGGTGGTAGCTGGGATGGTGTGGTGACAGTGGGAAAGCAAGTCATCATATCCCTTCCGAGTTGACTTGTGTTTCCCCACTATTTAAGGTTTTCAGCCACTAGTGTGTGGGGTGCATTGTCAGATGAAGGGATCGCTTTGTGGCGGGTCTGCGAGTTCATAGTGCAGCTTATCAAATGTACCCTCTATTAAACAGTATATTGTAATATGTAGACCTGGAGGTAGGTATTTCTTAATCATGTCTACACTCTGCAATAAATCTTAGATTACTCACCAATAGTTGTTTTCTTGTTTTTAACAAAGGAGCATGCCAGGGTCTGGTATATAGTCCGAGATCATGTCCAGCACATGTTATAACTTCTTTGGTCTCTCTTCTCTGGCACAGCTATTCCCTGAGAAGAAACAAGTCATGGATGTCATCCTACCTCTCCTCTTTGGGCCAGCCTCATGCCACAACTCCACTGTTGAAGTGTGCCTTTCGGTTCCTAGGGCCCACATATTCTGTCTCTCTGGTGTGGCCTCCTCTGTATTGCAGATTCTTTGCTATTGCGAAGGGTTCCAGGACACTCAATAGAACCGGGAGATGAGGCCTATCAGTGGTACTGGGCTGCCAACCAGTAGTTCCAGGCACATTGAACCACCAAGCCCTGCATCATAACATCTCCTTTATGAGGCAAAGGTATCAAGTCACACTACTGTCTCTGAGGCTCAAGAAGAAGTTTTGACCTTTGATTTCCCCAGATATCCGTGCAGTACGATTAGGAGTTGCTGAGGCCCTAGATGATGTTAAAGGATGCCCAAGTTGGTTGTCGGCCACAATGTTCTTTCACCTGGTAGACATTTTCCAAGCAGGCAAGGTCCACCTCTTTTAAACAAACATATCTAGGTGAACACAACTTACATTTAAGATTGTCCTGAAATGGATCAATGGATTGTAGACTCAATTTCTAGTCTGCAGAATCAACAAACCCAAAAGGGTGCCCACTAGTTCTTGAACTCAGTACTGAGTCTGTGGACAATAGAAGGGTCTCAATATGGGTCCACAACTGTCATCGTTTGCAGAATCGGTCAGTTGTCGTGAAGTTCCTAATAATGCATAAGATCTGCGCATTTAGTCAACATAAACTGAGGGATTGGGGTCCAGACTGATTCCAGACACCCGCAAAGGATATATCAACAAGCTCACAGTGCCACCTTAAGCCCCCTAACTTTACCAAGGAGCGAATAGTTTCTGGCAACTATCGAACATGACAACCCTTGATCCTTCAGAGATCGTGGAAACAGTATAGTACGTTTCGCTCAGTCAATCGTGCATACTTAGTCTCAGACAGATAGGCAGAAAAAATGATGTGGACATTTTCAATAAGCATTTATTGAACCAGCGCCATTCTAGCATACAACAGGTTTGCAGCAACAATCATTAGACAGAAACAGATATAAAAGATTACAAGCACAGACAGAGTACATAAAGGCAGAATTCAGAATTCTACCATGGTGCTAAAAAAGTGAGTATATACAGGTATATCGATACATGGCAGTACTTGAGCGTACTCCTCAGATGCAAACCCTATCTAAGTGTACCTAGCATGTATGTGGGTGTAAAGCTAAGAATCCTCCTAGGAAAGAACCAACCCCATTACTTGATGGTAGAGAATGACGGTCTTGGACTCGGGTTGGACACCCCGCCAGGTGTGCTGGAGTTTCTGCAGGCCGGGTCCTCAGAGTCTACTGTCAGCGTGAAAGCTTCTCTTCTCCTTCCCCAGTGAAGATGTGGTTCTTTTATACCCACAATATGCCATCAGGGGTTCTACCTAGATATGAAATGGCTTGCCATTATGTATAGTGGACCTGTCATCCAAGGATGACTTTAACGGTGACTTTTGTACAGAAGATGGTAATCCTACTGTGTACGTCCTGGGCAGGGGATTAATATATGATACTAGGAATCCTCATGCATAATAAACGAGGATAGTTTTGGAGGAAACTGATTAACATTTATTTAGCACATAACTAGGTAAAAGGTCAGTACTGGAACCGTGATGTAGAGCAAGGAACGAATGTAGGTAAAAGGTCATGGAGCTACCTAGGCCTATATTGGAGTACATTGGAGCTCATAACACAATGTTTGAAGACTTTGATTATGTACAAAGAGGCCTATACCTGTCTGGTTTCACAAACTCTACTGGGAGTTTGTACATCCTGTGCACAAAATAATGTTTTTCTTTAATTCCCAAACTGTAGGAATAAGGCTCTTTACCGTTCCAGCAACCTAGACCTGTGGGTCGGGATGTGCCTACCCTACCCCATGTGTGGCCTTTAATTTTTACTTTATAGTCAATGTGTTTCGTACCTTGCCTCATGTAATGGCAGCCACAAAAAACAGAATCTCATGCCACTACCTATAAGAGCCTTTGGTTCCATGAGCTCAGCTTGTAGTTTGCGGATCTTACATAAACAATGTGAAAAAGTCAAAGGGTGGGAAGGGGTTATTTCCTAAATTTACGTATATCTCGATTTGCTGACAATATGCCACCTAGTGGTGTGCATATCTAAATTTTGAACCCTTCCAAGCCCACCTGACAGAGTGTAAGGATAATCCATCAAAAACTAAAAACCCGATTTACAATTAACAATTTAAAGACACTTCCTTGAGTTAAGTTTTAGTTCCCTGCCAAGCTTGGTGTAATTTCATTCAGGGTGTTTTTTTATGATGGAAAACAAATCTTTCTACGGGAGTTCAAATGGAAAATGTCTATCAGCTAGATTCATCAATGTTCCAATGTGCGATTCCTAATTTTCGAGAAAATGCGAATCGCAATTTAGAAATCGCATATTGGCATTCATGAATGTTAGCGAGAAAAAAAAGCGATTCACAATCGGGCGCAATCGCCGAGTGCGAGTCCCCGAAAATCGGTAAATAATCGCATAATCGGCCGATACCCGTGTTGAAATTGCGATCTCGCAATTACCGAAATCGCAAATTGCGATCTCGCTAACTGCGAGATCGCAAAAACGGGAAGTCGCATCCTGAGCACTGTGATGACATCACAACCAGGAAGTAGGCAGGTTCCACCCTCATTCAGCAGTGAGAGCCTGAACTGGAAGCTGCATCATCAGAGGTCCCCTCCAGTGTGCCTACAGGAGTAAAACAGGAGACACCCCAGTGGCAAGCATGTCACAAGAAGCTGCAGGTGGATCTTCCAGTGTGAGAAAGAGGAAAATAAAATTCTCTGAGCAAGAGCTCGAATTTCTGATAGAAGGAGTCTGCAAGGACTACAATCGGCTGTTTGGGAAAGACTCCAGAAGGGTGCCCAAGGCAGACAAAAGGCGGCTATGGTTGCGCATCCGCGCTAAAGTTAACTCTGTGGTGGTGACCCAGCGCTCTGTGGACGAGCTAAAAAAACACTGGTATGACATCAGAGGGCGGTCAAAGGAGAAGATTGCGGAGAGGCTGGGGGAGCGTGTGGCGACAGGTGGAGGGGAGCCCACTGTCCCACCGAACACACCACTGGAGGACCGAGTGGAGGACACCATAAATCCGCAGGCATAACTAGGTGTGACCCAGCTGGACTCCTCCCGACCCACCCAAGACACCCCAGGTAAGTGCCATGCGACTGCGACCCCCTGTCCCCTAACAATGTCCATGACTCCAGAGCATCCCATATCCAACCCCAGTCATGCTGCCAAAGCACACCACTAAAGCGTTATTGCATTGTGGGACATGTAGTCTGACCACAATTACCATCTTGTCCCATTAAGCCAGACATGTTTAATGAGAGTCAATCCTGCAGCCAGTCAGGGAATGGTAGTCTGCATGCATGTAGGAAGACTAAATGGGTGAGAAACATGTCACTAATCAACGTCCACTTTACATCACAGGTGGCGCAGAAGTCCCCAGCACAGACAGCGATGCCCTGGTAATCGAGGATATCACGGAGGACACAGAGGGGGACACACATCCATCCACACAGCCCGGACCATCAGGGCAAGCTGCCGCACCAGCGGCCATTACAACACCTGCCCCTGTGGCCAGTGCCACCCCTCAGCCACCAGACGCTGCAGTACCACTGCGCATCACACAATCACCAGTGGGGCCTGCAACACCAGCAGCAGTTCGACAACCAACCTGCCGCCCTGCGGCTGTGAGGAGCCAGTCAAGCGGACTGGTGAGGGTGCAGCGCACTAACAATTCCCGCGCTGGTAGGGGACAAAACGTGCAAACAGGTGGGCTCTCCATTGATCGCCGTATGCTACATGTGCATCAGACCCAGGCCCGTCATCTTGCGGCTATCCACCTGCAACTAAACAAGACCGCACGAAATGTAGCACTGATGTCTGACCACATGGAGGGGATGCTAGCTGCTATGTCAGACCGCATGGAGAGGATGACAGCTGCCATGGAGGCCAACATACAGGCCATCTCCAGCCACCAGAATCTCAACCGCCGCAGACACCGCCAGCTGCTGACCCGCCTGTCAGCACACATGCGGTCAAACTATATAATTTGGAACGCTACCTCCCAGCTCTCGCAACGCTCCTTGGCCATGCAGGTCCAAATGGTCCAGTGCTGACAGGACGTCGCCAGAGCTCTGGAGCATGTGTCAACAGCAGTGCAGGGAATGCTGGCTAATGGCCATGGCCAGGGTGGGGGGCTGAGGACACTAGTGAGGCTACATCCAGCCATAGCAGCCAGTCCATTCCACCGGTGGTAGCACCAGGCCCTCTGCTGCCTCACGGCCTAATCAGGAGGAGGATGTAGAAAGGAGGTTGGGAGCATCTTCCCGGAGGCGGAATTGAACAATCGAACATTTAAAAGAGGGGCCATGCTGCTGCTACAAGCATCCCCTCCTGAAGAACAGACATATGACGCAATATGTCATTCATGTACAAGTTAGCAGAATACCAAGTTTATTGTGCTGTAACAAATACAAATGTTCTGACTGCCTTAATCTGACTCATGTCATTATTAATGTTCTCATGCATGAGTCAAGTAATGGGTGTGGGGAGTGGGTGCATTAGAAATGGTTCATGCAGATTTCGTTACGGCGCCTGTGTCCTTCTGCAGGATTCTCCCCGCGTGCGTGACGCATATGAGCAGGTGGTTGGTTGTCCCCTTCCGACTCACTGCCAGAGATGTCAACAGGGATCTTGCGCTTCGTAGCAATGTTGTGAAGGATAGCACACACGGCCACGATGCGGCAGCAGACCTCAGGATCGTATTTCATGGCCCCACCTGTCTTGTGCAGTATGCGGAACCTGCTTTTCAACAGGCCAAATGTCCTCTCAATACAATTCCTTGTGCGTATGTTTGATGCATTAAATCGCCGTTGCTGTGGTGTTGCAGGGTTGAGGTATGGGGTGAGGAGGTACTCACGGAGAGCATAGCCGCTGTCACCTGAATGAAAGGAGCAGAGGGTGAGTGCCTGTTCTGCGCAGCTACATGATCACAGTGTACAATTTTGGTGCATGTGTACATACCTAGTAGGTGTCCTTCCCCAAAGTCTCCCCTGGCCAGTCGTGTGTGGATGCCGCTGTGCCTGAAGATGAAGGAGTCATGTGTGCTCCCCGGGTACTGTGCCACAATGTCCGTGATGAATGTTTTTGCATTGCACACAATCTGGATGTTGAGGGAGTGGTAGCTTTTCCGGTTGCGGTACATGTACTCCGTTTCAGCAGGTGGGCAAATGTGGATGTGCGTACAGTCAATACATCCAATGACGTGTGGAAATTGAGCTACATTGTAAAATTGCAGCTTGGTCTCATTGAGGTCCTGTTGGCTGGTGGTGAATGATATATAGTGGTGTATAGTGGTGTAGCCGGGTCAGCATAGCCTCCAGGAAACTCCTTAGGCAGCGGGACATGGTGGGCTGGGATATCCCCCCTGCAACAGCCACCATCCCCTGGAAGCTTCCAGAGGCCAGGAGGTGCAGGCAGCACAATACCTGCACATGTGTGGGCACGGCATTGGTCCTCCTTGTAGGGTGCTGCCTCAGGGGGTCTAGGTCCCGGATGAGCTTGATTATCATAGCCCCACTCAGGCGGTACTTAGCATAGATTTGCTCCCTGGTTTGGCCCAGAAGGGTGACCCGCTGGCGGAATATCCGCTCCTGTATCCTCCGTCTGTTGCGTGCAGCTCGCTGCAGCCTACGCCGCCTCACCAGCATGTAGAGTCCAGGCATTGTGGGAATCCCCAGGCTCCAGCTGCATGTCCTTAAATGTGTTTGGTCAGCCCTGCACCTGTTAGGAGTGACTTAACTGGTTTTTGAAAAAAAAAAAAATTCCGTACTGGTTACCACCTGATTTGAGTTCTTCTTAATTTGCGTGTCGCTATTTGCGATTTTCTCGTTTTTCGCATTTAGCGATTTTTCATGAATGGCGATTGCAACTGTTTTGCGGCTTCGCAAATGATTTAGCAGAATCCATGGTTTCTCGCTATTTCAGAATCGCAAATGCCCATCCTCCAGGATTCTGCGAATTTATTTGCGAAATCGCAATTTTTTTTTACCGATTTCGCAATTTTGGAATTTTCTGTTTCTTGAATTCCTTCCCGTCAAATTGCGATCGCAATTGCGAATTCACAGCTATTGCGATCGCAATTTGGCTTCATGAATCTAGCTGTATATTTTTGAACCATTCCTCTTGATTTCGCCCATCCCCTTGACAAATCTACAAAAATATTGCCATGCTGAACCCAAATTGGACACTTTTAAATTTTTTTAATTTAATAAGCATAAAAAATGTAATAATAAATCTTTAAAATAATTAATAAAAAAAATAAAACTAAGGGCCGTATTTAGACTGATGGCCCGATTCTGATATCGAAGGGACTCCGGTTAGGAACAGAAATCGAGCAACCTCCTGTCGTCTGTTCCAGCCGAGGAAGTAGGATGCAACCAAACCCTGTACGGTCGCATGCCTATTCTTTACAATGGGAGCATGCATTCTGAACGGAAGGCATGCTCTCATTGCATAGAGCAGAGGTGCAGTTCATCCCTGCTGCCCAAGGCAGGCAGCTCAAGGTGCCTGCCACTGGGTGCAGGGATCAACAGGGGGGCACCGTAGATGACCCCTAGGCCATCATTCGACAGCCTTGGACCCAGGGGGCCCTGCAGGGAGCCCCCAAAGACAGATTCCCAAAGCCTTTCTGTGTCAGAAAGGCCGGCACAGAAAGGCCGTAGGAAGCTGCCATCATAATCCCTCATCTGGAAACAGCCGGCTGAGGGCTTTCCGAATGGCAGTCGGGCTCTGTGAGCCCGACGAAGGCCATTGGGAAAACCGATTTGGATTCCCTTCCGACCGAGCCCATCGAAATGGCTTGGTGGAAAGGAATCCAGACGAGAAATTCCGTTGAGGTCGGAACGGCTCCAACCGATGGTCGAAGCTGTTCCCCACCGTATCGGAATCGTGCCCTTAGACTTTTATGGATGGGGTGGTTGAACTCCTGTCCGCCAAATTTTATGTGTATTATAAGCTATAGCACTTGGAGTACAGCAGACATCGGATATCCACCATGTTTTGTTTGGGTACCCCATTTCCCAAACTCTAAATAAGGCCCGAAGCCTTTAATGCAATGTAATGACTCTGGTGATGTAATGGTATTTCTCATGCTATAATTATCAATGTAGTGGCATACACCCTGCATATATTACACCGACATAATTACCTTATGGAAGAAAGCCCAGTATACTGTGTCAAAGGCATTTTGCACGTCTATAGTGAAAACCATTGCGTTTGGGTAAAGTCCCAAATGTATCTCATCAGGGACCCGAAACAATTTCCTGATGTTTAAAGAGGTGTTTCAGTTGAATATAAATCCATTCTGGTCCTTATAGACTAGGACCTGTATGTGTGGGTACAAGTGGCAGGCTAGAACCTTGCTAGGGATCATGTATCCTAAATTTAACATAGACAATGGCCTATATTATGCCACCAATGAAGGGTCTTTAAAGCGCTTAGAGATTGAAATCATTAGGGCTTCTCTGCTCATCTCTGGAAGTGACTTTCTCTCAAATGCCTCTGCGTACATGGCAGCCAGGTGTGACGCCAGCAATCAAGCATACGTTTAGAAAAACTCTGCCGGAAGACCATCCATTCCTGGTGCCTGAACCCCTTACCATTTCCATTAAAGTATCTTGGCTACTATAGCTACCGACCAGGCTCACACTGCAGGTGTCAGGGCTGTGCTATGTTGGGGCGGCAGGTTGGGCTCTTCTTGCCACATTTGCCTCGATGCACCACAGGCACGTCACTTCGTCAGACGCATTTGATCATGGCCGCCTTCCCAGCACGGTGGGCCATGTCTGTTAGGGATAGGGATTGCCGATGGCTGCCACGCACGCCAATCTACTCTCCCCACCCTCTCTTGCGGGTGATGGGCTATGTTGTGTGGATGCCATAGGGCAGTGGTTCCCAAACTGTGCGCCGCGGCACCCCGGTGCGCTGTCATGAGAAGCCAGGGGCGCCGCGCACACGATGTGGGAAACTGAAGCTCATTGCAGTAATGCTTTGATGTGCCAATGGCCCTGCCCTTGACCTGTGACCTTCCCTTTTGTAGTGCTGAAAAGCTCCAGGAATTATTTCACACCTCGTTCTCGCTGCCACCACAAGCCTGCGCTCCCAGGACAAAGGGAGAGAGGTTTGTTGATTGTTGCCTGCATCCTGCCCTTCCCCAGCCCCTATCAGGTCTGCCTAATCGCCTGAGCAGCTTCTCAAGAGGTAGTAGGGCCTCTGTTTCTCGCTGAACCTCTGTTTCTCGCTGGACACAGGCATGAGCGTAGGAAGTGTGGGGATGTGGGGGATAGAAAGTGTTTTTGTACCGGAGGCTCTGATGGGATGAAACTTCCCCAAACCGGGTTGAGTAGAATAATGCTCTTTCACGGCGCGAGCTTGGTCGAAATCTGCGCCTTATTCTATACTGCCCAGTGTCCTCACCTCCAGCGAACGCCACAGCTTCAGGTATTTGACGTGTGATCTGCACAACTACACAATATCATGCAGTAGGTGGCAAATATTGAAATAACGCCACTCTTCACACCGGTAAACAAAGCACTTGGCGGGTGAAGAGAGTGATTTAACTGATCATTTTAGCAGAGTCACGAATGAATGGCGTTGTGAATGGAAACGAACACCGTCTCGGAGATGGCAACACCATTGCCTATCTGGCTGACAAGTTTACCATTTCCGATGGCTTTCTGCATGTTCCAGTCCTGATAAGAGTCCAGATCCGAGGACTCCCCCATCATTCCCTCCCCTGGGAGTAGTCTTGCAGTCAACACTCTAAGGACCTGACTGAACACAGATCGTCCGATTCCAGACACATTTTGCAACTGGCGCCGATGTACCCTACACAGGCATGAGCGTAGGAAGTGTAGGGATGTGGGGGATTTATCCCCTCAGATTTTACAGTGGAAGGGACACGGGGAGGGAGGGGGGCAAAAAAATACTTCACACTTCCACTGTTTTCAGGGCCATTGGGGGCGGTAAAACGCCACCTATGCCGGCCCTGCTTTTGACCTGCTAACCTGCCTTCAGACACTGTTAACGGTAAGAAATCTAATGTGCACATTCATGGTAGGTTTCTGAAAAATTCTTTTGCACAATGTACGTTAAGATGCTGCAGACCTGTCACATATTGGGCAGAGTGTGCTGATTTGAACCTCGCATTCCAACTTGCTAAGTTTGGGCAGACGCTTAAGGTGATATCATGAAAGCAGATGGGGTATAATGAGCAGTGTTCTGTTTCGAGCTGGTGTGAAAACTAAACATTAATCAATCCCACTTCTTTTGGGGAGTAAAATAAGAAGTAAACTCCTTTGGCAGGTTAAGGGAAATTTTCTGCAGCTCTGTGGATAGAAGATCATGCCTTTGTTTTTTTAACCTGTTTATTTAAGACAACAGGAAGTACTCCCGAGGTCGGGCTCCCCCCCCCAACCCCTCACTGGTAAAAAAAAAATGGTGGGGAGCCACGGCCAGCTGCCAATTAGTCCAAGGGAGCCACAGGTCAAAAAAGTTTGGGAACCACTGCCATAGGGGGTCATCGTAGCTCTCATGACACTGAGTGCCTGGCATGCGTGTCTGATAGTGTGTTGCGGCACTTCTTTCTGTTTGCTGTGCCCGCTTTCTCACTCTGCACACTAACCTTCTTGCTGACTTCTCGCTTCCCATGTGGCACTACTGGAATGGTGAGGCCACTTGCAGGTGGGTCGACAGCCTGGTGCTAGCTGTGATGCCTCTCCCTTATGCATGGATGTCATTCTAGCCATGTTGTCTCCTCATGCGCCCTTGTGTTGGCAGCAGGCAGGAGAGGGGGGATGGGGGGGCTTAGGAGCCAGCTGCACTCCCCTCACAACGACCAGTAACAACAGCTGCCATGTTTCACATGGGGGTGAACCCCCTTATCGCCATTGTGGTGTCTTGGGCCCTAGGCCCACATGCTGGGTAAAGGACCACACAGACCCGGCGTAGTTGGGTACTGGAACCTGCCAAGGGCACATGTGCCCGGCCCCTTTTATTAGCAGGGGCACCTGACCGGTGACACCTGTGATGGGTGGGTGTTAGTGTGGGTGTAATACAGGTGAAACACTAGAACATGTCCAGCAGGACACTACATACCTCACCACAGCAGCAGTAAGATGCAGAGAACAGCAACCACAACTATTCTATGATCAGCCATGGCGACGGGTCCCTTATCCCCATGCACATCGGGCACCCTAGCACCCTGCCAACTGTCGTCCCCGGTTGTTGCATCAGTGCAAGGTCATTCGAGTCACAGGGGTATATTTCTGCCTTCCGTGGTCCCACTGTGTCACAGGAGTCCTCGCCAGGGACTGTACAATGTTGTTGCCAGATGTGCTTGGGGCCCGTACTACCCCACTAGGCTCTACAGGTCCCCCATCTGTCCAGCCCCATGCGGCACTCAGCAGGCCAGCTGCCGCGCTCCAATCACTGCCATATTGCGGGAAAGGCAGATGTGTTTGTCCTCGACTAGGCCACATCCTGTATTTTGCACTGACCTAAACATGATGAATTGCACTTGTGAGACATCACATTGCTTGGACAGCATGCATCATTTCAAAATGGCTGTGTCAATTACGTTCAGTGTAAGTAGCATTTGCCTTTTCCCCGGGACACATCTGTCCAACACGAGTAAATATTGCATTTGTAGCCTGCATATGTGAGAGTATGCCATTGTACCTTGGCCCAAGATCACATTGACGCATCTGACAACACCAGCTCCTAGTTATGCTCTGCTTGCTATCTGTTGCATTGTTTACCTAAGGTTTGCTCTGCTTCAAGGTCTGAGCTTCTGGCCTTGGAATTCACACACCAACTCTGTGGTGATTACTTCAGTCACCTTTTCCTCTGCTATCACTGCCAGTGCTGCCTCTTGGTGTCTGTGCCAGGATTTCTTTGGTGCACCGCTTCATATCATGCAAGCACTCACTCACTGCATACACACGCATCTTCATGGATGTCAGAACATTTATCTCCCCAGTGTGTTGTTACACCGTCAAGCTTCTTTTGTTAGGAGAGGATTTTAATGTGGAAAATAATTTTCCTGATGTTTTATGTCTCACTTTTGGCGATTTTAACTCCCTCAACAATACATTTCACTTATCTCTTTCTTACATCGCTAGTCTGATGTTCTTGGCTCCTGGGTTTTCTTGTTCCGTGTTTTCTCGGTCAGCCACAATTGTGTGTTTTGGCCTCTTCCAGCCTTTCATGCAATTATGCACTTTTCCTGCAGGGCGCCGTTGCAGATCGTCATTCCACATGCTGCCGACCACCTTTGGTGCTGCGCAGCAACTAAAGTCTGATTTCCATGCAATAAATACAACTCTGCTGCTATTCACGACGAGTAGACTCTGAGCATCGAGAGTGGATGACGGGAAGTCTGGCAGGGGTCACCCGAGTATTACTGTCGGGTCACTCGAGTTTCTTTTTATGTTTACTATTGTAATCGTGGCACAAAGGTTCACCTGACACAATTTACTGCCTCTGCCAGTCCAAAAGCAAATAAATTGTGCAACCGGCTCTCCACATTTTTTTCAGAAGTTAAGCAACAGCAAAAACCAGCACTGGAAAAGGTCAGTACATTTGTCCCAAGACCAACATCTACGTCCTACAGAAGCATCAGTGCTCAGCTGCAGGCCCAGTACCAGATGTGCGTGGGTCATGGCTGAGTGACTCTGCCCATCCTGCTGAAAAGCTTAGCCCCTCTAATATCTCGTGTGCTGTGGCCAACACCAACACAGCAGAAGATGACGATATTTTGAAGAAATCAAAATCTCTCCAGCACGTTACCTCTCCCATCTCAAAAATCTTCTTTAAACTCAGTAGAACTAAACAATTTCTATCCGATTACCAAATTCTATGGAATCCTGCGCAAGTCTTTTACCAGTCGCATAATACACAATTGTAGTGCAACACCCAAGAGCTTTTATTTTCAAACTTTTTGGTAAATTAAAGAGACGGAAGGACAATCAGCCTGATTCATCAAGCGTAATAGCGCTCGCAAAGGGCCAGATTCTCAGAATCTGGCCCTTTGCGAGCGCAATTTTTGCATTTGGGATTCATCATCCCAAATGCAAAAATCGGTAATTGCTAATTAGCTAAATTGCGAGGAATTACATTTAAGGAATCTCTATTTGAGATTCCTTAAATGCAATTCATGAAGCATTTAAAAATTGCGAAAATGCAATTTTGGGCCGCTATTTACCGAGAGGTCAGACCTCTCGGTAAATAGCAAAAACTTAGAAAAATGCTTTTAAAAGCATTTTTCTAAGTTGCATGTTGCACACACACATGTCCCTTGGACATGTGTGTGCGCAACACCTGTTTCAATTTGTATTTCAGGGGTGCTACAGGGTGTCCTTTGGACACCCCTGGCACCCTTTCAATCGCTATCTTATTTGCGAGTAGCAAATTGCTAATCGCAAATAATTAATACTCCCCATTCATTCCTATGGGCCTTTTGGCCCATAGGAATGAATGGGGAGTTATTCCTTATTTGCGATTAGCAATTTGCTACTCGCAAATAAGGAATGTGTAGGAATCGCTATTTATTTAGCAAGTCCTACATGAATACCGTTTTGCGAGTCCTTAATAGCGATTCGCTATGAATCGCTATTAGGGGCTCGCAAAACGGCCCGTTGATGAATAAGGCTGTATGTCACAAAACATAACTAAAGAAATGTACCTTCAAGATATCATGCCTAGCACCACATTCTTATGAAACCCTAGTTGAGCAGAGGACGGATTACGCACAAAAAGTGCGTGTAATGTGCGCCTGATGAAGCATTCATTCAGTTGCTACGGCCCTTGCATTGTTGTTTAACCTGCTAATGCCGCCACTTTTATTCTTAAACAAACATGCCTCATGTACAAAAGCAAAACCAATATGCGTATTAATTTGACTGAAGGTAACGTGCTGTTTCACATGGAAGTTTGAGGTAAGAAAGTGATAGCCTTCGATTTTTAATCTCAACATTCTTTTTAAAAGGACGGAAGTCTCCGGTATAAAGTTACTGAAGGTTTGTAAATGAACAAAAAGGCTCATTATTCCACTTGTCACGTGAACAAAAGACAATCAAAAGCAGGGGTGCAGCAGGACTAACAGTGAATTTACTCCTGAAAGGTCTTTTTCTTATTACATGCTATAGTTCGTGTTTTTGAGGCTGGACGAGGACTCCATTGGTTTTGGTGAAAAACTAGCAACAAGCATTTGCAATGCATTCGGGTTCGCCTTTGGGACCTTATATGTATTTAGCTATGCAGCACATTAGCCTGGGAGCTGAAACATCTACTGTTCTTTAGCATGGAGGGAAAGTAAGCACCAAACTCTGTGACACGCAAGGTATAGGAACACATGGCGAGGAATGTTGCCTTTCAGCAGAAAATGGTATAGTCCAAAACTCTGTTTTTAATATAAAATCAGGGCCTTCGGTGGTCAAGTCACTGAAAATACAAGATTTGAAAAAAATATTATTGTCTACGGGTGCTCGATGAAGACAATTTCTATAGACTGGAATCCAGGGAATGCTAAAGGGATTCTGGTATTTTACTGACCTCTGCTGGTCGTTTTCTGTCAAGAAAGTTAAATAGAGGCAATTGCCAGAAAAATTAAAAAAAGAAAGTCCCTCAGCAGAAAGCAATTCTAATATTTTACTGACCTCTGCTGGTTATTTTCTATCAAGACAGTTAAATAGAGGCAGTTGAACACAAAAACAGTCCCTAAGCGGAAGCAGCCAAGTCCTAGGACTGATCTCCAGAGCCCACAAAGTACATACAGATATAAGTATATACTAAAGTATATACAAGTGGTCTCAAATGCGCGACCTAAAAAAGACAAGAATTGCCTTCTTTTTGCAATGGCATGCATCTCTGAAAAGAGCAGGCACTTTCCTTCATTTTGTTGGGCATGCCATTTTCGGTTAACTGTTAAGATCCATGACACATTTCTGTATGGGTATATACAAGGATTCATTAAAATGCTAACTTAAAGCCAAGCATTGAATGCTGCAGACAACGATTGACAGAGAATGTCTCCTCTGGATTCTCCTTTGTGTCTCACAAACAGGTTGTCTTCTATTTGAAAGCCTTAGATTTTCTGTAGTTTTTGATCATTGTCTTTATTGATTTCGGACTGCTTTGTTCAAGAACTGTGAAAGCAGCACCAGCCACACAAAGACTGTGCGAGCTAAAAGCTATTTGCTAGAATAAGTATATTACAGCATGACTTTTAAATTTAGGATTGTAGTGCAGAATATTTTATGAGAAAAACGTTCTACTTTGTGCTCCCAATCTTTTTATTACATACTCTCAAATTGTGCCCCCCATTGTGGGCTGAGGCCTGTCAAACAAGTAATTTGCCATGTGCTCTTTAAAAGCGGTATTCCTCTGTCCTTTTAGTATTAATCCTATGATTGTAGGCCTGTCCTGACTTTATTAGGGCTGCCGACACTGAGACCTATCAAAATGTAAATAGTTAATGATTTGATTTGATTTGATTTATCCACTTATAAAGCGCGCGATTGCCCGAAGGCGTCTTGGCGCTAAGACATATAGCAAGCCTCAGCGATGGAAAACCCCCCTAACAGTCAACCATAAAGAGCCATGTTTTCACTGCCTTTCTAAACGCGGCCAGCGATGGACTTTCTTTTATGCTAAGTGGCAGCCGGTTCCATGCCTGAGTTGTATGTACCAAGAAACTTCTACCGCCCCAATTGGTATGTCTGAATTTCGGGATACTAATTAGTTTCAGTTGCCTTGAGACCTTAACTGCGGGCAAGTGAGTACTATTAGTACCTGCAGGGCCGGCTTTAGCGCTGATGGCGCCTGGTGCAACAATCACTTTTGGCGCCCCCACGGCCCATGACCGCCTCCTCAGATTCTCTCCCTACCACCTTCAAAAGTGTCCCTCATCTCTCCTATTATAAGATATTGCTAAACACAGTGCCCCCTGTGGTCACAGTGCCCCCCTCAACAGGTCAGCAACCAGTTCAGCCGCACCAGTCGAAGTGCCCAAAAGCCGGCTATGAGTACCTGGTCAATTATGAAAACTGTGGCGAAGAACGCATTATTCCCAACATTACCTACTTTCAATCAGCTTCTTTGCTACATCGAGGATGTAACAACTTTTACGGTAGCTCCCATGCCATGATTAATTTGGATCTCTGATTTGGTAAATGCAATAAGGACCAAAATTATATCGTAATGGAATCTGGTCTGGAACACTGATATTTTTGTCAAATTAGAGACAAGTGTGATTTTTGAGTCTCTGGATATTGTGTGCCTAATCCAAATACAGGGGTCAAATGCAAAGGTTCCTTTATCTGAGGAATACTCACACCTGTATCATACCTCTGTCCAGAAAGCTCAGTTTCACATCACAACTGTTAGAAACTGTGTTTTTGGTTGAGATCGGTGTGAGCCCTTCTCATGCAAAAACCACAATACCTGTCAGGGTGAACCACAAAAATCACTAAATTATCCTGTGTGTAAGCCTCTGGTAGCCTGGCACAAGAGCAATTAGACCTAGCTTAGCGGCAAAGTGTAATTTATTAATGCAATGCTTAAACAGTAATAAAGTGAAAACACAACACAAGAAAAATCCCACACCAATTTAGAAAAATATAGTACATTTATTAAATAATTTTTCAATAAACCAAGAAAATCTAATCAGTGGAACCTGAATGATACACTTTTAATAACGTTTTATTTAAAACGAACATCTCAAAGCGCAAAGTGCAAACCTCGGACATTTAATTGCGCAAAATCTGGGCAAAATCGAAAGTTATGACAGGCCACAATACAGTGTTTTTCAGATACACAAAGTGAATTTGGCCTAGTCTTAGCTTACCTTCCAATTTAGAAGAAAAATGCTTGAGAAGGTGAGCTTCAGCGGGACAAGGCAGCCGGGGGTGCCTGAGGAGGAAGAGGTGTCATCATCAGGGAGTTGATGGATGTAATAGCCCCACTCTCCTCCTCCGCAATATCCATGGCCTCCACGGATGATACCTATTTTGCACTCCTGGGCATTCCCTCAAGAACTGAGACTGCGTGCCTTCTTGTACAAGGTATCTACCTGTTTTAATTTTTATATCACATGTAGCCTGGTCTTTAAACGTGCAGCGTGCTGTTCCTGTATAATGTATCCCCTACCTTTCCTAATTTGATCCTTCCCGTCCCTACGCTTGTATACTTCCCCTTAATCATGTAAAGCGCTCTGATACCCTCACGGGTCTGGTTCGCGCTCTAAAAAACTATCAAATAATATTACTAAATAAATAAATAAAGTAGCGGTGGGGCTATTGATATTTGGATTTAAGGGATTATTTATATATTGTTACTCGGCCAGGGCGATGGAGTAAGGTATTCTGTCTCTTTGATGGAGATGCCACCCGCCAAATTAGGAAATGAACACCAAGCTGCCGGTTATTTCTAAAGTATTGGCAGGATTAGCTTTCACAGTGGTTCCTGTCAGTGCTTTTAGCAGTTTGGTTCACAGCTTCATCAACATGATGAGAGTGGGGCATCTTGTGTTTTTTACTGTCCCTTGCCACCAGGATTTGCCTACCCAATAAAAACAGAAAAAAACAGCTATACGTTTGCCATCCTAATTGGGCGGATGGACGGACATGCATCCAGTTCTCAGACAGCGCTTACTCCGTCAGGCCTTCAGAGAAACTTGGTTATCGTAGTCAAAAAGTAGACACAACTGTAGCCAAACCTTTGGTCCACCCATATTTTAATTGGGTGGGTGGACAGGTGTGTTGACAGGGAGGGAACACCGTTGCCATTGCGACACAGTTTCCACTCCACCAACATCTAAATTAACCCCTTTGTCTCTTTTTTGGAAATTGAACATCTCCAATGGGACGAAGATGCAGGCAATAGCTGAGGAGGGCTCCACGAGGCCGGATACTCCTTCTGCAAGGAGCTGCTGATTCACTGGTGAAGAGAAGAATGTAGCGATAACAAAGGGGATGATGGACGGAGCATTTTAGCAAATCAAACACTCACCCCCAGTCAACTGATCTGGGTTTAATCTGTCATCATTCATGTATTCCTATAGGTCCTGAATCGATCCCCCTATTCCTGACCCTATTCTAGTTAAACAAACCAACAAGTTAACTAGCAGTCAGCCCATGAGGCAGAAAACCCCCATGATGCAGATACCGTTATCTGACGCAGTCACACTACGGCACAGGAACGTGTTATCTGATTAGGTCATAACACTTGCGATCTAATTAGACAAGCGATATTCCTCCAGCCCCTGATAAGGCATACGGAGTTCTCATAACAAATCAAACCTATGACAACCTGGGCAAAACCCTGCGGCCATTGTTTTGATTTCACCGAGAACTTTAGTGAAAGAATGTGCTAACGAGCAAGTCGTATGACATCTTTATTGACGTATCTATGTCCATCCTTACGTCAATCTCGGCACCTTAAAGGTATAAATATTACCGATCTTGCCATATGCAAACACACGCGTGGTGACGAGACGGAGCAGCCATACTTGCCGAAGCGAAGAGCAGAGCAGACCCCGCTGGCGCAGCCCCGCCTTTCTGACGCGCTGAGAGACGCGCTGCTTTCTCCTGCCGAGAATCCAGCACCGGCGTTTCTGGGTAGCCCTCGCAGGCAGCCTGGAATATCGAGACCAGAGAGAGAGATACCATTCCTCATTCATCCTAAATTCCAGGTACAGAACTGAATAACCCCTCACAGAGAATTCTTTAGTTATTCACTTGGCAACAACAAACTTAACTTAAACTGTAACTATCTATTCCCGCCCACGTATTAGACTTAGGTCAGGTACACGGGGTAGGCGTATCTAGAAACACCAGTTGAGTACGTTTAGTCAAATGTATATGTGTATATAATATATTTTATTCATTTTAAAACATCTTATGGCTTAGAAACCATATCAATGTTTTTACAGTATTATTTTATACTATTGCTTTTAATGTATGCACTTTACTTAGCTATAAGTATTGCAATAATATCGATCCATTTCTCTTGTATGAGAAAAGAGACTGATCAATAAATAACACCTTTTTATTGAACACGCCCGTCTCTTCCTTTTCTCTACATTCTGATGAGACTAAGAATGCACGTACTGACTGAGTAAAATAATTTGCCTTTTGTTCACACGACTCTCGAGATTGACTCTTGATTAGGGGAGAGCAAAGTTGTCATGTTCTATGGTTGTCAGAAACTAAATCCCTTCTTGTCTAATCAGGGAAGTTAATTCCTCCTTGAACATTCGAGAAAGTTTCTAGTGAACTCTGAGCTAAGCTGGCAAACCCAAAACTTTAAGTCTAGTATCGACAGTAGTAGACCTAGTTAACGTCTGGCCTAGGCCTTTACTGCTGTAGGTATTATTCCAATGCGCAGAGCCTATTGGGAAGATAGGAACTACACTACATGGCGCCCAACGCGTTTGGAAAGGGCGATAAAACTAACGTAAGACATTTAGAGTAACTCAGTCGTGCTTTCTCACTCAGACCCCTTTTCCCAAATACTCCAAAGACGTCTGGAGTGGGTGAAAGGTTATATCCGCCAGACCTCGCAGGAGGGAACTCCTATGTATGGTTCTTGGTATAGTCAACGTTGAAGGATAAACAGTTCCAAAATATTGTGCATCTAATCTTTGTTTCCATAAGAAACCTGATCTGCAAACAAACAAAATAACCTTCAGGACAGTAAAATGTCAGAAAATGAAGAAGAAAGAGAGGCAGTTAGATTAGCAGCTGACATAGCAGAAGCTGATACTGCACTACAAAATGCAGACCCGGATATAATACTCATCCCGGTCATCAAAAGGAAATCTATAACCTTGAAACTTATAGAAAATGGACTGACACCTAGAGGTGGCACAGTCATATTCGTAATTGAGGCACACGAATATCGGCAGACAGAGGTATATTATTCATGGATACATTTTCCAGCAGCAAATGCTGTAACAAAGTACTTCCACTATTACAAAATAGAGGAACCTCCTAATGAGTACACTCCTTTCGAGGAGGTGGAAGTACCACTCAAATTTCAAGAGCATTTGCTCTTATTTGATGGCGCCCTAAAACATAATAATCACATCACCAGGCTCGGTCCTTTAGGTAGACCAGGAGCAACGTGGCCGGTCCTAGCCGGATACACACCACATCCAGACATCAATGGGATGTCTGCAGCAGAGCTGTTAACACAGCTAAAACAATTAATAAAAATTCATAGACAATTAGTTCAGTATGTGATGCGGACTTCAACAATTCAGCCAGCGATTAAACTTCCACAGCTGACCCCTCACCAGGGGAACACAAATAAAATTACACCACAGAACATCCAATCCTGCCTAGGTAAAGTACCGGCTAAACGGGAACAAATACCATTCTGGTTGGCACAGAAAATTACCCAAATAGAGGCGGTGTTTCCTGACACCACCCCGCTAGAAAAACACAGGATTCTGACTATCTGTCTCCCAATGGGAATCGCACCACACATAGAGGACTGTGACACTTGGGGTACAGTCTTTGCTTCCATCTACACAAAAACGCACGGTGTTCCATCCATTTCGGTGATACCAGATGTGCTAAAACAAATTCAAGACGAATACGGTCCAGAACCTGCTTTAACTCTTGGTATGAAATTACTGAAAGACTTCAAGCAGGTCTCGGCTATATTATTAGCCAACATAAAAGGTGAAGCAGCCAACGTGGCGATCCGCCAGAGGTTAAAAGAGACAGATATAGCAGACCAACCAGCTGAAATTGCCAGAATCATAGAAAAATCCTATGAGGAACTAGGTAGGGACAGTTTAGGTGGAATACCAGTAAAACCACAACTGACTGAAAGTCCAGAAAAAATATTTTTTAATAATAATTCACCAAAAAAGAACTGGGATGGAAACAAACAATCCAATCCTAAAGAAAAGAAATTCCAGTCCAGAGGAAGGTCTCCTAGGCGAAGGGAGAAATCTCCGAACCAAAGACACAGGTCACCCCAGAGTGACCCCTCTGGGAAAAGATATAACCTTAGAAATAGGGATAATATAAAAAAACCTGATAGATATCAAGACATTGATACGCGTCCCTCTCAATCTTTTCAGACTTCCTCGCTGAAATCGGAAAGAAGAGGACGATCAGAACAAAGAGAAGAGCACGCCAAGTCCAAAGAGAAGGAACCTGCTCAACTAAAAAAGAAATTACAATTTCCAAAAAAGAAGGTAGCCAGTATCAAGGTAGTTAACAATGCCGAGAATACTGAGGACACAACTGAAAAACGGAGAGTGGGCTCAGACAATGCTAGACAGCGCAGCAGAAGTGAGCATAGCTCGCAAAGTCCTTATGAATCATCTGGAGACAGTGGACACGAATGAATATCTTCAAGTGGAAACTGCAGACACCAGGGTTAGCAAACCTCACAAAATATACGAGATAACATTACGTATAGAGGGAGATAAGACTAGGAAAATAAGGGGACTATTTTGGGATAACCTCTCCAAGGGCTATGACATCCTTCTAGCTGAAAAAGACTGGCCAACAGAGTTTGTCAGGGAGTGCCCTCATGGCGAAGAAGTAATTATGCCTGCCTTCTCAAATCAAATTCCAATTCATAAAAAATACACACTTGCTAGAAAGTGGGCAGTGGCTCTAGCACCTGCTTTATATAAAAATCATGTAGGATGGGATGAGGATTCTCCTCCTCACAAAATCCAGTTAAAATCACAACCTACTGCACAAAGGCAGTACCCAATTAAGCAAGAAGCTAAAAAACAGGTAAATGAAATACTAGATCAGCTAGAATACCAGGGGGTGATTGAAACTTGCACCTCACAAATGAACAATCCTTTGTTTCCGGTCTCCAAACCAGACAATTCATATCGTCTAGTTTTGGATTACCGACACCTTAACACATGTTGCAAAACTTTTGCAGTGCAAAACTCACACAGTGCTGCACTAATGAATAATATAGTGCGCAAAAAATATAAAACAACCTTAGACATCTCTAATGGATTCTTTTGTCAAAACATAGCACCAGAGAGCAGATATTTAACTGCATTTTCAGTAAATGGCACTCAAAAACAATTCTGTCGGTTAGCCCAGGGGTACAAGAACAGCCCGGGGGTATTCTCATCGAGAGTAACAGAATTACTTCAACTATATGATGATGAAGCATTATCTTATGTCGATGACATTTACTTAACAGATGATGACTTGGAGACTCACTTGAAAAGAGTGAACACCATAATACTTGGGTTCGCTGCAGAGGGTTACAAATTCAACTTTAAAAAATCAAGAATTGCCCATCTGACAGTCCTGTTCTTAGGATATGAATTATCAAGCGAAGGCAAAAGCCTGGCTGACAATTTCCTAGAGAAATGTGCCGTACTCCAAGCACCTAGAACACAAAAAAACTTACAGTCGATTCTAGGCTTCCTAAATTTCGGAAGAACATACATTGCAAATTACGCAGAAAGGGTCAAACCCCTTTATGATCTAATTAAACCAGATTTTAAAAGATCCAATTGGACTCAAATACACACAGAAATTTTGAGATCGTTACAAACAGACATGCTAATTAAAACAAAATTAGAAACACGTGATCACACACGCAATCTTGTGATTCGAGTCATCCCAGGGAGATGCGGATTCACATACCTGACCTCTAATGAGGGGGAAAAGGTACCAATTGCATTTAAATCACACTTGTACACTAAGGCTGAAATGAAATTTAGCCCAACGGAAAAAATTCTTACAGCAACACAGACAGCTATAGCAAAAGAACGAGCCCTGGCACAAGGTAAACGAATAATAATCGTGACACCAATACCAGCCCTAGAGGCGGTAACAAAGGCAAGCATTCCAAATGCTAAAGCACTCCATCCGAGATGGATACAATGGGCTAATTCTCTTGCTGCAACAGACGTGGTGTACGAATTTGATCCTTACTTAAAAACACAAGAATTTCTCCAATATGAATTTGAATGTCCTCCACCAACCGAAATTCTGCCTCTAGACCACTACGGCTGTATAATATATACAGACGGATCAGCACAACCCGCAGTGGGGGGTAAGCAAGCTTACAGTGCTGCGTGCGCGATCGTTAAAGGTCGCTGGCACGAAGGAAAATTTAAACCAGCAATCACTAAAACACAATCTTTAGGAGATTGTACAGCTCAGCTAGCTGAACTACTGGCGTTCAAGATGGCGCTTGAAAATACCGATCGAGAATTCCCCACACTCATAGTGTGCGATTCGTATTATTGCGTTCAATCTTACAATGAATACTTGCAGATCTGGCTTCAGAATGGTTTCAAGGATGCGAAAGGTGGCACAATCAAGCATAAAATGCTCTGGGAACAAGTAGTTCTTTTACAAAAAGAACTACCAAAGACTCACGTGATACATACACTGAGTCATCAACGTGATGGCGTTCACGTTGCAGGGAATTCATTAGCTGATGAGGCCGCGAAGGCAGCTGTGCAAACGGCTTCCGTAGCTGCCGTCACCCGGTCAAAAACAAAAATAGACAGCGAAATATTACAAGCTGTCAGCTCTTCAGAAAAGGATTCGATAGAACCACTCCCTAAAGGCTTTCCAGTAAAATACTCATACATAACTGATGCAAACAATGTTCCTTTTGCTCGAATCCCTGGAGTGGGGGATAGGGCAATTCCAAACATGGAACATAGGTTAGGACTAATAATAGCGGCACATGAAGGGCTTGCTTCTATTCATGCTGGCGTCTCAGCCACAGTATCATTATTAAAGCAGAGATACTGGTGGCCACAAATGAGAAGACAAACAAGGAACTATGTTCTAGAATGTGAAATATGTCAAAAAATGAAAGTATCAACGGTGAGACGTCCAGCGCAGACGCCCCTTCTAATCTCGGATAAACCATTAGCCTGTGTTTATCTAGACCACTGCGGTCCCTTACAAAGGGATGGTAACTATAAATATATCTTGGTCGCAGTGGATTCATGCACGAGATTCATATGGATGTGGCCCCAGCGAACGGCTGACGCCAGAACTGTTATAAAAGATTTGCGAGTCTTTATCGGCACATACGCAATTGGCATGCTGCATTCGGACAATGGTCCTGCTTTTAGCTCTCGGGCTTATAAGGAGGCCATGGTCAGCATGGGCGTGCAATTGCGGTACTCTTGTCCATTTCACCCTGAGGGGAACGGAATTGTTGAAAGAAAAAACCGTGACATAAAGCAATCTATAACGGCAAAGGTATTAGGTTCGGGAGCTGGGTGGGTCAAACATCTAATAAGTGTCCAACGTAGTCTCAATAACTTGCCAAGAAATTCTCTGAAGGGATTCAGTGCGTACGAATTATTATTTGGAACTAGGATGATGATCTCTGACATTGATAGTCAGACTTCAGTGGTGAAAGAAAAAACCTTTGATATCAAAGACCGTTTGGCTATTTTGCAGGACTTAAACAAAACAAGAAAAGACCTGAGCAACATAAAGTTGAAACAACAGCCAACAACCACTGAAGAACCACCACCTGTCCCAGCAAGACCTGTCTGGATTCCAAAAGTCGGGGATCTAGTCAGGGAAAAGATCGCGGTAAAGAAGGAATTTGGGCCTTCTTACAGAAAAGCAGTTCCTGTCTTGTCTGTCAACGGGACAAGATCAGTTGTACTACCGCCACTTGCTGGTAAAAAGGAGAACCGAGTTGTATCCATCGACCTGGTAAAACCACAACATGTGGCCGATAACAACCAGTAGGCCAAGTGGACTCCCAATAAGTAGCAGAACACCAAGGTTTGCTACCAGTACAGAGGTCCTAACGAAAAGGCTCATCACATTCGAAACGCCTACAGAAGAACAACAAGGACTATGCAACAATGCAATAGAACTAAGACCTCTGAATACCCAAATAAAAACATTTAGCAGAAACACACCAATCTATAATGAAGTACCAAGTGAAAATGCAAGAAACAGAAATTCTGAACCAATTGGAACAATTGACAGAACTGCATCCGGCTACTTCATTAACTTCGATGATTCCTCTGAGGGCTTCAGCGAATCAAAGACACAGCCATCATCAAAAACCTTTAAAGACAAAGCTAAGGAACTTTTGAGACAACTGAAAGAAACATATCTGATTTCTCCATGGATTGAATTTTGGGTGGGTTTTGGTGCATTTATCCTCATACTTTGGCTCATCATGGTACTTACTTTGGGACGCTTCATTGAGGGAAAATATGCTAAAATGGACACAGCAAGTCAGAAAATCAACTTGATCCTCAAACCACACACATCTTCACACGTCGAGAAAAGAGAACTTTCTTCAGCCAACTTCACAGCCAATCCGATACCTGGTGGGGTAGCTTGGGACAACACTGACTATGAAATTTATGGTCCGGTCGAGATCCTGAAATATCCACACCAAATTAAGATCTCATTGAGTGACTTTGCAAAACCAAACTCATTTGCTGATGATTGGGACTTCGAAAGCATTAATAATATGATGTCTGACTTAGTAATGTCTGCTAAATTTACCAAACATGATTATTTGCAGGGTTCTACAAATTATGACAGTATGTATTGCTATAACCACTATGGTAACCACTTTTTACATAGATCTGCACAACCTAGAAATGTTTTAAATTATAATCAATGGGAACATTGTGCAACACCTCCAAAAAGGGAGCTCAAGAACCGTTTACGACAAATATTCATATTTTTCAGGTTTTAACATAAGTAATGCTGAAACATTTTATTTTAAAATGTCAAACAAGACAGGAACCAAAACCATGATAACCAACACAAAATTGTTATATTCAGACTCATTTTTTGAACAAATGAATACTTTTGGATTTGATTATTGGGACAAAAATGTTGAATTGAAAAGTGTTTGGGGTACAAAAGAATGGCAAGTACAGGGTATAGAAGCTTTGTTTAGAGCCTGCATGATCCCAGAACAAATGATATTTTTAAATGACACTGTTCAACAGACCACCTGTCTTGGCTTAGCCAAAATCAAAGATTTAAATAAACCGTCTATTCCAAAGCCAATAATGTTTAGCAATAACTCTGATACAGATGAAGAGATAGACGTAAACCATATATTAAACCAAAACAGAACACATCCTGATTGGAAACAGTGGTTGATCTGGCCCACAGATACTAATAACTGTCAAGACAGATTCCTGAACAAAAGACAGGGGTTCAAAATGACCAGGCCAGACCCTAGATATCCTCAAAGACATCACCCAGGGATAATAACCACCTACAGTGTGGGCAAATTATGCCTTCAATGGCTACAAACTTCCACACTGGCAGAAATTAAGCAACACCTAATTTTACTTACTGATGGTGCTGACTTGCGTGATTTCACTTTGGGACCGCGCAAACAGCGTCAAAAGCGTTTCATAGCAGCCTCTGTATATGCAGCATACAATGAGGCCTGGAAGGTTACTCAAATTGAAACAGCAGAGAGAATACGGGAAATTGACCGTATTAATTTGGAAAAATCACTTTCTGTAGTGGACAATGGGTTATTGACTCTGTCCTCCAGAATTTTTTCTTTGGACAGCATTGTGTCGTCAGCAATCGATATATTATCGCAAGACTTACTGCTATTACAACACGGTCAGTCACAATTGCGTTCTATTGTACAGCTTGGCTGGACGTTACAAAATCTGCGTTCAGGCTATGTGCCTTGGCGTTTAATCAACACAACGTCACTATTCCAAATCTTTAACCTTACTGATAGACAAATCAGTATGGCGCAAAAGGGTGCTGATTATACAATCTTGAGCATTGAAAAACTAGAAAGATTACCAATGACAATGTCAGAACGACCTGTCAATGAATGGATAATACATGGGATAATAAATATTCCAATCTCAACCTTCAGGTTTCAATACTGCCAAAAATATATACAGGCTGGCATGTACGAGAAATTGGGAAAGGGGTACCTTAAAACAACATGGAACCTGCCCTATTCACATGCATGTGTCAGTAATAAAGGACAGAAAGTGTTTCTTAGTGGCAACAATTGTGCGATGTCACTAAGTGGCACACTTCTGTGTAACGGAATTAGTTTGCATGGAGCCTGTGAAGGGAATTCATACAACCTTTCATGTCACCAGCAAGGCGCACCTGCAACAGAAATAGAACCATTCTTTCAAAGACTCTATAATGGGAGTTACATTCTTATTGTAGACCGCAGATGTTGTAGTCTTATGCCCGGGACTCCTTATCTAGTAACTACTACTGCGAAGGTCAAGTGCTGTGGACGCACATTGTTCCCCAGCTCCTTCCCAGACAGGGAGGCAAGGGCATGGCCCGATTTGAAAATTACTTCTATTCGAATAGATACTTTAAGCAGAATGAAAACAGTCCTTCTTCAGACGCCTACCAGGCTCTCGTCATCAAAAGAAACGTATGATCTACAAGTCGCAAGGACGACTGCAGAGATACATACATTATTATCAACTAATTCCCCCGTACATTTCGCGGAAATCCTGAATGAAATCTTAAATATTTCTGATACCAATGGGGTCTCAAAGGTATTTTAGACAGTATTTTCAATGGCATTAACACCATTCAAAGCCATACTGGGTATTTTTCCAGATTTCGTCCATTCGATTTTTGGCGGACTTCCCCTGATCCTGGGACTAATTGCAGGAATCCTATTCTTAGTCCTTATTTTTCGTTATGGCAACCCATGTCACAGACAAAACTCTTGCGACAAGGGAAGAAACAATCCTAGCCATTGGATACCGGGACCGGATATCAAAAATCCTGGGACTCTCCCGGCTTAGAGACCTGAACATGACTTGGTTTCTATCATTTCGACCAATGTGGCAAAGATGTGTTTTACCTGTATTGAGGTGTCTGCTATGCGGAGAAGAATGCGTGTTAGACACCTGTCTGACGCTACAATCGGATGCGCCGATGGATGCAGAAACATTGTTGAGCCCGATCAAGGTTCATGCTTTGTGCTGCCCTCAAAGGCTACCAATCCTGATGACGGCATTCGTGGAAGCTTCACCACTACGATTGATGGGTAGTGAAGTTCAAGATGAAAGCAGCATCGAACAGGTACGACCTTCTGTCAGTAATGCAAATCAGAATGTCAATGGAGACAATCATGCGCAAGAATGCATGATTACACCTATTTCCGAGTTAGTGGAACTTTCCCAGGAAGCTGTTGACAGTTTTTTCGAAAGCCTAAATGATATGATGTTTTCACCCGAACAGAAATAGAGACTTTTGAGCAAGCTCGCACACGGCGTTCCCTGAATTCGGCCTTCAACTTTAAAAATAAAGTCACATGAACATTTTCGCTCCAGTTCACGGACAGCAGTTTTTTCAGCAGCCCCAAATATTTTTGCATATTTTTCGGGACACTATCTTCTGCTTAAAGTAAGAACTATTCTTAGAGAACTAAGGTTTCTAAATTTTAGATAGCTTATAGACATTAGCTGCCCGCTGGCTTGTTCATAAAGATATTTTATTCTGTGATGGAATGGTCTCGAAACTTTTTTCTGTAAGAAACCATTTCATGTGTAATTCTCATATACCAAATAAGCAATAATGTATACAAATGCGATTACTTTGGCATTTTTCTACAGCTTGAGTGCATACCATATATATATGTCTGCAAATTTTTTTCAGTATATTTGAAAATTTCAAAATGCATTTATGTATTTTGGGGTGGTAAGGTATACACACTACTCTATAGTATGTTGTACTATGTTATACTATGCCTAGATTAGTAAATATGTCCATAGTTAGCGTGGAGTGGGTGTCATGTATTCCTATAGGTCCTGAATCGATCCCCCTATTCCTGACCCTATTCTAGTTAAACAAACCAACAAGTTAACTAGCAGTCAGCCCATGAGGCAGAAAACCCCCATGATGCAGCTACCGTTATCTGACGCAGTCACACTACGGCACAGGAACGTGTTATCTGATTAGGTCATAACACTTGCGATCTAATTAGACAAGCGATATTCCTCCAGCCCCTGATAAGGCATACGGAGTTCTCATAACAAATCAAACCTATGACAACCTGGGCAAAACCCTGCGGCCATTGTTTTGATTTCACCGAGAACTTTAGTGAAAGAATGTGCTAACGAGCAAGTCGTATGACATCTTTATTGACGTATCTATGTCCATCCTTACGTCAATCTCGGCACCTTAAAGGTATAAATATTACCGATCTTGCCATATGCAAACACACGCGTGGTGACGAGACGGAGCAGCCATACTTGCCGAAGCGAAGAGCAGAGCAGACTCCGCTGGCGCAGCCCCGCCTTTCTGACGCGCTGAGAGACGCGCTGCTTTCTCCTGCCGAGAATCCAGCACCGGCGTTTCCGGGTAGCCCTCGCAGGCAGCCTGGAATATCGAGACCAGAGAGAGAGATACCATTCCTCATTCATCCTAAATTCCAGGTACAGAACTGAATAACCCCTCACCGAGAATTCTTTAGTTATTCACTTGGCAACAACAAACTTAACTTAAACTGTAACTATCTATTCCCGCCCACGTATTAGACTTAGGTCAGGTACACGGGGTAGGCGTATCTAGAAACACCAGTTGAGTACGTTTAGTCAAATGTATATGTGTATATAATATATTTTATTCATTTTAAAACATCTTATGGCTTAGAAACCATATCAATGTTTTTACAGTATTATTTTATACTATTGCTTTTAATGTATGCACTTTACTTAGCTATAAGTATTGCAATAATATCGATCCATTTCTCTTGTATGAGAAAAGAGACTGATCAATAAATAACACCTTTTTATTGAACACGCCCGTCTCTTCCTTTTCTCTACATTCTGATGAGACTAAGAATGCACGTACTGACTGAGTAAAATATTTTGCCTTTTGTTCACACGACTCTCGAGATTGACTCTTGATTAGGGGAGAGCAAAGTTGTCATGTTCTATGGTTGTCAGAAACTAAATCCCTTCTTGTCTAATCAGGGAAGTTAATTCCTCCTTGAACATTCGAGAAAGTTTCTAGTGAACTCTGAGCTAAGCTGGCAAACCCAAAACTTTAAGTCTAGTATCGACAGTAGTAGACCTAGTTAACGTCTGGCCTAGGCCTTTACTGCTGTAGGTATTATTCCAATGCGCAGAGCCTATTGGGAAGATAGGAACTACACTACAAGCTCACTCCACCACCCCAGTTCAGACATGGCCATATGCAAATCAGTCTGACCCTGTGCCTCACGGGAACAGTCCAGCCCGAACTGCCAAGCCATGTCTTCCCTGGACCGGAAACAAGCATCCTGGGACCGGTTTCTGGCTAATCAGCCGTCATCAGCCAGGCTAGCTTGAATCCAGTGGCAGAGTGAGCAAGGGACCCACGTCTGGGCATACCATGCCAACTTAGGGCGAACAAAGCGATACCAAAGGAGATGATGGACGGAGCGTTTGAGCAAATCAAACACTCACCCCCAGTCAACTGATCTGGATTTAATCCATCATCATTCTTTAGCTCACTCCACCACCCCAGTTCAGACATGGTCATATGCAAATCAGTATGACCTTGTGCCTCATGGGAACAGTCCAGCCCGAACTGCCAAGCCATGTCTTCCCTGGACCAGAAACAAGCATCCTGGGACCGGTTTCTAATCAGCCGTCATCAGCCAGGCTCGCTTGAATCCAGTGGCAAAGTGAGCAAGGGACCCATGTCTGGGCATACCCTGCCAACTTAGGGCGAACAAAGCGATACCAAAGGGGATGATGGACAGAGCGTTTGAGCAAATCAAACACTCACCCCCAGTCAACTGCTCTGGGTTTAATCCATCATCATTCTTTAGCTCACTCCACCATCCCAGTTCAGACATGGCCTTATGCAAATCAGTCTGACCCTGTGCCTCATGAGAACAGTCCAGCCTGAACTGCCAAGCCATGTCTTCCTTGGATCGGAAACAAGCATCCTGGGATCAGGTTCTGGCTAATAAGTGGTCATCAGCCAGGCTAGCTTAAATCCAGGGCAAAGTGAGCAAGGGACCCACGTCTGAGCATGCCCTGCCAACTTAGGGAGAACAAAGCGATACCAAAGGGGATGATGGACGGAGTGCTGGAGCAAATCAAACACTCACCCCAGTCAACTGATCTGGGTTTAATCCATCATCATTCTTTAGGTTACTCCACCACCTCAGTTCAGACATGGCCATATGCAAATCAGTCTGACCCCTGAGTTCAAGCAGCAAGGTAGTCCTCCAGCAGCAGAGCAGTCATCTGAGAGTTCAGGCAGGCTTCCAGTAGCAGGGCAGTCCTCTGAAGTACAAAGAAGACCTGAAGCAGCAGGGCATTTCTTTGGAGTGTAGAGCAGGTTTTCCGAGTATCTTCCACAGGTCGAGGAGTGAACTGAAGAGTGGGTCTGAGGGTCCTATTTTTATACCTGGAGCTTTGATGTGGATGAAACTTCTAGAGTTCCCCCCATCCCATGACAAATGGTTCTCAAATTTCCTTCCTGCATAGAATCCAAGGGGTATGGGTTGACAAACTGCTAGTGCGGAGTACTCTGTGCGTGTGCTGAGGCTGCTCTTTTGAAGTATAAGTGGGGCAGGGTACAGCTCCACTCCACACATCATAGTAAAATGGCCCATCCTACACAAATCTAGTTCTCTTTAGTCTCACTGTCTGGGAGGAATACACCCAGGATACAGGCTGCAGGTGAGGTACTGGGTTTTTCAGAACCGGTAACCCAGTGGTGTCAGGGAACACACCCAAAGACCTCGAGTACTTTCCTGATTTAGACCACAGAAACTCAGAGTCTTCTAGGTGAAGTCAAGGATCGATTTTATTGGCTGCAACCAAGGTAACAGGAGTCCTAGAAGTACAACAGCACGGGATGTATATTCTCAGGAGACTGCTCAATCTTACAAAGTCAGGCTTCTCTTTTTATACAAAATATTAAGCTTCAGGCAAACATTCTTGGATTTACAGTATACCATTGACATATTTTCACTACAAAGAAAAAGCAGAGTCATGATGACAAGCCCACATTTTAGTTTAACCAGCCCACAACAAATTACCCGGCAAGGCCCAGCATTTCCATCAGATACCGGTGGACCCCCAATAAAAACGGGCACCTCCCCATCATAAAGCAAGTGAGAGAGAAAAGAGCAGGGACAGGTGTGAGCAAGATTCGGCAGTGTGTGTGTGCGATGAAAAGGGTTTATGGCCTGTTGTGCCTTGATGCTATCTCGTTCGGCCACTGGGAGAGGAACTGACCAAACAGGTTCGGCCTGGGGCAATGGTTTCAGCTTGCCCAGGTCAGAGAAAAGTCAATTAAGGTGTACGTGTCCTTTGGAATCGAATTTAGCTGTATTATAAGCCTATGTAAAGGGCAACTCAAAATGGAAGCCAAGGGTTCAAGACGAAAATGATGATTTCGAGGTGAAATCGTCACTCAAATATGACGAAAATGCTTGTACATAGTGTACTAGCCATTTTCAGTCTTTTGATATAAAAATCGTCATGCTACGACGAAGTTTTATTCACGAGTCCAGAATTTTCAGAACTACAAACCCTCCTTTTGCCCTTACATAGGCAATTTTAACCTAATCTCATGCTAATCTGAGTCCAGGTCTATATTCCTAAAGTCATTGAGATGCTGCTGTAACATCATTCTAGTACTTAGTTCGTCTCTTGATACAGGTTTCCTTAGCACAGAGGCCACATATTGCAGGAGCACACTGCACGCACAGACAGAACAGGAAAAGAATGGCTAAGACCATCCCAATGACCATCAGAATTTTCCATCCCCAGGCGGATATCAGTTCCCAGAACCATCCCATTAATGACCAATCTCCTTTATCCACATGAATAGATTCGGAAATCTTATGCAGTTTAGAGATGGCCTGGTACACTGTTGGAGCGTTATCTGGAATGAAAACACAGCAACTCGATTGGATCAATCTACATACCCCACCTTGGTCTGCAAGTATGACATCTAATGCGACCCTGTTCTGAAGGGTCATTAGACGATCCGACTGGAGCTCAGCAGTCTAGTTACTAAGGGCACCAGCAGTTTCAATTACGGTGGACTCAACCACCCTTGTCAATTGCCTTATGTTCCTGCTGTTAACCATGGGTCCCCAGAACGGCAGAAAACCCTTTGCGAAGTCCCCAAATTCTTGTCCTGCAGTGTCTTCTTTACTCAAGACACCTCTAACTATCCTTGTCTTGTGGTAATCTGCCGTTGCTGTGTAGGTGGGAGGCAACAGGAACGAAACAAAACATGAGCCCGAAAAGTCAGGGGGCAACCATGTATAGGCTCTATCATGGCAGATGAAATAGGTACCCTTAGCTGCTAAAAACGCAGGGGAAGTCTGAGACCCAAAAACATACGTTTCAGTACAGACACTCTTCCCTAACTGAGCTCTGGGATTCTTGCCAGTACCTTGCAGGCACAAGTTACCCTGATGGGGTACAATCCAAATCGGGGAGGATCTCTTAGCTTGCTGTTTCTCACTCAGAGTAGTTCCATATCCGGTCACGTTCCATCCTATATAGGCAAGTGTCTCATCTTCGGGGGTAGTTTCATAAGAAATATCTTCCTTAATCATGTTGACTATACCCTTGACTAGAGCACTATTCTTAGGATTGTCTTTTACAGAACGTAGGGGGTGGACTTCACGAGCATATATGAACATTGTTCTGTATGCCCACACAGAACCATTGTGACTGAATGGCAGGACCAGATAAGGGATACCTTTATCCGTTGTGTGAGGCATAAGACCACACACCCAACAGTTAGTCGTCTTCATTACAAGTTGGTGTTGGTGCAAAAGCTGAACAAAGGAGTTATTAATAAAAGGAAGGGGTTGAAAAGAATGTGAGGAAACAGTGGAAGGAGGAGGTATAGGCGATGTAGTGGGTGCAAATGTTACTTGAAAAGAGAATAAGACATAACTTATTAAAAATATCATCACACTGAATAACATGAAAATGCACAATATCAAAAAGCTTTTCTTTGTCATTATTTTACATATCTTGGTTTTAAAGTTCATGGTTTTGGCAGGTCTCTCCATCTCGAAAAACTCCATCCTCTCTAAAGTGCTGCCCGCGATGGGAGGTTGTTTCTGCAAAGGAATGCTTCCGTCAGTCTAGGGCAACTCCCTTGGACCAACCAGAACTGTCGACCTAACGTCGTCTGCTGCACTCCAAAGACTTTGGGCAATCGCGGCCCTAGCAGCGGAACCCGGATGGCGGTTCAAAAAATAAAAATAAGCAAGTTTCTCAGATGGGAGAGCTGCGCTTTCAAAAATAGTACTTGGAGGAAAAAAAACAAAAAACACTTTTATTAGTTCGTATTTCTCGGCCTCAGATTATACCGTTGTTTTCCTGGTATTGTATTATCTTGGAAAAGGAGTTCAGGTTCTGTAGTGTCCAATCGAACTGATGGTGATACAACTGGTTGCAAAATGTTATCGCTCTCTTGTTCAGTAAGTGTTCCTTTTACTCGTGCATCACTGAAAGGCAGAAAACGTGGCACAGTTTCAGTGTCTGAGTCGGCGACACCCTTCTGGACCCACTGGTCATACGGCAGAGGTAGGGGTACCCTTTTACAATGGACCCCGTGGATCCAGTGCTTCTTCCCTTCCACTCGAACAGCTGATCTCATGGAAAGAAGGACGAGGTGCGGTCCGGTCCACCTGGGCTGGTCGTTCTTGGTTCGCTGGAAATTTTTCACGAGATCCAGGATCCAGGGTCGATGGGGTGACCTGGAGTTTCAGAGACCGGAGGCAGGGTGTCATGGACCTGTTGGTTTAAAACACGCAATTTAGCCGTCAATTCGTACAAATAATCAAGCAAAACAGGGTGTTCTATTTCACTGAACTTAGTGGGCCTTGGCACTCCCCATATGTTGGCTGGGCGGCCAAAAACTATCTCCTAAGGACTAAGTCCCACTCGCGAATGCACAGTCATTCTGGTGGAGAGGAGTGCTAAAGGTAGAGCATCAGGCCATTTAAGACCAGTGCTCGCTTGAATTTTGGCCAATTTTAACTTAAGCGTGCCATTGTAACATTCTACTAGTCCAGCTGATTGGGGGTGATTTGCAGCGTGGAACTTCTGCTGAATGCCTAGCCCTTCACATATTTTCTTCATCACACGACCCACAAATTCACTCCCATTGTCACTCCAGACCATTCTAGGCATTCCGAATCTGGGGAAGAACTCTTTCACAAGGGCTTTAGCTGTGGATAAGGCAGTGTTGTCTTTTAGGGGATATGCTTCTACCCATCTTGAGAAAGCACAAACAACAACGAGTACGTATTTTAAGTTATTGCACCTCTCTATGTGGATGAAATCTAGCTGCAAAACCTCGAACGGATACGTAGGAGGTGCAAAATGACCAGCTGGAGTTGGGGTTCCCCTACCAGGATTGTGTTTCAGACACACCATGCAATTCTTGACCACATTCTCTGCATACTTGGGAATTCCTGAATTTTGCCATACTGGAGCCAACAACTTATAAATCCCTTTCACACTGATGTGAGCCATTCCATGAGCCATTGTAACCACTGCAAGCACATACGCATTGGGTAACAACCATCTCTGATGCTCTGACAATTCAACCCAACAACCATTTGCATCCATTCTACCCGTACTTTCTCTCCACATGTTCAACTCTTTCTCTGTAGCCTCAGCTTGAATAGACTTCACACTCTCTATTGTGTCTTCACACATTCCAACATCACCAACCCATCTTGCAGGACCTGCAATATACATTCGGCTCATCACATTCCTTGCAGTTTCTTTCGCGATTTCGTCAGCAAATGCATTTCCACGACCAACATCATCAGTCACCTTCTTGTGAGCACTACATTTCACAATCGCCACTTGCAGAGGCAAAGTCAGTGATTCAAGAAGCTCATTTACCAACTGACCATGCTGAATCTTAGCTCCATGCGAAGTCAGGAACCCACGTTCTTTCCACAATCGTCCAAAACTGTGAGCCACTCCAAACGCATACTGACTATCGGTGTAGATGGTCACTTTCATTCCTTTTGACAACACACATGCTCTTGTAAGTGCAATCGATTCTGCTGCTTGAGCTGAATTATGTGGAATGCGTGCAGCTTCAACAATTGTATGCAAAGTCGTGACAGCATATGCAGCAGTCGTGTCACCATTCGGGAGCTTGAAGCATGAACCATCCACCCATAATGTACCATCACATTCAGCAAGAGGAGTATCCTGGAGATCTACTCTCCCTTTCGTTTCTTCTTCTGTTCTAAGAAAACAATCATGCTGTTCTGAAGCATCTAATTCCTCTACAATTGGCAACAACGTAGCTGGGTTTAACGTGCTACATCTTTTTATGTGCACATGACTTGCTAACAAGGTTAATTCGTAACCTGACAATCGAGCACTAGTTAAGTGCTGTGTCTTGGTTCTGTTCAACAACGTGTCCACTGCATGTGGAACCATCACGACTAATATATTATTCATCACTAGACCAGCAGACTGTCGAATAGAAACAGCTGCTGCCGCTGTTGCTCTTAAACAACTCGGCAATGCCTTGGTTACCGGATCCAAAGTCGACGAAAAATATGCACATGGACGCTGTTTGTCTCCAAACAACTGCGTTAACACTGACAATGCACAACCCTCTTTCTCATGGACATACAATGTAAAGGGCTTACTGTAGTTGGGTGTACCTAACACAGGAGCCGAACATAATGCTGTGCGCAATTCAGAAAAACTTTTCTGACACTCTTCAGACCAAGGAACAGGATTGGGTGTATCTTTACACGTTAATGCCACCAAAGGTTTGGCTAATAACGAAAAATTTGGTATCCATTGCCTGCAATATGATGTAATGCCCAAGAAAGCACGCACTTCTCTCTGTGTTCTTGGCACACTCAATTTTTCAATTGCCTGAATTCTTTCTGGGGTCAGTTTCCTTCCCTCCTTCGATAAGAGGTGACCTAAGTAGGTCACTTCTTGTCGACAATATTGCAATTTGGAAAGTGACACCTTGTGATGCAAATCACACAGATGACGCTACAATGACAACGTGGCTTCTTTACCGATTTTCTCAGTATCTGCTGCAACAAGCAAATCATCAACGTACTGTACAAGGGTAGCACCATCAGGTAAAACAATTGTATCAAGCTGTGTCTTTAGAGCTTGACTATATATTGATGGACTTTCACAGTAGCCCTGTGGAGCGCGTTTAAAGCAGAAGCTTCGTCCTCCTAAACTGAAGCCAAAAATATCCCTGCTCTCCTCAGCAATCGGGATGCTGAAGAAGGCATTCTTCAAGTCAATCACCGAAAACCAGGTTGCAGAAGCTGGAATCAAAGTCAATAGGGCAGTAATGTCGGGGACAACTGGAAATTGTGGCACAACTATTTTATTCACCTCTCTAAGATCAATCACAAATCTGTACACAGGTGGCTGAGAGGGATCAGTTTGTTTTAAAACAGGCAGAACAGGGCTATTGCAAACGTTGCCTCTTGTCTCTTCAATCACATCCTTTTCAATCAAATCGTAAACGATCGCTAGCAAAGCTTTTTCACCTTCACTAGAGATTTTGTATTGGGGAATTTGTGGCATTTTAACATTGGCTTTCAATGTTACAACATATGGTGGTATTTCTAAAAGACCCACATCATTAGGACCAGTAGCCCAAAGAATATCAGGAAGAAACGACAATTCTGTTGAAAGTTTATCCCTTGACAAATACATTGGAGAAACCACTTTCTTACCTAAAGTAAGTTGTACTCCTGAAGGAGAACAGTACAAAGTCGCATACAATCTTTTTAACAGATCCAATCCTAGCAGGTTTTCACCACAACCTGTTGTCAGAATAAGGGGTGCTTCGAATTCACAAGGACCAACAGAAAGAGACAAAGGGTCAGAAATCGGATTTCTAACTGGGGCGCCAGAAAAACCTACTGATACATTCGTTTCGCCAGACAAAGGTGCGCCAGGGAGTTTGGAGTGCATAATAGAACTCTTTGTTGCACCAGTATCCAACAGAAAAGGTTCTGACACACCTGATGTAATCACCTCAACGTATGGTCCACTCTGATCTACTGGAACTGAAACAACTCCCTCTCTTTGTCTATGGCTGTCCTAGCAATCATTACCGTCCATATTCTCATCTTCTGCATAGTAATCATCAGCATACTACTGAGCCGTCCTACCAGATGCGTTATTCTGCTGATCAAACCTATTCATCGAATTTTGAGGTGGAAGAGACTGTGTGTTCTGGGGGAAATTTCCACGTCCTCTACCTCTAGATGCTTGTTGAACACCTCGACCTCTTACACCAGAAGCACCATTTGCGCGCTGTAACAAAATAGGGCAAATATACTTAAAATGACCCTCTTCCTTACAATATGAACACTGATTGGGGCCTACAGGGACACGTGGTTGAGTATACTCGACTCTTTGCGAGTTCCTCTGATACTGTTGAGGCTGCTGATAATTACTCTGATAGTTACTCTGAGCACCACTATTTTGACCACCACGTGGCGGATATGCTTGCTGTAACAAAACCTTCGTTTTCAACTCCTTAGTTTTCTTTTCTGCTCTATCTTTCTCATCTTTGTCTCGATTTTCGTAATATTGTGCAGTAGCCAATATCTGTGCTGAAGAGGAAACTGCCCAAGAACTCTCTGAATCTTTCAACTTTTTGCACAACTCGGGAAGCAGATTGTGCACAAATTTATCGACGAACAATCGCTGACCACCTTCTGTGCTTATATCTTGACCACTGTGGTCGACAAAAGTCTCTTCAAACCTGGTGAAGAAATCTGACACCGTTTCATCTTTCTTCTGCTCTTATGCAGACAATTTATCCCAATTTACACGCATCGCAGGCATTATCGTTTTCATATAATCAATGATCCTACCAGGGAGTTCTGCTACTAAAGGCTCAGGTTCAGCACCACCAATTTGTAGGGCATCTGCAGCAGCAATATTAGCCCATGAGCCACCTAACTCCTGATCATGATCTGTATGACGAATCTTTCCCCATAAAGGCTGTGGAACAACGTTCCCCAACAACATGTCTATATCTGCTAAATTCATGATACATGACCCAGCAGTCTGTGACAACTCTTTGTAATACCCTGCGGGATTTTTACGGGGATCAGGCAATGTCTGTTTAAGGGCCAAAACTTCAGCTCGCTTCCATGGGACATGTACCCACACACGCTGAAAATGAGGCAGAATAGGTGGGACAGCATTCGCGTTCCCTTCCTTCCATTGTGGGGGAACTTCTCTCATGGGATACTGTCTCACCTTCTTTCTACCGGAGGATTCAGACTCAAACAACGACTTGGAAACACCTTCAGTCCTAAATGACAACAACGTCGCAACTGCTTTCTTAACATCTGAACCCACAATTACGCCTTTTGAAAACTCAAACCGTACATGACTCAACTCAGGAGGATTAGAGTCCAAATCATTTTCCTCTAAATCTTCACATAGAAAAACACACATTTTCTCAAAAACGTATCTCTGCTTTGATGCTTCCCACTGGGTGAAGACATCCATAACACATTCTAAATCATATTTTTCCGGGTCTGCAACCCATTTATGTGCCAAATAATTCAACGTTTCCTTCTCCCTAGAATCAGGCTGTTGACTACGCAACTGTTTGCGCTCTGTGTCAGGAGTTACACTCGTTGCACCAAAGAAAGGATACAGAAGACTAGAAACAGTACTAGTCACTCTCTGACGAACAGAAGGAGAAGTCGATGAAAAGACAAGCGGAAAAACAGGGTGAGGCGAGGCAGATGCAGAGGCAGTATCAGAAGGAGTACCAGGAGTGGTAGTCGTTATAGTAGTCAAAGTTGTAGGAAGTAAAGGCAGAGCAGATGTCAAAGCTGGTGGCCCTTGAGGAGGCTGCACCGGAGGAGCAGGAGCCAGCTGGAGAACAGCTGGTGGGTGCTGTAGAGGAGCAGGAGGCAATGCAATCACAGGTTGCGCAACTAAAGGTTGCGGGGGTGCCGTAGCATTTTGCGCATAAGGGGGTGGCGAACTTAACCGCATGCGCGCTAGCGAAATTCCGCTCCTGTGCTGAGATTTTCAAAACCGCATGTTTCATGACGAGCTGGGCTCGTCATGAGCGTGCGAGGAGGCTACCTCATGACGAGCCCAGCTCGTCATGAGCGTCGAAGGGGTTAACAAATGCGCCATTAACGGATCCTTTTCAAGCTCTTTTGCTGCATCTTGCTGAAGAGGCGGCAAAACTGGATAGCATTCATCTATTACCCTTTTACGTTGCCTGTGCAACTGCTCACTCATCTGTTCTTCTTCATTGTCTTTAAACTGCATAGCAGCTTGCATTATCGAAATACCCCTTTCTCTCTTATTTTTCTTTGCTAATTTAATTTCCTTCTGTTTGGCTTCCTTACTCCATAGGCGGAAAGAGTCAAACATCGCCGGCCGGGCTTTCTTCTTGAAAAGTTTAACTTCGAGATTGTCTAAGATTTCCGTGTCAAAGCTACCATATTGGGGCCATTTTAAAACACCATCTTTTCTGGTGTATTTGATCCACACTTCATTGTATGTGATGGGGCCTACTCCATGTTTCACATATAATTCATAAGTTGGAGTTCCAATCGGAGGAACCGGACACGAGTCCTCCAATCGGGAATCCCTATTATTACAACCAAGACAATGCAAATTTCCAAGTCTGCTAAGGCCAGGCATCTTCGCTCTCTAGTCTAGCTACAAACTTCAAAGGATTATCGATTACGATATTTCTCGTGAATACACGAGTCCTTCGGTTTTGGCACTTGCAAGTTCCAAACAAAGTGATCCCAAAAGGGGATACCCAAACTAAGACCAACTAAGGACTGGGAGACGCTCCACTTATACTTAACTGAGATATCGATGACGTCACCAGAAGACTCGTCTTATCGTTTCGCTCTACCAAACTTCAAGGGTCCAAATCAGGGCGATAGCCAGGGCAGCAGTCCTTTGTAGCCGTCGGGAAGCGGGGAACCTCGCAGCAAAGACTTTCGGACCACGTCGACATGCAGGGGTCGATGAAGTGGTTGGCCTTCCTCCAGAATTTTCACACAAAGCTCCTCACGAACCTCTGGCTGGACCGGAACCGCTAGTATCGCCCCGCGTTGGGCGCCAACTGAGGTACTGGGTTTTTCAGAACAGGTACCGAACCGGTAACCCAGTGGTGTCAGGGAACACACCCAAAGACCTCGAGTACTTTCCTGATTTAGACCACAGAAACCCAGAGTCTTCTAGGTGAAGTCAAGGATCGATTTTATTGGCTGCAACCAAGGTAACAGGCGTCCTACAAGTACAACAGCATGGGATGTATATTCTCAGGAGACTGCTCATTCTTACAAAGTCAGGCTTCTCTTTTTATACAAAATATTAAGCTTCAGGCAAACATTCTTGGATTTACAGTATACCATTGACATATTTTCACTACAAAGAAAAAGCAGAGTCATGATGACAAGCCCACATTTTAGTTTGTCCAGCCCACAACAAATTACCCGGCAAGGCCCAGCATTTCCATCAGATACCGGTGGACCCCCAATAAAAACGGGCACCTCCCCATCATACAGCAAGTGAGAGAGAAAAGGGCAGGGACAGGTGTGAGCAAGATTCGGCAGGGTGTGTGTGCGATGAAAAGGGTTTATGGCCTGTTGTGCCTTGATGCTATCTCGTTCGGCCACTGGGAGAGGAACTGACCAAACAGGTTCGGCCTGGGGCAATGGTTTCAGCTTGCCCAGGTCAGAGAAAAGTCAATTAAGGTGTACGTGTCCTTTGGAATCGAATTTAGCTGTATTATAAGCCTATGTAAAGGGCAACTCACAAAATGGCTGCCGTACACAAAATGGAAGCCAAGGGTTCAAGACGAAAATGACGATTTCGAGATGAAATCATCACTTGAATATGACGAAAATGCGTGTACATAGTGTACTAGCCATTTTCGGTCTTTTGATATAAAAATCGTCATGCTACGACGAAGTTTTATTCACGAGTCCAGAATTTTCAGAACTACACAGGTCCCAAATGTTTAGGACAAGAAAATGCCAACTTCCTAAAAGTAAAAGGGACAATTGATGGACGGAATGCTGAACAATGCAAACTTCACCCTCAGTCACAAAGATCTGGGTTTAACCCATCGTTCTTTTGCTCATCATGCCACCCCAGTGTGGATACAGCTATATGCAAATCAGTCTCAACCATGTTCCTCATGGGAACAGTCCTGCCCGAACTGCCAAGCCAGGTCCCCACCTGGCTTGGCAGTTCCAGGGGTTGGCAGGGGTGACCTACCCCATAACCATTAAGGTTATGGGGTAGATCATACTTAACAGGCTGGTGGAATGGTCAGACAAAAATCAAATTAATCTGAGGTCCAATATGACTTCCGAGCAGGCAAATCTATAGTGGGTCAAGGTCTGAACCTCTACTTAGTGACAGCCAAATACACAATTGCTAAAGGGGGATGCATTTATTTAGCTTTCATGTATGTCACTGCAGCAGTTGACAGGGTGAACCGTAGTAAATTATGGGCCCTGTCAGATGATTTTGGAGTAGAGCGCTCATTAATAAATGCCCTGATGTCTTTATATGCCCATACCTCAGCTGCAGTACGTTTTACTCAAGAGGGGGATCTCACCGATAGATTCAAATGCTCAAGAGGGGTGTGTCAAGGCTGTATTCTAGCCCCTTTTTTATTTACGCTGTATATTAATGGGCTGGAATCTGCCATGATATCTCTGCATGTCGATACCCTGAGAATAGGTACTAGACCAGTGCCAGTTCTGCTTTATGCAGATGATGCCGTGCTTATAGCACGCACCCCAAGAGTATTGCAAATGTTAATTGATGGATTTGTCTCCTTTATGAAGGGGTCTGGACTTGTCTTCCAATTATGCCAAGTCGTTTGTGAGGGAAATGGACTGTCGAGGGAAGAGTAAAACATCTTATAAGGCAGGCTCTTGTAGTATAGCCAAAGTTCCAGCTTTTAAATATCTCGGGGTCCTATTTGATGCTAAATTGAACTGGAATACCCTGAAAGAAGAGAAGGTGATGGACACAAAGAAAGCAATGGAAGCTATAGTGAATTTTGCACATAGATTAGGTACATGGTCGACTCGGGTGATTTTAAAATTAGATCAATCAATTTGCATCTCCAACGCCTTGTATGCGAGTGAAATTTGGGGCTACAAGGCAGTGAGGGACCTACAGACGATGCACAATAAATATCTGAGGTGGCTATTAAAGGTCCCTCAAGGTACCCACGCCCACTCAGTCCACGAAGAACTCGGGATGAGGCATGTGGCAGATTTAGTCACAGTTAAGCCTCTGCACTGCTGGGTTAATATTCTGTCCAATGAGGAGGTCTACTTTAACAAAGAGTTAATTTTCGATTGCCTTTCATTGGAGCATGCCCATAAAATACTGTGGCTAAGATACATTAAATAAATACTCCATAGTCTAGGAAGATCAGATATTTTCACAAATTGTAGTTCAGTGAAGAAAGAGGATAAAAAAACTAATCAATTAACTATTCTTTAAAAAGGTTACCGCTGAGCGAGAAGGAAAGGAATTCTTAAAACCGACAGTCAGAGCACATGACCTAGTGAAATCAGTGCAGGTAATAGAACATTATCTTACTATTTTAACTTGTGCCTATGATCGTTTTTTAATTACCTGTTTTATATTTAATATGTTTCATCACTTAATGGCCTCCCCTATCGGATTTGTAGCGCCAACAGACGACAGAGGGCCCTGTGGCTGCGACAATAGATCTCCACAGGATATTTTACATTTTATTATTTTATGCAAATATTTTACATATCTTCGGCAACTGCATTTTAAAGCGTATTTAAAAGACATAAGTTTTAGACAGGCTTGAATTGCGCTTTTGCATATGCAACTTTTGCAGAATGAACGCACTTTATCGGTGGTCACTCCCTTTTTAAGAGCAATGGTGAGATCCAGAAAAACTAGGAATGATTAAGATGGAGCGGTGTTTTTTTTTTTACAAATTCCAATATATTAAAATAGCAGAATTTTATGGTCTTGTAAGAGGAGAGTAAATTGTGTCATCATTTTAGAAGTTGTGAAAAAAGGAATTATTCTTTTTTAACAAATTCGCTATTTTAATGTATTGTATCTTTTATGGCTGAATGCTTTGCAGAATAAATATTGTATTTGTTTTTATTTCTTCTTTACTTGTATTACTAAAACAATGTATTCCAAAACAGCAAACAATAAATGCTGCAATAACATCCTTTCCAAAAAATATAAAAATGTAAATAAAAGAGTGAAAAGGGGGTTCTGGTCCTTATAATTCAAAATCTTTTTATGTTAGTAATGACAGAATTTTCCATACTCTCATCTTAATGAACTACAGATTACAAGGATAATTTGAACACTTTCTCAGTGAAACAATGCATTTAAAAAGAAAAGCAAGACCTTTCCTAAATCATGTGCAAGATCAACATATTGCATTTGTCATATCAGAATTGTAGCTTGATGGCAAACTCTCACCATATATCTAAAACTCAGTGTATGTAAATACACTATGTATGGCTTTACTTGTAATGGACAAATAAAAAGTATTTGTAAGAGGGATAGTTGTAAAAACATGTTACACAGCCAAGGTTTCTCACTGGATTTCACCAAGTCCACTCAGCCTTTTAAATGTCAACCTGCAAAAGCATCCACTGCCACTACAATGGTTCATTATGCATTGTACCACAAGGAAAATCCTCAGTAAAGTTATCGAAGGTGTGGTCCAAGATATTCTCCAGACAATTCAGTTGACGTTATAGCCCAGAGAGGGCTTAAAATGGAAAATTACGCTGACGCTATTTTGAATTTGCTAAGAAACTTAAACAAAAACCATCAAAGACCTTATTTTAATTTATAATGCTAAATTCCTTTCTTTAGGCACCTATTGGGCTGGAGTTTGAGGGTATTTGGACTGTGGCAGTTTATAAACCATTCAAAATATATTTCTCAGCAGATTGTTGGCAGTCCCTAGAAGTACTGCCAACATTATTACCCACAGTGAGATTGGCCCTCCCTATACTCAGGATTCGATCAAAAAGGCTTCACTTTCACTGAGGGCATAAATCTGGAGTTCACTCTTTCCTAAATTCTCCCACCTAGTACTCACAGAATGCATTACATTAGATCATGGAGATAACATTACCCTGTTAGCTTATTTTAGAAAATCATTTATAGATCTTGGTGCCCCACATTTACTCCATTTACTCCATTTACCCAGTGAAATTGTTAGTAACTCGAGGAGCCTTATGCCCTTTTTTCAAATTACCATATGGAGATTACTTCTATTGTTCGTTATGAACCTTATACCTTACGCCGCAGCCCGTAACCTCAGACAGTGGATCGACGACTGTGCCAACACTCTCGCCCCGCTGAAGAAACCCTCCACCAACCACCCCAGCAAAAAAGCAGCCTGGTTCACCGAAGAACTCCAGACCTCCAAACAGACATGCCGGAAGCTGTAGAAGAAATGGCTCCACGACCGCACACCAGACAGCCACGCAACCCACAAGGACGCCATCCGCAAACATCACCACCTCATCAGAACAGCCAAGAGATCTTCCTTCAAAGCCCGCCTGGATAACAATGCACACAACAGCAAAGAGCTCTTGAACATAGTGAAGGAACTCTCCAATCCCAGCGCCAACACCAACGACATCCCACCCTCGCAAGATCTGTGCGACTCACTAGCCACCTTCTTCCATCGCAAGATCGCTGACATCCACAACAGTTTCAACATTCCATCCGCTCCAATCACGACAGACCCTACCCCATACGCCACCTGCACCAACCAGCTGACTTACTGGATCCATGTCAATGACGACGAGACACGCAAAGTCATGAACTCCATTCACTCAGGATCTCCATCTGGCCCCTGCCCGCACCATGTCTTCAACAAAGCAGACTCTACCTTTGCACCCCAACTACGGAAGGTCATCAGCATCTCCTTCGACACAGCGACATTCCCAGAAGGATAGGAAGCACGCCGAAATCAATGCCCTCCTCAAGAAGCCCATGGCGGACCCCAAGGACCTCAAGAACTTCCGGCCCATCTCCCTGCTCCCCTTCCCGGTGAAAGTCATCGAGAAAATTGCCAACATACAACTAACCCGCCACCTCGAGGACAACAACATCCCCATCGCAGTCAGGTTTCAGACGAAACCACAGCACCGAGACAGCCCTCATCGCCGCCACAGACGGCATCCGGCGCCAATTACACAACAGCGAAACCTCAGCCCTCATCCTCCTGGACCTGTTAGCCGCCTTCGACACGGTCTGCCACCGCACACTAGGAACACGCCTTCAAGAAGCCGGAATCCAGGAGAAGGCCCTGGACTGGACCACGTCCTTCCTCTCCAGCAGAACCCAGAGAGTCCACCTCCCACCCTTCCGATCCGAAGCCACTGACATCATCTGTGGCGTACCCCAGGGCTCTTCCCTTAGCCTGACCCTGTTCAACGTCTACATGGCCCCCCTCGCACAAGTGGCCCGACAGCACGACCTGCACATCATGTCCTATGCCGACGACACCCAGCTCATCCTCTCCCTCACCAAGGACCCGCACACTGCCAAAACCAACCTCCACGAGGGAATGAAGGCCGTCGCCAAGTGGATGAGGAGCAGCAGCCTGAAACTGAACTCAGACAAGACGGAAGTCCTCATCCTCGGCCCCACCCGCTCTGCCTGGGACAATCCTGGTGGCCGACCTCACTGGGAACAGCACCAACACCCATGGACCACGCACGCAACCTAGGATTCATCCTCGACTCCTCCCTCTCCATGTCGAAACAGGTCAACCCCGTCTCCTCCTCCTGCTACAACACCCTCCGCATGCTTCGCAGGATCTACAAGTGGATCCCGACCGAAACCAGAAGAACGGTGACCCAAGCCCTAGTTAGCAGCAGGCTGGACTACGGCAACCCACTCTACGCAGGAACCTCGACCAAACACCTACAACGGTTGCAACGGATCCAGAACGCCTCCGCCCACCTGATCCTCAATATCCCTCGCTGCAGCCGCATCACCTCCCACCTTAGAGACCTGCACTGGCTCCCCGTCAACAAGAGGATCACCTTCAAGCTCCTCACCCACGCACACAAAGCACTTCACAAAACCGGACCAGCCTACCTGAACGACAGACTCAACTTCTACACCCCCACCCGCCAGCTCCGCTCCGCCAGCCTCGCCCTGGCCACCGTCCCGCGCATCCAACTAACAACCTTCGGCGGCAGATCCTTCTCCTTCCTCGCCGCAAAGACCTAGAACACCCTCCCCACCCATCTGCGGCAGACCCAGGACCTGCTCACCTTCAGGAAGCTCCTTAAGACCTGGCTCTTCGAGCAGTAGCAGTACCCCCCCCCCCCGCCCCCTCAGTGCCTGAGACCCTCACGGGTAAGTAGTGCGCTTTACAAGTTCAATGGTTAATTTATTGATTATTTAATTTGGATTCTCATCCAGGAGCACTGATTTTACCTAACTGGCTTTAGGCTGGGCACATCTCACTTCCTGGTTGCTTTCCCACAACAGGGCAGCTGGTTTTCCTCCCTGCCTGGTTGTCCTTGCAATAACATCAGCCAGCATTCTTTTGTCCACTTTATGTTTTTCTGCAGTTTTTACACTACCCCTAGAGCCCACTTTATGCCCATCTTAAACATCAATAATTTCAGATTGGCTAGATTGAGTCTTAAATTCCTGCAGTGTCTGGACACTAAGTTTATCTCTCGTGCTTTAATTAGCTACATATGTCATTCCCTTAGGATCGGAAGAGACATAAGGGCTGGTAAATTGTCAGTTATGAACAGTTTTACGTGGGCTCTTGTTTTATTGATGTATTGCTCCTATTGCTTATATTGTGGTTGCTTGTTTTTACCTGGTTCATTATTTTGTTATGGCTATGTTAGCCGAATAAAGTTTTTTGACTGAGTAACTGACTTTATATCTAGTAAATGCAACCTATTCAACTCCTGATTCTTTTGCAATAATTCCACTTTCAGCATTGCTTAACTTGACATTGTTTTTTGAAAGGGCATAGTTTCTGAATTTAGCATATTTTATCCTTTTCTTCCTAGCATCAGTGGATTCATTTGGAGAGGATAATGTGGCATCTAAACATTCAGAGTATTGTAATAATAATGAAGTCTTTAAGAACCACTAAAATATGTGTGAAGCATCCCGTAAGCCTAACTCTAATTCTCTTCTGATTGCTTAGTTCAGTGCTTGTTTATCTAAGTAAATCAAATTTTTAGGATATTGGGGCCAGATGTACGACCATTTTATTGTGCGCCGCGCAATTTGTGACTAATTGTGAGTCATGAATTGTAAGGCGCAAAATAAAATGTACAACAGTGTGTTTAACTCTGTTTGCGATTCCCAATGGGGTCGCATATTGTGAGGCTCATTAATATTAATGAGCCTCTCGCAATTTGCGAGCCCATTGGGAATGACAGGCCGTCCCAGGGATGGTGGCCTTTCTGGGCTGAGCAGACCACCATGTCTGGGATTACTTTCAAATAAAGCAGTTTTTTTAATCAAATGCTGCCTGTTTCCCTTAAAGGAAAATGGGATGCATTTTTTTAAAAAAATTTAAACGTTTTCGTTTCATTTTGTAATGGCAAGCTTTGGTCCCTGGAACCACTGCCTGCCCTTAAAAATATTTTCGCATGTGTTTGCAAAGGGGAAGGGTTCCCCTGGGGATCATTTCCCATTTGTGAATGCATTACTACCTACTTGAAGTAGGTGGTAATTGCAAGTGTTTTGCAACCGCAAATTGCGATTGCAAAACATTAGTACATGGTTTTGAGACTTGCTATTTGGAAGGGAACACCCCCAGCGGACCCCTTCCCCTTTGTGACAGGCTCTGAAAATATTTTGTAGCCCTTTTGTTTTAAACATTCTCTGCTGCATAAGCCAATTTGTTAAATCCCACATAATATGTAAATGATGTGTTGCTCTGTATCCAAGCGGTGCAATGTTCATTGCTTCATTTCTTTACCCTACACTGTGAATGAAATGTGCAATTTTTTCAAATGTTAAGGACCCAGACATTATGCCCTCATTCACAGTGTTGTGTATAATCAAGCTCTGAAATGGAACACCAGAACTGTTAGAATTTGTAGTAGATTACCGACTGTAGCATAATTATAATGAATGTGAGTTTCTTTCAAGTGGCCTTATAATAAAATATCAGGATCAAAAATATTGCAATACAATATTGCGACAAAAATATCAAGTAGAAACAATTTGAGTTTAGAAACTTATTTGTCAACATCGGTATGTTTGACATCATACTAGTCCATGATGTTTTTTGTTTGTTATTTTTTTTGGTTACTTAATAAGTTTCTAAACTCAAATTGTTTTTACTTGATATAAAAAAATTATATCATTAAAATAACTCAAAAATATGTATGAGAATTATAGTAAAATAAAAATGAAACATATAGTTATACACATTAAACATTAAAGCTATGTAAACAATTTGAGAACATTACATTAAAATCATTAAAAATAAAAAGAATACATTAAACAAACATATAACAAAAAAACGTATATACAATTGTATTAAAAAATAAAAATGAATATAACACACACAAAATAAACAAGGTAAATACAAACATTTTAAATCATTTAATATTATAATTTAAAAAAAAGTATAATAAATATTAGCAACCCTAACTAAACTAGATTTCGGAAACTGATGGACTTTGAGGGAGACATATTTACTATTCCCATTACAACATAAGCAAAACTAGGGAAAGTGATGGGCTTTGAAGGGGTCTGATTTACTATTCCAACCCAACATAAGCAAGCGTTGGAAATGTGTTATGTATGTGGTCTGTAGTGGAATTATGTGGGCTGGATTGGAATTTTTTTTTGTGGAATTGTGTGGTGTGGAGTGGATTTGTGGAGTGTGGAGTGGATTTGTGGAGTGGAATTAAGTGGCATAGTGTGCAGTAGAATTATGTGGCTAGCGGTTATGTGGTATGGAGTGTACTGGAATTATGTCCAGTGTGATTGTGTGTTATGGAGTGGTAGTATGTGGAATTGTATTGTGTGTTATGGACTATAATGGATATTTCCTTTTATTTAAATGTTTTCTTCCGAACTCAAAACCACTGATGAACAGTAAAAACTGGACCTCAACAGAAAATCTGCCCTTCAGTGTTATTAAACAGGGTGCACTAGTGTAAAAACTTGATACGTAGCAAGTCTCAGGCTGACTGGAAATACACAGTTTAATCCCTTATTCAAGATCATTGTTTAAGGCTGGAAGGAAAGCAATCGAAACAAGGTATTGCTCTAGTTAACAATAGAGCCTTAACACTCATGTTCTACATTTTTCAATAAAAGTTACTCATAACCAAAGTCTTAACCAATGTCTTGACTGATTAAAGGTTATGAACAACAATTGAATAGCAAGATACATTTCCAACAGTGAGATAGTGTTCCCCATATACAGCTAGCTGTGTGCCCAGTGAGGCCTGTGGATTATGCATGGCAGTAAATAACACAAACGAAATTAGTTAACTTGTCAGCTTCTGCCTTGTATGTCTCCAGGCGTCGGAAACATTAACTAAAAGATAGATTTTTTTTTATTATCTTTGATGCTTGATGCGTGTTTCCAGCTTTTGCCAAGATTCCAGTGGCAGAGAAATTCTGTAGCAATCGCTGGGCACAGGGCAAACAGGAGGGAGGGGCGGGTGCAGGCACCAAGGGCTGAAAGCAGTGGGGTGGTGGGGGCTGTTAAGAACCAAATGGTAGCGAATGAAGAAAAACAACAACAAAACAAGTCCTTTTGGATGTGAGGGCCGGGGGAAACACGGCGGCTGACTGTTAGTCGCTAGCGCCTGGAGCACTGCGCCAGCCTCTATGGACCCAGAGGGCAGCAGCAGCCCGTAGCTTATCGCAGGAGGGCAGCAGCAGCCCGTAGCTTATCGCAGGAGGAGGAGGGGAAGCAAGAGAAGGGGCCGTTACCTGGGTGTCGGCGCTGGAGCATTTTACTTTGTGGCTCTCGCTGCCTGCGCTGGGTTTGGATTCCTTCGATGGAGCCGTGAGGCCGGAGGGCGGTGGAGCGCCGTGTCATCACTTGCGGCGCCGTGTTTGTTGGGCGGCGTGTGAGAGGCATATGGGAGAATTTTCTCTCGCTTCTCGGGCTTTTTGGGCTCCACGCGGCTCGGGACGGTTTTGGAGGTCCATGGTCTGCTCCTGGGTGCGACTGCTTTGTGGTTCCTTGGTTCCTTCGCGGGGGGATCCGAGGAGGAGGAGAGGAGCTTGCTGGGGGAGCCAAGGATGTGTAGCGAAGCGGAAGGGATCCGTTTTTCCACCCCCCCCATTTGTTGGAGGCCTCGCTGGATCTCAGGTGGGGGCGCAAGGCAGTAGCGCGGGGCCTCCTAAGGGGGGCAATAAAACCTGTATTGCAGTCTTTTTTCAGCTAAAGAAAGATCAAGATTTTGGCTGCAATCAAGGAAATAAAGAGGAGCAGAAAGAAAACGGAGCCTGCGGTAAGGTTGAAGAGGGTGATGTACAGTAAAAATAACATAAAAGGCTGTTCCTACCGCATAGCCCCCATACCATTAGCAAATAACCAGTCAGTTGGCAGTGAAGAAGGGTCAATCGTTTATTAAGCAAAATACTCTATAGAGGAGTCTCTCCAACCCTCACCCATCAGGTGCGCGGAGAAGACTGCTGGCTTACAGTCAAAACCAAACATATATACTTTCAGTTCAACACATGAAGTCACCGTGAATGGAAAAACACCACTTGGCCATTGGGCCCCAAGGAAGGACCATATATGGTACACATGATTGGTTCAAAGCTTTACTATTTATTACTGGGAAGGTCAGGAGGGATGACTCCCTTTTGTCCTGGTGCCCGGGAGTATAGGCATGGCGCCTCCAGGAATGCACTTATCGCACCCAAAGCCTGATGCGACCTTGAGTCCCAGGACAGAGGGAAAACAGTTTACCTTCAGCTGCTCTCAGTAAGTCAAATGAACTGGGACTTGACAACTACTGGAGAATAACACGTGATCACAGCTTGTGTTCTAACACGGAGGAGAGAATATGCATGATGTAGCTAACTAAATATGTTCAGTCTTCAAATATCCCTTCATCAATCTGCATTATAGCCTTTATTTCTTGCTGAACTAATTGGGCTTTTACCGCCGCGGGGGAAGGACCAGCCGCAGAGGAGGTGAGTTTAGTAGCACAGTAAGAGCAACATGCGGGCCCACATTGTATGCAAAGGTAACCGTGAATATGATACCAGCTATACATGCCAGCACCATCAGAATCTTCCATCCCCAAGTGTACAACAGACCCCAGAACCAACCAGAGAGGTACCAGGTACCAGTTTCCGCATATTCTTCAGACACCAGTCGATGTAACTTTTGCATGGCCAAATGAACAGAGGGGGCGGAGTCAGGGATATATACGCAACAGGAACTGCCGATCACATGGCATGCTTCTCCTCAATCAGCCAAGATAACATCTAAAACCATACGATACTGGAGCGAAACGAGTCTCGTTGCTTGAAGCTCTACAGTTAAATTAGTTAATATGCCCGCGGTAGTGTTAATCACCCTTTCAACTACTCTGAACAAATGCCGTACTTCCTTACTAGTAATTATATGCCCCCAAAAAGGAAATACTCCCTTTACAATATCGATGAAATGCTGTTCAGGGGTATGTGTTTGGTCTACGTCAGTGGTATCTATCTCTCTTCTATTCCTGGTAGGTGGCAGGCTTTGTTTATCTAAACGATGATCCTTGTGATAATTAGAATGGGCTATATAAACTGGAGGGTACAAGAAAGACAGGAAACAACGGCCGGTCCAGCCGCGGGGAAGCCAAGTTTAGGCATTTTCACCACAGACGAAATATACATTAGGGGGAGCCAACAATGGAGGACTACTTAAGGTACGTAACCGATAGGTATAATTGCATCAACTTTCCCCTCGCGAGATGGACCCTCCTCCCTGAACACAAAATACAGAGGTACTATTGAATATAGGTACTGGAATGGCCCTATCATCTGTAACATTTCTTTCTTTTGAATTGTTGAAAATACTGGGTGAAGTTGAACTCTGCGAAATCCAAAATTTCATTCTTTAGCGAGGTGATGTTTTCATGTGTCATATACATATTCATACACGCATTCGGATCTAAGGATCCCTCCCCATCATTTCCCTTTGGGTCAAATCCTTGGTGTATTTTTATATATGCTAGAATCATCTCATAATCCTTCTCCGAATATCTTTGAGTATCCACTGTATAATGCATATACATCATAGAGAGTAATTTAAACCAAGCTTAACAACTTCCTAAATAAGACAGGGGTAAAGATATAAACAAATCGTGCTTGTGCATAACAGAGGGCAGAAGGACACAGACCCTACAATTCATAGTATTGGTAGCACTGTGTGTTTGATGAAGCATTTCAACAAATACATTTTTCGTGTAAGTCTGACGGTGCCTTTCCTTTTGTGGGGCCAACGTATAAAATACATGTTCCGGAGGCGGGGCAATGGTTCCTAAGACAGTATGCATAGGGTGGCGAAATTCTAAATATATAAACACTCCCATCAATATTATTAACAAGGTCGCTATAATAACCACAAATGCGACTTTAACACGTTGGGTCCAACTAGAAAAGACAGGCATATTTACAGGGGGATGACATGGTACAAAAGGACGCTCCTCTTCAGGGATAAAATGAGCAAAAGGGTACATGCTAGCTAAAAGTCCAAAAATTAACTCGGGCAATGCAGTCCAACCTCCCAGAGGGTGCTTCTTTCCTGTGCCCGTCTAGAGCCTCACAGGCAGGCTCCTATCGTTCATCACAAATAAAACCAAACAACTTCTCACGTTGGAGTTATGTTCTCACACAACCCTTGAAGAAAACACAACCTGGGCCCTTTTAATCAGAAAAATTCAGTCTTTCTTTCTGAACAGAGCAAGCAAATGTTCAAGGCTCTCAGCGCGTTCAGTCCAGTGTCTCGCTCAGTACCCCAGAAGCGTGTCTAACAAACCGTAGTACTAAAGTCTCTCCCTTTCTCCTACCATCTTCACCTGGGGTACCATGTCATTTTCTGGGCCGCCGATTGTATCGAACATGGCCAGGCGTTTCCTGATCAGGGAACAAGCCAGAGGATGGCGAATCCGTCACAACAGAGGTACTACTAGCCGCTCGTTCAACTGAAGGGCAACAGAATCCGGGGCAATCACTTGTGCAGATGACAAAACCCTTCCGAGCCCGATGCTCCTTCTCCTTGCCCTTCTCTGACTTCCTGGGCATCCGAAAAAGGAACAAAGCGAGGGGCTCGTTCACTTTCCAGGGTCAAAACTCCTTCCTGGTGTTGCTGATCATAAGGAAGAGGTAGAGGCAGTTTCTTTACGTGCGAGACATGGATCCAATGTCTCTTGCCGTTCACCTTAACCGCCGTCCGCGTGGCCAGTAGAATCTGAAAGGGCTCGGACCCACGAGGGTCCAGACTGGATTTCCGCTGATAGTTGCGGACCAGAACCCACTGTCCGGGTTCCAAACGATGTCTGGGACCCTCCAGCAGGGGCTGCAAAACTGCTGAAACCTGTTGATTAATAGAACTAAGATCTCTAGTCAGGGCATACAGATAATCTGTCATCATAGGGTATTCAATATCACGAAACGTTATGGGTCTCGGGACGCCCCAAACATTGGCAGGGTGCCCAAAGATCACCTCGTAGGGAGATAAGCCAGAACGAGAATGTGGGGTAACTCGTATTGACACCAGTGCTAGTGGTAAGGCATCTGGCCACCTCAACCCAGTACTTTCTTGAATCTTGGTCAGTTTAAGTTTCAGTATCCCGTTATATTTCTCAACCAATCCTGCAGATTGAGGGTATCGAGCCGCATGGAAGTTCTGCTTAATTTGTAACCCATTACAAACATGACTGATAAAAGCTGCATTAAAGTGCCCCCCGTTATCACTCCAGATCACCCTAGGCAATCCATAGCGTGGGAAGTACTCCTTTATCAGAGCCCTTGCTGTTGCAGAGCAGTGTTTTCTTTGGTTGGGTAGGCCTCCACCTATTTACTGAAGGGACACACCACGACCAGGACATACTTTAGATTATTCACACGCTCCAGCTGGACATAATCCATTTGGAGCACCTCAAAAGGCAAAGATGGTGGTGCAAAATTTCCACTCGAAACAGGTTCCCTTCTTCCAGGATTATGTCGTAAACAAACCATGCAATATTGCACCAAATGAGAAGCAGTTCTTGGGATATTAGGATTATTCCACACAGGGTCTAGAAGTGCACAAATACCCTTTGTCCCAATATGGGCTGAGCCGTGTGCCATGGTCACTACGGCATTTACTAATGCATTGGGCAACAACCATCGCTGTTTCTCAGATAAATCAATCCAGCAATCATTTGCATCTAATTTCCCCACTTCCTTCTCCCAATAAGCCAGTTCAGCAGGGGTAGCTTCTTTCTGTATTTCTCAGACACTCTCCATTGTATTGTCAAACATGTCCATCTCCACCACCCACCTAGCAGAAGTAGTCACGAACATTGAGGTCATTTTGGATTTTGCAGTTTCATTTGCAATCTGATCAGCAAAAGCATTACCTTCACCTACTGTATCCACCACTGTCTTATGTGCACTGCATTTGACTACGGCCACCATTTCTGGTAACGTCAATGCTATCAGTAATCGTAAAATCAAAGGGCCATGTTGTATTCTCTGACCATGGGAAGTGAGAAATCCCCTTTCCGCCCACAGTCAGCCGAAGCCATGAGCCACGCCGAAGGCGTATTGGCTGTCTGTGTAAATATTTACTCTCAATCCTTCACTTAACTCACAGGCCCGAAGCAATGCCACTAACTCCGCTGTCTGTGCCGATTGATAGGGTACTCGAGCAGCCTCAACTACAGTGTGCACAGTAGTTATCGCATATGCAGCAGTTGTCGTGCCATCTGGTAATTTGAATCAAGAGCCATCGACATACAACTCCCCTTGAGGGTCAGATAGAGGAATGTCTTTGAGATCTACCCGTCCCTTCGTCTCTTCCCGTGTCCGAAATATACAATCATGTACATAATTGTTTTTCTCGTCCGAAGGGAGGGGTAGTAACGTGGCGGGATTCAGAGGTGCACAACGTTTAATCGTAATATGGGAGCAAACAAAGTCAATTCGTAGCCTGTAAGACGCGCACTCGTAAAGTGCTGGGTCTTCGTTTTGTTCAGTAATGTATCCATAGCGTGCGGTACCATCACTGTAAGGTCAGTATTCAGAACTAGCCTTTCCGACTGTCGAATGGCCACTGCAACTGCAGCAGTATCCCTTAAACAGCTAGGAAGTGCTCTGGCGACGTTATCCAACAGCGCCGAGAAATAGACACAAGGTCTCTGCTTACCACCAAATCCTTGTGTCAACACAGAAAGCTAGCAACCGTCCACCTCGTGTACATAAAGCACAAGAGGTTTTTGGTAATCAGGAGTACCCAAGACGGGTGCAGAGCAAAGCGCAGATTTCAAAGAATCAAAAGTTTTCTGACACTCATCAGTCCAGGGTAGAGGTTCATGTACATCTTTAGTAGTTAAGTACAAGAGAGGTTTAGTGAGAAGAGAAAAATTAGGAATCCACTGGCGGCAGTAAGAAGTTATTCCAAGAAATGCACAAACATCACGCTGAGTACGAGGTACAGACATGTTAGAAATGGTAGTCACACGCTATGGGGTTAGTCTCCTCCCCTCTTTCGACAGTAGATGACCAAGGTAGGTCACCTCCTGTCGACAATATTGAAATTTGGAAAGAGATACTTTATTAACATTGGCCGCAAATGAGACAATAATTTAACCATGGCTACTCTACATCCTTCTTCAGTGTCGGAAGCCACCAACAGATCGTCGACATATTGCAAGAGCACATTACCAGGAGGCACGGTCAAATGATCCAATAATGCTTTCAAAGCCTGACTATAAATACTAGGACTCTCAGTGTACCCCTAGGGAGCACGACAAAACCGGAAGCTGTGACCAGATAAGGAGAAGCCGAAAATATGACGGCTATCAGGGTGAATTGGAATGCTAAAGAAAGCATTCTTTAAATCAATAACGGAAAAATATTTAGCAGTGGGAGGAATCATCGTGAGGATAGTACTGATGTCAGAAACCACAGTGTATTGTGGCACCACTATCTTGTTAATTTCTCGCAGGTCAATTACAAAGCGGTAAGTATCAACATGGTCAGAATCGCTCCCGACAGGGGCCTTTTTCAAAATCGGTAAAATGGGACTGTTGCATATATTGGCAGCCGTTTCTTCCACCACACCCTTTTCGATCAAATCTTGTATGATGGAGAGCAGAGCTTTCTCGCCTGCGGGAGAAATCTTTTATTGAGGTATCCGCGGTAAACAAGCATTTTGTTTCAAAGTAATAGAAACGGGTGGAATCTTTAACAATCCTACATCTGTGTCTCCTGTGGCCAACAGTGTTGCTGGGATAGAAGCAAACTCAGGAGGGAGGGGTTCATTTTAGCGAAGCACTGCAAAGTATGTTTACCAGGGGATTGTATGGTCAGATAAACACCATCATTAGTACAGCATTCTGAGATACAACAGTCCCCCCTTAGTGTACAGGAGGTAACCTCTCCTACCGCTGGAAGTTTACAGATAGAGGTCGGGGCAACACATAAGAAATCTAAAAGAGGGGCGATAGGGGGTTCTAAGAAAGTTACAGTAAGTGGTAAAAAGGCTAAAAAGTGTATTAAGACTACCTCTGGGAAAACAAAAAACAGAAAGGATCTCCCTGAGGCATCACAAAAACTTTGCTGCTGCTGAAATCTCCTCTTCTAGTGGAGTCCAGGTCTCTCTTGTCGAAAAAGTGAAGCCTACCGGTGGTGACTCTGCTTTTCAGGTTTACCAGGTGAAAGGGAAGTCTATCAAACCTAGAACTCCAAAAAGTAGGTTACCTATTAGCAGGGTTAAAGTGACTCCTTCATTACGCTCTTATTTCAGCATGCAGCCAGAAGTGTTGGTTATTGGCAAACAGTTAGGCCCTGGATCTTAGAGTCAGTGTCCGGTCAGTTTAATTCCCGGTACACTTCCATCCACTCTACCAGCTGAACCCTTGGACATAGCTCCTGCGATAGGAATGGAGTCTATAGTTGAATTAGAAATACCTACACAGGCAGTCACTTCAAAGGAACTAGCCTCCCAAGCCACAGGTTTGAACCTCCAGTCCAAGGATTTGGGGACTCCTTCATGGGATATGACTGCTCGTAATGAAGATTTGCTAACTGTTGCCTCAAATTTAGTACAACCATTATCAGGAACGTCGGATAACAGCATCTCAGAATCACCAGAAAGGAGCTCCCTTTCAGCTCAGTTAACTCAACCAGCTTTGATTTTGCCTGCAGGTCAGGAGAACCTCTTCGTTGCATTAACAGAGGACATTAAGAAAGGGTTCGCAGCATCTACAGCGAACCAAGGGGAGATTAGGAATTATTGTGAATCCTTGGAAAAAAAAGTCGACCAAATTAATTCCAGAACTGTGAATTTAGAGAATGCGGTGGGGCATATGAAAGAAGATCTGGGTCAGGCTAAATCGGAAATTGAACTTTTAAAAACGGAACATCGGGATCTCAGAGACAGAGTGGAGAAATTAGAAATTAACTCTCATAGGAATAATTTATGTTTATTGAATGTACCAGAAGGAAGTGAAGGATCCGACATTCGATCCTACGTGGTTTCTCTACTTAAGACCTCACTACAGCTCGAAGTCTCTGAGTAAGAGCTTAGCTGTGACATTCAGAGAGTACATAGAGATCCTTTTCGGAGGAACCCTAATAGACCTAAACCCAGAAAAATCCTCATTAATTTCCTCACATTTGCCTTGAAGGATAAAATTCTGAATTTAGCACTGAAAATTAAATTGGTGCGGGCAAAAGATTTTGCGTTCGAGATTCGGTCAGATCTATCAAGTTGTATTTTGGAGAGGCAATGGGAGTTGGGCAAGAGACTGGAAGGGTTTAAAAAGTTAGGTGCGGTAGCCCAACTAAAATTCCCGGCCTTTTTAAAGGTGATGTTTAATGCCAAAATGTACAACATAAGATCGGTACAGGAAGCGGATGAGCTACTGAACAGCCTAAGTAAAGGGGATCAATAGGCAGCTTAACATATAGTGTAGTTATCGAGATGGTACCCCTCTTTACATAAAAAGAAGTCAGAAGAAATGAGTGTGCACTTGGAGGGGTGAGGAGACTTCCCTTCTGGTGGTTTACAGTATAGTTAGGGTTCCCCGCTCCTTCCCCATCTTTTTGAAATGTATTTAATTGTTCTCTGGGTGTCTTGTTTTTGGGGTATTTTATTCATTAAGGCAGGGTGGCGCAGATAACTTCGGGATGCAATTGTCTGGACTCCATCTGTCCAGATAATTGGGGTATGGGTTTCCAGTGAGTGGGGAGGGATGTGGTGGGGCACGGGGTAGGGGTAGGGGTTGGGTGTAGCAGAAAAAAAAATCCTCATTCGCTGTTCTTTAGTTTGGGATACACTAACGCCGGGGCTTGGTTGAGAGTTTTTGGAGCTAGGCTGGGCTTTCTGATAGTAACGATATGAGGCCTATACAGATATTATCTTGGAACATTAATGGCCTGCGAACTAGACCAAGAAGGGATAGGATAGTTCAGTATCTCCAAGATTCACCGGCCCAGGTTTTGATTCTTCAAGAAACACATCTCCTAAAAGAAGAGGTATGCTCCCTTCTTAAAAATAAAAGATGGGTGGGCTCATATGTGTGCACGAATCAGACTGCTAATGTTAGAGGGGTTCTAATAATTTTCAAGAAATCTTCTCAAGCTTATGTTTTGCAGCAATTGGTCGACCCAGGTGGCAGATGGGTCATTGTTAAAGTAAAAATGATGGAGACCCTGTGTACGCTGATTGGCTACTATGGGCCCAAACAAGATGATCCTTCAATTCTCAAGACCATCTTTTCCCATCTATTAGATTTTCCCAAACCAATAATTATGGCGTGAGACTTTAATATAGTTTTAAATCCCGTCTTGGATAAAACCCCAAATAGTAGAGCTGCAGTGCCTTTTAAATCTCGTGTTTATCAGTTGGAGGCGATGCAGCAATTTGCCCTTTTAGACATATGTAGGGAAAGATCAGGCATGCAACAGGGGGTGTCATTTAGAAATCATAAATATCGGCACCAATCAAGAATCTATTATGTGCTGATAAGTCAATCGCTTAGGGATAGTGTCAATGACATCACTTATTTTGCTAATCATCTCTCTGACCATTCAGGAGTGTTTTTAAGCCTGCAGAGTCCATCAGCAGGGCTTAATCGCACATGGTCATTCGACCGTTCATTACTACTTATGGAGGAAGATAAAGCTTTCCTGATACAAGAAACTGAATGGTTCTTTGAAGTAAATTTAGAGTCAACATCAATATTAAATGTCTGGGACTCTTTTAAGGCTTTCTTGAGGGGTCAGATTACAAGCAGGGCAAGTTTCAGCAATAAGAAATACAAAGAGGAAGTATCTTCCATCGAAGGGAAGCTGAAAGATCTAGAAACGGATATATCTCCATTAGCTTCGCCTGTAGCCCAAAAGACGTGGAAGGATAAACGAGATAATTTAAAAGGGCAATTAGAGAGCGTATTACAGTCTAGGCTCATATGTAGATGGGAGGCGAGTAAAATTGCCCACTTTGATTATGGGGAAGGTGCGGGCAAACTTCTTGCCTGAAAGGCCAAATCTGATCGAGTAAGAAATCAGATTAAGGAGATCATTAGCGGAGAGGAGATCTTCTGCTCAGATGGGGAAATTAGCCTGGCCTTTCAGAGGTATTTCGAGGAGATATATTGTGAGGATAAATGCCGAGTTGTTACCAGCGTTCAAAATTGGTTAAAGGATATCCCCCTTCCCTCGCTGGGAAAGAACCAACAGCAATATTTGGATCAAGCCTTCACTCAATCTGAGGTGAGAGATGCGATCCAACGCTCCAAGTCAGGGAAAGCAGCGGGCCCTGATGGCCTGCCTGCAGAAATATATAAGATGTTAGGAGAAAAGATCATCCCCATCTTAACACAGCTGTTTAATCATGTCTTGGAGGTGGGTCTAAGGGTCCCAGCTTCCTGGAACGATGCTTTAATAATTTTGATATTAAAACTTGGGAAGCCTTCGTCAAATTGTGGGTCATATTGACCCATCTCGCTCCTAAATGTAGATTATAAAATTTTTACTTCTATTTCGGCAGCGAGATTGGGTCTTATTGTGGGAGATGTCCTTCATCCAGATCAGAAAGGTTTTGTAAGGAATAGGCAGCTCTCTGATCTCACATATAACCTTATTGGGGCAATAGATCTGGTTTCCACCTATTCCCTACCATTGGCTGCTATGACTTTGGATGCAACCAAGGCCTTCGACAGAGTGAATTGGATTTACCTGTCGGAGGCCTTGCAGAAATTCAATCTAGGGGGCAGATTTTGTCACATGGTACAGCTGATCTACCAGAATCCCACAGCTAGACTGCTGGGTAACGGGAATATCACTGAAAGATCACAAGAGGAACCAGACAGGGCTGCCCACTCTCCCCCTTTCTATTTGATCTTTATATTGAGCAATTTGCTCAACGGCTTAGGGCGGATTTCAGCATAGTGCCATTTAAGTATGAGGAGTGGGAGAGGAAGGTAGCCCTATATGCGGATGACATCCTGGTTCTCTCTGCAGATTTACAGTCAGCTTTTCCAGCGGTTATCAATTTGGCTAGGGAGTTTTGCTCTGTTTCTGGGTATGATATTAATGTTACAAAAACAGAACTTATGACTTGGAATTTGCCGGAGGCACTGTGGGGATACCAGTCTAGCTCCAAAATAACATATCTGGGAGTTCAGGTGGTGCAGGACATCACAAAGATAGCCGAAATCAACTTAGCTATGGTGGCAAGGGAGTGTAGAACGCTTATGAAATCCTGGTCTTGTCTTCCTCTTTCAATTCTCGGAAGAACTAATTTAGATAAGATGATAATACTCCCGAAGATTTCTTTTATTTTTAATTGTATCCCTCTTTATTTTGAAAAATCCACGATTGCGAAGCTTCAAAGCTCCTTCATCTGGGCATCTAAGACTGCCAGGATTGCCTGGAAGACACTAAGGAGGAGAAGAGAAAAGGGTGGCCTGGCCTTACCAGACCTTCAGCTATATGCCTGGGCGTTCCAACTCACACACTCACGCATGCTATTGAGGATGCCCGTAGATACCGGGGCCGGAGAGATGTTTTTTCCATGCTGAGGGGTGGTAATATGTCAGAGAATAAGTTTCTGTTTAAATTTGGAGACCCGATGTTTAAAAAAAAAATCAGGCAGAAGGTACTCCAGGAGGTAGCTAAAACTTGGGCCCAAGTCAGGGGGGCAGTGGGACTTGACTGTTTTTCCAGCTTAGCTCCCCTTTGGGATTTTCCTGGGACCCCAGTGTGCCTAAGAAACAGTTTGACAATCCCTCTGAGGAATGCCGGGTTATTGGTTTGAGGTGACCTCCTTGAGGGCGCTATTCTTCCCCTTTGGGAATATCTTTAGGACATGGTTGGGGGAGGTCTCTCTTGGTTTAAGTATTATCAACTTGTAAGTTGGGTTCAATCTTACCCACGGAGGCATGCCTTGGGATGCGGAAATATTTTGGAACATCAGCTTGTTACCAAACTCCCAGGGAAAAAAGAAGTCTCATTTTGGTACCAAACCCTGCTGGAGGAAGTAGACGGCGAATTTAATCTCGCTAAAGAACTGTGGGCAGGGTCCTTGCCCACTCAGGATTGCGCTAAACTATGGCAGAAATCTTGTAAGATTTTTTATGAAGTGGTGAAACCAGCCTGGCTAAAAAGAAACCACCTGTTTACCATCCACAGGCCCTACTACACTCCCCATAAACTGACCAAAATCTCAGCTGGACCCCCAGTTAGTTGCAAAAAGTGTGGTCTGGTTTCCGCCTCAGATACCCAAATGTTTATGGACTGTCCTTCCCTTGATACTTTCTGGCAGGAGATCGGAGATTTTTTGTCAAATGTCTTAGGCTGTGCTGTTAATATAAATTTGTCCTTAATAATATTTGGTCTCACAGAAAACATCACCGGGCTTGCCGAAACTTTGCCCTTTTATTCTGTTTTGTTAGCAAGGAGGCAAATCTGTATAAAAGGGACGGAATCTAGCCCTGCTACCTTTGGGGACTGGCAGTCATCAGTTTTAGCAGCTTCAAAATTGGACTTGGCCATACAAGGAAGCAGAAAAAAGAGGCATTCTGGAATCTTCTGAAACTTAGATGGAACTCTCAGATGACGGGGTGATTTTTTTTTTTCCCCAGAGTTCTATGATTATGCGTTAATACTTCCTAGGCTAAGCTGTACGCTGCCAGGTATGGCGGTGGTCAGGCAGCAAAAGCCATCCAGCCCTTGAGCTTGGCATGTGGAGTATCTCAGTGGTTTCTTCTTTTGACACCAAGGGCAGGTCTGGTACTAGTAGGCGGGGCCACATTCCAACATTCCAATGGCCTACTCCCCTCAGTGTTATGAGATTGAGTACAGATACCAACGGTCGATATCGAAGTGAGATAGACGGCGAAAGAGGACAAAAAAAAAAGCACTTTTCTCCATTTTCAGCTGAGTTGCATTGATAATATATGAGTAATGGCACTTCTGATTCGGGTTACAATGTTATCTATATGATAAACAGTACGTGTTCAGTGATACGTATCGCTTTGCTTTGTTGCAAAAAACAAAAGAAAAAAGTCACAGGCAGAAAGATTACTCCTTAGATGAGCAGCCCCAGAGCTGGGATGCCTTCCTGCAGGGAGGGGTTATAGAAGCAGAAAGGCACAATTAACAAGCTGAAACGAGGTAGGAATTTGAAAAGACAGAAACAAGATGGAATTCAATAAATGGCCATCAACATTGCGCTAGGCATACACTTACCTGGCCACCTTTTGTATGCTTTAATGGACAGTGCAGTTACATTGCTTGTTTGTGCATGAATGGGAATAGGGCTTGTAGAAAGGCAGCAAGACCTGGGAGGGTGTCAGGCGCGGTGCAAACGCGGGCGGGGAGAGGGAAGACTGACTGCAAAGCACCGCTAGGAGAAGCGAGTGATCTACAAAAGTTGTTTGATATTGAAATACACTTTTGTCCCTTACAAAAGTTCTTACAAATGTAAATGGTCTGTTGAAAACTAAAGACTCACTGAGTGCAGAGCACCCCGGTCGCAGCAGCTCCGATCGAAGCACAACAGCTGGTCTTTTCCAGGTACGGCCAATGAGGAAATGTGAAAACCACAACAATTAATGCAAATTGCTCTTAATTCTAAGCTAAACCTGATGTCAACAGTAACAAACCTTGAGTGCGTACTGGATAATGAGCAGAGTGTGAAGAAAACCAGCAGCGAAAGACACTGTTTACCAGAAAATAAAATCTCACAACCGAAGTGGCATCGTGCAGCAACAAAAGGTGACGGAGGGACTGGGAGGGAACATGCAATAATAACACAGGCTGAAGCTGAGCATGCACCCACAATGTAACACAAGCAGGAAAGAAATAAAAAGAGTCCCTCAAGAACAAATAAATAATCAAAGTGTAAAAATACAGTAATTAGTCCATGCTCTGTGGGAGGAAACCAACCACCAAAAGGACGGACAAAGAAGAAGGATTGACCACTAAGAAACAAGGGGGCCCATTAGGATGTCGGGTGGATTGCCCCCGCCAGGCTGGCAGTAGCCACTGCCAGCCTGGCGGGGGGAATCCACCCGACATCCACACTCGTTTTCCCACCTGCCATATTAGTATGTCGGGAGGGGACCTCGGCGGACAGAAAGACCGACCGCCGCTTTTCGGCCGCGGTCGCCTTGCGGCCGGGGCGGAAGAGGAATAATATGGTGGGGGTGTCTATCAGACACCGCCAGCCATATTATGATGGTTGTGTTTAGGTGCCTTTCCGCGGCGGCAATGCCGCCACGGAAAGGCATGCGGACTTCACTCTGGGGGCCCCCTGCGGACCCCCAGAGTGAAGTATAGGTGGGGGTTGCACAAGGGGGGGGGTACCTGTGGTACCCCTCTTCATTTGCATTAACAAAGCTGCAGGCACCGCGCGGTGCCTGACGCTTTGTTAATGCAAATGCTGAAATGCATTTTTAGCATTGTGGCGGGCGGTGCAGAGAGCACCACTCGCCACAATGCTAAAAATGCAGGATGTGCCCGCCACTGTGGCGGGCACATCCTAATACCCCCCACGGGACCTCCGCCCTTATGGCGGGAGGTCCCGAATTCCGACAGGATGGCGGGCGGACAAAGTCCGCCCGTCATCCTAATGACCCCCTAAGATTTTTAAAAGACACTGAACCAAACAAATGAAAAGCAGAGACAGGCTTTTATGCCCACAAAAAATTGAGTAAGTATATACTAAAGTATATACAAGGCTTCTCGAAAGCTCGACTTAAAAATGTGGGGAAAGAGCAAACCTTTGGAGGGCTCAAATTTACTACTTCCACTCCAAATAAACAAAACCAGGGAAAGTAATGGACTTTGGAGAGGTTAGATTTACTATTCCAATGTAAATAACAGTGTTGGATTTTGGAAGGGACAAATTTACTGTTAACGCTCTACAGTAAGCAAAAGCATGTTGGACTTTGGAGGGGTTAGTATACTGTTCCCACTTCAATACGAGAAATAGAAGGTAAAGGGCCAGATGTACGAAGTATTTCTGCATGTGCATATGGGTTTGCGACCCGTTTGCGCATGCAAAGATACCGAAGGGCCATGTACAAACCCTAATTAGTGAGCTGCAATTTATTTATGACTTGCTAAATAGGATTTACAACTCGCTATTAGGAAGGGGCATTTCCTAGTAGCAAGTCTGAGCCCTATGTATGACTGCTTTGCAACCGCAATTGCGATTGCAAAGCAGTCGCTATTTACCACCTACTTCAAGTAGGTGGTAAGACATTCGTGAACGGGAAGGGGTTCCCAGGGCATCCCTTCTCCTTTGGGAATGAATGGGAAAATATTTTTTAAGGGTAGGCAGTGGTCACAGGGACCACTGTCTGCCCTTAAAAAATGAAACAAACACGTTTAATTTTTTTTAGTTTTTTTTTTAAATGCAGCCGTTTTTCTTCAAGGAAAACGGCTTGCATTTTTTTTTTAAACTGCTTTATTTAAAAGCAGTCCCAGACATGGAGGTCTGCTGTGCCCAGCCGGCCACCATCCCTGGGAGGGCCAGCCATTCCTAAAGGGGTCGCAAATTGCGAGTGGCTCATTAATATTCATGAACCTCACATTTTGTGACCCCATTGGGAATCGCTAACAGTGTCTCTGACACTGTTGTACATTTGCTTCTGGGACTCGCAAATTGTGACTCTCAATTTTTCGCAATTTGCGACTCGCAAAAGCAAATGGTTGTACATCTGGCCCAAAGTGTTGGGCTTTGCATCGGTATAATGTTCTACCCCACTTAAACTTAAACACAATTAAGAAAGTGGTGGACTTTGAAGGAATCAGATTTAATATTCCCACTTTTATTTCTCAACAAACTTTTCAGACAGAACAAACATTTTAAACATGTAAAAATAATATAAATCAAATTAAATTACATTCTAAAAATATGTTCTATATTACAAATAAATTAGAAAATATTTAGAAAAGATGAGAAATGTTTTTTTATACACTTCCCTCCCTACTACCGAAAAAGCAAGCATCAACAGTTTATATTGATTAAAAACAACACAATTAATTAATTTACATACTTATCAATTAATACTTTAAATTACATTAAAATGTTTATAAATTTGAAAAAAGATAGTGCATTTTAAATACATTTCCACCCTCCTCTCCGAAAAATTAGGTAATAGAATACTAAATTAAAAGTTTCTAATTAATTTGGAAAATTAATTTCACATTTAAAATTACAAGCTATGCTAAAAATATTAAACACAAATATTATTATAATACTAACACTTTATAATAACATGAAAACTAATATTTATCGAAATTACTTTGAAAATACATTATGTACCTGCCAAATGGAAATCTTAACTTCGATATTCTGTCTCACTATATTTTGGAGTTGATATTTTTGAGACAATATTTGTGTTTCCCCATATTTTTTAGACAATATTTTGGCGGAAACCCGTTTAACTAATAAAAAATTTCCTTTCAAGCAAAGAAGAGTTAGGTAAATAATCGCTAAATCATTCACGGGAAGAAGGGGCCCCTCATGCATAAATACTGCCATAACCCTAGAGATATCCTAACTAGGGGGCATATTATCAAGAAAGGGCGTTACATTATCGCCGCTTTTATCGGCAAGAAACTGCCGATAAAGCTGCGCTAATGGGCTTGATAATATGCTCTATGAATTCCAATCGAAGCCCATGTTAGATGTGAAGATATCTAACATTGGCTTCGATTGGAATTCATAGAGCATATTATCAAGCCCATTATCGCTGCTTTATCGGCAGTTTCCTGCCGATAAAAGCGGCGATAATGTAACGCCCTTACTTGATAATATGCCCCTAGATTCGAAATAATCCTTCATCTGGTTGTAGTCCCGAAAAGGGGCTGCTGGGGTTCCAGTAATTTGATATGTCCCTGTGAGTCAACATTGTGCTTAGCACTTTTTTGCAAATTGTATCTTGCTTATAGGGATTTTTTTTAAAACCGAGGCCTTTCAGCACCAGATGGATGTAAATGATGTTACCGTATACAACGTTTTTATTAATGCTATACGTGTAAGAAAAGGCTTGACATTTGGAAATGGGGTGGTTTTTAGTAGTTGTAATTTTTGTATTTATATCTATTTGAGTCTTAGAAAACGTTATCATGCCATCAATGCATTATTTGTGGTAACACGGGGAGCATATTAGCAAGGGCATTTATGCCACTTTAGTGGCACTTTCTGCCTCTAAAGCGGCGATATTATTAGCGCCCAATTAACAAGCTGTCGCTAACAGCTGTTAGCGACAGCTTTCCGGTGACAACGACCATTTCCCTTGCCACTTTGCATGTCAGCGATATTTATCGCTAATGACAGGCAAAGTAAGCGTGCCCCATGAAAACAACAGGAATCCACTCACAAACACACCTACCTCCTATTAGCAATGCGACCCTGGGACCCGGTTAGAGATGATGAAAGTCGCGCTAACCGCGGTTATCACAGGTGTTTTACACCTGCTCTAAACCTGACTTGTCCATTCAACTCAATGGGGGGGGGTGGATTGTGTAGCTGAGACCACCATGGGCTATCAGCAAACACCCCCCTAACGCTGGGTTATTATCGCTGTAATTAATGCGATAATCCTGCTTTTTGCCGCTATTGCTGGACTTTTCATCGTCGTGGAGTTAGCCGTTGCAAATAACGTGCTATCTCGGCGATGGAAATCAGCGATAGCCGGAGAGGAAAAAAAAATCGCTAAGAGCGCTTTGTGATAAAGATCCTCATCCCTCCCACGTAACCTGAGGCGGAAGCCGGGTGCGGGCGAGTGGGTGCATTTTGTACTGAAATCAGCCGATTTTAATGTTTTGCTTGCTATTTGCTGATTTACAGCGATTTTAAACTGTGTTGTGTTTACTGTGCGCATTGCGCTCCTTTCGCCCTTTGAATCACCTGAGGCGGAAAGCCGGGTGATTTTTAGGATTCCTTTGCACCTTATTAATTTTAATCTGTCACTCACCCCTCATTGTTCTGCTATCTTTGCTGGGCTGCCTTGTCTTGAGCGTACGTCACCCAGTCAGCCGATTTTGGTGCTGAAGGGGGTGCTGGGACGTGTAGGCTTCGCGCCTGTAGCGGACATCTTGGGAGGAGGCAGGCGCGCCGGGCGGCAGACTAGTGGTTCTGCCTAGCGCCAGCGACGCCTTAAAACTAAGCACCCTCGCCTCCGCGCAGCGGACGCGAGCAGCGGACGCGCCTAAGGAGCGCCAAAGGAAAGCCCGTCTGTGCCCGTCAGTGTCCAGGAGACGGACGGGTGCGGGCGGGGCTGGGGCTGGCGAGTTGGCTAAGATGCTAAAATACACCCAGGACAAGCTCTTAGCTCCTAGGGGTAAGGTGAACAACTGTTGCACGGTCTTTCCTAAACTACCCAAAGGCAAAAGACGCGGTGCGGGCGGGGCTGGGGCCGGTGAGTTGGCTAAGATGCTAAAATACACCCAGGACGAGCTCTTAGCTCTTAGGGGTAAGGTGAACAACTGTTGCACGGTCTTTCCTAAACTACCCAAAGGCAAAAGACGCTGCCCTGGTTGCAGATGGTTACCAGGCAATGGCTCCATTTCTATTCCCAAGTCCATACCCAATAAAAGCAACTGTTTACTATTAAACACTAGGTCCCTAGGGAAGTATGCACTGGACGTTTTCAATCTGTTGACAGACATAAAGCCCACCTGTCTCTTTCTTACTGAGACGTGGTTGGGTGACTGTTCGGGCCCGGACATAGCCACAGCGATCCCCCCCAACTGTGTCATCTTCAGGAAAGACCGAGCCAAAGGCAGGGGCGGTGGGGTTGCAATGGTGGTGGATAAGCGCTTTGCATGTTCAATTATAAATACGGATGACATTCACGGATGCAAGACTTTGGGATTCTTTCTTTCCCTGTCTCCATACCAATTGTGTTCGGGGCTCCTGGTCTATAGGTCTCCTGGCCCTATAGGCTCTTTCCATGAGGAGCTCCTTTTCTCGTGTGACAGGGGCTCTGATTTTGATGGTGAGATCGTCAGAGGCTTTCTGGAGGCAGTATCCGACTGGTTTCAGCGAAACAGCCTCAAGTGTAACTCCGATAAATCTGAGGTGCTGTTCTTTGGGTGCCCTCCGGACCCGAGGTGGAAGTCATGGTGGCCGCGGCCATGTTTCCCCCCTCCAGCGACTCGGCGGTCGCCAATAATCTTGGAGTGCAGGTTGACAATGGCCTCTCTCTGAAACTGCAGGTTCTGGGCCTAGTGGGCAAATGTTTTGGTCTCCTAAAGATGATCAGGAAATGTCTGCCCCTACTCTCGCTGGACCACAGAAGAGTCACTGTGCAGGCACTGATAGGCTCTCGCCTGGACTACGCCAATGTGCTGTATCTTGGCCTCCCGGAATTCCTCCTAACGCGCCTGCAAATTGTCCAAAACTCTGCCGCGCATGCCATCTTCGGCCTTAATCGGAGAGCCAGTGCCAGCGATCTTCTTAATACCCTTCACTGGCTTCCAATTAGAAAGCGCATTGCTTTTAAAGCGCTTACTTTGGCCTTCAAGGCACTTCATGGCACAGGTGCCTTGTTCATCCGGAAACGGATGTTGTTCTACCAGCCTTCTAGGTCACTCAGGTCATCCACTTTGGCTTTGGCAGTTGTACCAGCGATTCGGCGTGCCCGGTGTGGCGGCCGCTCCTTCAAGAGTCTGGCACCACAGTTGTGGAACACCCTGCCTCTGTCTCTCAGGACAAATGGCAATCTCTTAGCATTTAGGAAGGACCTTAAATCTTGGCTCTTTGTTCAGTAGGTGCTCTGTTCTGTTCCCCACCCATCTGCACCGCCGAGGGTTTTAAGCGCCGGGACACTCCACGGAGTAGCTGAGCGCTATACAAAACCCTCCGTAACATAACATAACATAACATAACATAACATAACATAACATAACATAACAAGCGTTGCTATTATGCCCTGCAGTTCTTAATGATTTCAGATTTTGATAATTTTATCTTGTTTTTATGTTTGTATGGCAGGGTGCTTTTATAGTTTACTTTGTTGTAAACTGAACAGAGATTGATTTAATGATTCAAGTGAAAGGAAATCTACTCCAGTAGCTTTTCACATGGAATTTCGTGCAGAATTATAACTTTTGTGAATTTCACAGATATTCTCGGATTAACTCTTGGTTCTATGGCACTGTTAGAATTCTAATAGTACTCCAGCTCTCTAAATTTACTCATGCAGATACGTTGAAAAGGTGCATAAGGAATCGATATGAAAATGTACAGTTTCACTTTTACTTTTTATCTTGTGAAAAATAGTTGTCCCATTGGAGAAAGTGTTTCCTCTACACATTATTAATGTATAAATGGAAAGAGCTCCCTTCCCTTTCATGCCCAAGAAGTCTTTAAGTCTATCTTTCACATGGGAAAATTTGCGTGTATTGCCAGGATGTAAAATAGTCTTCCACATGTTTGTGATTGCCGCAAATGCATACAATACACTTACGGTTGTTCACTGTATTTTTCCGGGTCACATACCACTTTCCTGATGCCAACCATAAATGTTAGTGCAAAATCAACCATGTTGCTGGTATTTCAATGCTGCAAATGCGATATATTATTGTAAAGTTCCACAAATCCTAATTCCATGATACAGGATTGTGAAATTTACTACTGCAGATTGTTTTTTACGCTCTGAAGAAATCGTTAGCCGTGCAAAGTATATTCTGGAATCGGGCCAACAGTTTTCAGTCTGAAGAGCAGACGCCGAAATAAAAGAGTGATCCCAAATATTTTCTTCTGCCTGTCTTTAGAAGAGGAAAATAAATCAGTAAAACTGGCATTTGTGATATATAAATGTATTATGTAATGACACAGGGTCTGTTAATGACGTTGTTTAAAATGTGTGGTATCTTCACATGCCATCTAGGTTTTGTCTATACTGCTGCCCTAATTCATGCGTTTAAAGTCTATTTTACTGTTTACTGTACTATGGCTACGCCTTTTATTTGATTGCCATAATAACTCAAGAGATTATATCAATGGAGTATGCATTTATGAACATTATTATTAAGTATGTGTAATAATGACACGTCGAAACGTAAACTGTCATATTTGCATTGCAGATTAATTTATTCTCTGGCTGTAACATGTTTAGGAAACATAACACAAAATGTAAAGCCTGACTCAGACTTGGGGCTGGTTTCAGAGCTGCAAACTTTTCCTAATGTTGCTGAATTTGCTCTGCATTTGGGCGTTGTATATTTGACATAGATATGTAGCGTGGTGTTACCCATATTTACTTATTGTATTTGTAGATACTGCCTAGACCCCATAACTATGCAAACACAAGGAGATGATGGAGGGAGCGCTGAAACTTTTCAGACTCTCACCCCAGTCACAGTTCTGGGTTGAATCCATCATCATTCTTCAGCTTACTTCGCCACACCAGTTCAGATCCAGCCATATATAAATCAGTCCTGAACCTGTTCCTCTTAGGAACAGTTCAGCCCGAACTGCTAAGCCAGGTCTTCCCTGGACCGAAAACAAGCATCCCGGGACTGGTTTCAGGGTAAAAACCTGCATCAGCCAAGCTAGCTTGAATCCAGTGGCAAAGTGAGCAAGGGATCCACGTCTGGGAACACCCTGCCAACTTAGAGCAAACAAAGCAAACACAAGGACATGATGAATGGAGCGCTGCACCTTTTCAGACACTCACCCCCAGTCACAGATCTGGGTTGTATCCATCATCGTTCTTTATCTCACTTCATGACCCCAGCTCATATCCAGCCATATGCAAATCAGGCTTGACCCTTCTCCTCTTGGGAACAGTCAAGCCCGAACAGGCAAGCTAGTTCTTCCCTGGACTGGAAACAAGCATCCTGGGACTGATTTCATGGTAACACTCTTCATCAGTAAAGCTAGCTTGAATCCAGTGGCAAAGTGAGCAAGGGACCCACTTCTGGTCATACCCTGCCAAATCAGGGTAAACAAAGCAAACACAAGGAGAAGACTAGGCATGATGTGAGTGGAGTCATGGTATTTCAAAGATTACTTTTTCAGCTGTTTTCACAGATACAAAACATTCAAAGTAATTTAAATGGCTGAACATCTTTCTAGGGGTTCGTACTGTGAAAGCTTGTTAATACTTCTTTGAAAAAATGTCTAGAATTGTGCTGTCTTTTCTGTATTTCGAGCAGAAACATGTGTTGACCTAATTCAGTTGATCATATATTGCCAGGGATTAAGCATAGGGTGTCCTGCTGGCCGATTTCTACCTGATTGGGCTGCTCTCCCCCACTGGGGCTCCCAGGGACCTTTCACCGAGGCCGGGCTTGGCTCCGCCTCTCCCGTACACTGGACGACGGGCCGGGCTTGGCTCCGCCGGTCTAGCTACAGACTACATCCCCCAGCATCCTTAGGGGCGTGACGACGACGATGTGAGCAGGAGCGCACCTGGAGGCGCATAAAGACTGGACAGGGGCCGAGTCCCCTGGTGTCCTGCTGGCCGATTTCTACCTGATTGGGCTGCTCTCCCCCACCGGGGCTCCCAGGGACCTTTCACCGAGGCCGAGATTGGCTCCGCCCCTCCGGTACACTGGACGACCGGTGGGCTTGGCTCCGCCGGTCTAGCTACAGACTACATCCCCCAGCATCCTTAGGGGCGTGACGACGACGACGTGAGCAGGAGCGCGCCTGGAGGCGCATAAAGACTGGACAGGGGCCGAGTCCCCTGGTGTCCTGCTGGCCGATTTCTACCTGATTGGGCTGCTCTCCCCCACCGGGGCTCCCAGGGACCTTTCACCGAGGCCGGGCTTGGCTCCGCCCCTCCCGTGCACTGGACGACCGGCCGGGCTTGGCTCCGCCGGTCTAGCTACAGACTACATCCCCCAGCATCCTTAGGGGCGTGACGACGACGATGTGAGCAGGAGCGCGCCTGGAGGCGCATAAAGACTGGACAGGGGCCGAGTCCCCTGGTGTCCTGCTGGCCGATTTCTACCTGATTGGGCTGCTCTCCCCCACCGGGGCTCCCAGGGACCTTTCACCGAGGCCGGGCTTGGCTCCGCCCCTCCCGTACACTGGACGACTGGCCGGGCTTGGCTCCGCCGGTCTAGCTACAGACTACATCCCCCAGCATCCTTAGGGGCGTGACGACGACAACGTGAGCAGGAGCGCGCCTGGAGGCGCATAAAGACTGGGCAGGTCCCTCGCCCCGCGAGGACGCGCGCGGGACGCGCCAGGCGAAGCCCGGGCAAAGGGCGGGCCCTCTGTGGCCCTCAGAGGCACGAGAGGGACGGGACGGGCCTCCCCCCCTGGGTCCTACTGAACAAGGTACAGTGAAACTTTGACCCACATCTATGCATATACTGCAGAGACACCAGGATTTCCATAGACTTTTTTTTCGCGGGACTCTGTCTGCTGCACCGTTGCCATGTCTTTTAAGGGGGCTTCCAAACTCTGTACTCTCCCAAGTGACTCTAGTAGGGGGAGGTTAGACTGTTATATAAACAGGGCTTTATCACCCGTGATTCATGATTTGGAAGATCTAGAAACCCGTTTGCCCCCACATAGCGTAGACTGCAAACATCCCGAGGCGCAGCTAGTCGATATAGCATCAAGTCTGTCCTGGTTGGAGGATTTGAACGCCCTATTTCACATTCGATATGCACCAGTTGCAAAAGTTGAAACCATACCAGTCACACCCCAAGTCCTATCCCGCCCAACACTTCCCGCACTTTCGCTGCCGGACTCTCTATTGATCGCAAATGATAACATTCTGGCTGCCCCACTTCTTTCCCCGTTAGTGAAAGTAAACACTAAACAACTAGGGAACCCTAAAACCCCTATGGTCACAAGAAAGCGCCCCGGGGACAACAGTATGGGGAGGGAAGCCAAACTGCTTAAGCCTTGCATAAGTTCCTTACCGTCCGTCAGCGCCCTACCCACAGCTTCCCAGGCCCACGATAATCTTGCATCCTTTGTACCCCCCTACCAGGCAGCTCTTCTGGACCAGATTGAACGCTTGGTCACTTCTCTAATATCCCCTTTGACTGCAAAAATCAACTCCTTAGTGGATAGGTTACGGGATATAGAGACCTTATTCAGGGCATCGACTCAACTTGACAAGAGCCTGGCAGGATTGAGCCAACCACAGCCCTTACCCGCTACCGTGGTTTCTAAGTTAGCTCCTCAAAGAAGTAGCAACCCCCTTAACAGACCCACGGTCCCACTGAACCGCCCATGCATCTCCTCGTCATCCGATACCGAGCCCATCACCACCAATAGTATCTTTACTGATGTAGGGGTGCCAAATGTCTTTCCTCCTTATGAGGAGAAAACTACTAATCTAGATTATACCAAACACAGACATCTGCCCCCAATTGCTGCTCCCTTTGTCTGTGTCCTCACTGGTGTCTCACCAATCACAAAGGGAAAAACCGAGAGACCAGAGGATTTAAAACACAAGGTCATCTATTGGCTGTCTAGGAATAGACCCTTGCCAGCGAACATTGATGGTGCCATTCGAAGTGTTAGAAGGGTGGGATGGCTCGGCCCCCTTCCAAAAGATCTCCCAGGTGACCTGGTGTTAGTTAGATTCTGGAGCGATCGGGTGGTGCCTTATCTACAAACTTGGTCTTCGCAATTAGGGGATGGCCCGATCTCTGTCTGGGGGCTCCATGATTTCTACCCTAGGTCCCGCTACCCTCGGCCCTTAAAAATAAGACCAGAGAGAAAACACTATTTTACTAATTACCGGCCGGACCAGAGTGTGTATGTACAGAATGGCTTCATCAACCCCATCCCAAATTACTTTTCATGTAATGCTTTTTAGTAGTGGTATATTGTATTGAAAAGGTTCCTAATGTGGTGTATATAATGAGTGTTGTTTTTATGATTTTTATGGGTATTGTAAATATTGTTTTATAGGATGAATTCGTCAGTTAGTATGCTAATTTAATAACATTTTAACCATTGTACATGCTTAGTTATGTGTAGCTCTTTATTTAAAATTGTGTGATGTTTATTGATGAAATGTTTTGTGCTTTTATGACATAACTGTCGAATAAAGCTTATTTGATGATGATGTGAGTGGAGTCATGGTATTTCAAAGATTACTTTTTCAGCTGTTTTCACAGATACAAAACATTCAAAGTAATTTAAATGGCTGAACATCTTTCTAGGGGTTCGTACTGTGAAAGCTTGTTAATACTTCTTTGAAAAAATGTCTAGAATTGTGCTGTCTTTTCTGTATTTCGAGCAGAAACATGTGTTGACCTAATTCCGTTGATCATATATTGCCAGGGATTAAGCATAGTGAGTCAGATTAGGGAGGTGTTAATATCAGGGGCAGCTCCTCCTCTATGGCGCTATGGCTACTACATGCAGAAGCAAACGAAAAATAAAATTATCTGCTGATCATTTTATTTTTCATCCTGCAGCTGTCTTTGGGGTGGGGCCACAGCCCTGCAGCAAGGCGAGGAGGAATGGAGGGCCCTGCTGTCAGTGCACATGACGCTTTGGCCAGCCGTTTGAGGCCGACCAAACCATCATCAGCACTAACATCTCTCCAACCCAGCTGTTTTGCCGGGTGGAGAAATCAGCAGGCACAGGGTCCCATGTCCCGATCGAGCGCTAATCCAGTGCGCTCTGCCCAATCCCTACGCTGCCTGCATGGTGAGAGCAGCATTGGGATTGGCCGCAGGGGAAGCTGGGAGCTTCAGCCTGTGACAGAGGAGACGCCCAGGGAGCAGCGTAGTGAGCAGAAGACTGGCAGGTAGTTTTTTTTTTTATTTCAACTCCCTTGCGCTGCCCCGCACTCGCGCTGCCCCCTCTCCTCGCGCTGTCCCCCACTGCCCTCGCTGCCCTTCCTGCACTGCCCGCACCCCACCACATTTCCCTTGCATCAGCCAGTACTGGTGAATATCGCATTTCCCTACTGGAAAAGCAGCAGGCTGCAGGGTGAATGGTTGAGATTGCCAAGGTTAAGGATGGACTGTTCCCTAGAGGAGCTGGGTCAGTTCTGATTTGCATTAGGTGGGCCTCTGGGGCTGATTTATAGTTTGTTGGGCAGGGTACTCCATCTGCTCTATTCAAAGTGGACAGTTGGATGGCTTTTTTTTTACTGTCCTTTACTGCCAGTTATATTCTGCGGTGAGAGACAGAAAAAAAAGGAAAATGCTTCTCACAACATAGGATGTGCCTCCCATATTGAGGGGGTTAATCGTTTTTCAGTTTTTCATAAACAAACTCACTCTTCAGGGGTTTGTTCTTGAAAAATAAAACGCTTTGGAAACATTTGCTGATTGACTAGCATGTTTGATGGAGCCATCCGTCAAAGTTTTCCGACATAGACAGCAACTGTCATGATGGTGGTTCCTAACAATGTATTGAGAGGTCTGTGGGGCCAGCGGACATCTATACATTTTACGAGTAGAGTAACAACTGACATCAGGTCCTCCCCACCCTGTCTGCTTTGATTCATGCCAACAAGAGCTATGTCAGGCCCTCGGTCCAGAGTATCACAGTGGTTGAAAAACAATGATTTGGAATTCTACCCCAAATGATTGCCAGTGCTAAGACTAATCTTAAGCTTTTCTCCCAAAACATTTTTGGTGTTTGATTGCCATTAGTATGCCTGGAAACCAGGCACAACTTTCCAAGCTTACTACTGCCAATGTTTGTGACATCGAAAAAGTAGTACATTTGCCTCTATTCGGGAACTACTTATATGGGTGCAGATTTTGTGGGTACACAAGTCACTATATATTTAAGTTCCTGATTCAAAATGTAACAAGTTAGACCTCTTAGAGAAATCAGGATGATGAGAGACACCAGCCGAGCAATAGCTGAGCCAACTCAGGGCCCCAGACCCAACTAGCAAGCCAAGAATGCATTTACTTGGGGTTTGCCATACCCCAAACACCCCTCCTGAAGCTACTTCCTCTGAATTGGACAGAACACTGCTTGACATCGGCAAGATATTAAGTTTTTAGTTCAGAGGGTCAGTGGTGGCCAGCACAGTTAAGAGTGGTGGAGCAGTGGGGTAGCGTTGCAGGGCAGGGCAGGGTGGGGGTGGCGGTGAAGTCAAAATATGACGGGATAAGTTAAATGAAATTTAAAAAAAATAAAACCACATACCTTGCGCTCGTTGCATTACTGACTCTGCGATGCAGCGAGCGCAAGGAAAGTGGCTTTATTTTTATTAATGTAATTCAACTTACCCCATTGTATGTCTACTGCCTCGACTCGCGCCCTACCCCACCTCTCTTACCTGTGCCAACTGCGACTGCAGAGAGTTAAGAGCCCCCCTCAAGTAATAATCACAGTCCTTATTAGGGTGAACCACAAAATTCACTAAATAAACCTATGCTTAACTTTCTGGTAACTTGGCACAAAATCAGTCATGCTGAGGTAATGTGTAAAGTATTTATGTAGCACTCAACCAGTAATAAAGTGAAAGCACATCAGAAGAGAAATCACCAACTTATTTACAACAATTGTGTGAATTTTAATAAAGAAACTGAGACCAAAATGACAAAAATCTAATAAGTATAACTGGGGATATGAATTTTCAAACGTTTCAGTAGATATAGTGCCAAAAAGCACAAAGTGTCACTCGTGGTTATCTGGTCATGTTGGACCAGGTTAAAGTCAAAAGTTAAAATCGAACACTATTGAGTGTGGGTGAGATACAGGGACCTGATTTGACGCAGTGGAAAGTTTACCTTCTAACTTAGTCTAGTTTTCATACAAGAATCACTCATCGATGAGGTCACTGGTGGTCGGGCTGCAGCCTGGATCTGGAGACGGTCTCGCCAGCTGAAGTCTCAGACCTCAATCGGAACTTCACTTCGGTGGTGCCACCATTATCAAGGCCAATAACGATTTGAAATGTATTTGCATGGAAACGCTGGGAGGTCATTGTCGATGCATAGAGTTCCGGGTGGTCCAGTTCGGGATCTGTATCTGGAAAGATCAGCTGCATGACCTCGATGAAGTCCACTCATGTTTTCAAGGAGACGAAAGGCGGTTCTTTTCAAAGCAAGGAGCTCAGAACCTCTGGGATTTCACCTGGGGTTCAGGTTTTCCAGTATTAAGGATGGAGGAATTACACCAGCCAAGGGTCAAGGCCTGGTGGGACACCTATTGGAGACAAGGACTCACTGCACCATCAGGATTCAAGCAAGCCGGGCCGAAGACGGCTGTAATGCCAGAAACCGGTCCCCGGAAGCTTGTTTCCTTTCCAGTGAAGAATTGGCTTGGTAGTTTGGTCTGCCCTGTTCCCATGATGCACTGAGCCAGGGACAGACTAATTTGCATATAGCCAGGTTCTGAACTGGGATGGTGCAGTGAGCTAAAAAACGGTGATGGATCAAGCCCTGATCTGTTGACTGGGTAGGAGTGTTCTGATTAGCTCAGATACTCTGTCCATCACCACCCCCTTTTTTAAATCACTCCAGTAGAGGCAGGCAGCAGGATTTAGGCAGGTCCAGTTGGTACTGGTTAGCTAGGCAGTTGCAGAATAGGCAACTGGAAGCTTATTGTGCCCCTGTAACTCAAACTGGGGATCAGCTAACTGACCATTGGAGTTACTTCTGGGATCCTGGGTTCAAAGAATCCAGGTCCAATCTTCCCTCAGGCTTCAGGCCGTCCTTCCTTTCAGTTTCCACAGGTCCAGGGGTATTCTGATCAGAGGTTCTGACAGTGCACTTTTTTACTGAGTGCTTACCTGTGTGGGAGGGACATGCCCTTTGTCTAACCCCAAACTGGATCTGGTCAGTTGTTACCTTTTCCATGGATTTGGCTCCAACCTGGCAAAGGGGACAAAGACAAGGGCAGGCAGGATGTCAGGTTCCTTTGTGTGTGCTGTAGGAACGTTTCTTTGAAGTGTAATCAGGGTAGTTCACAACTCCTCCCCAGCCATTCTGTCAGGAAGACCCACTCCCTCAACCCCCAAGCCTCTTTTGTCCCTTCTCTGGAAGGAATACAGATCGCATCACAGGACAGCCATTAACAGTCATGTGAAATAGGGACAATGGCAGAAAGGCACTGGTTTACACAATGTAAAAGGAATGTGTAGTCCTAGCTAAAGGTTTATTTTGCGAAATGGCAGTTTTAAATCTTCACACAGACTGAAAAGGTAGGCCTACTCATGTTTTAAAATGCCACTTTAGTGGGGAGCATAATGGCTGCGACAGCCCACTTGTAGCATTTCACTTAAAGGCCCTGGGCACATGTCTACCATATATTAGGGGCTTGCAGTAAATTTATTTGCCAATCGGGAAATTCCAAATTTACCATGTTTAAAGGAGAGAGCACGCACACTTTACCCCTGATTGCCAGGGGTAAAGCGCTCAGAGTCCTAAAGCCAACACAACAAGTTAAAGTACAGAAGGGAAAAATATGTGGGAATAGCCTGCAGAAAGGGAAATTTCCAACAATATAATTGTGTGTTTGGTGAAGGAAGAGCAGTACCACGTTTTGTGACAACCTGGATTCCAAATAAATAGAGGGTGTGTGGAGCCTTGGGATTTACTGCCAGGGAGGAGTATGAATTTGTTAATCCCATAAAATAGTTATCAAGAGTTTCACTGGGAGGTGCTGCACCTTGGAGCATGGCTTCAATACATTGCTGGCAAGGATTTGTCTTGCCTCTACTTCATGCCTATTTGGACGTTTCCAGGGCTGTCGAGTATTATTTTTTTTAAGTGTATTTGCTTGTGTTCTTGATGGACTTCCCATTGTGTCTAAACAATGACATTAGTTGTCTCATTGGATTCTTTTTTTTTGTCCACGACATTGCTCTTTATTATAATTTCAGTTAATTTCTGTTAAGGCTTTTTTGCAACCCTTGCTCTACCACTGATGTGAGGAGCAGCTAAACCGCAACGTTCAAACATCTAATGTTGTATACAGTAGTGGAAATCTAGGTACTTGTGATTCTTCTATACTGCAAAGCAGTGCTAAATGTGCAAAATGATTAGTGCTTGGGCCAAAGTTTTGCTAAGAAATCCACAACTTGTTCTAAAGAATATCAGTGCTGCCAAATACCAAAGCTGCTTATTCTTGATTCTGCTCATGCCTCTTTCCCTGACACTTTACCTCACTCTTGCACATTCTTCTTCACCCTTGCAATTTCCCTTTGCCACTGTTTTTCTGTCTTTGCTTGTCTCCTACCTTCGCCCTTTGTATATTACTTCCTTTTGCTCTGGACCAAAGCCAGAAAAGGAAAAATACGTTGTGGTCCTCAAACATGAGTGCCGGTGGGCCCCACCTGCATCAACAGCTTCAAAGTAAACACTTCTGTACATTGATGTAGATATAAGACGATATTACTGTGTTGTAAAGTATTGCTTTTTCATTGTGTCTGATATGACAGTGTTTATTTTCACACTGCCATTTGTCTATCAATAGATTCATTTGCTTATATATAAAGATAAAGAGTTCCCCGGGCTGTTTTGTTGAGAACACTTAGGAAGGAGTTCATGGAATTGCAACTTTTATTTTTTACTGAAGTAAGAAACATATGCCAAGATGTCGAGGTTTTATAGGATTTGGACTTCCTTATGAGAATCAGAAGTTTCGCAATGCTCTTTTATCTCCAACGTTGCCAATTCAATGGGGCAGACTTACTACTTCTGGCCCATCTCTGCTAATCAGCAGGGATGCGCCAGAAGAGTTGCGATGCATCTGCCCACCCGTGCGCCGCCACTGATGCGCCGCAATTACAATGTGGTGCACCGTGTCGCACGGATCGGCAGATGCGTGTCTGATCCCACGACAGAAAGGCGGCGCATTGCTGGAGTTGCATCGCAAGAGCAACGCAGCTCCAGCAAGGCTCGGGGGTGCCCTATCCCTAACATGCTGCGTCAATCCTTACCCCTGCTTCAAGCAGGCACGGGGTTTTGACGCAGCATGGCCTTAAAAGTGACTGAGTGAAATCTTGTAGATTTCACTCAGCCACTTTTAGGAGGCGTTCCTGCGCCGGACGCCCCGCCCCGGAATGCCTACATTTGGCGCAGGGCTTTACAAAATGTGACGCTGGCTTTGCGCTGCCGCTGCGTCATAAAAGTGACGCAATGGCGGCGTATAAGAGGTGCAAGGGGCTTGTAAATCTGCCCCGATGTTTTTAAGTGAGGGGAATTTGACATAGCTTTCCCTTGAGTGCGTCAAGTCTCCTGTGAGGGAGATATGCAAAGTATGGGTGCATACAACTTCAGAGGGGCTGATTTAGAGCTTGGTGGATGGTTTGCTGGCTCACCAATTCACAGGTCAGCTGATTGCTGCTGTGGGACTTTTTGATGCACTCAGTTTGACCTCTCTGCTCTGGCAACGTTGATGAAGAGTATACAACATTTATTTTAGCCCTACATTTTGCAGTCTTTTTATTTCATGTACAGTCCACCTCCCGTGGAGCATCCTATTCTGAAAAAGAAATTAAAGAAAGCTCAGGTTCGTCACATGGATCCAGAATATTTGCATGATGGTGGCCTCCAGGGTCTCCCAAACTCGTGCTCTCCTTTTATAGCTTAAAACAGTTGTGCCCCTTATCATGCTTATATTATCCCTGGTTGTCTGATTTCCACGTTGCTTTCCTGATGCTGGGTGCTGCCAGCTCCAAAGCAGACCTCTATCACTGCTGATTGTGCTGTCACTGCTGAAGCACAATGAATCAAAGAAGATAGAAAACCTCAGAAACAAACAGCTGCTAAGCAAACCCAATCACTGTCACACTATGCCCAGGGATCAGGCACGAAGTAGAAAAAACATAAAGAAACGCTGATGGAGACTGTAACCTGCAAAGAAGCGCAACAAACCAGGCAGGACAATCAGGGCCTGGCACAGCCTGTTATTACAAAGGGCACATGACAGATTCCTCCAAGCAGATGTCCAAGCTGAACATAAACAGCAGAGACGACCACTGAGAAAAAAAGACTGCACTGCACCCGGGCTCATGGGCTGTTTAGGGCCTACCTTAGGGATGATTTATATGGATAAGAAATCGAGTTTTAGACTCAGAAAGGGGTTAATTTTGCCAAGTCAAATTGGAAGTTTAAAACTGCAGTTAGGCTGTAATGTCAGGCCTGAGGCATGTTTTAGAGGGCTATTTAAGTAGGTGGCACAATAAATGCTGCAGACCCACTAGTAGCATTTAATCTACCAGCCTTGGGTATATTGTAAATCACTTTCATAGGACTTCCAAGTAAAATGAATGTGCCAATCAGGTGTAAGCCAATTTTACAATGTTTTAGAGAGAGAGAGAGAGAGCACGAGCACCTTAGCACTGGTTAGCTGTGGTAAAGTCCACAGAGTCCTAAATCCGGAGGGGTGAAGGCAAAGTTTGGGGACTACTAATCAAGGGTGTCAGATCTAGCAACCATGTGCATTCATTATTCTTGGTGCTTGGCATGCACCTAAGGCAGGTTTTTTTATTTTTTATTTCAGTCATTTTTGATTGAAAAAAAGAGGTTTATATATACAAGGTACAGTTAAGATCACCTTTTAATAGGCCATAGCCCAAAAATCACAGGTTCAAAATTATGCTAAATGACAATCAGAGAAGCTAATACAACTTTGTCAAGCATTTCAGAATAACAATCCATGTGAGGGAGCTTTATGTAAACAATGAATTTTAGCCCCCCCCCCTAATTGGTGGGTATATGAAGAAAGTATCAATAATATATGTACCAGAAGGGTAGCTGTACATGAAAATAGCAAGTAAACAGGAAGAGTACTGGTTGGTGTAGAGTCGTGTGAGTTAGCAATGATGGAACCCTTGCGGCTCATTATGGACTGGGTTGTACTGTGAGGTAAATGTTATAGCATAGTGGAGTAAATGCATAATTAGAAAGTTGAGTTCACGGGTACACACAGAAGAATAAAGGCATGTTATACTAAGCTCCGTGAGTGGCAAAGTCTTTGGGGACTAACCAGGCTGAGGAGGACACTACAACTGGTGACGAAATAGGGAATAAGTAACACAAATATCGACAGTGTTCTTCCAGAGAGTTTGCCATGGTCACGCAAACTGCTCGTGTGTGCCTGTGTGCCTTCATTAAAGTGCAGGATCAATGTTTGCCATATGTGGAATCAAAGCATAGCTCCCGTACACATGAATCACTTGATGGTAAACAAAAAGCTACACTTAGAAATTTACACATCGTTGGTCAATAAACTGATGACAAGGCTGTAAAGAAATGCACAACGCTGATATGCTCCATAGGGCTAAACATCATTCAGAGAAATAAAGCTAATAGCGGATGAGAACAGATACAGAAAGAAGCGCTGAAGGCTGTAATAGTCAAATACAAGTGGAATACATAAAAGCACTCCCCGACAGAGCAACTGGTATTAAAACATATTGTTGTTGCACTTACCAGAGCTCCACAACCTCAGTGGTGGTGAAGAAACGTAGCAGAAGAACGGAGATGTGGTTTCTGAGCTGTCCGTTACGTGAAGTGACACCACCAAAGCTCAGTAAAACTCCACAAGTCTCAAGAAAGGTAAAGAGCTCCAATAGAGACCAAGAAGGAAGTCAAGGTTCCACAGATTGATCAAGATGACCCAGAGGTCAGCATAGCACAGGGCCTTACAGATGGTGTGGGTGAAACAGGTCCTTGTGGACAGCAGACAGCATCGGAGAGAACTCTACCCTCAGTGTTAGCAAATTCTGTAAAAGAATACACTGCCGCTGCTTTCTGGAAGCTACTACTACCATTTAATGCCACCAAAAAGCAAAATATTTGACATAGATGGACTGCCTGGATGGAGACATTTGATGATTTCATTGGTGCACTAGAGAAAGCAGATAACAAGAAAATGATCAAACACTTTAAGAATCTGGCTGGTGAAGGTGTGGAAGAAGTAATAAAGGAAATGCTGCGTGCTGACAAAATTACATACTGTCAAATACAAGCAGCTCGAATCTCTAGGTCAATCCAATGCCAAATGTAGCTTACAAAGGATACATTTTCAGTCAAGAACAACAAAACGTTGGTGAAACCATCAACAAATTTATTAAGAGACTAGATATGCATATCTAGCACAGCAAGTTCATTGAATTTAATGATGAGGAAGCTATACACCTCAGAGTGATTGACGGATGCCAGTCAGATTCATTCCGACAACAAATACTGAGGGAAACTCTTACTCAGGAGCAAGTTCTCATGGCTGCCAGAGTTGAAGAACGCACTGATCGAAAAGCTGCTGACATGGAGGCCGGCGGTGCTCAAAGCGAGTCAGTCATAAACATGAAAAGTAAGCCAAAGCACAAGGCTGAAGGATACTAAGTGATGTCTTCACGGAAAAAGAAGTTGTGCTTCAGGTGTTTTTCGTTTCCACACAAAGGTAAATGTCTCGCCATTCGACAGATCTTCAAAGGCTGTGGGAAGGAGTACCATTTTGTATCGGTCTGTAAGGTAAAGGCAAAAGTAAGTGCATCACGGCATAAAGACAAAATGGACCGAACATTTCAGAAGCGACGTTCGACGCAAGCCCACAAAGCCAAGCAGCAGCCGAGGCCAGTCAACACCAAACAAACTCTATCATCATCTAAATAACAGTCAAAGAGTTCTTCAGTATCATTGTCAAGTGAAAGTGAAGAAGATGGTTGTGCCATGTCAATGTTTACCTCAGAGAAATGTGTGCATGTTGAATTGGCCGCATGTGTAGGAAGAGAGAAAGGTTGGCATGACAACGCACCAAAGTTATTCAAACATTTTCCGTGAATCACATCAAGAGTCTGTGGTCACTCAATACCTTTTAATATCGACAGTGGTGCGTTGATAAACATTATGCCTGAGGAGAAATACAATGAACTGTCTCCATTGCCCCGGCTCACATAATCGAAAACGAAAGTGTACATATGGGCTGCATCTACGTCATTAAAAAGTCAAGGTTTATTTGGTGCAACAATGAAACACAAGAAAACAAAAGACCAAGCACCCATTTATGTACTTGAAGGTAAGGCATCAAGTACTTGCTCCAGCTTCAGCACGGCTGCTAACCTGTAACATGAGTGCTCATCACAAAATAGTAAGTCAATTCCTTTTGTTGTTTTATGGTTGGGAAAACTCAAGACTATGAACGTGCAATTACATATTATTCAATCAATCAATCAATCAATCAATCAATCAGGATTCTTATAAAGCATGACTACTCACCCAAGAGTGTTTCAAGGCACTGAGTGGGGGGGGAGTGGATCTGTGGTTCAGTCGAAGAGCTAGGTCTTGAGGTCCTTCCTGAATTGTGGCAGCGATGGTGATTGCCTGAGGTGCAAGATCTTTACAATGAGGTAGGAGAAGGATTATCCTCCAGCTGTGGTCTTGCGGATCCATGGGATGGTGGCCAGGGCCTGTTGGGCAGAGCGGAGATGTCTGATGGGAGTGTAGAAAGAGAGGCGGTGGTTGAGGCATGCAGGTCCGGCATTGTGGAGGGCTTTGTAGGCATGCGTAAAGAGCTTGAAGGTAATTCTTTTGTTGATAGGTAGGCAGTGAATGTCGGGTGATGTGTCTCAGGATTGGAATGTTCAGGATGAGTCTGGCAGAGGTGTTCTGGATGTTCTGCAGGTTCTTTTGGAGTTTCTGGGTGGAGTCGACATAGAGTGTGTTGCACGTAGTCGAGTCTGCTGCTGACAAGCCCATGGGTGACCATTTCCCTGGACTCTGGGATCCACATGAAGTTCTATCAAAGCAGGCGGAGTGTGTGGAAGCAGGAGGACAAAACAACAGTTCACTGAGAGCGAGGAGTCCAGGATGATGCAGAGGCTATGTGTGTGGTCCGTACATGTGGGGGATTCTGAGCACTGCAGGTCACCAGGAGTCATCCTAGGTAGAGGGGTGAAGCCCAGGATGAGGACTTCAGTCTTGCCTGAGTTGAGCTTGTGGCAGCTATACTTCATCCGGGTGGCGGCTGCCTTCACCCCATAGTGGAAGTTGCTTTTGGCAGCTGTGGGTTCTTCTGTGAGGGAGAGGATCGTCTGGGTGTTGTCGGCATAGGAGACAATGTTTAGTCCTTGGCTTCGGACGATGGCTGTAAGCGGGCCATGTAGATGTTGATGATGGTGGAGCTCAGGGAGGATCCCTGAGGCATGCCACAGCTGATTTCTATGGATTGTGAGTTGAAAGGTGGAAGTCTGACTCACTGTGTTCTGCCGATGAGTAAGGATCGGATCTATTCTAGGGCTTTGTCGAAGTTGCCGGCGTTGTGGAGTCTGGTGCTTAGGGTGTGATGGGAGACTGTGTCAAAGGAAGCTGAGAGGTCAAGAAGGATGTGGGCAGTGGTTTTGCCTAGGTCGAATGGGATGTGGTTCTTTTCGATGAACTTGGAGAGCTGGGCGTTGATGGCTTTCTTGATGACTTTTGCTGAGAAGGGGAGCAGAGAGATGGGTATGTAGTTCTTGAGGTCCTTTGTGTTGGCAGAGGGTTTCTTCAGCAGGGGATTGAACTCTGTGCTTCCAGTCTTCTAGGAAGGTCGAAGCCTCAATAGAGCAGTTGATGGTGACATGAAGGTGCCGGCTCTGTTGAAGATGTGGGGAGGACAGGGATCCAAGGGGGCTCCGATTGTTCATGATTATGCGGGTGTTGTCAGAGGTGAGGGTGGTCCAGTTTGGCAAAGTCTAAGGGGGTCTGGAGCCATTCAGTGCTGTGGTTGCGGGTGGGCTAGGTGGTAATTGGGTTGCAAAGCTGCCATAGATCTCCGTGATCATTTGGCTGGAGAAGGTGGCAAGTTTGGCGCAGAGGTCTTGAGAGGGGAGAATGTCTGACGTCACTGTGCTGTATTTGGCACATTCTTTGACCACTACAAAGAGTTCTCTGCTTAAGTTTGCATTGGTGTTGATGAGTTCCTGGATGGCTGCTTTCTTTGTTGTTCTGATCTGGTGGTGGGATGCAGTGATGGTGGTTTTGAAGGCTCTGTGGTCTGTCATAATCCTGCTGCTCTTTCATCTTTGCGTGTGCTTTCTAGCAGCTGGCTTTCTTGGAGGACTGCTCACTAAAGGGTTTCCAGAGGGTTTCCCTAGGGGAGCCAGTGTTTTGTCGCAGTCGGAGAGCCAGAGGTGGAGGCTGCGTGCTGAGGTGTTGACATCCATGGATGTCAGCGGTGGGGTTTTGCTGAGGGCGGTGGTGAGCTGGTCTTCTGTGAACTTGTTCCTGATTCTGCGAGGATCATGGTGGGAGTGGTGACATATGATGGGTTTGGTGAAGGTGAAGTGGACCCAAGAGTGGTCGGTCCAGTGTGGCTCAGAGCTGTGGCTGACAGAGATGTTGCTTGTGGAGAAGATGGGGTTGAGTGTGTGTCCTGGTGAGTGGCTTGGTGTTGTGACCAGTTGTTTCAGTCTGATGGTGGCAAGGTTCTCCAGTAGGGATGTGGTGTTGTGGTAGTCAAGGTTGTCCAGGTGGAAACTGAGGTCTCTGCGAAGGATGTGGTCCATTGAGGTGAGAGTGTGGTGAGCGATGAAGTCGGCTATGGCCTCACTGAAGGGGGAGGAGCCTGGGAGGTCTGTAGATGAGGGTGCTGCGGATGGTGGTGTTCGGGTTGGTCTGGATCTGGAAGTGGATGTGCTCCATGTCGGGTGAGTGGTCATCTGAGCTGGTTGTGAGAAGGAGTGTGTTTTTGTGTATGATGGCGATGCCTACTCCAGGTCTGTTGACTCAGCCCTTGTGGATGAATTTGTATCCATCTGGGATGGCGGTTGTAATGTCCGAGGCTGAGGTGGGATTCGTCCAGGTTTCCGTAAAGAATGTGACGTTGGGGAAGATGGAGTTCCCAGGTCCCGGATCTCCATTGTGTGTCTTTTGAGGGAGCGGGTGTTGCGTAGGATGAATCTGAGGTGGTTGGGTCCAGTTCTTGAAGACCTTGCAGTTGGTGGGTCTGCTGTGTGGAGACAGGCAAAGGTGCAGTTGCAGCAGGTGGCAGGCGGTCGAACGTCTGATGTTGAGGGCACGGAGTGTGCTGGAGTTGTAGTGGTGGATGGTTCAAAGACCAAGGTCTGTGGCGCTGGCCACAGTCCGGGCACAGACAGGCTGGCCTTTGGTGTGCTTGCAGGGCCACCATTAAGTAGTGTTGGGGAGGGCTTGACAGCTGGGAGGCTGGAAATGGGACAAAAGCACCGGAGGGTGGCAGGGCCGGGGGAGGTGAGCAGTGGCAAGGGCACAGAAGGGAAAACGGCACAAAAAGAGAACAAATAGTAGAAGTGAAAAAAAAGAAAAATAAGTTAGAAAAGCAGTAAAAGATAAAAATGAAGGTGACAAAGAAAAGAGGAGCAAAAAGGCAGGTGAAAAAGAGCAGAGTAGCTAAAAGGCAGAAAGAAGAAAACAGAGGGCAGCGATCAGCAGCAGAGCAGAGATGCTTTCCACTGGACCACGAGGAATTAGGGGCCAAGAACACAGTACCTGGAAGGGTCAAGGGGCTACAGCTAACAGGCGGAGCTGTGCAGCAAGGGAAGCAATTTACAGACAAGGTCAGTAAGAATATTGAAGACATTCATCCTCTTGCTCAGAGACACTGACAGACTGTTGTAAAGAACTGGAATCCTTATTTAAACATGATATCATTGAGCATTCCACTGGTCCAATGTCATGGGTTTCTCCCATAATGGTAGTATCCAAAAAGGACAGTGAAAGAGCTGTGGGCATCTGCGTGGATATGCGGCAAGTAAACAAGGCAATTGAAAGAGAATGACATCCAGGTCCGCACATTGCTGCCATGATAACACAATTGAATGATTTGAATAAAGGTTATTATCAGTTGGAACTCGAGGAGAATTAATGGTTAAACACAAAGTGGTTCCCAGGTTGTAAATAAGCGCGTTCATTTTGGGATAAACTACTGCTTGCATCAGCCACTATATATCTTCAAGCATTTGAGTGTCCGAGATGCTGTACAAGAATTGTGTCTAATCCAACAGGGCTAGCATCAACAACCACCTCTGCATGGTGCTTTGGATCAAAGAATGCCATTCCAGTAGCGTTCTCAATAGCTTGTGTACATTTTTTGAAGCTTCAACTGCATTTATGTAACCAATGAAATTTAAAAAGAATTGTGTCATGTCTCATAATGGCGCACTCACAGAGGCAAAGACTTGTATATATCTTGAACAGTAGCTGGCCATGTCGAGAAATAAACATAACATGGAAACATCTAGTTGAGGACTGGCTGAGGACAACACTTGGACTTTAGTGGAATCGGCTGTCGGACTCTCATCAGGGCCAAATCATTTCAGCTTTGTCTTATGGAACTCAAGTTTCTCAGCATTCAAAGCGAAACCAGCATCAGCAAACCAATGACACAATTGTGTGAAAGCTTTATTGTGTGGATTCTGTGTAGCTCTGAAAACTAATATGTCATCACTATAATTAAAAGCATTCATGATAGGTCGTATGATACGCCAAATGACACATTGAAAAAGCTCTGCTGCTGATGACACGCTAGAGAAGATTGAGTGCTTGTTTGTCAATCTTGAAAACGAAAATCTGATGCCCCCTTTGATGCTGAGCCCTTTCATTGTGTGACCAGCAAAGGCACATGGTAACTGCCCAACATCCTGAGATGTCCATTATGTGAGATTCCTCTCATTTTGGACATGTGGCTTACTGATTGTCAAGCACTTATGTCAATTTTTCGACTACGTCTGAAAAGAAAAGTGAAAATTCCCTGACTGCTTTTCTCTTTACGTCACCAATTCAGGTCACAGACTCTTCTACTAGCCGTCCCCAGTTTCCAAACACAGGGACGGGAAGTGTGATCAAAGTGCTACGAAGCCTCATTGAAGAAATATGGTTGTGTATATATTTGTCAAAAATGTGAAAATAATTAACAGAGGGGTAGATCTAGTGTTGTGTGAGTTAGCAATGATGGAACCCTTGTGGCTCCTAATGGACTCAGTAGAACTGTGACATAAACGTGAGATTGTAGTAGAGTTAAGGCAGATTTTGAATGTTGAGTTTTCAGTTACACCCAGAAGTATAAAGACATGTTATACTTAGCGCCATGTTTGGCATAGTCTTTGGCGAGTACCCAGGTTGTGGAAAATGCTACAGTTGGCAAAAAAAGAGAAATGCTAAATAGAAACAACATAGCGGAGAGTTATGATGAGACAGGGTAGTTTCAGTAAGTGATTCTCATATGTGGGTATCAATACAGAAGAAGTTGACATTAATGCATACACAAGGAAAATATGGATGAGAAATCGATGATAGAGGACTCGAAGTCTCTGTAAAATCCAGTGATGCTCAAGAAGGTTGAGCCTGCTTTATGGTTCCATCCTACAGGTAAGGCTACTGGAAAGAACCAAATCCTTTCAGAATTCCATCAAACTTTCAGAAAATGTGAGCTTCACAGGTGTAATACCGGAATCTTGGAACCATTCAAATATAGTGACATTTTTGAAGAAGAGTAAGTTAAATAGGGAGTGCAGCATATATCATCCTAATTTTTCATTTTTTGCTGATACCAAAATTTATTCAAAGATAGTCACTAATCTTGTCAGCATGGGTTTGTTCCCAGCAGGGAGGTATCAGCACATATCAGCCAAGTTGTTACATTTCTCGATATTGCTCAGACATTAGGAGGGCCCTTTTGAGTGCTAATGTCCAATACAATATGGCATTTAACAGGGTTCCTGAATCCCAGGGCAATATTTAAATGATTCCAGCAAATTCTGTGTAATTTGGGTGATTTCATATTAGCCTTATTACATGAAATTCCCAAAATACGCAATTATGCCACTTAGCATAATTATGTGCCACCTGCGGTAAATATTTGAAGCGAGCATGTCGTTTACTGTAAAAATGTACCATAAATGCATGATAACAATAGAGCATGAGCAGTTGTTATTTGTGGTGTTTTTTTTTGTTCAGTTTGCATCTTCATGTCAACAATTCATGTGAGGGGGCGTGGCCAAGTACAGGCTGAAGATGGCCGTGTAGTAAGAGGGCTCCGTCGTCCGACCTAGTCCGCAGCAATCCTGATCAACAATCCGACATATCCCTCAATAGCATATGAGACCGAACGTTAGCGGAGCCCATCCCGCCGGTTCCGAGGTTCAGGGGAGGCCTGGCAGAGGAGATATCGCGTTTGAAAATCTCGGTCTCCGACTAGGCCTGAAGCCGGGACGTCCAGTGGTGAGTCTGCCCAGAAGGGGGCTCCAGCCTCCACCTGGAGACTCGGCGGTGGTGCCATGGGCCAGGGAGCCATCGGCGCAGACCTGGACAGCGTAGTATAGAGTCAAAATATCGAGTTTTTAAAATCGACTAGACATAATATTGAGTAAAAAATATAGAATGGACATAATATCGACTAGACATAATATAGACTACCAAAATATCGACTAGAAAATTATAATATAATATCGAATAAAATGGACATAATATCGAATCAAAAATATAGAATGGACATAATATCGACTAGACATAATATAGACAACAAAAATATCGAATTTTATGTAAGTTAATAATAATTTTATTTTTTTGTGTAATATAATTCTGTAGCGGGTTATTTTGTTATTTATTTAGAATTAATTGTTAATTAATTATTAATTGGTATTTAATTAAAATATAATTGGTAATTCATTTTAATTGATTAATTGATAAATATTTTAATTTTAGTAATTTATTTTCTGTAGCGGTTGTGGGTTTATAGGGGAATAGGGTGGGAAGTAATTTAATTATAATTAATTAAATATGTTAATTAATTAATTGGTATGTATTTAGAATTAATTGTTAAATACTTTTTAATTGATAAATATTTAATTCTTAATTGATAATTAATTTTAATGAATTGTTTAATTGACAATAATGTGAATAATATTATTTTATTTTCTGTAGTGGGTTGTGGGTTTATAGGGGAATAGGGTGGGTAGTAATTTAATTTTAATTAATTAAATATGTTAATTAATTAATTGATTGGTATTTATTTTGAATACATTGTCAATTAATTTTTAATTGGTAATTAATTAATTGTTAATTGATAATTATTTTTTATTAATTCATTAATTAATAATTATGTGAATAATATTATTTTATTTGTAGTAGCAAGTTGTGGGTTTATAGGGGAATAGGGTGGGAAGTAATTTAATATAATTAATTAAATATGTTAATTAATTAATTGATTGGTATTTATTTTGAATAAATTGTCAATGAATTTTTAATTGGTAATTCATTAATTGTTAATTGATAATTAATTTTTATTAATTGATTAATTAATAATTATGTGAATAATATTATTTTATTTGTAGTAGCGGGTTGTGGGTTTATAGGGGAATAGGGTGGGAAGTAATTTAATATAATTAATTAAACATGATAATTAATTAATTGGTATTTATTTTAAATACATTGTTAATTAATTTTTACTTGGTAATTAATTAATTCTTAATTGGTAATTAAAATGTATTAATTGATTAATTTATAATTATGTGACTTAGATTAATTTATTTTCACTAGAGTGGGGATATTAAAATGTACCCCTATGCTATCCAACGCTTTCCTTACTGTTGCACTCTCTGGAGTGGGAATAGTAATTTTTACCCCTATGCTATCCAACGCTTTCCCTACTGTTGCAATCTCTGGAGTGGGAATAGTAATTTTTACCCCTACGCTATCCAACGCTTTCCCTACTGTTGCACTCGCTGGAGTTGGAATAGTTATTTTTACCCCTACGACATCCAACGCTTTCTCTACTGTTGCACTCTCTGGAGTGGGAATAGTAATTTTTACCCCTACGCTATCCAATGCTTTCCCTACTGTTGCACACGCTGGAGTGGGAATAGTAATTTTTACCCCTACGCTATCCAACGCTTTCCCTACTGTTGCACTCTCTGGAGTGGGAATAGTAATTTTTACCCCTACGCTATCCAACGCTTTCCCTACTGTTGCACTCTCTGGAGTGGGAATAGTAATTTTTACCCCTACGCTATCCAACGCTTTCCCTACTGTTGCACTTGCTGGAGTTGGAATAGTTACTTTTTACCCCTACGCCAATCAACGCTTTCTCTACTGTTGCACTCTCTGGAGTGGGAATAGTAATTTTTACCCCTACACTATCCAACGCTTTCCCTACTGTTGCACTCGCTGGAGTGGGAATAGTAAATAGTGTATTTAGAATTAATTGTTAAATAATGTTTAATTGATAAATATTTAATTCTTAATTGATAATTAATTTTAATTAATTGTTTAATTGACAATTATATGAATAATAATATTTTGTTTTCTGTAGTGGGTTGTGGGTTTATAGGGGAATAGGGTGGGTAGTAATTTAATTTTAATTAATTAAATATGTTAATTAATTAATTGATTGGTATTTATTTTGAATAAATTGTCAATGAATTTTTAATTGGTAATTAATTAATTGTTAATTGATAATTAATTTTTATTAATTGATTAATTAATAATTATGTGAATAATATTATTTTATTTGTAGTAGCGGGTTGTGGGTTTATAGGGGAATAGGGTGGAAAGTAATTTAATATAATTAATTAAACATGATAATTAATTAATTGGTATTTATTTTAACTAAATTGTTAATTAATTTTTAATTGGTAATTAATTAATACTTAATTGGTAATTAAAATGTATTAATTGATTAATTTATAATTATGTGACTTAGATTAATTTATTTTCACTAGAGTGGGGATATTAAAATGTATCCCTATGCTATCCAACGCTTTCCTTACTGTTGCACTCTCTGGAGTGGGAATAGTAATTTTTACCCCTACGCTATCCAAAGCTTTCCCTACTGTTGCACTCGCTGGAGTTGGAATAGTTATTTTTACCCCTACGCCATCCAACGCTTTCTCTACTGTTGCACTCTCTGGAGTGGGAATAGTAATTTTTACCCCTACGTTATCCAATGCTTTCCCTACTGTTGCACACGCTGGAGTGGGAATAGTAATTTTTACCCCTACGCTATCCAACGCTTTCCCTACTGTTGCACTCGCTGGAGTTGGAATAGTAATTTTTACCCCTACGCCATCCAACGCTTTCCCTACTGTCGCACTCTCTGGAGTGGGAATAGTAATTTCTACCCCTACACTATCCAACGCTTTCCCTACTGTTGCACTCGCTGGAGTGGGAATAGTAATTTTTACCCCTACGCTATCCAACGCTTTCTCTACTGTTGCACTCGCTGGAGTTGGAATAGTAATTTTTACCCCACCCGCTATCCAACGCTTTCCCTACTGTTGCACTCTTTGGAGTGGGAATAGTAATTTTTACCCCTACGCTATCAAACGCTTTCCCTACTGTTGCACTCGCTGGAGTGGGAATAGTAATGTTTACCCCTACGCTATCCAACGCTTTCCCTACTGTTGCACTCTCTGGAGTGGGAATCGTAATTTTGACCCCTACGCTATCCAACGCTTTCCCTACTGTTACACTCTCTGGAGTGGGAATAGTAATGTTTACCCCTACGCTATCCAATGCTTTCTCTGCTGTTAGACTCTCTGGAGTGGGAATAGTAATTTTTACCCCTACGCTATCCAATGCTTTCCCTACTGTTGCACTTACTGGAGTGGGAATAGTAATTTTTACCCCTACGCTATCCAACGTCTTCCCTACTGTTGCACTCTCTGGAGTGGGATTAGTAATTTTTATCCCGACGCTATCCAACGCTTTCCCTACTTTTGCACTCTCTGGAGTGGGAATAGTATTTTTACCCCTACGCTATCCAACGCTTTCCCTACTGTTGCACTCGCTAGAGTTGGAATAGTTATTTTTACCCCTACGCCATCCAACGCTTTCTCTACTGTTGCACTCTCTGGAGTGGGAATAGTAATTTTTACCCCTACGCTATCCAACGCTTTCCCTACTGTTGCACACGCTGGAGTGGGAATAGTAATTTTTACCCCTACACTATCCAACGCTTTCCCTATTATAGCACTCGCTGGAGTTTAAATAGTAATTTTTACCCCTACGCTATCCAACGTCTTTCCTACTGTTGCACTCTCTGGAGTGGGATTAGTAATTTTTACCCCTACGCTATCCAACGCTTTCCCTACTGTTGCACTCTCTGGAGTGGGAATAGTAATTTTTACCCCTACGCTATCCAACGCTTTCCCTACCGTTGCACTTGCTGGAGTTGGAATAGTTATTTTTAACCCTACGCTATCCAAAGCTTTCCCTACTGTTGCACTCGCTGGAGTTGGAATAGTTATTTTTACCCCCACGCCATACAACGCTTTCTCTACTGTTGCACTCTCTGGAGTGGGAATAGTATGTTTTACCCCTACGCTATCCAATGCTTTCCCTACTGTTGCACACGCTGGAGTGGGAATAGTAATTTTTACCCCTACGCTATCCAACGCTTTCCCTACTGTTGCACTCGCTGGAGTTGGAATAGTAATTTTTACCCCTACGCCATCCAACGCTTTCCCTACTGTTGCACTCGCTGGAGTGGGAATAGTAATTTTTACCCCTACGCTATCCAACGCTTTCTCTACTGTTGCACTCGCTGGAGTTGGAATGGTAATTTTTACCCCACCCGCTATCCAACGCTTTCCCTACTGTTGCACTCTTTGGAGTGGGAATAGTAATTTTTACCCCTACGCTATCCAACGCTTTCCCTACTGTTGCACTCGCTGGAGTGGGAATAGTAATGTTTACCCCTACGCTATCCAAAGCTTTACCTACTGTTGCACTCGCTGGAGTTGGAATAGTAACTTTTTACCCCTACGCCATCCAACGCTTTCCCTACTGTTGCACTCCCTGGAGAGGGAATCGTAATTTTTACCCCTACGCTATCCAACGCTTTCCCTACTGTTACACTCTCTGGAGTGGGAATAGTAATGTTTACCCCTACGCTATCCAACGCTTTCTCTACTGTTGCACTCTCTGGAGTGGGAATAGTAATTTTTACCCCTACGCTATCCAACGCTTTCCCTACTGTTGCACACGCTGGAGTGGGAATAGTAATTTTTACCCCTACACTATCCAACGCTTTCCCTACTATAGCACTCGCTGGAGTTTAAATAGTAATTTTTACCCCTACGCTATCCAACGTCTTCCCTACTGTTGCACTCTCTGGAGTGGGATTAGTAATTTTTACCCCTACGCTATCCAACGCTTTCCCTACTGTTGCACTCTCTGGAGTGGGAATAGTAATTTTTACCCCTACGCTATCCAACACTTTCCGTACTGTTGCACTTGCTGGAGTTGGAATAGTTATTTTTACCCCTACGCTATCCAAAGCTTTCCCTACTGTTGCACTCGCTGGAGTTGGAATAGTTATTTTTACCCCCACGCCATCCAACGCTTTCTCTACTGTTGCCCTCTCTGGAGTGGGAATAGTAATTTTTACCCCTACGCCATCCAACGCTTTCCCTACTGTCGCACTCTCTGGAGTGGGAATAGTAATTTCTACCCCACCCGCTATCCAACGCTTTCCCTACTGTTGCACTCTTTGGAGTGGGAATAGTAATTTTTACCCCTACGCTATCCAACGCTTTCCCTACTGTTGCACTCGCTGGAGTGGGAATAGTAATGTTTACCCCTACGCTATCCAAAGCTTTACCTACTGTTGCACTCGCTGGAGTTGGAATAGTAATTTTTACCCCTACGCCATCCAACGCTTTCCCTACTGTTGCACTCTCTGGAGTGGGAATCGTAATTTTTACCCCTACGCTATCCAACGCTTTCCCTACTGTTACACTCTCTGGAGTGGGAATAGTAATGTTTACCCCTACGCTATCCAAAGCTTTCTCTACTGTTGCACTCTCTGGAGTGGGAATAGTAATTTTTACCCCTACGCTATCCAATGCTTTCCCTACTGTTGCACTTACTGGAGTGGGAATAGTAATTTTTACCCCTACGCTATCCAACGTCTTCCCTACTGTTGCACTCTCTGGAGTGGGATTAGTAATTTTTATCCAGACGCTATCCAACGCTTTCCCTACTTTTGCACTCTCTGGAGTGGGAATAGTAATTTTTACCCCAACGCTATCCAACGCTTTCCCTACTGTTGCACTTGCTGGAGTTGGAATAGTTACGTTTACCCCTACGCCATCCAACGCTTTCTCTACTGTTGCACTCGCTGGAGTTGGAATAGTTATTTTTACCCCTACGCCATCCAACGCTTTACCTACTGTTGCACACGCTGGAGTGGGAATAGTAATTTTTACCCCTACACTATCCAATGCTTTCCCTACTGTTGCACACGCTGGAGTGGGAATAGTAATTTTTACCCCTACGCTATCCAACGCTTTCCCTACTGTTGCACTCGCTGGAGTTGGAATAGTAATTTTTACCCCTACGCCATCCAACGCTTTCCCTACTGTCGTACTCTCTGGAGTGGGAATAGTAATTTCTACCCTTACACTATCCAACGCTTTCCCTACTGTTGCACTCGCTGGAGTGGGAATAGTAATTTTTACCCCTACGCTATCCAACGCTTTCTCTACTGTTGCACTCGCTGGAGTTGGAATAGTAATTTTTACCCCACCCGCTATCCAACGCTTTCCCTACTGTTGCACTCTTTGGAGTGGGAATAGTAATTTTTACCCCTACGCTATCCAACGCTTTCCCTACTGTTGCACTCGCTGGAGTGGGAATAGTAATGTTTACCCCTACGCTATCCAAAGCTTTACCTACTGTTGCACTCGCTGGAGTTGGAATAGTAACTTTTTACCCCTACGCCATCCAACGCTTTCCCTACTGTTGCACTCCCTGGAGTGGGAATCGTAATTTTTACCCCTACGCTATCCAACGCTTTCCCTACTGTTACACTCTCTGGAGTGGGAATAGTAATGTTTACCCCTACGCTATCCAACGCTTTCTCTACTGTTGCACTCTCTGGAGTGGGAATAGTAATTTTTACCCCTACGCTATCCAACGCTTTCCCTACTGTTGCACACGCTGGAGTGGGAATAGTAATTTTTACCCCTACATTATCCAACGCTTTCCCTACTATAGCACTCGCTGGAGTTTAAATAGTAATTTTTACCCCTACGCTATCCAACGTCTTCCCTACTGTTGCACTCTCTGGAGTGGGATTAGTAATTTTTACCCCTACGCTATCCAACGCTTTCCCTACTGTTGCACTCTCTGGAGTGGGAATAGTAATTTTTACCCCTACGCTATCCAACGCTTTGCGTACTGTTGCACTTGCTGGAGTTGGAATAGTTATTTTTACCCCTACGCTATCCAAAGCTTTCCCTACTGTTGCACTCGCTGGAGTTGGAATAGTTATTTTTACCCCCACGCCATCCAACGCTTTCTCTACTTTTGCCCTCTCTGGAGTGGGAATAGTAATTTTTACCCCTACGCTATCCAATGCTTTCCCTACTGTTGCACACGCTGGAGTGGGAATAGTAATTTTTACCCCTACGCTATCCAACGCTTTCCCTACTGTTGCACTCGCTGGAGTTGGAATAGTAATTTTTACCCCTACGCCATCCAACGCTTTCCCTACTGTCGCACTCTCTGGAGTGGGAATAGTAATTTCTACCCCACCCGCTATCCAACGCTTTCCCTACTGTTGCACTCTTTGGAGTGGGAATAGTAATTTTTACCCCTACGCTATCCAACGCTTTCCCTACTGTTGCACTCGCTGGAGTGGGAATAGTAATGTTTACCCCTACGCTATCCAAAGCTTTACCTACTGTTGTACTCGCTGGAGTTGGAATAGTAATTTTTACCCCTACGCCATCCAACGCTTTCCCTACTGTTGCACTCTCTGGAGTGGGAATCGTAATTTTTACCCCTACGCTATCCAACGCTTTCCCTACTGTTACACTCTCTGGAGTGGGAATAGTAATGTTTACCCCTACGCTATCCAAAGCTTTCTCTACTGTTGCACTCTCTGGAGTGGGAATAGTAATTTTTACCCCTACGCTATCCAATGCTTTCCCTACTGTTGCACTTACTGGAGTGGGAATAGTAATTTTTACCCCTACGCTATCCAACGTCTTCCCTACTGTTGCACTCTCTGGAGTGGGATTAGTAATTTTTATCCAGACGCTATCCAACGCTTTCCCTACTTTTGCACTCTCTGGAGTGGGAATAGTAATTTTTACCCCTACGCTATCCAACGTCTTCCCTATTGTTGCACTTACTGGAGTGGGAATAGTAATTTTTACCCCTACGCTATCCAACGTCTTCCCTACTGTTGCACTCTCTGGAGTGGGATTAGTAATTTTTATCCAGACGCTATCCAACGCTTTCCCTACTTTTGCACTCTCTGGAGTGGGAATAGTAATTTTTACCCCTACGCTATCAAACGCTTTCCCTACTGTTGCACTCGCTGGAGTGGGAATAGTAATGTTTACCCCTACGCTATCCAACGCTTTCCCTACTGTTGCACTCTCTGGAGTGGGAATCGTAATTTTGACCCCTACGCTATCCAACGCTTTCCCTACTGTTACACTCTCTGGAGTGGGAATAGTAATGTTTACCCCTACGCTATCCAATGCTTTCTCTGCTGTTAGACTCTCTGGAGTGGGAATAGTAATTTTTACCCCTACGCTATCCAATGCTTTCCCTACTGTTGCACTTACTGGAGTGGGAATAGTAATTTTTACCCCTACGCTATCCAACGTCTTCCCTACTGTTGCACTCTCTGGAGTGGGATTAGTAATTTTTATCCCGACGCTATCCAACGCTTTCCCTACTTTTGCACTCTCTGGAGTGGGAATAGTATTTTTACCCCTACGCTATCCAACGCTTTCCCTACTGTTGCACTCGCTAGAGTTGGAATAGTTATTTTTACCCCTACGCCATCCAACGCTTTCTCTACTGTTGCACTCTCTGGAGTGGGAATAGTAATTTTTACCCCTACGCTATCCAACGCTTTCCCTACTGTTGCACACGCTGGAGTGGGAATAGTAATTTTTACCCCTACACTATCCAACGCTTTCCCTATTATAGCACTCGCTGGAGTTTAAATAGTAATTTTTACCCCTACGCTATCCAACGTCTTTCCTACTGTTGCACTCTCTGGAGTGGGATTAGTAATTTTTACCCCTACGCTATCCAACGCTTTCCCTACTGTTGCACTCTCTGGAGTGGGAATAGTAATTTTTACCCCTACGCTATCCAACGCTTTCCCTACCGTTGCACTTGCTGGAGTTGGAATAGTTATTTTTAACCCTACGCTATCCAAAGCTTTCCCTACTGTTGCACTCGCTGGAGTTGGAATAGTTATTTTTACCCCCACGCCATACAACGCTTTCTCTACTGTTGCACTCTCTGGAGTGGGAATAGTATGTTTTACCCCTACGCTATCCAATGCTTTCCCTACTGTTGCACACGCTGGAGTGGGAATAGTAATTTTTACCCCTACGCTATCCAACGCTTTCCCTACTGTTGCACTCGCTGGAGTTGGAATAGTAATTTTTACCCCTACGCCATCCAACGCTTTCCCTACTGTTGCACTCGCTGGAGTGGGAATAGTAATTTTTACCCCTACGCTATCCAACGCTTTCTCTACTGTTGCACTCGCTGGAGTTGGAATGGTAATTTTTACCCCACCCGCTATCCAACGCTTTCCCTACTGTTGCACTCTTTGGAGTGGGAATAGTAATTTTTACCCCTACGCTATCCAACGCTTTCCCTACTGTTGCACTCGCTGGAGTGGGAATAGTAATGTTTACCCCTACGCTATCCAAAGCTTTACCTACTGTTGCACTCGCTGGAGTTGGAATAGTAACTTTTTACCCCTACGCCATCCAACGCTTTCCCTACTGTTGCACTCCCTGGAGAGGGAATCGTAATTTTTACCCCTACGCTATCCAACGCTTTCCCTACTGTTACACTCTCTGGAGTGGGAATAGTAATGTTTACCCCTACGCTATCCAACGCTTTCTCTACTGTTGCACTCTCTGGAGTGGGAATAGTAATTTTTACCCCTACGCTATCCAACGCTTTCCCTACTGTTGCACACGCTGGAGTGGGAATAGTAATTTTTACCCCTACACTATCCAACGCTTTCCCTACTATAGCACTCGCTGGAGTTTAAATAGTAATTTTTACCCCTACGCTATCCAACGTCTTCCCTACTGTTGCACTCTCTGGAGTGGGATTAGTAATTTTTACCCCTACGCTATCCAACGCTTTCCCTACTGTTGCACTCTCTGGAGTGGGAATAGTAATTTTTACCCCTACGCTATCCAACACTTTCCGTACTGTTGCACTTGCTGGAGTTGGAATAGTTATTTTTACCCCTACGCTATCCAAAGCTTTCCCTACTGTTGCACTCGCTGGAGTTGGAATAGTTATTTTTACCCCCACGCCATCCAACGCTTTCTCTACTGTTGCCCTCTCTGGAGTGGGAATAGTAATTTTTACCCCTACGCCATCCAACGCTTTCCCTACTGTCGCACTCTCTGGAGTGGGAATAGTAATTTCTACCCCACCCGCTATCCAACGCTTTCCCTACTGTTGCACTCTTTGGAGTGGGAATAGTAATTTTTACCCCTACGCTATCCAACGCTTTCCCTACTGTTGCACTCGCTGGAGTGGGAATAGTAATGTTTACCCCTACGCTATCCAAAGCTTTACCTACTGTTGCACTCGCTGGAGTTGGAATAGTAATTTTTACCCCTACGCCATCCAACGCTTTCCCTACTGTTGCACTCTCTGGAGTGGGAATCGTAATTTTTACCCCTACGCTATCCAACGCTTTCCCTACTGTTACACTCTCTGGAGTGGGAATAGTAATGTTTACCCCTACGCTATCCAAAGCTTTCTCTACTGTTGCACTCTCTGGAGTGGGAATAGTAATTTTTACCCCTACGCTATCCAATGCTTTCCCTACTGTTGCACTTACTGGAGTGGGAATAGTAATTTTTACCCCTACGCTATCCAACGTCTTCCCTACTGTTGCACTCTCTGGAGTGGGATTAGTAATTTTTATCCAGACGCTATCCAACGCTTTCCCTACTTTTGCACTCTCTGGAGTGGGAATAGTAATTTTTACCCCAACGCTATCCAACGCTTTCCCTACTGTTGCACTTGCTGGAGTTGGAATAGTTACGTTTACCCCTACGCCATCCAACGCTTTCTCTACTGTTGCACTCGCTGGAGTTGGAATAGTTATTTTTACCCCTACGCCATCCAACGCTTTACCTACTGTTGCACACGCTGGAGTGGGAATAGTAATTTTTACCCCTACACTATCCAATGCTTTCCCTACTGTTGCACACGCTGGAGTGGGAATAGTAATTTTTACCCCTACGCTATCCAACGCTTTCCCTACTGTTGCACTCGCTGGAGTTGGAATAGTAATTTTTACCCCTACGCCATCCAACGCTTTCCCTACTGTCGTACTCTCTGGAGTGGGAATAGTAATTTCTACCCTTACACTATCCAACGCTTTCCCTACTGTTGCACTCGCTGGAGTGGGAATAGTAATTTTTACCCCTACGCTATCCAACGCTTTCTCTACTGTTGCACTCGCTGGAGTTGGAATAGTAATTTTTACCCCACCCGCTATCCAACGCTTTCCCTACTGTTGCACTCTTTGGAGTGGGAATAGTAATTTTTACCCCTACGCTATCCAACGCTTTCCCTACTGTTGCACTCGCTGGAGTGGGAATAGTAATGTTTACCCCTACGCTATCCAAAGCTTTACCTACTGTTGCACTCGCTGGAGTTGGAATAGTAACTTTTTACCCCTACGCCATCCAACGCTTTCCCTACTGTTGCACTCCCTGGAGTGGGAATCGTAATTTTTACCCCTACGCTATCCAACGCTTTCCCTACTGTTACACTCTCTGGAGTGGGAATAGTAATGTTTACCCCTACGCTATCCAACGCTTTCTCTACTGTTGCACTCTCTGGAGTGGGAATAGTAATTTTTACCCCTACGCTATCCAACGCTTTCCCTACTGTTGCACACGCTGGAGTGGGAATAGTAATTTTTACCCCTACATTATCCAACGCTTTCCCTACTATAGCACTCGCTGGAGTTTAAATAGTAATTTTTACCCCTACGCTATCCAACGTCTTCCCTACTGTTGCACTCTCTGGAGTGGGATTAGTAATTTTTACCCCTACGCTATCCAACGCTTTCCCTACTGTTGCACTCTCTGGAGTGGGAATAGTAATTTTTACCCCTACGCTATCCAACGCTTTGCGTACTGTTGCACTTGCTGGAGTTGGAATAGTTATTTTTACCCCTACGCTATCCAAAGCTTTCCCTACTGTTGCACTCGCTGGAGTTGGAATAGTTATTTTTACCCCCACGCCATCCAACGCTTTCTCTACTTTTGCCCTCTCTGGAGTGGGAATAGTAATTTTTACCCCTACGCTATCCAATGCTTTCCCTACTGTTGCACACGCTGGAGTGGGAATAGTAATTTTTACCCCTACGCTATCCAACGCTTTCCCTACTGTTGCACTCGCTGGAGTTGGAATAGTAATTTTTACCCCTACGCCATCCAACGCTTTCCCTACTGTCGCACTCTCTGGAGTGGGAATAGTAATTTCTACCCCACCCGCTATCCAACGCTTTCCCTACTGTTGCACTCTTTGGAGTGGGAATAGTAATTTTTACCCCTACGCTATCCAACGCTTTCCCTACTGTTGCACTCGCTGGAGTGGGAATAGTAATGTTTACCCCTACGCTATCCAAAGCTTTACCTACTGTTGTACTCGCTGGAGTTGGAATAGTAATTTTTACCCCTACGCCATCCAACGCTTTCCCTACTGTTGCACTCTCTGGAGTGGGAATCGTAATTTTTACCCCTACGCTATCCAACGCTTTCCCTACTGTTACACTCTCTGGAGTGGGAATAGTAATGTTTACCCCTACGCTATCCAAAGCTTTCTCTACTGTTGCACTCTCTGGAGTGGGAATAGTAATTTTTACCCCTACGCTATCCAATGCTTTCCCTACTGTTGCACTTACTGGAGTGGGAATAGTAATTTTTACCCCTACGCTATCCAACGTCTTCCCTACTGTTGCACTCTCTGGAGTGGGATTAGTAATTTTTATCCAGACGCTATCCAACGCTTTCCCTACTTTTGCACTCTCTGGAGTGGGAATAGTAATTTTTACCCCTACGCTATCCAACGTCTTCCCTATTGTTGCACTTACTGGAGTGGGAATAGTAATTTTTACCCCTACGCTATCCAACGTCTTCCCTACTGTTGCACTCTCTGGAGTGGGATTAGTAATTTTTATCCAGACGCTATCCAACGCTTTCCCTACTTTTGCACTCTCTGGAGTGGGAATAGTAATTTTTACCCCTACGCTATCCAACGCTTTCCCTACTGTTGCACTTGCTGGAGTTGGAATAGTTACGTTTACCCCTACGCCATCCAACGCTTTCTCTACTGTTGCACTCGCTGGAGTTGGAATAGTAATTTTTACCCCTACGCTATCCAACGCTTTCCCTACTGTTGCACTCGCTGGAGTTGGAATAGTAATTTTTACCCCTACGCCATCCAACGCTTTCCCTACTGTCGTACTCTCTGGAGTGGGAATAGTAATTTCTACCCTTACACTATCCAACGCTTTCCCTACTGTTGCACTCGCTGGAGTGGGAATAGTAATTTTTACCCCTACGCTATCCAACGCTTTCTCTACTGTTGCACTCGCTGGAGTTGGAATAGTAATTTTTACCCCACCCGCTATCCAACGCTTTCCCTACTGTTGCACTCTTTGGAGTGGGAATAGTAATTTTTACCCCTACGCTATCCAACGCTTTCCCTACTGTTGCACTCGCTGGAGTGGGAATAGTAATGTTTACCCCTACGCTATCCAAAGCTTTACCTACTGTTGCACTCGCTGGAGTTGGAATAGTAACTTTTTACCCCTACGCCATCCAACGCTTTCCCTACTGTTGCACTCCCTGGAGTGGGAATCGTAATTTTTACCCCTACGCTATCCAACGCTTTCCCTACTGTTACACTCTCTGGAGTGGGAATAGTAATGTTTACCCCTACGCTATCCAACGCTTTCTCTACTGTTGCACTCTCTGGAGTGGGAATAGTAATTTTTACCCCTACGCTATCCAACGCTTTCCCTACTGTTGCACACGCTGGAGTGGGAATAGTAATTTTTACCCCTACATTATCCAACGCTTTCCCTACTATAGCACTCGCTGGAGTTTAAATAGTAATTTTTACCCCTACGCTATCCAACGTCTTCCCTACTGTTGCACTCTCTGGAGTGGGATTAGTAATTTTTACCCCTACGCTATCCAACGCTTTCCCTACTGTTGCACTCTCTGGAGTGGGAATAGTAATTTTTACCCCTACGCTATCCAACGCTTTCCGTACTGTTGCACTTGCTGGAGTTGGAATAGTTATTTTTACCCCTACGCTATCCAAAGCTTTCCCTACTGTTGCACTCGTTGGAGTTGGAATAGTTATTTTTACCCCCACGCCATCCAACGCTTTCTCTACTGTTGCCCTCTCTGGAGTGGGAATAGTAATTTTTACCCCTACGCTATCCAATGCTTTCCCTACTGTTGCACACGCTGGAGTGGGAATAGTAATTTTTACCCCTACGCTATCCAACGCTTTCCCTACTGTTGCACTCGCTGGAGTTGGAATAGTAATTTTTACCCCTACGCCATCCAACGCTTTCCCTACTGTCGCACTCTCTGGAGTGGGAATAGTAATTTCTACCCCACCCGCTATCCAACGCTTTCCCTACTGTTGCACTCTTTGGAGTGGGAATAGTAATTTTTACCCCTACGCTATCCAACGCTTTCCCTACTGTTGCACTCGCTGGAGTGGGAATAGTAATGTTTACCCCTACGCTATCCAAAGCTTTACCTACTGTTGTACTCGCTGGAGTTGGAATAGTAATTTTTACCCCTACGCCATCCAACGCTTTCCCTACTGTTGCACTCTCTGGAGTGGGAATCGTAATTTTTACCCCTACGCTATCCAACGCTTTCCCTACTGTTACACTCTCTGGAGTGGGAATAGTAATGTTTACCCCTACGCTATCCAAAGCTTTCTCTACTGTTGCACTCTCTGGAGTGGGAATAGTAATTTTTACCCCTACGCTATCCAATGCTTTCCCTACTGTTGCACTTACTGGAGTGGGAATAGTAATTTTTACCCCTACGCTATCCAACGTCTTCCCTACTGTTGCACTCTCTGGAGTGGGATTAGTAATTTTTATCCAGACGCTATCCAACGCTTTCCCTACTTTTGCACTCTCTGGAGTGGGAATAGTAATTTTTACCCCTACGCTATCCAACGCTTTCCCTACTGTTGCACTTGCTGGAGTTGGAATAGTTACGTTTACCCCTACGCCATCCAACGCTTTCTCTACTGTTGCACTCGCTGGAGTTGGAATAGTTATTTTTACCCCTACGCCATCCAACGCTTTACCTACTGTTGCACACGCTGGCGTGGGAATAGTAATTTTTACCCCTACACTATCCAATGCTTTCCCTACTGTTGCACACGCTGGAGTGGGAATAGTAATTTTTACCCCTACGCTATCCAACGCTTTCCCTACTGTTGCACTCGCTGGAGTTGGAATAGTAATTTTTACCCCTACGCCATCCAACGCTTTCCCTACTGTCGTACTCTCTGGAGTGGGAATAGTAATTTCTACCCTTACACTATCCAACGCTTTCCCTAATGTTGCACTCGCTGGAGTGGGAATAGTAATTTTTACCCCTACGCTATCCAACGCTTTCTCTACTGTTGCACTCGCTGGAGTTGGAATAGTAATTTTTACCCCACCCGCTATCCAACGCTTTCCCTGCTGTTGCACTCTTTGGAGTGGGAATAGTAATTTTTACCCCTACGCTATCCAACGCTTTCCCTACTGTTGCACTCGCTGGAGTGGGAATAGTAATGTTTACCCCTACGCTATCCAACGCTTTCCCTACTGTTGCACTCGCTGGAGTTGGAATAGTAAATTTTTACCCCTACGCCATCCAACGCTTTCCCTACTGTTGCACTCTCTGGAGTGGGAATCGTAATTTTTACCCCTACGCTATCCAACGCTTTCCCTAATGTTACACTCTCTGGAGTGGGAATAGTAATGTTTACCCCTACGCCATCCAACGCTTTCTCTACTGTTGCACTCTCTGGAGTGGGAATAGGAATTTTTACCCCTACGCTATCCAATGCTTTCCCTACTGTTGCACTTACTGGAGTGGGAATAGTAATTTTTACCCCTACGCTATCCAACGTCTTCCCTACTGTTGCACTCTCTGGAGTGGGATTAGTAATTTTTATCCCGACGCTATCCAACGCTTTCCCTACTTTTGCACTCTCTGGAGTGGGAATAGTAATTTTTACCCCTACGCTATCCAACGCTTTCCCTACTGTTGCACTCGCTGGAGTTGGAATAGTTATGTTTACCCCTACGCCATCCAACGCTTTCTCTACTGTTGCACTCTTTGGAGTGGGAATAGTAATTTTTACCCCTACGCTATCCAACGCTTTCCCTACTGTTGCACACGCTGGAGTGGGAATAGTAATTTGTACCCCTACACTATCCAACGCTTTCCCTACTATAGCACTCGCTGGAGTTGAAATAGTAATTTTTACCCCTACGCTATCCAACGTCTTCCCTACTGTTGCACTCTCTGGAGTGGGATTAGTAATTTTTACCCCTATGCTATCCAACGCTTTCCCTACTGTTGCACTCTCTGGAGTGGGAATAGTAATTTTTACCCCTACGCTATCCAACGCTTTCCCTACTGTTGCACTTGCTGGAGTTGGAATAGTTATTTTTACCCCTACGCCATCCAATGCTTTCCCTACTGTTGCACTCTCTGGAGTGGGAATAGTAATTTTTACCCCTACACTATCCAACGCTTTCCCTACTGTTGCACTCGCTGGAGTGGGAATAGTAATTTTTACCCCTACGCTATCCAACGCTTTCTCTACTGTTGCACTCGCTGGAGTTGGAATAGTAATTTTTACCCCTACGCTATCCAACGCTTTCCCGTCTGTTGCACTCTTTGGAGTGGGAATAGTAATTTTTACCCCTACGCTATCCAACGCTTTCCCTACTGTTGCACTCGCTGGAGTTGGAATAGTAATTTTCACCCCTATGCTATCCAACGCTTTCCCTACTGGTGCACTCTTTGGAGTGGGAATAGTAATTTTTACCCCTACGCTATCCAACGCTTTCCCTACTGTTGCACTCACTGGAGTTGGAATAGTAAATTTAAACCTCTCGCTATCCTACGGAAAAAATATTGTATATGTTTTGTTAATAATATGAATATATATATATATATATATATATATATATATATATGTTTTAAAAAAATATATTTTTAAGTTACAATAATTATTTATTAATTTTAAGTTCATTTAAGTATTTTAAGTATGTTTAAATTAGTTATATTTATTATTATAGTACTTTAAAATTACTTTTAAGATATTTTAAAAAATCGATATTTTGACTGTCTATATTTTTTCCTATCGATATTTTGGAGTCAATATTTTTGTACTTACCTGTTTGCAGACAGGAAGTCGATATTCTGGCATTCGATATTTTTACCTCGATATTTTGACTGACGATATTTTGACTGTCGAAATTCTGTCAGTGATCCGCACAGCGTGTGGCCCGGGCGGAGAGGTTACCGTTACTCGGCGGAGGTCGCCGCAGTGCCTGGGAGGCCGTGGGTGGGTTCTGCTGTGGCAGACGGACAGGCGAACTGGGGCGAGGCGGGGTGAGCTGGCTGCGAGAAGCAAGATGGCGGGGGCTCGTTCCTGAGTTGGACGCTGTCTGTTGCCCCCCTACCGTGCATATCTTTGGCCTGCGACCCATGGCCCCCTGCTGACTGTGGACCTCGGAGTGGCGCTCCTGACAGGACATTGCTGCACAGCGGTGGCGCAATTGCCCAGCACGCCGCCTGAAACCATAAGCAAGGTCCTGTAGACTGCGGGCGACTGTCACCACGAGTCCGGATTGTCGCATTTAACTGCTGGGGAGGACCGCTCCCCCCCGCTCTTGCCTGTGGGACCCTGTGCTGGCGGAGGGGGGAGTAATCAGAGGCTGGTGTGGCCTGGGGCTGGCTGCAGTGCCTGGTCACTGAGTGCTAACGGGGACAGAGGTGCTGCCTGCGCGGAGAGCCTGGGAAATCTCGCTCAAAGATGTCCTGACCGCCATCAAAGGAGTCAAGATCTCTCTGAAGACACCGTGGCTATCGAGGTCAACCTCATCCTAGCTGACATGGGCAAGCTCAACGAAAAGGTTAAGCAAGTGAAACTTACGACGGCTGGCCTGGTAGATGATGTTTCGCAGCTCCAGGGAGCAGTTAGAGTTTACTGACCTCAAATTGGACGACTACGAAGGCCGCCTGGTTGGAACATCCTGCGCCTTCTTGGGGTTCTGGAGAAGTCGGAGGGGCAGGCACCAAACCTTTTCGTGGAGGACCTTATTTTAAAACACTTGCATCAAAAGGCCTCAGTAACTTCTTCGCTGTTGGGCGCGCCCACAGGATCCCGGGCGGCCGTCCCAAACTGGGCGCTCCTCCGTGGCCCATGTTGGCACGGGTCCTCATCTTCCGCGACAGAGATGTTATCCTCCAACACTCCAGAGCTGGTGCCCCCCTGAGCTATGAGAACTCGGATGTCTCCTTTTTTCCGGACTTCACCCAACGGGTACAGCGACAAAGACGGTTGTTTATGTCGATCAAGCGTGATCTTCGAGATCAGGGCTTGAATTATTCCATGTTGTTCCCGGCCCATCTTCGGATTTAGGCGGATAGGCGAGCGTGGTTCTTCGACAACCCCGAGGTAGCAGCGGACTGGGTCGAGAGCAGAGGTGTAGGGAGCCCGGCCGATCAAGTTGGAGGTGGCACCGACAATAGTCATCCGGCCTGAGAAGACGCCCGCCCAGTGGTCGAACTGCACTGTTTGCAGTGAATTGACACCCTATCAGTGATCAACTTTGCATTGTTTGCAGTGTGGGGTGGGCGATGGGAATGGGTGGGTGCTCCTTTTAGATCAAGTGGTAAGTGATTCTGAAGAGATCTAGGGTATGTGTTTAGTAGGGATATGATATAGACCTTCTGGGCTTAGGTGGGAAGGACCCTGCCCTCCCCCTTTATAGGTTTTTTTTTATTTTCTTCCTTGTATTTTTCCGGGACGAGAGGCACTCTGCCAGTTTTTTTCATGGGAAGTTCCGGGCCCAGAGGGATAGGCAGCAGGGTGGGGGGGAGTTGGGGGGGGTTTGTTTCATTCTTTGGTTGCAAATTGGTTCGCGTCAGCAGCGACTATGGATATATTGATTGGGGGAGCAACATTATTTTTTGTGATGTTCAACAAACTTAGAGATGGCATCGGTCGGGGACAGTGGCGTTAAATTGATGAGTTGGAATGTCAACGAGTTGGGGGACAAAATCAAGCGTAGTGTAGTTCGTCATTAAGCGCCAGGCACCTGATATTGTCCTTCTTCAGGAGACCCATTTAATTGGAGGCACATGTAAAGCGTTGCATAGGGGATATGTCCTGTTAGCCCGTGCAGGTTTCACCACGGGCTCCAGGGGAGTTGGTATACTAATGAAAAAATATTTCCCCCCCCGTGGTGCAGGATACTTGGTCTCATGCAAGAGGAAGGTATGTAGGAGTCTCAGGCACTTGAGAGGCCCGTCCTGTCACCTTCCTTTCGATTTATGTCCCTCCGGGCCTTCAGGCCTCCACTTTCAGGGACTTGGGTACGCTGCTGCTGGAAATCCCGGACGGTTTCTTGGTGCTGGGAGGGGACTTTAACTCGGTGGTCGCTGGAGATTTGGACAGGCACCCCCCGCGCGATATCCCCCGTTCGCACAGCTGGTTGCCCGAGTTTTTAGATTCCATGGGGTTGGCAGATGGGTGGAGGGCTTTTCATCCTGATTCCTCCCAGTATACTTTCCACTCAGGGGCTCGCGGGAGTCTATCCAGAATTGACTATTTCCTGTTACATGCTTCGCAACTCTCCCATGTACGGGAGATAAAGCACCTAGCCAGAGGCATTTCAGATCACTCGCCGGTATGGCTGCATTTGACGCTTGGCTTCCAACAGGTGGGGCGTGTGGCCCCTATCAATTCATGGTATTTACGTGATCCACAATACATTTTTAAAATTATTTGAATGTGTTTTAGTTGATATAAGAATGTTAAGTGTTACTATTGTTTTTATAAAGGTAATTTTCTTTCTATATATTGGTTGGAATTTTAAGTGATACTGAATTTTTATAAAAATAATTAATTATTTATAGTGTCATAATGTGTTGTTGGGTTTGTAGTGGGATAGGGTGAGAAGATAATTAGGCAATAAATAATTCTGAAATATTTATTAAATATTATTTAATTGTATGAAATATTTACTATGAAAATTATGTAATACCGATTTCTTTTTGTTATGTTTTCTGTGGGCTGTTAGGTTTGTTGGTGTATCTGGAGAAAAGTTAAATAAGTAATAATTATTTAACAATCCATTATTAACTAGTTATTTCATTGATGTTTATTTATTTATTTGAAAAGTTTTATATAGCGCTGGCTAGACCTGGAGGTATCAGAGCGCTTTACATGAGGTAGGACATTGTTACAGAATATTGTTACATAGTTACATCAATTACTGGAGTGTACCATAACATAGAAAGGGAACCAGTATAACATAGTTACATGAGCTACTAAAGGATAGCATAACATAGAAAAAAACGGCAAAGGGGAAAGTATTTCAGGGGACTCAGAAAAGTCTTATCTAACTTATGGAATACTTTTTATTTTACTTATATTTTAGTTGTGGGCTGCTCGGTTAGTAAGGATCAAGGGTTGGAACTGAATTAAGTAATATTTAATATTTCATTAACTATTAATTATTAGTTGTAAATTCTTTGTTTAATTGAATTTTAAATATGGAATTTATGGAATACTCATGTATTTTAATGATATTTTAGTTATGTGCTGCTACGTTTATTGGGGTCTGGGCTGAGAAGTAAATTAAGTAATGATTTGCTAACAATTATTCATTCATTGTTAGTTAGTTATTTAGAGACTGATTACGGGTTTGGCATTCTTACCGCTGAACTGCCGCAGCAGTGGTCCCAAAAAGACTGCTGCAGCAGCAGTCTCCGACCCGGGATGTATGACGTTACAACGCATGCTTTTACCACGCATGCTGTTACAACGCGGTTTTTACAACGCATACCATTACAACGCATAGCGCTTTGGGGTGCTAGATAGTGAATAGTTTAATTTACTATTCCAACTCCAGTCCCCGTGGCCACTAGGGAAGGTGTTGGATAGTACATTAAATCTATTCCCTATCCTAGAGCGCCCCCCAGCGCAATGCGTTGTAATGGTTTTCGTTGTAAAACCTGCGTTGTAAAGGCACTGCGTGGTAAAAGTTGCGTTGTAGAGGATGTTTCCCCCGGCCCGCCGTATAATGATGTTCCATCTGGCCCAGCGGTGGTGTTTTTGATGGTGGTATATATTTTTCCATATGTGTCAAAATCTAAATAAATACCTACTACCAGTACTTTAGCATTGCTGAAGTCAGGGTCATATGTCAGGACCATATGTGCCCAGTCCAGTCAATGGGTAAATACTACAAAAGGGACTTACCTGGATTTCAGCACCAACAGGGTCGTTTTCTTCAGGGTGATTTCTAAACGTTTATGAGTGTTAGACATATATACTAAGGTACTACAAAAGTTAAATTACTATGGTATGCTATGATATGCTAAGGATTTGTAAAGCGTATGGCTTTCCTCTGGGCTTCCTACCACTGAGAAACAAGGTCCTTCGCACAAATGATCAAGCAAGCTGCCCATCTGAAAAGATAGGCTGCCCATCTGAAAAGATAGGTTTTAATCAGTTTCTGAAATTTTGTTTCTTTTTCAATCATTCTGAAGGGTAAAGGCACCGAATTCCAAAGCTTCGGTGCTAAATTGGCAAAAGAGCGCCCTCCGCTACTAGACTTTTTTATTTTTGGCATAGTAAGGAGCCTTAGATTTGTGGATCACAGTGATTTTTTAGGGCTGTAAAGGATTAACAGCCGCTGATTTACAGTGGAACTCTTAACAAAAATCGGTGGGCCAACACAGAGATTTAGGGCCACATGTCTCAAATAAGCATTTTGTGATGACCAAAAAGCGAATTTTACTGGATCGCTATTTGGTAATCGCAAAATGTTATGTATGTAAGGAATCGCCAAAGATTTCGCTATTCCTTAATAATACCTAATAGCGATTCGGTAAATAGGGAATCGCAATTATGTAATATAACTCCATTTGGTCCTACGGACCGAAAGGCCCATAGGTGCAAATGTTTGTGCATTAGCTAATTTGTGATTACCTAGTTAGTAATTGCAAAGTAGGTAATGCAAAGCCAAGGTTACCAGGGGGCCTAAGGCTACCCTGAAGCACCCCACAAAAACATAAATGTGCACTTTGAAATGAAAATGTGTGCATTTTTCAAAGTTTGCACATGGTTACCATCAACTTGAAGTCAATGGTAATTGCAATTTTTGTTAAATGCATAGTTTGCATTTGGAAAATACTTTATACATTTGTTGAGGGAATCTCAATTTTAGATTCCCTATTTGTAGTTGCAATTTTAGGAAATCATATTTTTTGTGATTACCTAAAATTGAAAATGCAAAGCCTTTCATATATCATGCAAGGCTATTTGCTTTCGCAAACAGATGATTTTACTGCATCGTACTGTATGTGAATGCAAAAAGCTTTCATACGGTAGCCCTTAAATTTGATTCTCTTGCAGACTGGCAGCCAGTATAAACCTGGCAAGGATTATGAGACTGGATGGTGCTCGGGAATCTTCAGGAGAATGTGGGCTGCCACATTTTTAACAATTTGAAGGTGCTTGATCACATCTAGTGGACTTTCCAGATATACTGAATTGCCATAATCGAGGCAGGAAAGCACTAAGCCGTGGACAATTATTCTTCAAGTGGCCTGTGGAAGCCAACTCAGCACCTTCCTTAGGATCCTCAGTAGGCCGAAGAGGCAAGTTGCCAGTTTTTGGGCTTGGATCTCCATGGTAAGATTATGATAGACCTGGAACCCCAGACATTTTACTTCAGTTTTAGGAAGGGGTAGGTCTTCTGAGTAGTTGGGCCATTGTAATTCATTCCAAAGGAATGAGTTGGTGCCAACCACCAGTACCTCACTCTTATTTCTGTTAAGTTTAAGTCTGTTGCTGGACATCCAGACAGTGAGCTAAGCTGGGTGGAGAGAGCTGTTGGGTCAGGGAGATGTTATCAGGGTTTCATCGGCATATGATACTATTGAAAAACCATGCCTCATTATAATGTCTGCCAGTGGTTGGATATGTACATTAAACAGGGTGGACCTCAAGGTTGAGCCTTGTGGCACTCCATAATCCAGAGCAAGTATTTTTGAGCAGAATCTTTACTCCTAAACTTTACAAGTTCTACTTTTCGAGAATGAGGATAGCCATTTTAGGACATTCCTGGTTTTATCCACCTCTTCTAATCCCCTCATGAGAGTCAGGTAGGGTACCATATCAAAAGCGGCACTTAAATCAAGGAGTATAACTGTTGCTGGCCCATTAGTATCTAGTGCTTTGAGTTAATCTGTGACGGCTAGCGAAGCTGTATCGGTGCTATTGCCTTCTCGAAAACTTTTTTCAGTGTAGTGGAGAATTTCTTGATTCACCAAAAAAGATGACACATTTTTATTAACGCAAGTTTACCGATAGCTGGAAGCAGGGAAATTGGTCTGTGGCTTTCTGGGGTTAATGGATCTTGTGAGGGTTTTTAAAAAAGTGGGTTTAGCATAACATGCTTCCATGCTCGAGGCATTTCACTGCTTTTAAAAGACTGATTAATTATATTCACCAGGACCGGACAGGTTGCCATTCCACCTTTCAGAAGAATATTGAGTGGTGCGAAGGCCCAAGGGGACCATGATTTATTTGATGTCAATAAACGTTCAATATTTTGTGTATCAATCTTTGGGAAGGAAGTTAAATGCAGCTTCACTTTCTCCATATGAGGAGGTGAGTTATCATTGCGAATTTGAGAAGCTCTCCCTGGCAGAGTTGCACACATTATATCAACTTTCTCCAAGAAAAAATTAGGAAACATATTGCATCTGACTTCCTACGGTGTTGGGCCTGCTGAGGAAGTAGGAGGCTTCACGAGTGACTTTGTGATTTCAAACAGTTCTTTTGCAATGTTTTTCATAAAATCTATACTGGATTTCCGGATAGCATAATGGTATTCTTTTACCGTGTGCCCATAAACTTTTTTTACTGGCTGTATCATAGTGCTTTCTCCAGATTCTTTCCTTCCTTTTAGATTCTTTTTTTTTTCACTAGTAAATCAGTAGTGAACCATGTAGCCAGCATGTGCCTGCAATTATTTTCCTGAATTCTTTTGGGAGCAATTTGATCTAAACTCTTTTCTATCCAGTCTTCAAATACACAGTGGGTTTGATTTATGTCTCCTACTAAAATGGCAGTACATATAGTACATATATATATATATACTTTGTATACAACTATCGAGTGATACTTTAGGCCCTAAAGGCAGCTGCCAATACCACCCCCCAAGTATTATGGAAATTAGAGCAGTAAGGATCAAATACAAGCAAGCACTCCAGCAAAGAAAAGATATTAGGGTGAATGCTTGGGAGGACCTTAATAAAGCCGCCCAGTTGAGGGACTCCAGACTTATCTTGGATACATTTAACCACCCTTTTGTTTCAGATCAGCCACATAGATTGACTGTCACATCCCTGAACAAGACTGGATAGACGATTTTTCTCTTTTTCTTCAACCCGGCAACAGAAGGGGGACTAGGACACTAGGAATAATGGGCCTGTTTCCTATTCAACTAATGATTACTGGACCTGTAGACTTACCCTCTATAACAAAAGTTATTGAGAGTGCAGCAATGGCAAACCCCCTGACCATGATGGGGTACCATTTGAGATATTTATACAAAATGCCAAGTATTGGGCACCACTGCTCACAAATGTGTTGAGGGCAGCGGTGAAGGGTGGCCTATTTAATTCATGGAGTGAGGGTATAATGGCACCTATCTGTAGGAGGCTGGCTCTGTATATGTTATACCAAAGAATGGTATAATGTGCACAGAGTCCAGTGGATCCCCAGAGGTTTACAGAGGCTAAAGTAGATAATACTAAAAGCTCTATTTGTGGTAGTGTGGTTGAGCAGTTAAGCTTATCAGAGGGCCAGTCAAGCATTTATTTGACACAGGAAAGAAATGATGGCACACACTCAAAGACCAAATCCAGACCAATTGTTTTATATTACAAATTATTACTTTGTTATTTTATTTCTAGAACCAAGAACGACTCAGTTGCAGGTAAGTAACAGTTTAAAAGAACCAATACTTTTCAAATGCAGTAGGAGTTGTTTTGCAAGGCAGTAAACAATGCTTCACAATAATGAAAATGCTTTAGTGTTATCAGTTTAGAACAGAAGAACTTTGCAATAGCAATAGCAATAGCAAGACGTTTGGATCCAATAGGATGGGTGATGCAATGCAGTCCTGGGGGAGGAAAACAGTATTATGCATTAATAGGTAAGTACATGACTTACTCTTCCAGTCTTTGAGGGTTTAGACTATCACTGGGCCCAATGTTAGTCCATGGTGACTGGGGGGGCTCCGGATGAGGTGCGGGAGTCGGCACCTCATGAGGAGGAACGGTCAAAAAAGGTGGCGGCATAGCCATTATTCATAGAGACCACTTTCGCATAAAAACTGTAGCCCTCAACCACATAGGCTGCGAATCATTCTCCTTCTCCATTGCCCTTTCTAACAACCAGTCTCTTACTGGTATTTTGCAATACCGCCCACCAGGCCCTCGAACCAATTTTCTCGCAAACCTCAATAATCTCATCGTAACCGAATCCGGAACACCCCACTACACCACACTAGGGGATTTTAATTTTCATTTAGAATCCCTTACCGACAATGACACAACCCTTCTCACCAGCGACTTTTTGGCAGCCGGACTCTGCCAGCTTGTCACCTCACCCACACACAAAGCAGGCCACACCCTCGACGGGATATTTACCAACAACCCTGACATTACGGTATCTACTCCTATTCCTCTCACTTGGACAGATCACTCTGCAGTCCTTTTCAACATCCAACCCAGAAGGCCCCCTCCCACTCATACTAAACCCACGTCCCTATCAACGACCAGAGACTGGAAAAATATTGACATTCCCCTTCTTACTACCAGTCTGACAAACTCTCTCAATGAGGTTGAGTCTGACCCAGAACTAGCATCTAACAACTATCTTACCCACCTTGACACTGCTTTCAGCACCTTGGCGCCCCCTAAGTCCATTTTCCGTAATCGAAGGACTCCATCCAGTCCCTTGGTTCATGAGCCTCTTCGGCTACAAAGACAATACTGCAGAAACCTTGAAAGACACTGGCGAAAGTACTACAACCCGTGTGATAAAGAAACCTACAAGAACGCTCTGGCCAACTATAAAAAGCTCATATTCTCCGAAAAAAGCAAATACTACGTTACTCAAATTAATTCGGCAAACAATTCTGCAAAAAAACTCTTTCAGGTGGTCACTCATCTTTCCAATCCCCCTGACCCACCTTCAGATACCTCCCAAGCCCTTTGCAATTCCTTGGCCAATTTCTTCTCAGGCAAAGTCACTTCCATCTTCTCTGCCTTTGTTCCTCAATCCTGCCTTGCCAAGAACGCCATGGATGAGTCCACTTCCGACTCCCCCACCTTTCTTAAATTTCGTCAGGCCCCTCTCGAACAAATCTCACATTTAATTTCCACAATCAAATCAGGCTCACCCCTGGATTCGTGTCCTCCGTCCATTCTCAACCTCATTCCGGAGGTCATCACCCCGGCCATAGCCAATATTTGTAACACCATATTCCATACAGGCACTTACCCTTATGTATGGAAAAATGCTATCATCAAGCCACTCCTAAAGAAACTCACGCTAGACCCTGCATCACCATCCAGCTATAGACCTATTGCATGTCTTCCGTTGCCGACCAAGATTTTTGAAAACATAATGAACAGACAACTATCTGAATTCATTGACACCAATCACTTGCTGGATGATACTCAATTCAGCTTCAGGCAAGGACACGGAACTGAGACAGCCCTTATAAAAGCTGCTGATGAGATCAGGATGACCTTGGACAAAGGCGGGCCGCAGTCCTGATACTGCTAGATTTGTCCGCAGCCTTCGACCCGGTCGATCATACCTCCTTGATCGACCGTGTCTCAGCCATGGGCATTAGACATAAGGCCAAAGATCTCCTCGCTTCCTTCCTGGCCAATCGTACCCAATCTGTAAAATTAGGTCCATTCATTTCTCCCATCTTTTCCCTCCCGTGTGGAGTGCCGCAGGGCTCCTCACTAAGTCCGACCTTATTTAACATCGATGTTTCGGACTTAGCGAGGGTAATCAAGTCACATGGCATCAGTCTTACTACATACGCCGATGACACCCAGCTAGTCCTGTCAGTTCATCATGATGGAGAAACAGTGGCGGCCAGTTTCCAAGAGGGAATGCTAGCCATTAACGCCTGCATGTCATCTAATTGCTTAAAATTAAACTCTGGAAAAACTGAGATCATGACATTTGGTAAGCTCGAGCCCAGTTGGTCCCCTCAGTGGTGGCCAAGCGAGATGGGCCCTCCACCCCAACCTGTAACTAAAGTCAGAAATCTTGGGGTCGTCTTCGACGACAGACTGCAATTCAACCACCATGTCAATACGGTGGTATCCACCTCCTTTTTCACATTGAGAAAAATTAAGAAACTCCTCCCCTACCTTCCTACCTCAGCGGGAAAAACCCTGATCACCACCCTCATTTTTTCTAGAACCGACTATTGTAATGCCCTCCTCCTCAACGCACAAGAAAAGGTTCTAAACAAGCTTCAACTGGTACAGAACGCCTCAGCAAGAATCCTCTTAGGCATCCCCAAATTCAGCTCCATATCCCCTTTCATCCGCCAGCTTCACTGGCTGCCTATCAAAAGCCGTACTAAGATCAAGGCACTGTGCATCGCTTACAAGGCCATTAACAACTCTGGCCCACAGTTCCTCAAACATGCCTTCCGTCCACTTTCATCATCTAGGACAATTCGCTCAGCTTCAGCACACCTCCTTAACGTTCCACGAACAAAAAAAGCTAATTGGGGCGACAGGTGCTTTGTTATCTCCACAGCCAGACTGTGGAACGCTCTCCCCCTCAGCATTAAAACCAGTCCCACCCTCCTCATTTTTAGGAAGCAACTAAAAACCTGGTTGTTCACAAGCTAACTGCGCTCTACTTGTTTACCCTCAGATCCTTAAGCGCCGAGATACCCCTGGGTAATTGCGTGCTATACAAATTGCCAAAACATAAACAAACATAAACATAAACATCTGCCCCATGGCAGTCGATATTGGCAATGATATTTACCCTAGCTGTCAGCGGAGAGCAAGGAAGATGGTTAGGATAGAGTAGACTGCAAACACTGTCACCATCGCGTTTGTTGTCAGAAAGTTACTGTAGATTGAATGGGGGCACCACCAATTCAGCAGTCACAGTCATGGAGATGGAGATGGGCAAGAGATGGAGGAGTTCCACCTTCGTTGGGCCATCATGGAGAAGCAGTGGCCTGCCTGAAGGAAGAGGCCAGTAGGGCCACTTGCAGGAGGGTACTGGCTATCGGGAATAGAGCTGTGAACAGCTTGGGTAGTTGGGCCTAGAGGACCCCTCTATGTCTTCCAGTTGTGGTGTTTTCTTCTGGCAGGGTGAAGCCGCGTTGACGCAAGTGCAGGCCATCTACCACTGCGGTCTTGGAGTTCTTTTTGCAGGAGAGATGGCCTTTAACACAAATGTCGGGCCTCAACTGCTGCAGTTTCTGTACCTGTGGATGCCATGGACTAGAGCCCCTAGCCCAAAGGGAGGTTCTTGATGATTTGGTGAAGGCTGAAAGGTCTCTGGTTTCAGGTGCAGGGTTCTTGTCGTGTTCTGTCTGCAGTGGTTCAGTTTCTGGTCCGACAGTGGTCCTCTTCCATCTTCTTCTTTGGTCTGTTGAATCTGAGCATCAAGGTTCAGGGGTGCCCCTAAATACTGAATTTAGGGGTGTTACTGGTACTTGCAATTGGTAGCCAATGGGTTACTTGTCTTTAAGGTGACTACACTCTTGGAATGTCACCTCCCTGTTGGAAGGGGGCATTCTCCTAACCAGATTGGGTTGAATCCTTCCATTCAAGATGGAGGTATTCTTATGGAGGGGTCACCTCCGTCCAGGGCACCTTTGGGCGGTCTTGGCAGAGAGGGGCACACCTCTCCTGACTACTAATTTTCCCATGGACCTTGGCCCCAAAAGTGGGGCTTGGTCGAGGGGGCGAGCATCTCCACTAGCTGGAGAGGTCCTGGCTAGCATATCAAAGGGAAGGAAGCCTTTGAGGCTCACCACCCTTAATGCTGTTCCTGCTTGGGGGAAATTAAGCTTTAAGATGTATAGGGAAGCACGTATCCTGAATAAAGGTGTCTCTTTGACCATCAATACCTGCCTAATGAGAAAAGCCCAATCATATGTCACCTGGAATCTCTCACATGGAGTACGGCGATTCTTGTTTTTATTAAGGCAGGACTTACTTCCTTTGAATAACCTATTGTCCAGATGGTACGGCTCCTCAGCTATGTGCAATTTCTGTAATAATTCAACTCAGGATATCATCCATGTGCTTTATGTGTGCCCGGCCCTACTCCCACATAGGCGTAAGTGGCTGAGACCAATTTGTCTTCAATTGGGCATTTTCTCTGCCACTTCTTTTCTAGACGCTATCCACAATCCCCCCAATGAAATGTTTTGTTATAAACTTCTTTAAAAGCTTTTTAGTAATATATTAGATGGTATGATATGTGTACTCCTCTTTGTATTTTAACCATGATTGTATGTAAATGCATTTGTCTTGTTAAATTTCCTATGTGGATCTCATTTGAGTTCCGAAATCATAAATAAACAAACTTGTGTGTGGGCCTAAAAACTTGTGTGTGCTTGCGGGTAGGTGTGAAGCACCTCCACCCCAATCAGCGTTTGTCCCTGACGAAAGCACAAGGGCTCCCATCTCAGGGGGTCAGAAACATGTCTGTATGTGGTAGGCTGGTGCAGACCAGTCAGCTGGATACGAGGGAGTTGGACATTTTTCAGGGGGAAAGCTCTAAGATGCCCTCTGAGTGCATGTTGCAATAAATCCAACACTGGCATCAGTGTGGGTTTAATATGATGTGGAGTTTGCTACCAAACTACTCGGCATTCAGTCAAGCCATCATGGAGCTGTTGAGTTCGAAATAACAAACTCTCAGGCCATGTACTCAACATGGCTCAGACACTGTAGGGGCACATTGCTCATGCAGCTGTGCCCTCACCTGTGGTATTGTGCACCCTGCTTAGGGCTGTGAGGCCTGCTAGAGGGATGACTTACCTATGCCATGCCTCCTGTTCTGTAGTCTCAGGAACATAAAAGTTTGCCTGAAACTCAGCAACTCAAACCTGGACTCTACCAGCTCTGACTCTACCAGCTGTGAGCCCTACCCTGCCAAGTGGTGCCAATGGACTACATACATCAAAGAACTCAACTTCCACCTCGACAACCTCAGCGACCCCAACTCTGCCACCCTGCTAGACAACCTCGGACTGAAACAACTCATCCCCACACCTACCCACAATGCAGGACACACCCCTGACTCCATCTTTGCAGGAGGTAACAACATCCTCTTCAGCCACACCACACAACCCATCTGGACGGACCACTGGACGGACCACTACTGCATCCACTTCCACATAAAAAAACACCGCCCCCAAACCTGCACCCCACCCACCGTGAAGGTACTGGAGCAAGATCACCAGGGAGCACCTCAACACTATCCTCAATGATGAAGCCACCCACCACGATCAACGCCAACTCCGCAGCCAAAGAACTTCACAGATGGATCACCAACTGTGCAGAAGAGCTTCCCCCCTCCCCAACCCCAACGGACAGCAGCCTCCTGGTTCACCACTGACCTCCAAGAAGCCAGACGTACCTGCAGACATCTCAAGAAGAAATGGAGAAACAGCAAAACTTCGGAAGACCACTCCACTTACAAGTACGCTGTGACAGAATACCACCAACTCATCAGAGCCACAAAGAGGATATTCATCCATATCAAAATCCACGCCAACATTAGCCACTCCAAGAAACTCTTCAAATTCATCCAGGAATTCAATAAGCCACCCAGTGGAGCCACGGACGTCACACCCTCCCAGAACCTCTGCAAAAAACTCAGCTCTTGCTTTCACCTGAAAATAAGATCCCTCTATCGCAACTTTGACAAACAGAGTCAGGACACCAAACCCACTCTGCTCCCCAGCAACGAAATCCAGCCTACCATCTCCTCCTGGACCCCATTCACCAGCAAAGACACTGCATCGACCATAAAAGACATTCACTAAGGAGTCCCCACTGACCCCTGCCTTCTGCACATCTTCCACGGACTCTCCTCTTCTGCTTGGGAATACCTGATGGCCCACTGCCCTCGGCAGCCCTCCCACACCCACAGACCACACCTGTAACCTTGGCATCATACTCAAATCCTCTCTCTCTATGACCCAACAGATCAACGCCCTCGCCTCCACCTGCTTCTACACTCTCCGCTTCCTTCGCAAGACCTTCAAATAGATCCCCGAGAATGAAGAAAGGCCATCTCCCAAGCACTCATAACCAGCATATTAGACTATGGAAGTGCCCTCTATGCCGGGATCAACAATCCCTGCTCCATAAGCTCCAGACCATGCAGAACACTGCAGCCAGACTCATCCTCAGCGTCCCCCGACACAAGCACATCCCCCCACACCTGCTACACCTCCACTGGATCCACTTCGAGAAGAGAGTAACTTTCAAGATACTCGCCCACGCATACAAATGCCTCCACAACATCGGACCCCAATATCTTAACGAGAGAAATGCCTTCCACATACCCAAGAGAAACCTCTGATCCGCTGACCTCGCCCTCGCCAAAACCCCACACACCTGCAGAGCCAGACTAGGTGGAAGAGCCTTCTCCTAGGTCGCAGCAAACACCTGGAACAAGCTCCCGATCAACATCAGACACTCTCGCACATCTTTAGGAAGACCCTAAAGTCCTGGCTCCTCGCCTGACCGGAGCTGCTCCCCCCCTCACCCCCCCCCCACCCCACCCCCCCAGTGTCCTGAGACCCTCACAGGTGAGTAGCACTCTTCACAAATCCCTGATTGATTGATTAATTGGGAAGTTTATGTTTTTGTTCTTTTCTGCAAAAAACCCACACAATCCTGACTTTGCACCAGTCGGAACGATGCATGTGCCATCAATGCAGCGCCGCTTTAAAGACTCCACAGCATGGATAGTGTGGCTCGACAGTGTCACATTGCTTTCATCACTGGAGCTTGACAACAACACAGGATCTGAATGCATGACTCAGCACAGATGCATCACCTACAATCCTTCAGATCGACAATGGTACATCACCTCCTCCTCTCCATGCAGCTTTTCCTCAAAGATTGCTCTCTGTGAAGGTACTGTTTCAGTGGGGCATGCCAGGTTTCTGTATCCGACCCGTGCTTCATCGTGCTTGGCTTGACTTTTCTAATCTGATCCAGTCCAGTATGACCTCAAGTAACCCCAAAGCGCTATTGACTTTTGGGCACTAGATTTCAATTTAATCTATAAAAACTCAACTCTGGTACTATTTATTGGATTTTGACAGTTTCCCTTTTGTTTTGTTCAATAAATGAAGCTCTATTTTTATAACCAGGTATGGATTGTTTTTGTGTGGTGTATTCACTGTTTTACTTTCATAAGTGCTGCTCAAATGTTACACTGTGGATCTTAAGTTAAACGTGCCTGCTCTGTACCAAGATACCAGAGGGTGAGCACAAGGTAATTTAGGGAGTGTATCTGACTTACCCTGACTAGTGTTGTAGTCCGTACATGGACAGGGTGCATACCTCTGCCAACTAGAGACCCCATTTCCAACATATTGTCTCTAAGTTAATCCTGACTGCTTTTGTATCGAGCTACAAGAGGGTTAAATTAGTAACTTTTCGTAGTTCACCCGGACAAGTAATGTGGCTATTGCTGGAGTAGGGTTTCTCCCTCCTCAAACAACAACTCGATTTCTCACACTTTGACAGATGGCGTCAGACGTCGTTGATCTGTCGGGTCATGGAAAGGGGGGAGTTGAGCATGATGTTTAGGCGTGGTCCGTGGGTGTGGGAGGGCTGCCGAGGGTGGTGGGACATCAGGTGTTGTCCCATGCAGAAGGGGAGGGTCCGAGGACAAGGACTTCTGTCTTCTCCGTGTTGGCAGCTGCTGCTCATCCAGGTTGTGACGTCCTTCATTCCTTACTGGAAGCTGAGTCTGGAGGTGAGGGGGTCCTTGGTGAGGGAGAGGATGAGTTGGGTTTCATCGGCGTAGGATACTATGCTGAGTCCATGGTGTTTGATGATGGCGGCAAGGGGGGCCATGTAGATATTGAAGAGGGTGGGGCTGAGCGATGATCCTTGGGGTACTACGCAGCTGATCTTTTGTAAGGCCTTCATAGAACTGTGACCACTGACCACTTGAAAGTACCATCATGAAATGTCCCAACATGCTCTGCAGGAGAAATAGGTGTTGAATGATTATTTGTTATCATTGAATTGGGCAGAGATGCCATCTTTCTGGAACGTTTTGCCTCAATTAAAGAAAGTCATATACGAGGGAGAGACTTTTGAGAACATTCTTGGACCTGGGGGGAACAGCATCTGAAAAAGAAGGCAAGGCTCGAAGGAAGAAGACTCCTGACAAATATTAAAGTAAAGGGCTAATGCTGAAAGAGAGAGACTCAAAGTTGTCTAACTCATGATGGAAAAGAGGACTCAGGCACGTCTGACTCCAGCTCCCTTGAATTGGGGTTTGTCTCCAGGGCCATTGGCACCAGCCTCCCTTCTCCCTCTGTGCTATGAAAGAGGTGTGAGCTACTGTGGATTGGTCCTGTGAGATGGAACCACTTTAGGGTAACCAGCTCATCAGCGGCTCAGCACATAGATGCCCTGAAAGTTTACAGCATGCTATGGGGCCTGTAGGCAGACAATGTAACCTATGTTGAGGCTTAGGTGATGCTGCTGAAGAAGATCTCATCCTAAAGGGACATTCCTAATGACTAGAGTGAGCCACTAGGAGCAATAAGGTGAAAGCCAAATGCAAGGCAGCCAACTGGGGATAGAAACAACCTCCCTCAAGTTGTCTGCTTATAAGTAGCATTACTAGGGCCCTGAAGACGAAATGGCTAACCAAGTTCATACTGCTCTCTTTAATCACTTAATTTCCCCTGTGGAGGACCAGTGCACATGGGAAATCACCCACTGGGGGGCCTGTATGAAAATCGTCACTCTCCTCAGCTTAGACTCCCAGGAAAGAACAGTGTCCTGGGGAAGGGACTATTCTTGAACACTACTGTGCTCGCAACATTCATTATTCCCAAGGTGGGCCAGAACTCAGGAGGTGGTTCAGTGTGCCCCTACAGTGCAGCCTACAAAAAACAATTTGGGGCCCCATGTGCAGAGTATGGACACCCAATGTAAAAAAAGAATGTAAATGTGCCGACCATGCATTCAGAAGAAAAATGTACTAGTGCTCCCAGCTTTAAAAGAGAAATACTGCAAGCTAACAAATGGTGTCATGGTGCAATGGGGTGTTCATGTACAGATTTCCTTGTGATGCCGCAGGATGAGGTGGCACCATCAAAGATTTCAATGGGAATAGAGAACAAAAAACAAGGGGGCAGTAGACCTCAACAAATTGCTGCACCCCCGCCATTATATCCCCAAAATGTATGTTAAGAGATGTGTATCATATAGTGTGCCCTCCCTGTAGTCACCCTCTGCCCAAAGGGTGCTACCCTACCATAGGGAGCATTTTACAGAGATTACGACCAGAAGTGCACCACATTCAGAATATTTATAATGTTTATAAAGAATAACAATTACCCAAGAAAAGTTCCATAAATCCATAAATAATCTCCTCTTTATTGGTACTTCTTATATACACTGCATAAGCCAGCCGACGAGTTTCGTCCAAGAGAAAAAGGACTTCTTCAGGGCTGAAATATGACGTGTACAACATATAAAAATACACACTAACACACAATAACAGATCATTTTGTACAACATATTGAAAAAAAAAAGAAAATACATAGTGGCATTTCGACAAACAGGACTTCAAACCTTATGTGACAATAAAAATGTATGTACAAAAAAGTAAAGACTATACATAGAACAATATTGTACACCAGAAAGTGGAATTAAAAAACATGCATTGCCGACAACACTGAATTTGCAATTGCAATCCCAGATGGTCTTGATATGCTTGAGCCACCAAATGTTTATTCATCCCTTTGATATAAAAAAGATATGCATTGTAAAGTGCCTATGATGTCCAGCACAATTTGTAGAATGCAATTTGTGCAACGGTTGTCATGTGGGGTATTTTCCTGATGGCTAGATCACATTACATTCACCCACAGTGCTGCTCATTAACCCAATCCATGGCAAGTGGAATCAGCAATAGTGGTGGGAGACAGGAAAAGAAGTGTAAAGCGAGCTCCTGACACCTCAGGAAAAATATAAAAAGAGAACACCAAAAATGTGTGCAAATGTTGGAAACATAAAAAAAGAGTGAGAGGGGAATCTGTGCATGAGAGTGGGAACATACCATTAATATGGCAAAACAGATGTATATCATATAGTCCAGTTGAGAATAGTACATACAGGTTGGCCCGGTACTATGAGTGGTATCATTCTCACGGTAGTCCATCTAGTAGAAGAAAGAATAGTTAAAAAATACAATGCAAGACCAGATGTGATATTCACCCTATTATTATAGAGAGGAGATGGGGCACAAGGGAGGCGAGTACAATTACAGGACTCTGCAGTGTGTAAAAAATAGAATCAATTATGATACATACCCAAAGAAAAAGAACGGGAAGTCATAAGATAAATAACATTCCACTTATGTGTGGATTTGGTATGTATAGGTTTCCCGTGTTCCAGGTATGTGATAAACAAAGGACATAAATCAGTAGTTTACACCCCATATGGATGAGCCCATTTAAATACAGGGAGGCATTATAAAAACTGTCCAGAAAAGCTTATAGATATGTGTTCAATTATGCATACTAATTGAAATGATGTATAACCCCAAGTGGTTTGTCACAAGCTGTAGTAGTATATGTGAATATTACTGCATGGTCATATAATGTTCATGACCACCTATACAAAACCACAGTTTATCATATCATAAGAGAAGTAGCTAAATACCGTTGGGGACATGGTGTAAATAATGGATGTGACCCACAACGTAAGTTAAATAGTAGACGTACAAATTGAGCATTGAAAATATGGAATAGTAACTCCAAAAAGCCGGCAGTGTGAACAAAACATGCGTCAATTCCACACTCAATACTCTCAAATAACCAGCAAGTGCCGAGGCGCGTAAACCTGTATGTAGGCGATTGATGGTGTACGGGAGCCAAAGTAAACTTCTCGGTCTCGAGAGCGCGGTCAGAGAGGACAAACCTATACCTCCCAAGCCCTGCATTTATGAACTAGGCACAGCACATAACAATGACGCATTAGTCGATCAGAAGCAGCCTGTGCAAGGACGAGGTACTGGAGAATCAGTTACGGACCATGTCGGCCATATAGAAAGATTTAAATGGGATCTCACAATTTGAAAGTAGTGTAGTGGTCTAAGGTAGAGCATTCTATTCTGCGTTTTTTTTGCTCCTGATATTCGTCAAACTAATTTTTAGGCAGTTATCCTATCTCAATTCAATTCAATTTATTTTTATTTTGATATGGAACTCGAACGAAAGTCCACAAAAATGCACAAAATTTCCTGATAAATATCCAGAAATGTTTAAAAATATTGATATATCTTAAAACAAACCATTTCATTTGGAGGGGACAGAATAAATGAACTGGCCTCCTGGGCAGAATGAATATAATATTTGATATAAATGGATTTTAAAAACATATGCCTAACCTTTTGTAGCTTCGTACAAACATATAACACATGATTAAAATCTTTGAATTTGTGATTAGAACATTTCACAGACTCTCTCCTCAGTAGGAATTTTGTCCCAAATACTGGTGACATCTCTTAAGGGCAACACATTAATTCTTAGTAAAAGAATTAGCCTTCTGATTCCATGAGGAAGGTTCCATGTTAATTAGGGCCGTATCTATTCCCCAAGGCACTCCCACAAACCACCTCATTACGCGACTTGGACTGGCTCAAATCGGTGTCTCTAGCCAAGCTGATGAAGTTATCCTATCTCAGTTAGATTACTGCAACATTCTATACCAAGGAGTCAATACATCAGTCATGAGCAGACTTCAGGTGGTGCAAAATACTGCGGCCAGGATGCTGTTTTCCCTTCCTAAATTTTGCTCTGCATCTGGTCTTCGCAGAATGCACTGGCTTCCCATGGATAGGCGCTTACATTTCTATGCCACGTGCACTACCCATAAGATCTTGCATTTCCAGGAAGCTTCTAGCTTAACCAATTTGGTACTTTCGTACCGCCTACTACATTCCTCTGAACTCTGCCAATTTGAATTTACCCCAATCGCCCTGGTCAAGAGAGTTAGAGTGGGAGGTTGCGCCTCCCGCTTGAAGGCCCCATTTTTCCGGAATTTGCTTCTACTCCACATTAGAATCTTTCAGAGCCATTTGCAGCTTAGTAAGTCATTGAAGACCTGGTTTTTCTCTACGTAGACTCTCCACCTTTAATCTGGTTTGCGCCATTTTTCTGCAGTTGTTTTCACATTGGGCTAGTGCTAGAAAGCCCCGTTGCTTGTGCAGCTATGTGTTTTACAAAGTTTCATTACATAACATTTCATCAAATCAGGAGACATTTTCCTTTAGTGTTGTGGTTTTGAGGTGAAGTTTCCTTCAGTGTTTAAATGTTGTGGTTGCTTTTAAATAAGGGCCAAGTTGGAAAAGAGACTCATCCACTGCACCATGGTGAACATTGAAATTCTTACTGACAATAACAGTATAAACAGTTAACCACTGAACTTGCCCACCAAAATATGATACCATCATAAAATGTATCACTATTGGTGGCATTGCGCTTTGACCTTACAGTTCTGGCTTTAACTATTGTGAGGATATCCTGACAAAGCTAGTAACCCTACCTTGTATAAACTGCCCCCACTATATCGTGTAAAGCACATTGGGGTAGTATTTTGTTTTTAGGATATTTTGGTTTTAGGATTTAGGTCTTGCTGGTGCGCAACCCGTTAGAGGACTGCAGTGCATGGTACATTTGGGGATCTGTGGGATCTGTCTTTAGTGTGAGGCCCTTCAGAGGGTGACATCAAACGCATTTCCGTCTGCCATTCTCTATATATTTTTTGTTTTGTGAGTAGTATTAAGCAATGTGTGTTATAAAGTACTTTTACTTTTTAAAAGAAAGAATGAAAATAGTTTTCCGTAGTTAGTAGAAACCCTTGCAAAACATCATAGACATATAATTGCTATGACAGACAAATAGATAGAGCACCTAATACAACAACGCTGATCAGTAAAATCCCATCGTCATCATATAACTTTATTTCGATCACAGAGATCTTAAAAAGTACATAAAAAGCACAGATTAAGATAGATATAGAGATAAAACCCAAGGTTAAAAGGAAACAATTCTTCCATATATACAGATCAGTAAAATCACTGGTTTAAAAAATATTGTCACTGTGATCAAAGTGGTATACTACTTTGATGCGAAGAAACAAGTACAAAATGTTTATCAAATGCTTATTCTTTGAATCAGACCGTCTGCTACAGTAATAATATTCCTGCTTAGCAGATAGTCAATAAAACAGACCCTGTGGAATCTGCTAATCAGCAGAGGGCTGACATGCACTCAATTTATGTTCCATTGCAAACTTCTCCATAGTTACTTTTATTTGTTTTACCTGTGATCTGTCTAATTGCATACCTGAGCTATTATAACTTAGTATATAGGCAATGGCGCACTTTCTGATCCCCTGGCGCCGAAAAACATGATTGTAATAGTAATATTTTCTTTTTATGGAAGCTTGGGCCGCAGCTTAGTACATCAGCCAGCCTTTCCAGCTTCCAGTGGCAAAGCTACAATCAGCATGGGATCTAGATGAGAGTAGGGTAAAAACAAAAACAAGTAGATTGTCTTGAGCTATATCCAGCTATTTTATTACGTTGGCAGGGAAAATCTCACACCTAAATTAATGAAGGCATACATGTTGTGTTGCCCTGATAACGCCTAGGAGTGGCTTTACAAATGGCACAGAAAGTTGTTTGCTAAGGTTTAACAGTGCAAATATCAAGGAGCATGCTTTGGGTGTAAATAAGGCCAAATGCTGTAGGAAGTGCGCTTGTCCTGAAATCACACCGCAGGTACTTGAAGATTAAACCATTTCCCAGTGATGCAGTGTTTTTTCCAGATCCTGGTTCTACCGATGCTAGTGAATGTGGAGCTGAAATGAAATGAAATGCTTTAAAATGGCAGTGAGACAGTACTGAAAGAGGTATTACATATCAATTAAGCCACTCTTCTGCCCCAAACCTGCCTGATACCAATGATTGTTAGGCTAATCAGGTAGTTCCTTTAAAAGAAGCGAAGCATACAATTTCTCCTCTACATCCAGCAAAGCTATCTTTTGCGGTGGTGTAGCAAGGCGGCGGCGGTGTGGCCGGGGCACCATGAGTTTTCGGGGCAGTGTCCCCCCCCCCCACCGCTATTACCTGCAGCTGTGTGGGGCGGCCATCTCTGGAATCGCCAGCACCACCCCCTCTCACATGCGGCTGCTGGGCGGCAATCTCTGGGACCGGCACATGCGGCAGAGCGGCTAACCATGCTACTGATCATTTGGCAGTAACGGGTCATCTATTGTGCCCTTTTCGTGCAAAGGGTAGTGGACAGAACCGCTCCATGTTGTTGGGAGCACCAATGAGAAGGGACAAGTGTTCTATAACAGGCTCAGCAAGGAAGACCATCATTATTTGTTCTTTTTGTGCGAAAAGGCATTGATTGGACAGAAATGTATTAAGCATTGTTGGTCGTTGAGTCTCTAGCCTCAAGCACCTACCATTAGTAGGACTTGGATTGCCCCCCTTAGAGTCAAGTGCTAAAAAGGGGGTACTTGGTTTCTGCTAAAGGGCACCACAGTATAGGGGCAGCGAGTCACCAGCAGTGAAAGACCCTATTTGTTACTATTGGGAACCGGAACAGCCTGTCTCATTTGGTACCCTCAAACTGGATTCCTGTCAAGGGGGTTAAGAGGGCATGCTGGAAATAAATGGGTCAGGGGTCAAACGTAGTAGTGGAAGCAAAAGGTCACAGAAGTTAGCAGAACGCTGACACCCCTGACAAGGACCCACTGTAGCCTTGGAGCCAATAATATTATGAAAAGACACAAGATCTCAACCAACAGCTCCATCCACAGCAGAGAGGTAAAATATGGATCTGACAGGACAGTGTCCAGAACCTGGAGCCCACTGGGCTATTTAAAAAGAAGTCTGGACAGGAAAGTCCATGAGACAATGTCAGGAAGTCTGGACTGAAAAGACATTCAAAGTATAGACTGAAGTCTGACAATCAACAGGCCAACCCACACAGAATAAAGGGATCAACATCAATGTGGATGAGCGACAGCCTGGATGTAGGTGTGTCACTGCAAAAGAAGGAACCTGTGATAGAAGCAAAGCAGTGTGACACTGTGACCCATGCTAAAAGCTGGAACACCTTGTACATCAAATGTTTCGCAGAGTAAAGAGACCTCTGAATTGATGTGCGGTGGACAGCTCCAAAGCTCAAAGATTTAATGGTATCAGTGAGATCAAATATCATAATCACTAGGCTACAAGTTACATTCATTGCACATTCCAAAGAAACACCCTTTAAAAAAAAACAATTATTAAAAAAAGCAAACTCTGAAGCCAGTGGAGGTATTCCCCCAAGCCCAGAGATGTGAAGCCCATGGAGATCCAAGGGCTCAATACCTGAGAGGGAGTAATCCCCGAAAGGCAAAATCTATATGTGCCCTCCCTGCCCCAGAGCCCACCGCATGCCTCCAGCTAAGGCAGGGGCTAGTAGCAAATTGAGTGGTCTAAGGGGAGAATGAGACACTGATTATCACCATCACTATGAGGCAGGGGTTGAAGGAGTGACACCAATGGAATGCGCTGTGCGTGAGAAAAATGAATCACAACCCAGACTCACCAATTAAATTGGAGAACTTGGAGTAAAGAAGTGCCATCAAGAACTCCTCTGAAGCCAGAGAATACCCTGCTACAGCTGGGATCAAACACAGTAGAGTAGCTTGAATCCCATTGGTCCAGGCACAAGAAAAGAAAATTGTCCCTTTGATTGGTGTTGTGGAGGGAAAATGCAGAAGTTACCAAACTAATGAGCCCCAATACAACTTCAACTGCTGCATCAATGATAGCTACACCCCTAACCAAGCACAGAAATGCACATGGAAGATAGCATGTTCACCCAGTCATTTATGTGTGGTACGTTTGTGGTATTTGAATAGTGCAGACCTGGGTAAAGTCAGTTGTGCATGAGGGCGTGGCCGCCTATTAGAGCGGCTCCGACGGCTGATTTAATTTATGCTGCATCAATCCGATAATACCCTGGGGAACAGCAGCCCAACTCGTACCTACTGATGGCCTGGTGAAGGGGTACCTCAGGGAAGATGCTTCTGGCAGCTATAGTGGCCGTTGACAGGGACAGCGGCCGGGTGGCGATTGGGGCCTAACAGAGTGGACGCGGGTACAAGCCGCGGCTGTGCGTGGACGAGCTGGCTAGAGTGGGTGCTGCACGAGGGCCGGTTTGCGGTGCCTCGGCAATCCTCTCAGCGCTGTGAAGTGTTGCGGAGATCAAGGTGGACATCTCAGGCAGATACAGGAAGCTCCGGAGTAGAACGTAACTACGCTTGTGGAGCGGATTGCTGACTGGCATAGGTGGCGCTTGTGGAGGCTGCAGAAGACAGAGCTTGTGGATTGCCGGCATGCGGTTTCCTGGGGCACTGTGCATGGTGTGCGACCACTGTGCCTTACCTAGGCAGGGTCGCCCCCACGCTCCTCCCGCTTGCTGCCTGATTCTGCTGCCACTCCTGCCGGACTCCTCTCACCGCTGCAGGCGACCCAGCCGCCCGCACTCGTCTTCCCGCCGCTGCCTCCCTGCGGCCCCGCCCACCCGCCAATCGATTGGCCCCCCCGCTCCCGCCACCCAGCGGACCCTCCCTACCGGCTCCCTTCTTATGACGCCCCACGCACGCGCTGCGTTGACGCGCAGCGGGCGCGCCGATTGTGCGCCGAAGGCGCACCAAAGGCAAGCCCGTCTGCGCCCGGCCACGCCTGGCCCGCGCTCAGCGCCAGGACCCCTGGCCCCCGCCAACGCAAGACGACCCGACAGACCTACGACGCCGCCGCCCTCAACGCACTCAATGCCGGCCGGAACCCCACCTGCTGCCGTGCCACCCCGAAGCGCATCCACGGACCCTTCACCTGCAAGACCTGCAAGTTCTCCTGCCTCCGAACCTGCACCGCACCTGCCAAGCCAAGCACCAGCAGCAACCACCTCAAGTGCATCCTGCTCAACACCCGCTCCGTCCACAGACACGCCGTGGAACTCTGGAACCTCCTCGACACAACATCACCAGACATCGCCTTCCTCACGGAAACCTGGATGAACGCCTCCTCAGCCCCCGACATCGCCATCGCCATCCCGGACGGGTACAAGATCATCAGGAGGGACCGCATCAACCAGACCGGAGGAGGCATCGCCATCGTCCACAAGAACACCATCCGCATCACGACCGACTCCAACGACACCTTCGCCGCCGCCGAGTACCTCCACTTCCAGGTTCACACCGACCCAAAGACGACCCTCAGAGGCACCCTCGTCTACAGACCCCCGGGACCACGCACACAATTCAGCGAAGACATCGCGGACTTCACCAGCCCACTCGCCCTCCCCTCCGCCGACTACATCCTCCTAGGGGACCTCAACTTCCACCTGGAGAACAACAAGGACCGCAACACCGCCGCCCTGCTGGAAAACCTTGCCAACCTCGGACTCAAGCAACTGGTCAACACCCCCACCCACTACGCCGGCCACACGCTTGATCCCGTCTTCTCATCCAGCAAGCACATCACCTTCAGCCACTCCACCGAACTCCACTGGACCGACCACAGCTGCGTCCACTTCAGCTTCAGAAGAACCACGACCCACCACCACCCGCAACAGGTTCCACACAGGAGCTGGAGCAAGATCAACGCTGACCAGCTCACCAACTCCCTCAGCCAGAACCCACCCGCCAGCACATTGGACCCAAACGAAGCAGCCCGCAACTTCACGCAGTGGCTGACCGCCTGCGCCGACGACCTCGCACCACTGAAGAACCCTCCCACCAGACCCAGAAGCAAGAAGGCCCTCTGCTTCACCGACGAACTCAAGGACTCCAAGAAGACCTGCCGCACCCTCGAGAAGGCCTGGCTCCTCGACCAGACCACCGACAACATGACCGCCCTCAAACAAGCCACCCGCAAGCACCACCAGCTCATCCGCACCACCAAGACGAAGTCACTGAAGGAACGACTGGACAGCAACGCCCACGACAGCAAGGAACTCTTCAGCATCGTCAAGGAGTTCTCCAACCCCAGCACCAGCAACAACAACATCACTCATTCACAAGACCTCTGCGACCCTCTCGCCTCGTTCTTCCACTGCAAGATCATCGACATCCACAACAGCTTCGGCGCACCACCCACGCACCCAACCATCGAACCATCGCACCCCACCGCCACCCTCCGCACCTGGACCCCGGTCAGCACCGAAGACACAGCGCACACGATGAACACAATCCACTCCGGATCTCCAACCGACCCCTGCCCCCACCACGTCTTCAACAAGGCCGACTCAACCATCGCACCCCAACTCCGGAACATCATCAACACCTCCTTCAACACCGCCACCTTCCCGGAGAGCTGGAAGCATGCCGAGCTCAGCGCCCTACTGAAGAAACCTACAGCGGACCCCACCGACCTCAAGAACTTCCGCCCCATCTCGCTCTTCCCTTTTCCTGCCAAAGTCATCGAGAATATCGTCAACAGACAGCTTGCCGCCTTCCTCGAGATGAACGGATCCCTCGACCCCTCGCAGTCCGGTTGCAGAGCCAACCACAGCACCGAGACCGCCCTCATCGCAGCCACCGACGACATCCGAGCCCTGCTCGACAACGGGGACACAGCGGCACTCATCCTCCTGGACCTCTCTGCAGCATTCGACACTGTCTGCCACCGCACCCTAGTTCAACGCCTCAGCAACATCGGCATCCAAGAGAAGGCACTGGAGTGGATCTCCTCGTTCCTCGCCGGAAGAACACAGAGAGTCCGCCTCCCCCCGTTTCGATCCGAGGCCACCGAAGTCATCTGTGGAGTTCCGCAAGGATCATCACTCAGCCCGACCCTCTTCAACATCTACATGAGACCTCTTGCAGCCATCGCACGCCAGCACAACCTCAACATCATCACCTACGCCGACGACACCCAGCTGATCCTCTCCCTCACCAGAGACCCAGACACCGCCAGAACCTGCCTACACGAAGGGATGAAAGACGTCGCGAGTGGATGAAGAACAGCCGCCTGAAACTGAACTCAGACAAGACAGAAGTCCTCATCCTGGGACCATCGCCCTCCGCCTGGGACGACTCCTGGTGGCCCCCCGCCCTGGGCACCGCTCCCAAGCCAACAGACCACGCACGCAACCTGGGCTTCATCCTGGACTCCTCCCTCTCGATGACCAGACAAGTCAACGCCGTCTCGTCATCCTGCTTTCACACCCTTCGCATGCTCCGCAAGATCTTCCGATGGATCCCGACCGAAACCAGGAAGACGGTCACCCAGGCACTCGTCACCAGCCGACTGGACTACGGGAACACCCTCTACGCCGGAACCACAGCCAAGCTACAGAAAAGACTCCAACGCATCCAGAACGCCTCCGCCCGACTCATCCTGGACATCCCCCGACGCAGCCACATCTCCAGCCACCTGAGAGACCTGCACTGGCTCCCCGTCAACAAGAGGATCACCTTCAGGCTCCTCACCCACGCACACAAGTCTCTCCACGACCTGGGCCCCAAGTACCTCAACGAGCGCCTGACCTTCTACACGCCCACCCGCCAGCTACGTTCTACCAGCCTCGCCCTCGCCGCCGTACCACGCATCCGAAGAGCCACCACCGGAGGAAGATCCTTCTCCTACCTGGCGACCAAGACATGGAACTCCCTCCCCATCCACCTTCGACTGACCCAGGACCATCTCGCCTTCAGGAAGCAACTCAAGACCTGGCTGTTCGAGCAATAGCGGACCCCTTCCCCCAAGCGCCTTGTGACCCTTCTGGGTGAGTAGTGCGCTATACAAGTGCTATGATTGATTGATTGTGCTGCGGGGGAGCTGCGTGACAGGCACTAAGGAATGCACTTGTCTTGGCCCCAGTATCGGCACGGACTTGCTGAGGTGCTGTGTGCCCTGAGCGGAGCGTGGGCAGGAGAGTGAGTAGCTCGCACTGCCGCCATTTTGTGAGTGCGGACCGGGAGACTGCGACGCGAGTGGCTGGTTGAGTGGCAGAATGTGCTGTGCCTGTGGAGCATGTGGGTATATCTGGTTGTGGCCCATGCTTCAATGGGGCGGCGGGCCCTGTTTGGAAACGTGGCAATGGGCATAGTCAAACTGATATGGGGCAGTGAATCGAACATGGCGGTTATAGGATGCAACTATATTTGAACTTGCCTGCTGAAGGATAGTGGCGCACATATCACTGAACGAGCAGTGGATGGGTGGAATAGACCGATTCCCCTTCACAGTAGGTGGCTAAGGCGAGAGGAGTTCAATATTATATGGATGCGCACACCATTGAGACCACTGAAGCAATACGAGTGAGACCCCACTGTCTAGCTACAAGCGCCTGGTGGGTCGGATAAGTATATGACGGAAGAGGATCTTTGGTCTACTGTACTCCGGACAGACGCTGTGTTGGACACCATTTGCGGTGGGACTGCTGGGTGAGTGTCCAAGTGGCGATCGTACTTCCTGGCGCCGTCGAGGAGGTACTTGGCACCTCAGTGAGAAAGCTGGAACCTCGCAAGCAGGATACCGTGTTGCCTGAAGCCTATATCGCCGTGATCAACAGTACCTTATTCCTGCTTGCCTATACGGGCAGCTTAGTACTACCAAGGCATTTCAGAACACCAGGGGAAGACGTCCCCGTAGATCACTCATCGAGTGCCACCTGTGTGCGACAAAAATAGGAGAGGGATTTTTGCAGCCGATACCACAGTGCCGGGCGAGGTGCGACACAATGGGGAAGCCAGACACGAGGCAGCCCAAGATCACTTTCGACAAGAAAAATAACAGGTCGATAGAGGGTGATGCCGCACAGTCGGAGTAGAGCGAGGAGCCCGTCATGACACAGCCACCTGAGGAAGATATCCATGCAATGTTTAAAGATCTGAAATCCAGACTCCAGGGGATTGACACGAAAATGGACTCACTGGCGGAACGAATGGATAGAATCACACAGCGAGTAGAAAACACAAGAGGGTCACCTTAGTGTCCTAGAAACGAGAGTGACAGTGACAGAAGAGGGGCAAACGGATATGGACAAGAAGATGCGTGAAGTGGATGGAGTACTGTACGTCATCAAGCAAAAGAATGAGGATTTGGAGGCCAGGTCGAGGAGGAACAACATACGTAAACCGAAAGTGGCAGAGACGACGGACATCCAAAACATGGAAAAATATGTAGAGATGATGATGACAGACCTATTTGGACAAGACCTCTCTGGGATGTTCTTGGTAGAATGCGCGCACCGCACATTGGGACCACGACCCAGGCCAGGTGCTCCGGCACGACCTATCCTTGCAAGGGTGCTTAATTACAGGGACCATGACATGATAGTCCGGCTAACGAGAGACAGGGGTGAGCTACAATATAAAGGCAACAACATCGCACTGTACCCTGATTATACACAGCAGGTCCAGGCGGTGCGCAGGGAGTTTCTTACTGCGAGGAAGATTTTTCAACAGATCAGAACCAAATATGCTTTGATATATCCTGCGAAACTGAGGGTTCAAGGTCTTGGCAAGCCCACCTTCTTTACAGACGTGAAAGCAGCATTGTCTTACGCGAAACAACTAGCGCAAGAGCAAAAGCAGCAGGCGGCAGCCAGCACCCCAAAGACGGACAATAACCTGAGTGATAATGACTGATACTCCTAGACCTGATCGCTGGATGTTCAGATAAGTATTGCATGCGGCTCGCCCTCTGGCTGTATATTATTGGACATTCACTGTACTCTAACATTTTAAGGCTTGTAAAGTTCCTAAAGGTACTTCTACCATTTTTCAATGTTGTGCTAGATTGGAACTTAGTGATTATGTTTGAGAGAATGTGTCTGCCGTCCTAGGTGGTATGCTGTAAGGTCGGGCACCCTGCCAAGAGTGCAGGAGAGTAATGCCGGCGATCCCACATACCTCCATGGGATGAATCCCACTGATTCACTACTGTGGTCTATTGGGATACAGTTTCTGGGGTTGGGGGATGATGTCACAACCTGTTTGGGGGTTGGTGTGGGGGTGAGTGGGGAAAGTTATGTTTTGTTTGTTTCATCTGCAACACACTGCATCGGAATGCACGGAAATACTGGGAATGAGCAATGCTGTCATGTTTGTACGGTTCTGGCGGTCCCGTAGACTTGCTTGCATGCATAAGATAGTCACTTGGTACGATGGGCTCTAGTGTGCGGGGCGCGAAAATGACTTCACTCAATGTATTTCATGGAACGTACGGGGTCTAAATGGTCGTAGGAAACTGAGACTGGTTCACTCTTACCTCTTGAGATGCAGGATTGATATCTGTCTACTTCAGGAAACACTGAGTCAAGGCAAAGAAGGGTTACCTGCCCGATATATTCAAACAATAGCCCTCAGAGAGGTCCTAAAATAATCTCACTAAACCTTGAACCACACATGAGAATCTCACAAAAATGGTTACAAACTTATAAAAGTTTTTTTCATTAAATAGAACAACAACTTTTTCAATTTCATAATTATCATACATATAAATCTTTGATATGGAAAATAAGATATATACCCAAAAAATAACTCAATCACATCCTCACCACAGCCCACAAACCAATCAACACTTCCATACCAACATACATTCAGCTCTAATAACAGACCATACATAACCCTACTTGCATTGCGACAGCTGGGCTCGTCTCAGACACTTTTTTAAATTCCCCGTTTTGTGGCTTTTAATTTAATTTGTTTTCTCACCATTTTCCCCTGCTTTTAAAATTCCCCGGCCGCATTACTTGCAATTTAATTGTTCCCTCACTGCCTCTCTGGCGGGCCGGTCCCTCGCGCTACACGTTTGGTGAGCGCCATCTTGGGTGGGGTAGGGAGACGCTGGACACTCCCGCGCTCTAGCAGTCACGAGGACTGGCTAGAGACCGACGCCGGGATTTGGGCATAAATAGAACAGGAGGTAGGCTCTCCTTGCTCCTACTTGCATTGCGACAGCTGGGCTCGTCTCAGACACTTTTTTAAATTCCCCGTTTTGTGGCTTGTAATTTAATTTGTTTTCTCACCATTTTCCCCTGCTTTTAAAATTCCCCGGCCGCATTACTTGCAATTTAATTGTTCCCTCACTGCCTCTCTGGCGGGCCGGTCCCTCGCGCTACACGTTTGGTGAGCGCCATCTTGGGTGGGGTAGGGACACGCTGGACACTCCCGCGCTCTAGCAGTCACGAGGACTGGCTAGAGACCGACGCCGGGATTTGGGCATAAATAGAACAGGAGGTAGGCTCTCCTTGCTCCTACTTGCATTGCGACAGCTGGGCTCGTCTCAGACACTTTTTTAAATTCCCCGTTTTGTGGCTTTTAATTTAATTTGTTTTCTCACCATTTTCCCCTGCTTTTAAAATTCCCCGGCCGCATTACTTGCAATTTAATTGTTCCCTCACTGCCTCTCTGGCGGGCCGGTCCCTCGCGCTACACGTTTGGTGAGCGCCATCTTGGGTGGGGTAGGGAGACGCTGGACACTCCCGCGCTCTAGCAGTCACGAGGACTGGATAGAGACCGACGCCGGGATTTGGGCATAAATAGAACAGGAGGTAGGCTCTCCTTGCTCCTACTTGCATTGCGACAGCTGGGCTCGTCTCAGACACTTTTTTAAATTCCCCGTTTTGTGGCTTTTAATTTAATTTGTTTTCTCACCATTTTCCCCTGCTTTTAAAATTCCCCGGCCGCATTACTTGCAATTTAATTGTTCCCTCACTGCCTCTCTGGCGGGCCGGTCCCTCGCGCTACACGTTTGGTGAGCGCCATCTTGGGTGGGGTAGGGAGACGCTGGACACTCCCGCGCTCTAGCAGTCACGAGGACTGGCTAGAGACCGACGCCGGGATTTGGGCATAAATAGAACAGGAGGTAGGCTCTCCTTGCTCCTACTTGCATTGCGACAGCTGGGCTCGTCTCAGACACTTTTTTAAATTCCCCGTTTTGTGGCTTTTAATTTAATTTGTTTTCTCACCATTTTCCCCTGCTTTTAAAATTCCCCAGCCGCATTACTTGCAATTTAATTGTTCCCTCACTGCCTCTCTGGCGGGCCGGTCCCTCGCGCTACACGTTTGGTGAGCGCCATCTTGGGTGGGGTAGGGAGACGCTGGACACTCCCGCGCTCTAGCAGTCACGAGGACTGGCTAGAGACCTATTTCAACTGGTCACTATGACGCGCAGCGTGTGCGCGCAGCATGTCAGCCGCAGCCACGCCGGAGTCACGCCAGAGTCCAGCCCGTCTGCGCCCGTCCGCGCTGAGGACGGGCTGGATGGCTGGACTGCTGGCCAGGCTAATGTAATCTCCCATTCACCTAAATATTCCTTACAGGATTTATTAAGGCTTAAACCTCCATCCGCACCCTGTTTCCGCCGTTGCACTCCTGAGGATCTTCTACTACCTCGGGCTGCTTTTGTTTTCAGACAGACCTAGGGGGTTTTAACCCTCTCCCCCGCCCTTCCCCCGGGGAGCTCTGTTCTTCGATGGGTCCCAATATGTCAAGCGACTTTGGCTTTCTTATTAACGCTCTCTCTCTCGTTAAAAACAATATTGTTTTTAAAGAGTTTGTTTCAGAAAGGAACCCCTCCTGGGTTTTCGTTACTGAGACTTGGGCCAAAGATTCTTCCGGCCCTGACCTTGTGGAAGCAATCCCAGAGGGCTATTGCCTAGCAAGACAGGACCGGATAGGCCGAGTTGGTGGCGGCCTGGCTATCCTGTGTAAGGATAGGTTTCACTGTCACATCACACCCCTCTCTGACCCCAAGGATGCGTTCCAAGCACTAAACTTCTCACTGTCCAATCACCCTAATCCTGTGTTCAATGGGATTCTGCTCTATCGGCCCCCTAGCCCTAGAGCGGATTTCGGACTGAAATTGCTTCAGACCTTGGAACCCTATTTTGGTCGCCAAGATCTCACGATTCTAGGTGATTTTAATTTTCACCTGGAGCTGCTGGAGGCAAAAGACACCATCTCTCTTCTGGAAGCAATGTCGGCTTGTGGACTCACCCAATTGGTGAAAGGACCCACTCATCGAGCTGGACATACGCTCGATGGTATTTTCTCTAATGATCAAAGGCTGACAGTTACTAACTCCCTCCAGCTTTCTTGGTCGGATCATCTGGCCGTTTCTTTCGGTCTGACTTATCCGACCCAGAATATAGCTGGAAGGTCTCCAGGGACGGTGGAAGTACGTAGGAACCTTAAAAACATTAGGGAAGACTCTTTCCTTCCATGGATACCTAGATTGTCTACTGCTCAGGAGCAGGATGCCTCATCAGCGGTTTCGCAATATGAAAAAACCATCTCGGAGGCCTTGGATCTTTTGGCTCCTGCTAGGTCCTGCTATATAGCCAGGAAAAGACCCTCAGCTCCCTGGTTTTCTGAACAATTAAGGCTCTTCAGACAACAAGTAAGGAGACAAGAGCGCTTATGGCACTCTAGCTGGAATTTTAAGGATAGGGAAGCACATAAGATCTTGCTTAAAAGATATAAATTGGAAGTGACCAAACCTAAACAGGATTATTTTACGGCTCTCACTTCCTCACTTTCATCTCCTAAAGAGCTCTTCAGAATTGTAGATTCCCTCACCTCTCTCCAGGCCCCGGACCCGGTGGTTGCCTCCCAGGGGCTCTGTAATGAAATAGCCTCTTTCTTTCAGTCCAAAATATTGGATATTCATAGTGCTTTGGAATCTCTAAAATCTTCCACCACTATGCCCTTGGTACCCGCTATTTTGGATTCTAACGGTGTCGTCTCTCCTCGGCTTATGGATCTTGAATCCTTTCCCCCTCTCTCCTACCAAGATCTCGAGATCCTTCTTACCAAAACCAAATCTGGATCTCCACTAGATGTATGTCCGCTAAAGATCCTAAAGCAGTGCAGAGAATCCCTCCTTCCCCCTCTGGTTGACATCATGAACAGGGCGATGGAGGAGGGCGTTTTTCCCCAGCAGTGGAAAAATGCTGTGGTAAAACCTCTGCTCAAGAAATCTTCTCTTGACCCTGGGGTTTTAAAAAACTTTCGCCCCATTTCTCTGCTCCCGGCTCCCGCAAAGATGCTAGAAGCCCATCTAAATAAACATCTTGCAGCATTTGTGGAGAATTCCGGATGCCTGGATCTTTCCCAGCATGGATTCAGGAGGGAACACAGCACCGAGTCTGCCCTCACCATAGTGCTTGATAACATCCGCACGCGGGTTGATGGGGGTCAGACCTCCCTCCTGATCCTTTTAGATCTCACGGCGGCTTTCGATACCCTCTCTCCCTCAGTCTTAACATCTCGACTGAGGGATATTGGAGTGCGGGGGGCGGCCCTGGGACTCCTTTCCTCTTTTCTCGATCTTAGAGAGCAAAGGGTGATGCTGGGTCAGTTTCTATCTCCATCCCTGTCTGTGCATTGTGGGGTCCCTCAAAGGTCAGCGCTTAGTCCTACCCTTTTTAATATCTATGTGACCCCCCTTGCCAGACTTATTAGATCTTATGGGATGGAGGTAGTCTCCTACGCGGACGACACTCAGATCCTCGTCTCTCTCTCCCAATCAGTTACGTCGACTGCCGCCAACTTTAGATCTTGTATGGAGGCAGTCGGCCAATGGATGATTCACAATTCATTGAAACTGAACGGGGAGAAGACTGAGGTGATGGTGTTTGGAGGGAGGGAGGACATCTGGTCCGCCGAATGGTGGCCGGACTCTTTAGGTGCCTGCCCGGATCTCACATCCTCAGCGAAAAACTTGGGGGTCATGATTGACCCTATCCAACAGGTCAGCAGGACTGTATCGACCTGTTGGGGGATCATCCACATCCTTAGGAAAATCAGGCACTACCTGTCCCTACAGGCAAGAAAGCAACTGGCTGTTGCCCTGCTGGGCTCGCGTCTGGACTATTGCAATGCGCTGTATGCTGGACTTAACAAGTGCCAGCTGCAGCGCTTGCAGGTGGTTCAGAACGCAGCGGCCAGATTTGTCTTCGATCTACCCCAACGTGCCTCTGCCACCGCTGCTCGGAAGCAACTGCACTGGCTCCCCGTTGCCGACCGCATTCTTTTTAAGTCCATGTGCATGGTTTATAAGGCCTTAGCTAAGACAAGCCCCACTGGGATTGGATGCATCCTCTCCCGCTATAATCCCGGTAGGAACCTCCGTTCCTCTAATAGACTCCTCCTCTCCGTTCCTCGTGTTCGGAAGACAAGATTGGGGTGGCAAGGCCTTTTCCAATCTGGCCCCTAAATGGTGGAATGCTCTCCCTCTTGAGGTTAGGTCTCTCCCCACTCTTCAAGCCTTTAGATCTGCCCTAAAGACTTATCTCTTTGTACGTGCCTACCTGTAGTAGTGCTGTTGTAACTTGCTGATCTATTTTGGATAGGCGCCTTGACACCTTCGGGTTGAGTATGCGCAATACAAATTGCTTAATAAATAAATAAATAAATAACCCCACACAATTTTCACAATCAATGATTGATGAGGATAATCTAGTGCTTCAACCAACAGCCGCATGGGTAGTCTTTGCTGGAACCCGACGCGGTATTAACTGGACAAAATCCACGATCCTAGCACTCACGGACACGACTATTCTGTGTGATACGGTGTATCCCATACAGTGGGCGGGAAATGAGAGACGATATCTGGGTATTATTATAAGTAGGTCCCTGCAGGAACTGTGGACGACAAATTACGGCAGGGCTATTGACTGGATAGAAACCAAGGTGCAGAGATGGAAGCACTTGCCACTCTCGTTACTAGGTCGTATAGCAATTGCAAAAATGGTCCTGTTACCAAAGTTATTATACTTATTTGTAAACGTTCCAATGCCCCTCACTGCACACTTTTCCAGGTCCCTCAGGACCGTAATACTTGAACTTGTGTGGGCGGGCAGGCAACCTTGTGTCTCCTGGAACTTGCTGACACTGCCTTTCAGCCAAGGGGGGCTGAGTGCCCCTGATTTTGAGCTTTATGCATATAGTGCGCAGGCTCAATATCTCTACTACTGGCAACACCTGACTCCGTATCAGCCGCACGTAGCGATAGAAATAGACACGGTCGCCCCGATTCCACTAAATGTGGCAGTGTACCAACACTACAAAAGACCTCATAAGGAATTCGATACATTGAGGCAATGCGATGGACATGGCGAGGAATAGCGAGAAGGGCGGATGTACGAGAATTATATGCTCCATCTATGCCCATACGGGGTAATCCGCTTTGATGCCACTAACGGATAAGGCAACCACTTTGCGGGCGAAAGCACATGACCTGGTGAAGGGCAGTGACTTATACCCAGACGCTACATTCTTATCACTACAGCAAATGTGCAAAGAGCAGAAACCTTCAGCATCAGACACATTCCTGTACTATCAGCTTAGAGCAGCTTGCAGTGCACGGTATACTGAATACCCTCAGGAACCACCGACTCTGCATGTATTGGAGAATGTATTGTCTAACCCCTCTCCAAATAAATTGATAACACACATATACAGTGTCACACAGGCTACATCTCCCATAGCGTTGTACACTTCAAAGGCAAACTGGGAGCGTGATTCTGAAATAACAATTACAGACAAACAGTGGGAATATTGTTGCTCACAACTGGAGCATCTATCGACAAACTATAGACTACGGTTGATACACTTTAACTTCATATATAGGGTGTATCGCACGCAGGTGCAATTACACCAAATGGGACTATACCCAGACACCACATGTTGGAGATGCAGTCACCAGAATGCGACATTTATACATTTGGCGTGGTCCTGTAGGTCAATAGCGCAGTTTTGGTTGGAGGTAGTCAGACACATTGGAGATATAACCACTGTACAGACACCACTCACGCCGTTGGTCATGTTATTGGGATTTGTCTTGGAAGTCCTAAAAGGCTCTTGTAAATTGGTATCCATGCTGTTGCTACTGGCCAAACATCAAGTGACGATACACTGGAAGAGACCCCAGCCCCCCACGATTGCTGGTTGGCTGCATACTGTCACATACTGTAAAGATCAGTTGGCCCGATACTGGGAACTGATGCCAAGCAGGTCTAGGCCAGTAGATATATGGAGGCCATATGTGCTTTGGTTAGAATCGGGGGGGCTGATCACTGTGGGGACACTGCTAAATAAACTGTATGATCTGGCTGTTGATTAGATGCGTGTACTGTCAGGATGACGACGGCAGGGATGTCTAGAGGCCGCCTCCAGTTGCAGGAGGAGGAGTGTTATAGCGGGGCCAGACCTAAGGGCCAGATATCATGCAGGTCTAGGGGTTGGGCATTCTGGGCAGATGTTGGCAGATGGGGGAGGGATGGGAGGGTAATCTAAGTTTTAATCGTTTATTTGCGGATAATATACACAAGATTGTAAAGGATGTTATTCCTGTTATCACTGTTGCCTATAAGGTCTAACGTAGAAGGTTGCTAAAGATAAATAGTCTGCAGTTCCCTTGGGATGTCGGCATTTAAGCTGTGTACTTGTTCCTCGCTGATTGATAATTCACGCTGCCGGCCCCAGGGTTGTAGGCAAGATAAAGCTGTGTAAATTTGGCAACGTATAATAAACCAATAAAAAAAAAAGTCAGTTGAGCATTATACAGTGTCAAAGGCAAAGATATCGTCAATCTGTAAAGTTGTGATGTAGTGATGTCTAAAGTGGTGTTTCTTCATCTCTTACCCAAATTGCATCAGGGTTAGAACAGTCCTCACCGAAACAGAGATGTTTACCAAGACCAGGGTGCATAAATGGAGAAGAACCTTTGCCTTATTTGTTTTCTTCTTTTTTGCCATTCTTTGTGCACATTGCGGATGTGCCAAGAGCCACAGGGTTTGGTGATCTTGTCAGTCAGATAAGTGGGGGTGCTGATCGTCATGGCTTTTTTAATGACACATGTAGTTTTGATGGTGCAGTCAGCTGTCAAGTAGAGCCACTGGAGTTTGATTAGGGTGGTGGGTGATGTGATCACATTTCTTCACACCTTTATTGATATGTGCTGTGGTGTCTACAAGGCATATAAAGGGAGTCAGTGTTGGGAATGTGATTTTGTGGCGCAGGACATTGCCACCATCCATAAATGAGGTTAGGAAAGAATGACCATCAGTTTTGAAGGATAAATGCTTTCTCTAGCTTCAGTAGAGATAGCAGGCATGAGCCCATCTGTCTTTTCTTTACAATATGACCCTTGGGGGTGAGTGTATGAATCCAAGTGAGTCTGAGTGACCTTGAGCCATACCCACACAGACAAGTGCAAAATCATTTTAGACCTTAAAGTAGAGCCAAACATGCATAGTGTCAACCTACTTGCAGCTTTCATAAGTAATCAGTACTGATGCAGCAGGCAACATATTCTAATAAAACAGGGATTGATAGTCATAGCCAGTCAGGTAGGTTTGGGGGCCATACATGGTGACCAATGAGCGGCTCTTACGTCATGGCTGTAGAGGCCAGAGTGTGCATGCCACAACCTTTTGCCATACTTGCACACTGTATCACCAAGGCAGTACCCGCTAAACAGGCCCCTGAACCCACCTGAGTATCCCAGCAATGGGACATGAGCGCATGACTGTGCACCAAGTGCAGCACAGCACCACAGCACTGCAGCCCAGAAGGACAAAATGAACAAACCACTGATGAAGCAGGGTTTTGCAAAATAAAACCTACTCGGATAAACTTCTCATTGTGTGGATAGTAACAAAATGGTGTAAAATTAACTGTGTAAAGCTAATAAGGGGAGATGAAATTGCGCAAATGCGTGCTGGAAAGAAATCAGTATTTCCAGTGCTTTTCTAGTAGGCCGCAAATGAGAATGAAAAATGCAGAAATAACAGCCAAAGAACATAATAATAGAAGCCATAAGTTTAAAAGAGACACAATATTTTCTTTTCCACTAATTGTTTAATAATGTACATAACATAGAAAAAAATGTAAAGAAGCATTAATAGTGTAGTCTTGTAAAGTGACAATGATAATCACATGTGTATTTTTTTTTCCTAGAGAACATTTTACTGTTCTGCAGAGAAGACTCAAGCGTCTTTTTAGGTTTTAATTTGCTTTCTGAATGTAGGCTGCAAAGAAATGTATTTTGTCCTTCGTGAGTTTCTGAATGGCCAAGGCTGTGTGGAGGAAGTAATGAACGTTATTAATGGAATTTCCCTGCCAACCAGAATATGTGGACACTTGTGCTACTAGTTTGACACATTAGCGGGTCGGAGAAATGTGCAAGCCGTAGAAGAGATTATCGGAGTTTTCTCTGCTGAAGGACAAGGACAAAAGCTGTCTCTGAGCCTATCCACTCTCTCATGACACGATTTTGAGATGTTGTTATGAATCACTTTTTGCGGCTGGTCAAGTTACACTCCCCCGCTGGTCAGGGTCAAGACTAACTTCCTGATAGCGGAATCATTCCAGATTCACAGAGACACTGCCCCTGCTGATGCTTGGGAGGCACTGTCCTCCTCCATATGCTTTAGGGGTGCTCGTCCCTATAATATTACTGACTGGGAGTTACTACTCAGCTGGCCACCTGTACAGGGCATTTTGAGCGAAATACCTGGGAGATATGCATCTGAGGTTTCTATCGCAGGACCAAGAAAAATAAGGTCACATATTGCTTCCTTTACCTAGAGCTAGCAATGGCCAAACGCCTCATCACCCAACGATGGAAGGCACAGAAGCCCCCAGTGCTTGTGGCTTTGACACAATCCCTCACGACTTGGGCCCAGGCAGGAAGAGTTGCCTTCCACAGGGAAGACCCTTTAGGGCTACGCAAATACCCCATAGCGAACAACTGGGACACTATCCTGGCTGACCTACTAGTCACCATCCAACTAACCACATACACTTGCGTGAACTTGCCACCACAACAGACATAGGACACAGCTTACTAATTGGTCAGATGATGGCTAGATCTACTTGGGGAGTGCACTACCTGCCACACACAGGGCTCCAGGATAATCTTTGGTTGAGGCGCCCCTGTGCACGCATTTATTAGTTGTCTACCAAATGACATGCTGCTTTTTGCAGAGAGGGCTGCAATGTGAGAAGGGAATGGAATGTTGAAGGGAATGTTGATATTTTGCTACATTTTCTTTTTTGCTTGGTTTATCTGTTCATTGCTGGGCACATGAATGGCCTCACTACTGGGACCTTGTGGTTGTTGCACACCGATTACCCATAATAACACAACATCACTTGACATCTTTACACAAGCTATTACCTGTACACCTCCTTTGATGCAGCCAACATCTTTTGAGCATACCTTACTATACACCATGTATCAGACTCTTGTAAGTTATACACTAATAGTTGCTATGTAAGTCTTCCTGTCAGTTGTGCGAACCACATACATTTGTTGTATAACAAATAAAAACTCAATACACAGATTCAAACAAAAAATACTAACACGTGTACTCTTTTCCATTGAATTGCTAATATTGCAAGTTTGGAAAGCTGAGCCTGTCTTGCTTGGATTTGAACTTGTGGCATGTGGTCACAGACTATATCAATCTCAAGTGCCTAACTCACTGAGCAATCCTGTGAAACATATCTTGTGACATTGTTTATGCACCACAAACAGCCCACTTTTTAGGTCGAGCCTAGGGTCAGCGTGCAAGTGCTGCTCTGGTAATGATCTGTTGTAGTTCAGTACGTAAGGGAAGCCCCCCTGACTCCCCTGCCCATATTTTTCATTGGCTTGTGTATTTGTCCTTCGTAAATGCTGCCTTTTGGATTCGTTTATAGCCTAGGCTTGTTAGTCCCTCCTTTTTATGGCCATGGCGTCATTTGTATCTTCCCATGGCTACTGGCCCCTTTACTTTGAGTGTTACACTGTACGTGTTATTTCGACTGTGAGCACTATTTTCTTTAATGAGATTCCCCTACTCCCTTCTCTACTGCCCCCTCCCTCCCGTTGTCCATGCCTTCTCACCCCCTCCCCCCACGCCCGTTGTCCGTGCCTTCTCGCACCCTTCTCCCCGCTCCCCCAGCTCACACTCCTGTTGTCCCTGCATTCTCCCCCCTCACTCACGTTGTCCGTGCCTCCCCCTTGCCCTCCCTCCCATTGTCCGTGATGACTACAGTTTGCAATGCAATAGGTCTTGGATAATGCAAGTCCTATTGCATTGCTAATACTTATTTTACCATACTGAGCTCTGACTTTTTAAAAGGTTGCCGAGGCTGTCTCCATTCCAGTCAGTTAGCTCCTTCAAGGCGCCTTCGTGGAGAGCAAATGCGGGGTCCCCGGAGAACATATCACACACAAGCATGGGAAGCATGGTAAAAATTCCTGCTCCCACAGAGCCACGAGGGGGAAATGTTTATTGCTGGGAAAGGCTGTCTGTTCTGGTTTTACTAACGTTTAATGTATGCATGAAATCACCTCTAATGTGGGTCATGTGTGTTGTGAAAACCACACTGTTTGCTGATTTTCCCTTTCAAGTTATGCACGCGCGGGGCCTTCGCCAGGTGGATGAAAACCAACAGGTTGTTACCAAACGAACCTAAAGTCATTTTAAATTGTACTGCGCAGGTGGCAATTCGAGAACTCTCAAAAAATATTACACAGCTAATGTGCCGGCAATGTTTGTCCCTGGTCCAGCCGGGCTAACGCTCGATATTTCATGAAGGACAGAGGGCCATGAGGTCTACTGGACCACCAGAACAGGCTTTCCACAATGAATTCACTTCCTGCCACAGTCATCCTTACTTCCTCTTGTGTGGTGCACAGTAAGAGAGTAGGGAAGTCACTGCATTAAACAAGCCTTTCTATCATGCACAATTAAATTAACAGCCTGTAAGTACATTGCTTCAGTCTTTATTAGATTTCTTGGTATTCCTTTGAGTATTTATACCACCGTAAAAATAAAAGATGGACTTCAAACACACAGTTCCAGGGCAATGTCTGAATGGTCTCTCTTTTCTTCCCACTTTATAATCCACCGAGTGGGAGCCCCCAGCCCCTCTGTCCTTTCCAGGCTCTCCTCCGGACTGTACAGGAGCAGCATGCAGCAGCTGGGACTCCAGGCCCTCGCTACTGGAAGTGGAGCGCGAGGTATGAGAATAATGGGAAAGACGAGGAGCAATGAAGAGAAAGCCACATTCATTGGGCAGCATTGACTAAAATTAAACTGCTCCGGGCCCTATTTTTCCGTACTCGAGCATATTGGGTCAACAGATGGTCAGCTGGCTTATTGGGCAGCATTTTTGCAGTAGGGTAACAGTGCCGCATTGAAGCATATGAACACATCCTTGCGTGTAACCTGAGGAGAATGCAGTCCTAGTGACCAGGAACCCTAGCATAATGATCTAGCATGCTGGCTTTAATGCGCTGAAAGCCCTGACTCACTGTGCCTCACTGTCACAAGTTGATATGGCAGAACCATCGCATGTTCTGTACTATCTCAGATATTTTAAATAGTGTTCTGATAAACTGGGTAGCAACTTCGTATTTTGTGCAGCACCCCCGCCAACTTAAACACCATAGTATATGGGCCATCATCCACAGCTTCCTGCCATACCTTTGACTACAGTCTGGCATAAAGGGTTTAGGATCTGTAGAGCAGATCGTCAGCAGGGAAGAGGCTGAGGGGTTGCGGTGATTTACAGGGACCATTGGACCCTTACTTGTGAACATCAGGATGAGTTGGAAGAGGCTGAACTCCTCCACTTTTGCCTGGAGCTTAACCCGCATTTCACTCTGGGTGGTGATCCAGCGGCCTATAGAAAATATATCATAAACAACGCTACCCAACTTCATAACCTATAAACAAAATTCTATACTAAATTATGGACCCATTTATAAACCTGACATATTTTTGGGCCTACTGAATCAGGTGGTCGGATTAAATCTATGTACACCTAATTTACAAACTATATACAATATTATACATTAGCGGAAAGAATATTGTCATTTATAACAAATCCTAACTATTTAAACGACCACCATTGGCAACATGATCTAGCTAATAGTAACCTACACTTCTGAATAATCAAGACCAGCTTGTTTGTCAAAGGTAAGATTTTATTTACTAAATTATGGTATTTCAATTGATAGTTTTATAAAAGTAATTTATTAGCATTGAAGCAAGCATGATTGTAAAGAAACTTGAAAAAATACAATTTAAGCAAGTAAATCAAAATTAAAGTGAGTATTTAAAGTTTAGCATTACTAAAACCTAAGTCCCTAACTGAGCTAAATAGATAGAAATTAAAGTAAAGTTCTTTGAGGATTCTTACGTGCTCCACGCAATGTCCGACAGCACTTCACCCTCATCGGAAAGTCAGAAAGCAGCAGCCAGCCCATCCCTAGGGGCATGACTTTTTATACCTTTCTACACTAACTAAACTACGCAAAGGAAAGTTTTCAGAAATCTTCGACGTCCCATTGGTTGAGAGTGACAAGTGACATGTCACCCACATTTCAAATCTTCCATTAGGTCACTTTTCTTAAGGACCATTGTCCTTTCCGAATGCAACCAGGAGCTTCCTAGGTTTGCAACAAATGTACAATAATGTTCTCACTGCTTCCAATTGACTTCCGCGGATGCCAAGTTAAGGGCTGACAAAATGTTCTTTTTCGACCTTGGCCACGTCCGACAGAATGATGATAGCACGTCAGTTTTTGCTTTGTGAATGCAGCTTTTGACGAACACTTTATTTCAGAATGGGCGTCTCGTGACTTTTGCAGAAGTAAAATTCAGCTTTTAGCAACTCGAGCAAACTAGGCCCAAAAGCAGGCAACTTATGCTTTCTAGTATAAAACAAACACAAGAAAAGTATTAATGTAAGAAATAATGTAGATTCTGTATTCACCCCAGGATTTACTAATTAATTAACCCACCCGATTAATCAAATGTTACCTAGCAAATGCAAACAAATAAAGCAGCGTTTATATCTACCAGTCTTCATTAATCCATGAGACTTATGTGCACCTAGAATAGTAGAAATGACATCACACAGACAAGGAAAAGCAAAACAAGCACATGCTTCTTTTAAGTTTGCAGCAGTTAGTAGTGACAAAAACGAAAACAATAAATTATTTTATTATTTTGCACGAACAAAAAGATGCAACAATTATGCACGTTTATGAGCACACATGTTAGTCCCCCCATGTGTAAAGTTTAATCTAAGTTGTATTAGCACGACATATCACAAATCATTAATATTATTATTCATGTTATGGAAATGTGACTTCACGAGTTTAAACAAAATTTTGTTTTCTATCTCGCTCCATCAACTCCCTCATCTGGTGATTAACAAATCACCACACCAGCACCCAAAATTTTGGTAATTTAAACTTCCGAGAAATCGATTCAAATTCATTTGTATCAGTAATCCTAAAAGTCTGTTTCTGCATAATCTTTGGAATTAGCATAACGCTCTCTATGTAACTCCTGTAATTCGATCTCCCTTTCTTCTTCTTTTCTAAGTTTATAGATTCTTTTCTTCTCTTTCAACTGCTTCTTTCTTTTATGTAACAAACAACCTATTTTGGTTAAAATAAAAATGAATACTATTATAATCAAAGGTGCCAAAATCTTGCCAAGAATTGAACTTCCAATATCGTGAAACCAGTTTTTAATTGCTTGGAACCTTTTTGAAAGTTTCCCTGTAAAATCATCTTCTTCTAAAGGAATTATCTCTGAATGCATTTGTGTAATATTCTTGATGTACATTTCAATATTCTTACTTTCGTCAGGTATATATGTGCAACAATGTTGTACATGTAAAATACCACAGACTCCTCCCTCTTTTGCTAGGAGTATGTCTAAAGCAAGGCGATCTTGAATTACCATGGATCTAATTGCAATAACTTCAACATTCACTAATTGAAACCCATCAGCTGTGTCAGTTGATAATCTATCAACTATAGTGGACAATTTTCTGATTCTCCCTGCATTTAAGGTTATACCAACAAAAGGTATTACTGCTTGAAAAATATCTCCCAGAACTTCAGTAAAAGTTTCTCTTTTAACTCTATTTACATAATTATGAATTTTAAACAATCCTTCTGAATCTCTGTCAACATGAAACACTTTAGGAAAAACAATTCCCACATAACAAGTTCCATACCAGTGGTCTGGAAGGTTGTAGTAGGCTTTGTCACCACAAACAAAATAAATCCCAGGAAAGATTGGATCCTTTCCACCTTTGAATCCCCAACCTCCCAAAATCTGATAAGTATCTTCACAGTTACTTGCACCTACAAAGTAATTATCAAAAAGTGTGTTATCTCTCCTAATGCAAAGCTTTCCACTAACTGGTTTGTCTCTGTGAATTGCAATATTCTCAAGCATTTTGCCATTTAACTTTTCATCCTCTTTCTGCCAGAATCTAGACTTAGTCTGCTTGACTAATTCATTCCTCTTATAAATTGCTCTTCTCTCCTCAACCATATTCAAAAATGTCTTTCCTTCAGCACTTAATTTGCAAGTTAGATTATTTTTATAAGCATACTCATAAGTAAGTTCGTTAGTAACAAGGAAAAATTCTCTCATTTGCTTTGCTTTCTTATGCTTATTTAAAGCATTTTCAATCTTAATATTTGCAAAAATCTCGTCAAAATCTGAATAGTAATATTCTAAGCGTCCAGTTTGATAAAATAAGCTAGTTAACACACTACATGTTACACCATAAGTGTGAGGAAGCATATTATATGTTACTCCCTCAGAAACAGAAGCAGGTAACTTAACGCAGACGTAGCAGTCTTTTGCATCCATTACCTTAACATATTCACTCAATAGCTTAGTGAATGTATTACTTGAAAAATCACTAATTGATTTATCTTGATGAATGTTAGGCTGATGATCAATAACTTTTGCAGACGCACTATGTTTAGTTTGGCTAACCAGAGCTTTGCTTGTTATGTTAACTTTGTGTAATTCTCTGTTCATCTCCAAAGGGATAATCACAGCTAAAACCAACCAGAGCAGAATTAAAATGAGCAGACACACCAGAGTCATCTTACAGCATTTCTTAAAAACAGAACACTTTGAAGTGCTCTCCTTAACATAAGGCATTTTTGGTTAGTTTAGCCTCAAAATAAAACAAAATAAAACAAAATTTTTAAAATCTAAATTTATATTTACACCCCCCTTTTAAAATAAATTTTTTTTTTTTTTTTTTTAAATCCTAAACAAGATTTCTTCGACCTTATGTCATACATAAGTTTTCTTCAACTAAACAGTTTTTCTTCGACCTTGTGTCAACTAACAAATTTTCTTCAGCCTCTTGCCAATTTAATATTTCTGTACTTCAATCATTGTCACTAATTTCTTGGACTTCGTCTTCTTCTTCACTACTACCATATATGTCAATAACGGGTGGAATTACTAAATAAGTCCACTCAGGAGACTTGTATTTTTGGTTTGGTCTTACTATTCTTTTTCCTTTTCTCGATACCACTTCAATTTTCCTTCCAACTCCAATTTCTTTTCCAGGACTCTTTTGACTACTGATTTCTTCGACTTGTTCTTTTGGTTTCTTGATCAACCTGACTCTCAATCTTCCACCAGGCCAGTAGTCTGCTTTTCTCACGTACTTCTTCTTTGGTTCAGAATTATTTGATTCTGACTTCCAAGTCCTTTTCTTTCTGTTTTCACTTTCACCATCCACGTCACTTTCTTCAGTTTCGTAGTCTGAAATTTCAATTGACTCAGGAACTTCTCTATTCGGCAATTTCACTCCTTCAGGAACTTCACTTTGTTTTCCATCACTGGTACTCAGTAATTCGTCTTCCTCCTCTTCTTCAATTACCCCCAACTTCCCAGATTTCGGATTTCTGTTCCTTACTCCAGAGCTTGTTCTCTGCCTTTCGATACTCTCCTGGTCTGAAACTTCTTTTTGTTCTGCTTCTTTGTCTTCAATAGAGACAACCGAATCCTCAGTTATCTTTCCCTTTAACAGATTCTCTTCACCTTCAGAATCTATTTCAATGATTTCCAAGTCTTTTCTTGTCAATTTTCCATTCACTGGTACAGTTTCCAGATGTCGACTTTCTTGTCGATCTTCAGAATCTGGATTTATTTCACCTTCTGTTTCGCCTTCTGCTTCAGAATCAGAATCATCTGTGGTATCACTTTCAACATCAGAACTCTCAGGAGTTGGTACTGGAATAGTATGACTAGGATGAATCCAGCGTTTCAATCCTCTGCATTTTACAGCATTAGTAGTGATCAAAATTATTTGCCTAGGCTTCTGCCATCTAGGAGCTAGACAATTCCTTCTCCGATGTACTTTCGTTCTGACCCAATCGCCAGGTCTCAGATCATGTGTCAAAACCTTTTCATTTGATTGTGCTTCAGTTCCCACCTGATTAGACACAGAAGTTACCATATCAGATAACCTTTTACAGTAATCCAAAATAGCACTGTCATTTATGCTCAACAGTTTACCTACAGGTACAAAAGCTTGCCTCATAACTCTTCCCATTAAAATTTCATGAGGACTCAAACCTGTCTTTTTATCTGGTGTACTTCTTAATGACATCAAAACAAGTGGAAGAGCATCAGTCCACTTTACACCTGTTTCAAGACACATTTTTCCAATTCTGTTTTTAATTGTTCCATTAATTTGTTCAACCACCCCTGATGCCTCTGGTCTGTATGCACAGTGTATTTTCTGCTCAATGCTCAAAGCTTCGCAAATTAACTTCATCAGTTTGTTATCAAAATGGCTTCCTCCATCACTCTCAATAGTGACTGGAAAACCGTACCTTGGGATGATTTCTCTGAGCATTAGTTTTGCTACTGTAATTGAATCACAATGTCGTGTAGGGAAAGCCTCTACCCATCTTGAAAATAAGCAAACAATTACAAGCACATATTTCAAACAATTGTGTAAAGGCATTTCGATGAAATCCATTTGTAACCTAGTAAAGGGACCACCCTCTCGACCAATTATTCCTGTCCCCACCACTGATTTTCTGTTTGGATTCATTTGTTGGCATGACAAACACCTTTGACAAAAAGATTCTGCAATAGTTCTGAACTTAGTATTGAACCATGTTTCTCTGAAAAGTCTAACCATAGAATCTCTTCCCAGATGTGCTGGACCATGATATAATCTGGCCATGTCAGCAATCAAGCAATTTGGTAAGACTACTCTGCCATCTTTGTAAACCCACACTCCATCTTCTTCACGTGGTCTACAATCTGATCTTAACCACAAGTCTTTTTCTTCATCTTCTGCTTCATTTTGTAAATCTCTAATCTCATGCCATGTTTCTACAACTGTTGTTAGCATTAATGAATTTGAATCAGTTTCTTTACTCCTTTCCCGATTGTATGAATAATTTTTTCTTGCGCAGTATTTAGCTGTTTCATCTGCGAAGGCATTGCCCTTGGAAATATAATCAATTCCTCTAGTGTGCGCTGCACACTTAACAATGGCGATTTCTTTCGGCAATTGTATTGCTTCAATTAATCTCCTAATGAAAACTGCATTTTTAATTGGTGATCCTGCTGATGTCATGTATCCTCTCTGTGACCAGAGTTGTCCATAATCATGCACAACTCCATACCCATACTGACTATCAGTAATGATGGTAACTCTTATATCTTTTGATATTTCACATGCACGAATAAAAGCAATTAATTCAGCCACTTGTGCTGAACGAACTCCTTCAAGACATGATGCTTCTTCGACATCCTTAACTGTACAAACTGAATATGAAGCTTTTAAGACACCTCCTTCGGATCTTAAGCATGAGCCATCTACAAAGTAGACAAAATCCGATTCAGATAAAGGTCTGTCTTTGATGTCTTTTCTTGGTTTAGTGCAGAATTCCATGACATCTAAACATTCATGTTCTGTTTCAATGTCATCAACAATTTCAGAATCAGGCAGTAATGTAGAAGGATTCAGATTCAAACATCTTGAAATCGAAACATTATCTGCTCCTAGTATGATTTTCTCATACTTTGTCAATCTGCTACTTGTTAAATGCTGAGTCTTACCTCTTGTCAGTAATATTTCTACTGAATGAGGCACAAAAACTTTCACAGGAAATCCCATAATGATCCCCTCACTTTGTTCGAGACTATTACTTGTAGCTGCAACTGCTTTTAAGCAACCTGGTAATGCTTTTGCAATTGGATCAAGAACTGCAGAGAAGTATGCAATAGGTTTCTTTAGATTTCCGTGTCTCTGAATCAACACAGATAATGCACATCCTTCTCTCTCACTGCAATACAGTTCAAAATCTTTCTCATAATTTGGCATACCTAAAGCAGGAGCTTGACATAAGCTCTTTTTCAGGTTTTCAAAAGAATCCATCTCAGCATCATTGAGAATAATTGGATCTTTTACATCTGACTTTGTCAGTCTTTGTAGTGGTTTTGCAATTACTGAAAATCCACTTATCCATTGACGACAGTAACCAACCATTCCCAAGAACATTCTGACCTGTCTTTGTGTTCTTGGTGGTAACATTGCTTGAATCATTTTTATTCTCTCTATTGTTACTTGTCTTTTTCCCTTTGCAATTCTGTGACCAAGATATTTTATTTCTTGTTTGCAAAACTGTAGTTTTGCTGGGGACACTTTATGTCCTTCTTCTGCAAGGCGATTTAACAGAATTATTGTGTCTGTCACACAATTTTCTCTTGTCTTTGCAGCTATTAACAGATCATCAATATACTGCACTAACGTTGACCTACCGGGTAAGTCTAGGTCTTCTAATGATCTTTTTAATAGTTCATTAAAGATTGAAGGACTTTCTGTATAGCCCTGTGGGATTCTTGACCATCCGAGGGTCTTACCTTGGAATCTGAAAGCAAAGATTTCATAACTGTCTGGATGTAAGGGAACAGTAAAGAATGCATTGCAAAGATCAATGACTGTATACCATTCAGCATCATGTGGAATTTGATATAGAATTACTGCTGGATTTGGGACCACAGGACAACATGGAACAACTATTTGATTAACCTTTCTCAAATCTTGTACGATTCTAAATGTTCCATTAGACTTTTTAACTCCCATAATTGGTGAATTACAAGGACTACTCTCCATTTCTTTTAATACACCCTGTTTGATTAATTTTTCAATTATAGGTGTAATACCTTCAATTGTTTCTGCTTTCATTTTATACTGTGGAATGTTAGGAAATTCTATTCCCTGTTTTAATGTAATTTTTACTGGATCTACATTTTTCATTAGACCCATCTCGTTCCCAGTAAAATCCCATATTTCAGATTTCACTGTTTCCTTGAGTTCTTCAGGTAAATCCTTTTCTTCAAATGCAGGAAACAATTTTGTTTCTTCTGCTTCCATCATCATCATTGTCATTCTGTATAAACCATCTTCCTCTATTGTTTGTAACTCAACTCCATCAGGAGAACAATATATTCTGCAATTCATTTTACATAGGATGTCTCTGCCCAATAGATTCACTGGACTACTATTACAAACCACAAATCTGTGTTTGTCTCTGTAATTTCCAATTTCAACTGGAACTGGATCAGTTAAGTCAGTTTTAATTTGCTGATTACTTACTCCGACAACTTGGATGGTATCCCCAGAGAGAGGTAGGTTTTCAATTTCCACTGATCTAACAGTAGAACGGGTAGCACCAGTGTCCACTAGAAAAGTGATGTTTACATCATTAACTTTCCCGTTTACAAAAGGACCAGACTGGTCAACCTCAAGAGTGGCTCCAACAACACACTCTTCCTCCTCTCTCGGGCACCGTCAGCAATAATCATCAGAATCGCTGTCTTGACTTTCTGCTAATAAAAACTGTTGTGAAGCATTTTGCATTTGTACTCTTTGCTGTTTTTGCTGTTTTTGCGGTTTTATTACCTGTTCACTTCCCTGAAATCCCACGTTTGGATTATATTTTTGGACTCCCCCACAATTCGGAAAAGGTGGTTGTGGCAATTGATCCTGACGATTATTCACCTGTTGCTGTTGTTGTTGCTGCAACTGTCGCTGAATGTTTAATTCGTTTAACCCCTGTTGCATCTGTAGCTGTCGCTGCAGGTCAACACCATTCTGCATCTGTGGATTTAATAAGGGATTCTTTAAGTTTTTAGGAGGATGAGGACACTCGTCTCTCCAATGTCCAATTTCGCCACAATTAAAACAAGGTAATCTTTGTTTCAACTCCTCAATCTTTGGGCTAAATTTCTTTGGGAAATTATTACTTTTAAACTTTCCTTGTCTCTGGTTTGTATTTCCAGTTTGAACAAAATTAGTGTTCTTATTACCCATGCTGGCAATCTGTTGCTCAGCCACTTTTACCTGAGCCCACATGGCTTTCTCCTTGAGTTTCTTCTGTCTCACTTCTAATTCATCACTGCAATACTTAGCCTTTCTTAGAATATCATCTACAGAAAGTGATTGCCATCCTACAATGCTATTTCTGATCATTTCTCCGATTTCAGGTTTTAGTCCATAAACAAATCTATAGACAAAATGACTCATATCCTTTTCATCCATCCTCTGCTACCAGAGAATTGATCCAGCGGCCTATAGAAAATATATCATAAACAACGCTACCCAACTTCATAACCTATAAACAAAATTCTATACTAAATTATGGACCCATTTATAAACCTGACATATTTTTGGGCCTACTGAATCAGGTGGTCGGATTAAATCTATGTACACCTAATTTACAAACTATATACAATATTATACATTAGCGGAAAGAATATTGTCATTTATAACAAATCCTAACTATTTAAACGACCACCATTGGCGACATGATCTAGCTAATAGTAACCTACACTTCTGAATAATCAAGACCAGCTTGTTTGTCAAAGGTAAGATTTTATTTACTAAATTATGGTATTTCAATTGATAGTTTTATAAAAGTAATTTATTAGCATTGAAGCAAGCATGATTGTAAAGAAACTTGAAAAAATACAATTTAAGCAAGTAAATCAAAATTAAAGTGAGTATTTAAAGTTTAGCATTACTAAAACCTAAGTCCCTAACTGAGCTAAATAGATAGAAATTAAAGTAAAGTTCTTTGAGGATTCTTACGTGCTCCACGCAATGTCCGACAGCACTTCACCCTCATCGGAAAGTCAGAAAGCAGCAGCCAGCCCATCCCTAGGGGCATGACTTTTTATACCTTTCTACACTAACTAAACTACGCAAAGGAAAGTTTTCAGAAATCTTCGACGTCCCATTGGTTGAGAGTGACAAGTGACATGTCACCCACATTTCAAATCTTCCATTAGGTCACTTTTCTTAAGGACCATTGTCCTTTCCGAATGCAACCAGGAGCTTCCTAGGTTTGCAACAAATGTACAATAATGTTCTCACTGCTTCCAATTGACTTCCGCGGATGCCAAGTTAAGGGCTGACAAAATGTTCTTTTTCGACCTTGGCCACGTCCGACAGAATGATGATAGCACGTCAGTTTTTGCTTTGTGAATGCAGCTTTTGACGAACACTTTATTTCAGAATGGGCGTCTCGTGACTTTTGCAGAAGTAAAATTCAGCTTTTAGCAACTCGAGCAAACTAGGCCCAAAAGCAGGCAACTTATGCTTTCTAGTATAAAACAAACACAAGAAAAGTATTAATGTAAGAAATAATGTAGATTCTGTATTCACCCCAGGATTTACTAATTAATTAACCCACCCGATTAATCAAATGTTACCTAGCAAATGCAAACAAATAAAGCAGCGTTTATATCTACCAGTCTTCATTAATCCATGAGACTTATGTGCACCTAGAATAGTAGAAATGACATCACACAGACAAGGAAAAGCAAAACAAGCACATGCTTCTTTTAAGTTTGCAGCAGTTAGTAGTGACAAAAACAAAAACAATAAATTATTTTATTATTTTGCACGAACAAAAAGATGCAACAATTATGCACGTTTATGAGCACACATGTTAGTCCCCCCATGTGTAAAGTTTAATCTAAGTTGTATTAGCACGACATATCACAAATCATTAATATTATTATTCATGTTATGGAAATGTGACTTCACGAGTTTAAACAAAATTTTGTTTTCTATCTCGCTCCATCAGTGGCACTCTAGTCTATCTACCCCCAGGCCACTTTGGAAACTTTATTGGTGCCTTGGAGGAGGTCATTGTGCCGCGCTCATTACGGTTCTCCCGGTACTTACTTTTAGGTGATTTTAACATTCATGTAGATGCGGGGAGCTCCACTGAGGCTATTCGTCTCGGTGAGACTTTTACTATGGCTCACCTCAAACAGTGGGTGGAAGCCCCTACGCACGTGGGCGGCCATGTCCTCGACCTGGTTTGCGCCAATTTTGACATCACCATGACTCTTCCTGAACCTATGATGTGGTCAGATCATGGCCTGATCAAATTCTCCAGGCAGCTAGATAAGGACTTGGAAAAAAAAAACCTCTGGCCCACTCGCAACGAATTAACCTGACCGCTTTGTCTGATTCTCTTTCTTGCTCTCGACCAGCACCGTCCATGGAGATTGAGGCGGCTGTTGATGCATTCAATCTTTGGGTTGCGAACGGTTCTGCTGCCTCCACAAATGCGGGATGCATTTGCCGGATGCGGTCGAGACCTTCACAGCCATGGTTTACTCATGCCTTGCGAGAACAGAAGCTGGAATGTAAGAAACTGGAGCGTGTCTGGAGGCAAGCCTACCTGCCGGCCGCTAAAAAGAACTTACGTACTGCTCAAAAGGATTACTATGCTGCGATTAAGGCAGCTAAAAGTAGGTACTATTCGGAGAGAATCGCGAAAGCAGACAATAATAGTAAAGAGATTTTCTCGATAGTCCAGAATTTCCTATCGCCATGTGCTGCTCAACCCCTGCTTCCCTCTTCTGTCCAATGGTGTGAAGAACTTTCCTTCTTTTTTACTGATAAAATTAAGAAAATCCAACTGGACTTAGAAGCTGTTCAGAGAACTTCTCAGACCCTACCTGCTTTACCGCTACTGGAAAGACACAAATTGGAGGCCCAGTTCGTTGCTTTCTCGCCTGCTTCTGAATTTGACATACGGGCAGTCCTGGCGGCCTTAAAATCGGGGTCACCCTCAGACCCATGTCCTGCTAGGGTTCTGGGAGGGATAACGGAAACCATTAACCAGGAGGTGACACAGATTATTAATCTTTCTCTATCCTCAGCTACTGTCCCGGGCAGCTGGAAGCAAGCGAAATTGCTACCACTTCTTAAAAAGGTTGGACTGGACCCAACAGCGCCGTCGAGCTACCGGCCCATCTCATTGTTGCCAGCGTTGGCAAAAGTGTGTGAGAAGGTGGTATTTAGACAGCTTGATAGTTTCATCGAGTCCTCCCAAGCGCTACATCCAGCACAGTCAGGGTTCAGAGCCGCCTATAGTACCGAGACGGCACTGGTCGAGGTCTCGGAGGCGGTTCGGGAGTGCCTGGACGGGGGTGGCAGAGCGGTCCTGATTTTATTGGACCTCTCTGCCGCCTTCGATACGGTGCCTCACTCACTGCTCCTTGCGAGACTAGAGGCCGTTGGTATCTCGGGGCCTGCCCTTGACTGGATAACATCATTCCTGAGTAATAGGACACAGCAGGTCTGGATGCCTCCTCACACCTCCTCGCCGAAGAGACTGACGACAGGAGTCCCGCAGGGGTCTACCTTAAGCCCCTTACTCTTCAATGTATATATGACTCCCCTACTTTATCTGGCGGAACAGCTGGGAGCCAAAATAATGGCCTATGTGGATGATACGCAGCTGCTTTTCACCTGGCCTAAGGGTATCTTTGATCCCACTACTGTACGGCTCTGCCTGTCAGCGGTCTTTCGGTGGCTTGCACAGGTCCAACTTAAGTGCAATGAGGACAAGTCCGAGGTCCTTTTCTTTGGTTCCTTCCCTGACAACTTTAAGGACCAGATATGACCCTCGGACCTGCCCTGCCCTAACTCAGTGGGAGGTCCAGCCAAGAATTTGGGGGTCTGGTTTGGACAGGACCTTAAATTCTTGGACCACATCAAAAAACTGACTGGCATTTGCTTCGCCACTCTTAAAACTTTGAGAAGATTTTTCCCTCTTCTCCCTAGAGTAGCCAAAGAGACTGTATTACGAGCCCTGATTCTGTCTCGGCTCGACTATGCAAACGCACTATTTAGTGGCTTGCCCGACTACATGGTACACCGCTTGCAGGTGATCCAAAATGCGGCGGTTCGTCTGCTATTCTCGCTACCTAGGAGATCCAGTGTGCGGAGCCATATACGAAGCCTTCACTGGCTTCCAGTGCCGCATCGAATTCTTTTTAAGGTTCTGGTTCTGGCATTTCGAGCGGTCCATTGTCTTGGACCGGTCTATCTGCAGAAACGGTTCTCATTCTACACCCCAAACCGTGCACTGCGCTCTGCCAACCAATGTCAAATGGCCCTGCCTAGATACAAATATGCCAGACTGGGAGGCCAGTCCATTGCAGTTAAAGCTGCCAGAGCCTGGAATGCACTTCCTCTGTACCTTAGAGCTTCTCCGACCATCTCTGTTTTTAAGAAGGGGTTAAAAACCCATCTGTTTAATGCCTCTCTCTAGTTGGGTTGGTTATGCTATGTTCTGACACTCTCCTTGTCTAAAACTCACCGCGCCAGGATACTCTGTAGTAACAGAGCGCGATACAAAAGATTTAATAACATAACATAACATAAACAGAAAGGCTGCCATATTGCACAGGGCCCTGATATCATTGGCAAAGCCTAGGAATATTTAGCAGTCAGTGATGTTTTTGGCATTATGAGGATATATAATGGCATCTCTCCTAGTACATGATTTGACCCCTTTGAAATGATGGCCGTAACTCTGAAGGCTTTTTAACACCTAACTCAGAAGATCTGCCATGACTATCTCTGGCTCGCAGACTATATGAATGGTCTGATGAAAACTATATATGTAAACACCGCCATTAAAGTGAGTGTTTTTAGGTCAAGCCTCGGAAGCGCATGTGCTGCTCTGCGAGGTATGCTGAATTGGAGTAAGGACTCGAAGCCCCACCCACTCTCAGCCCATATTTGTCATTGGCTTGTATCATTGTCCTTCGTAAATAATGGCTTCTGATTCGTTAAAATAGGCTTGTTTGTCCTTCCTTAGTACCGCCTTGTCTTCATTTGTAACCTCCCATGAGGACTAGCCCTTTTACTTGGTTGTTACACCGTCCGTCTTATTTGCTCTGTAAGCACTATTTTCTTTAATATTTTCTAATACTGCAGGCACTATAGGTTTTCCTGCTGATTCATCGCATTCAGCGCACCATGCGTGTTTTCATGGGACGCTTTGACAAAATAAGCATTGTTTGTCAACTCAACAAATACTTTTTTTTGTTAAAAGCGCCCCATATTGCATTTTCACTTTAATAGCGGCCGCCGACCTTAGACACAGGTCATCTAAAGAAAGGAACATGGCCTCTAGTGAACGCGCAGCATGGGCATGCTTGTAAACAACAAGCAGGGCCGGCTCTAGGCTCATGGTGGCCCTGGGCAAGGAGCATAGGTAGGGGGCCCGGAAGAGGGGGTCCGGGCGGGGCGGAGCGCGCAGGCCAGTAAAGAGGGGAGGGGGTCAGGGTGTTTAGAAGTGGAACAGAGCCGGAGGCCGCCAAATCCCTGCCAGGGGCCACCACGCAAATATGTATCCATCCTCAGAGGATTAATATATTAAGGATATATATTGGTGTGGTGGCCCCTGGGGTTTGGTGGCCCTGTGCAGGTGCACAGCTTGCACATGCCTAGAGCCGGCCCTGCGCATTGGAATGCAATAGGTCACGCATTTTAGAAACTTTTACCTATTGGTATGGTAAATGATAATGTCTTTTATTATTGCAGTTTTTTTTTCAAACATAAATAAAAGGCATTGTCATTTACCATGCCAATAGCTCAAAATCTCGCATTTGCGAGACCTATTGCAGTGATTATGCTTGTTAACACAGTATTTGGTGTTCAGGCACCTGCTGCAGTAATCAGTAGGTCCAGCTGTAATACTTCATCATAGCTCAAATGGTTAATGCGGTTGCCACAGAGATTTGTGTAGCTTGATTTCCAAAAGGGTTGCATTTTTCCAATCCAGCTAGAGCTCGGTGTGTTCGACGGTCACTCCATATAACAGCAGCACGTTTATTACATTTAGGTTTCTACTCTTTTATTGATTCTTTTAATGTTTATGAAATGTGTGCGAATTTGTTGGGTAGTAATAAAGTGCCATAAATAATTCCGTTTCCAAGCTGTCCTATATAATTGATCTTTCGAAGTGTTATTGTACATTTTGGCCTAATTACATACAGAGGGTAAGAAATGAAAATTCTTTATTTCTCGTTTTATCTCTTGGCTAACATATAAAGTGACAAGGCCTGTTGCCTCTGATGAACTTCTGAGCCTGGAGCTGAGGTGCGGCCATGTCCAGCAGGACTTCTTTTTCACTTGCAGCAGCCGCTTCCAGCCAATTCACACAAGTCAATCAAAAGCAGTGCTCGAAATCAGATATTAGGACCCGAGTGCACTAGGGAGGAAAAGAAGGAAGGGAGGAGCCGCCCACTTCTCCCAGTCTGCTCTGAAAGGGTACAGGGCACGCGGAATGCGGAATGCGTGCACGTGGCAAAGCACGTGTCCTGCCCAGGACATGCCGACTTCCCGATCGTCCCGCGGCCCGCCTCCAATCCAGCACTGATGATAGTCTATCAAAAAGTAACACTTTGAAAAAAAAGAAACATGCTCCCTCAGCATAACTGCCCAGAGCGACAAGTGTAAGCAATATTCGTTCCGAAGTTCCGCCAGAAGTTACGAAAACAGAACATTCAGAACCTCGTGACAGCGAGTACAAGCGAGGCACACATATATTGTGACTGACGGTTTAGTCGCCAGGGACCTGGAATGTGTCCACGCGGTAGTTTATGAATGATTCTTCAGGAATCTTTCATTTCTTGCTGCCCTCGTCCAGAATGGCTCTTTCATAGAAGCTGAATAAATTAAATAAACAGGTCGCTCTGCCTTCTTTATCAGCCGTATAACAAATTGCGTGAAATCAGAAGAGAATGTCTCATCTCATTCTTGACCGGGGCATAGAAGCTCGTGCAGAGACTGCCTGGTCAGCGAATTGCAAATTACTGAGGCTTAATCATTGCCAGCATATTTCTTATCGGTGGGAGTTGCCTTTAAAGTTAACAATGGGCGTAGTCTGGATAATCATTAGCTGTTTGACATAGATGGCACAGGTGCTATCAAGGTGCACAAACATTTACGATACAGTACTTCTTTCCAGAAACATTCCCTTAGACGTAAAATATTCATTGTCACACTCGAAGTGGTTTCAACACAAATAAATTATTAACTCTGCAAAGTCCAGACATATGCCTGCGATTTGTACAAAGTTGCTAATTTCATGTGACTAATATAAAAAAGCTCAGTTTATGCGTGGAAACTAAGCAAATCGTATATTTCATACACACAACTAAGGTAAATTGGTGGATGCTTTACAAATGGAAACATTGCCTGTTTAGGGTTTAACATCAACATTTTCCTGTTTTTTTCTCCTTTTGGAAAATATTTTTCCAGCTAGAGAAGCCCGTTTTCACCCGTCCTTAGTGTTTCGACTTTGTTTGCACTCTCTCTCCCACACAAAAACTTTCCACCAGCAGGAAGTCCTGTTCTTTACTGTCCTGCACCAGAGAAGGTTATCCATAGGGCATCTCAGTAAGGTATGGGTTTAACAATTTAAAGAAGTAGATGTTGACTGGCTTCACTATAGCAGGCCACTATCCCCACATTGCTGCTGTCTATGTCCTCCCTTGCCTGCTTCAGCATTGGCTGGGACACTTTTAGAGCAGGAGCATGCTGCCTTGGAGCACAGTGCTGTACCAGGAGGACTTGCTCTCTCTGAGACACAAACCTCAAGTTGAGTGATATTCTCGCGAGTGCCAATTCCCTGTGTTCTATTTATGACTCTTTGCTAAGCATCACAACACACAGAGACACGGTAGTTGATTGAATAGGTACAGTTCAGCTTTGTTAGTACCTACTCTGAGAACTTCTTTGTCTACCCTATGCTATCTACCTACTCGGAATCTGGGCAATTCCAAGAATTGGATGAGGTGGGCTCACTCACGGAATGTGATTTGCTTCCTCAAAAGCCACCTCATTCGACCGTGGTAGGATGGTACTACCCGGGCAGACTCAACCTCAAGGGGAACTGTCTTGAGGGAGTTCTTTGAAATTGTTTTTCTGGAGATATATCTGGAATCCAGTTTTCCTAACTGAAAATAGCTTTGGATAAACCACAAGAATTATTTTATTAGGTGGTACCCTTGGTATGAGTAAAAAATACTAGGAGAGTATGTTCAGAGAACGTTATTGGGTGCCGTGGTACTTACTTACCTCTACGGTGCCAACCTGTTTCTTTTCATACTTTAGCCTAAGTAAAGGTCTCTGGCATTCATCATGGCTTTTAGGATCCCTATGTTATTCTATTTTTGAATATGCAGGAAAGGACCTACCTTACATTGTTAAGTCAAAGGTAAGATAACCCAATCCAGGGAGGCCCTTTACCTCATGGTCTGTGCAGGGGTGGGCAACTCCTATTGTTACATTTTCATCAAGGAGATTTGCTCTCCGTAGTCTTACCATGCCCCCAGGTACAGCCGTCTGGTAAGCAGAGCATCCATGTTGTTCTCAAAGACGTAAGGGCGCCAATGCACTTAGAAAGAATACCAAATTGTGGAGCAGAATGCTAGTTCTTCTTCAATAGCTTTAGCCCCAAAGGTGGTACTAAATATAGTAGGCAAGGCAGTGACTACAGCTTTACACTCTCAGGCTAAACTTTCACTCTTAGGAAAAGAACCTCATGATGATTTGGAATGTGATCATCAATGTCAAAGGGTAAAACTGGGTCCAGGGAGTACAGCTTTCTGAAATCATGTATCATATAAGAGAACATATGAGGTTTCACGCTCCTGAGGTTGACATTGAGTTTTGTTTTCAATTCTTATGGTCCTGCTGCCATAGATTCATTACTGTTATACAAGGGTGCACACATCACTTTAGAAAAACAGTGGAAAGAGATTGACTAGACCAGGTTTTTAGTGTTCTTAAATTGGCAATACCTCTTGGATGGATTTTACTGAAAGTTCTCACAGAATATTAAAGTAATCACCTGATTAGCGAGCACGTCATCTTTCTTGGACACTGAAAAATTCTTGCTCAATGATCCAGTGTATAAAAAAAGGTTAAGGGCTTTCTGAAGTGAGCTTATGCCACCTCTAACTTTATGTTAAGATCTTCCGTGTACGGAGCATATGTTACCCATATGTTATTAGCACATTTTCAGGCACTATCTGAAGTACTGTAAAATGAAGAGGACTAAAGAAATACTATTCTTCATGGAGTGAATGGTGCAGTACATTTCTGACACTACGTTTGATGGGCTGTGTTCTGCTGGAACTTCATCAGGTGTAGCTCCTGCAGTCAGAAAACACATTTGGATGCCTCCATGAAAGCTTTATGCATCTCAGAAGACTCTATTAGCTCACCTTCCATTTTTGGGACTGGTCCACAGTTTGATGATTTGCTCAAAAGATCAGCTGAATAAAATAACCTATCACACCCTTTTCTATTGGAAACATCAAGAAAACCAACAAAATCAGATACAACAGCAGCAACAGTCCTTTTCGCGATGGCCCTTTTGAGGAAGGGTCCGAGATTGGGATACACCATTGACAACCAAATTCTGTGGCCTACCATCAAACACATCAAGTACTGCCAATGCCAGAAAACCTCAGAATCCAGTAGGGGATTGACTATTATTGTTTGAAAACAGATAGAGTCTTCACATATTAGATCAATGGGTGTTACAGAATGTGTCAAAAGGATGGTAGCTAGGGTTTCTGGAGCCTCCTCTATTTCATTTTTCTAGACGACCTCTCTTCCAAGGACAGGCGAACAGAGGAAATCCCTTCTGGGAAGTGTTGCTGTCCTTTTTTTATGGAGCAATAACCAATGTTCTGCCTCTAGAGAAAGGTCAAGGAATTTACTCAATTCGGTTTCTGGTAATGAAACTCCAAGGTTGAATTTGCCTAATTTTAAATCTCCAAGACGTGCACAAATACTTAACAAAAACTACAGGAAATCATTCCCTAATAAAACCAGGTGATCTTCTCTGAGCTATAGATCTTTATAACACTTATTTTCATATCTGATCCATGCTTCATCTAAAAGTATCTTAATTTTACCCTTGGAGAAGAACATTGTCTTCAGACTTTCATCAGCACCCAGAATATTCACAAAGGTGCTTTCTCCATTGGGCGTCTTCTGGCAAATTTAGTGTATTCAACTATTTCTCCATTTAGATATTTGGCTAATTTGTGCTTCATCTTTTGCCAAAGGCTTAGGAGGGCAAGGAGAGGGAGTGCCAGTCTGTTCAAGAATTCACTCTTCTACTGAACTGAAAAAACAATCTCAGATCACTCCTGAACAGGATTGGATTTATATAGATGCCAATTTTCGGACGTACCTAGAAAAAGTCTTCCTTCCTAGTTTCAGGATGTTGGGGAAACTTTTCAATTGACAAATGCTCTGCAAAGAGGTTCCTACAGGTGTTAGGGTTCATCTCGGCCAGGGCAGCAGTGTTGCTCAACAGGCTTGTTGTCATCTTAAACAGATATGACACCATATTCTATTTTATTGCGATCCAACGAGGCAAAACCTAAAGCTGTTAATCTCAGTGCCACCTCAGCTCTAGGAGAATATGTCTTTGTGTCTAGTGAATCTTGATCTTCTGAAAAGGGCCTTTCAGGTCCTTCCCTTCCCAAAATTGAACAAAAGATGACAGTATAATGCGATGGAGAGCAATGCTTGAGAACAATTCTGTCCAAGGAAAATAGTTTCAGACAGAATCAGAGTAGTCACCCAACTGGAGGGGACTTGCAGCACCTGTCACAGATATTAAATCCTTTGCTTCCCTTCTTGGGAATCATTCAGTGTTAGTAAGGACAGATAATAAGGTTGTAAAGGCATACAGGGGTGATGTGGAGGGATCACATATTGAGCCTACCTTAGGTTATCCATTTACTGATGTCATGGTCAGAACTGAATGTGTTATTCTTACAGTTTCGTATGTAGCAGGAGTGACAAAGTAAGAGCAGATTTACTGATCAGGGGTTTCCCTGATGAACATGGAATGCTTTGCGAATTTGGCCATTTGTTGCTGTTGAATGATAGATAGGAATTCCACACACTGATTGCAAATAGAACAAGAGTGTATCAACATGTTTATGTTAATTCTAGATCTCAGCAATATTCTCTGTAAAGTTTGTTTTCACTAAATACAATTTTTGGTTCTAAAAAATATACTTTTTGTCCACAAGAGATTGTTATTGGGTACAATGGTTCAAGAAAGATAAAAAAGTGTTGGCACACAAGCTTGCAAAGTTTGTTTAAAAAAAACTAAAAATATTAAATTTACAAATTTAAACTTATTTTAAGCTTGTTTTAAAAACCTTTAAAGAAGCACATGCAATGTTTAGAAACTCCCCATTTAACCATGATGTTTCTTAAATAACATACAAAGATTTTTAGAAAGTTCCTTAAAAATTAATATTCATTTTCATACAAAACAATTCTGTACCAGGCTATTACTGTATCAAACCATCAATTGTAATGATCAATTTGTATACTATATCACTGTTAGACCTGGCATCCTTGCTGTGGTTTTCCCTGTGCCTGTTTTCTTTTGCCTCTACTTCCTGTATTTTTGACTGTGTGCTGGATTTCGTTTTTGCTGGTTTAGGTACTCTTGGCCCTTTGCCACTGCCGATAAGTGCCAAAGTTTAAGTGCTCTCTGTGTAAATTGTGATTATGATTAGATATCCATTCTTGGCCTATTTGATTACCTGGTAAGTCCCTAGTAAAGTGCACTGTGTGTGCCCAGGGCCTGTAAATCAAATGTTACTAGTGGGCCTGCAGCACTGATTGTGCCACCCACACTAGTAGCCTTTCATATGTGTCTCAGACCTGTCACTACAGTGTCTGCACTCACAGTTTTTAACTGCCATGTTGACCTGGCATGTGCACCCTCTTGCCAGGCCCTAACCTTCCCTTTTCTTACATGTAAGTCTCCTTTAAGGGAGACTCAAGGAACCCCCATGGGCAGTGTGCAGTGTATGTCAAAGGTACGACATGTAGCTGTGTGTTTTGTATGTCCTGATAGTGAAATAATGTGCATTTTGTTTTTCACTATTGAAAGGCTATCCCTCCCATCGCTAATAATTTGAGCTACCTTGTAACAATCTTACAAGTGTAACTTTCAATTGGGAAGTGATGGAGATTTGAAGTTTAGGTTCCCTGAACTCAGAATTGAAAAACACATCTTTTATTGAAGATGTTTTTTAAATTGTTTGTATGAAAATGCCACTGTTAGAAAGTTGGACTTTTATTGTTTAACCATCCTGGTCTTCTACCTGCCTGTGAAATTCCTGTCTGGTTTGTAGCTGACAGTGGCTAGTTTGCTCATTTACTGACAGGGGCTGCTTTGCACATTATCTCTAGACAGTTACACAAAGGGGAGCTGAGGCGTGTCTTGCATATACTGATGAGTCTCCCTGGGCTAGAGTGGTGGGAGGATTTGTCACTAATACCTGAACAGGGTGTGGGTGCCTTTCACAATGCTGTCTCCTGTTCCTGCAGTGTGCCTGGCCAGGGCAGGACAGAACTGGCCCTGGTGAGCCAGAGAGACTTTCTTGGAGATGTGCTGACTTCAAAGGCTAAGTAGCATAAGTAGTGGGGCCCTGACCTAAGAACTTTAGAACACTTCTGGATCAAGAGGAACCTCTGTCAAGAGCTGAAGAGCTGTGAGGAGGAGTACTACCTGTTTGTTGTGTGCTGCTTTGCTGGGTTGACCTGCAGTTGCGCTTCTGCTGGAGAGGACAAAGACTGCACTTTGCTGTGTATCCTGCTTGAGAATCTACTCCAATGGCATGATGTAGAGTTTGCCTCCTGTTAGGAAGTCTCAGGGACATAAAGACTTGACCTACAGCATCCTTGAACTCCACTGCTGGGAGGTCTGACCTGCCGTGTAGTGGCAAGCCCTTTTTGGGTAGCTGTGCTCCTTATAAGCTTAACAAATAAAATAAAATAAAGTCCAATTCTGGGCCCTTGGATGTTGTTTTGCTTTTTCTTCAGGTGAAAATCCACGCATCGGCCTTCCAGTTGGCATTGTTTCCCACCGCAGAGTGCTGGGTGGCCAAAAAACACCTGTATCACTGAGGTACGCCTGAAAAGATGCAACAGCACCTGTGTGCGGCTTTAAAAATCACCGCAGCCTGAGTCACGAGTCCCGAGCACCGAGCTTCTAAACACTCCTGCTCTGACTCAAACACCAGCCTTTCTGTGCCGTGATCCTGGAAGAACCAACACATCACATGTCTGCAGCTGTAGAAATCGATGCAGTGCCTGGATCACCGCCGCATCATCCCGCAGCGCCTGGAATTTCCCACGCATTGCACCTGTGTGCCCCGTTTTACACCCGCAGACCCGAGCCGTCTGGAGTTCCACTAATCTTTTCCCCTTACAGTCTGGAATCGGCACAACTCTTCTGCTTGCAGCAGAACTGATGCATCACCTCCCTGCAGACTCAGGAATTGACTCAGGTTCAGGTTTTAATGTCTTTATTTCGATAATAAAATCATAAAAGACAAAATGAAAACATTACAAAACAAAACAACCACTATACATTAGGTTATATAGAAAACCAATAAACATATTATTAACTTTACACTGAAGTCATGGTTAAAACTAATTATTAAACTTTGTTAGTTTTACAAGACATATATAAACCTGGAGCTAAATGGGCAAAATTAGCACATTTAAAAAGATAAGATCTTACATGATACAATTAGGATAAAGATAAGTTCCTTCTAGCCCTAATTGCCCATGCCCAGCCTAAAAATTTGGCCAAGCATATCACAAAAGTTTCCGAGGTATTAGTTTTCAACACCCAGATTGCCTCGGAAGACTTCCTACAAGAAAGGCGTTTGAACAGGGGTTTTAGCCATGTTGAACGAGGTTCTGAATACTGTGGACAAGCAAACAATAGATGACCCTCTGTTTCTTTATGATCTGGGCACCAGCTACAGGAACTAGAAGAAGTTTTACCCCAGGATGAAGTAAATGAATTCAAAGGTAAGGCACCCACTCGAAACTGATGATAAAGTTTCTTATCCAATGGTCTGGTGATGGTGTCCCAGTAAATCTCACGGGAGGGATCTAGCTTAAAGCTTAGAAATCTTCCCGTTAGACTTCCAGAACTGGAGGCGGTTACCAAGGAGAGACGGGTTGAGGCCCAAAATAGTTCTTTGAATTCTTTTTTAGATGGAAAAGTATTGGTACCTGGGGAGACCCACAGATGTATTAAACCCATGTCATGCAGGCTCTTTTTCACCGAACGAAGCCATGGGATTCGTTCAGAACCCCCCATGGACCTCACTTCTGCTAACTCCTTTGCAAAGAGTGTGAGATCCTCGGAGGTCCACAAGCGCCTCCAAGTAGCCACTACTCTAAATCTAGCCATGTCCATGATTGGTGGGCAACCCATATCATGACAAAGGGGTATCGATGGGGAGGATTGTGGCAACCCTACCAGGTTCCGAAGGAATTTGCACTGGATTCTATAAAGACTAGAAAGATCCATAAATCCCCATAACTCGGCCCCATAAAGTATGGCGGCGTTTATTTTAGTGTCATAAATTCTCCAGGCAGGGATGACCCGTTTTATAATAGAGCTCACGCAAAAGACATCCGGTCAATTGGGCGAATATTAACTGCTGGGTCGCTATTTGATCTTTCCACGACAGACGGCGATCCAAGGTGACCCCCAGATAAGTCATGGTTTCAACTTGTTCCAAGTTGACCCCGCTCATTTGAACGTTACTACGTACGATGTTATTCCTGGTTGAAACCATGAACTTAGTTTTGCCCACATTTATCTGGAGATCATTTTTCACACAAAACTCCTCAAAACGGTTCAAGGCCCGCTGTAGGCCTCCCCGGGTCTTGGATAGGAGTAAGGTGTCGTCGGCGAAGATTAGCATGGGGAATTTGGTCCCTGCCAAGGATGGGGCATCAGTATGGGTGGCCGAGAAGAATTTTGCTACTTGGTCTATAAAGAGTAGGAAGAGAGTGGGCGCGAGAACGCACCTCTGTCGGACTCCTCGAGTTACAGGGAAGGAATCCGTGTGTTGTCCTTGTTCTCCCCACCTTACCCTAGCGTAGTTCTCTTCGTGTAATCTGATGATCATCTCTAGTAATTCTCCAGGCATACCCAGGTCCCTCAATACCTGCCACAATTTACCCCTAGGTACCAGATCGAAGGCTGACTTCAGGTCTATAAATGCGGCAAAGATGGTACCACCGCCTAGCGTAACAACCTTCCAGAAGATCATACAAAATCGTAGCACCTGATCAATGGTACTCGTACCAGATCTGAAGCCTGCCTGCATGGGAGACAGTATGTTTTCAGAGTCCATCCACCCTTGCACTCTGGCCAAGATCATACGGGCAATGACTTTTTGGAGGCAGTCGATTAAACTAATCGGGCGATAGTTGCCCGGATTAGACCTGTCTCCTTTTTTATATATAGGAAGAATCTCAGCCCCCTTCCATGTTTTGGGGATGCATGCACCCTTTGCTATAGCATTAGCTATGTTTGTTAAATATGGCACCCAGGGAGCAGTATTGGTTTTAAACAAATCGGCTGGTATTTGGTCCAACCCAGGAGCTTTCCCCCGCTGAGTTAAACCAAGGGCTAACTCTGTCTCAATATTAGTGAAGGTCAGGATCGTATCACAAGTGGGCATTACATGCAACTGATTCAGAATGGGGGGAGAGTCAATGCCTTCTGAGCTAAATTGGGATGAATAATAGGTTATCCAGGCTTCTGGGGACACATGATTGATTGGAGTACGGGAGTCACCATCCTTCCCCCATTTTACAATGTCCCAGAATTTAGTCTGGTTGTTTGACTTGGTGGCATCCAAGAGGTCAGCCCAATAATCATCCTTCCACACCCTCTTTGCTTCCCACTGTACTCTTTTATACCGTTTCCTGGCCTCCTTTACAGCACACATATTTCTAGATTTAACTTTCTCAACTAGATTACTGTGAGCCTCCCTACAATCTTTGTTATACCATTTTGCTCGAATGGCTAACGGTCGCCCAACACCCTTCTTACATGGTTTGGAGAGGAGTAGCTTAAGCTCAGCAAAACATTGTTCATGCAAGTCCATAATTTTGTTTAATTCAATGGTGCCCCTCCCAATGTCCTCTGTCATCATTTTGTTTGAAGCGAGCTTCACCACATTCTCTATATTAGTCTGTATGGTTTCATCTCCTGATATGTTAGACCATTTCAATCTCCTCCGATCGTTTGATAAGATTACAGCCCCTTGCCCCTTAGGAGCTGGACCTTCCAATCTTACCACATCGTACAACTTTAGTTTCAGAGACAGAGGGTTATGATCGCTTTCAGGGCGAGAGACAATTTCCATATCGACCATCAGACTCCAGAATTCCATTTTTAAGAAGATGTAGTCTATACGACTTTTTCTCAGGCCATTGTCAAAGGTAAAATTGGCACCAAGGTCGGATGGGGTGCGTCCGTTTGCAGCCCTTAATCCCCAGGTGAGACAAAAAGCAGTCCAGTTCAGGGCAGCCTCCGTTGCTTTGACAGGTTTGCTATTCAATAGTTCTGGTATATTCCAAGTTGCATCCTCTGTGGACCCCCAGCTATCCCCCGCTAAATAAAGCGGCTCAATGGTGCAATTTAAGTCGCCAGCTAACAGGATCAATGTTCCTTTGTTCCACCCTGCCAAAAGATTGTCCAAGGCACCCACCATCAAGGGACATCGACCACCAGGGAGACCACGAGAGTAAATATTAATAATAAGCATGTCCTGACCACCTTCCTTACTCAACCTAATAGCCAAGATATCGGGATTGTCCTCATAAAGTTCTGTGGTTGTGTATCCCCATACCAGTTTGACCCACGTTGTCAAACCCCCCGAAGCGCGCCCTTTATTGCTCTTTATTGCAGGTTTGAAAAAGTTTATGAAGCCAGCTTTGTGTATAGGTGCAGTTGCCCAAGTTTCTTGTAGTAACACTACGTCAAATTTGTCGATAAACTCCAGCCAATCCTCAGAATCCATACGAGCCTTTGCTCCAGCTACATTCCAGGACACAATATTAAATGTCGCTGTGGCGAGTTCTGCAGGGTTATTACCTAGATGGGGAGGGGAGGGGGAATTAGATAGGGTGGTGCTTATGGGCATATTTCTAACCCCTTTTTCTTCAGTGTTGATTTTTAGCACGCTTTCCCCTTCTGCCGGGACCATCATATTTGCCTTTTTATAGGGCATAAACTGATTACCCAGTGTAGGTGTCATAGAGTGTTTAAGTGGAGTTTGTACTTCTTCCCTGCTATCATCGGTTAGATTATTCGTCGAACTGGGTAAACACAGTCAATCTACCAATTCCAAGTCAGACAGCGCTCCAAAATGATTAAAAAGTAGGGGGTACTGTTGTGGGTGGGGTGTTCTAGGCCCTTGAAACCTCCCATCTCTCACTCTCCACAGGTTTGGGCCTAAGGGATAGTTGGTATGTGTATGAGGATAGAAGTAGGCAAGGTCCAGTGTTTGGACGTCGCCCTGACGGGCAAATCTAGCTTTCCGTCGTATTCGGTCGACCACCCAGGGGTCTTTGAATGATATCAAGATACAGTCCCCTTCTAAATCTTTTGTGCCCTTACCCACCCAGTCTACTCTCCTTACATAAAGGATTTCTGTAGGGGATGATGGTGGGAGTGGGCGATGTTTGTTTAACCAGTATATTACTTTATTCCGCAATTCCCCTTGGGTCTCCTTGATGCCGTCCCTTAGGGGAGCCACACCAGTTAAAACTATAGTATATTGGGACGCTTCTGGGGGTAGGTTGACTCGAGGTGAGGGGCCCATCTTTGGTTTACCCACCAGCTGAGTCCTAGAGGATTGAGGGTTAGTTTTACCCCTACTAAGTGATTGTACTGGGGTACTATTAGATTGTTTTAACAAACCTTTTGACATAGACTGATTCGCTATAGCTGAGTTAGATATGGGTATGTGTTTATCCCTTGGTAAGTTCTTTGTAGGACCTCTACTAGCGGTGGTTGTAGTAACAGCGGGCTTTGCCCCTACTATGGGTTTGTTAATATCAGCGGTTGCGGAGTTGGTTACCTGGATCACTGAGGGGTTACCTGCTGTTTGTTTTTTACCCTGTGTCAAATTACGAACCCCCACCCCGGGATTAGGTGTTGATAATTTTTGCAGGAGACCCAAATTGGTGTTTACTACTGTTTCCAGTGCGTCAATTTTAGCGGTCATCAGCCTTGTTCTCTCCAAAACCGGGAGCAGAATGGTTTTTAGCATAGCCTCAATTTTGACCAACAAGGTGTCATCACTATTGAGGCATGTTGGACAGGGATTGGATGACCCCAGGGGAGCTAATGATGGGCAATACACAGTTGGGAAACCATGGGGGGAATGAGGGAGTGATATACTCACACTGCATGTATCATCCAATTTGGGCTGTTTTTGATCTTTTGCCCCCTGTGGACTCGAAACATATTTTCTCTTCCGGGATATCGATTTTGGACTTGTTTGAGTCAACTCAGTCAAATTAGGTGGGATAGAATCAATAGATTGGGGTGAATTGACCAAACTATATTCGTCATCCCCGGTATTCTGGCTTTCATCCCCATCCCTTGTCTGATTAACGTAGGATTTCTGGGCCCTATTGTCTAGGGATGGGGGTAAGATAACCCCATCTCCATCCACATGAACTATTGCCTCTGTCTCAATGGTAGAAATGCAGTTAAATGCTGCATGAGAGACAGGGCTTTTGGCAAAAGCTAAAGCACCCATTGAGGAGCGCTTTCCGGTAACTAAGTCAAGGGACAGCCTTTGTTCCACCATTTCTATTTCTTTTTCCAAAATTCCAGTAGCTCTAGTGATAAAGGCGTCTAGGGGACCAGAGACTACGCCCTTAGAAGTTTGTATGTGGACTAAACGTTCTTTCCCTGATCTCAATGGCATGGTGAGATTCTAAATGGAAAAGTATATGAGAAAATAAATAGATCCACTATGCTTTGGGTACTATATATCCCCCTCCCTAGTGAAGGCTGATAATAACAAAATGCCTTTTGGTACCGTACAAGGAGAATAACATAGATCAGATGGTAATTTTGGCAGGGGTCCGGGCCCAACCCAACCTTGTCCGACCACGGACGGCCACAGACGGTCCCGCCCTTGTCCCGGGCTTCTCCCGGTCGCTCCCGCTCGCTCCAGCGCAGCGGGATTACCCTTAGAAATTTATAGGACTATGGGTAATAGGGAGGGGCAGGCGGGGAGAGCAGCCCAGGTGCAGTTGGTCCGGGCGCCGGTGCTTCTGGGACAGGTAGTCCCTGGCCGGCGCTAGCACTCTGCTCGCAGCCCTGCCTTTCCCTCGGTAAGCCCCAGGAGCAATCACACAGGTGACCAAGTGGTGATGCAGACAATCCAGCGAAGCGGGACCCGCGCAGCGGGTTCCGCGAGAAGTGGCGGGTTAAAACAGAAAGCCTCACAGCCCAGTGTCCTCTCAGGGCAGTCTCAGCAAAGCGTCCCAACGAAGCATGAACTGCACAGGTTTTAAATCAGATGGGGAGGGGCAGGCGGGGAGAGCAGCCCAGGTGCAGTTGGTCCGGGCGCCGGTGCTTCTGGGACAGGTAGTCCCTGGCCGGCGCTAGCACTCTGCTCGCAGCCCTTCCTTTCCCTCGATAAGCCCCAGGAGCAATCACACAGGTGACCAAGTGGTGATGCAGACAATCCAGCGAAGCGGGACCCGCGCAGCGGGTTCCGCGAGAAGTGGCGGGTTAAAACAGAAAGCCTCACAGCCCAGTGTCCTCTCAGGGCAGTCTCAGCAAAGCGTCCCAACGAAGCATGAACTGCACAGGTTTTAAATCAGATGGGGAGGGGCAGGCGGGGAGAGCAGCCCAGGTGCAGTTGGTCCGGGCGCCGGTGCTTCTGGGACAGGTAGTCCCTGGCCGGCGCTAGCACTCTGCTCGCAGCCCTGCCTTTCCCTCGGTAAGCCCCAGGAGCAATCACACAGGTGACCAAGTGGTGATGCAGACAATCCAGCGAAGCGGGACCCGCGCAGCGGGTTCCGCGAGAAGTGGTGGGTTAAAACAGAAAGCCTCACAGCCCAGTGTCCTCTCAGGGCAGTCTCAGCAAAGCGTCCCAACGAAGCATGAACTGCACAGGTTTTAAATCAGATGGGGAGGGGCAGGCGGGGAGAGCAGCCCAGGTGCAGTTGGTCCGGGCGCCGGTGCTTCTGGGACAGGTAGTCCCTGGCCGGCGCTAGCACTCTGCTCGCAGCCCTGCCTTTCCCTCGGTAAGCCCCAGGAGCAATCACACAGGTGACCAAGTGGTGATGCAGACAATCCAGCGAAGCGGGACCCGCGCAGCGGGTTCCGCGAGAAGTGTCGGGTTAAAACAGAAAGCCTCACAGCCCAGTGTCCTCTCAGGGCAGTCTCAGCAAAGCGTCCCAACGAAGCATGAACTGCACAGGTTTTAAATCAGATGGGGAGGGGCAGGCGGGGAGAGCAGCCCAGGTGCAGTTGGTCCGGGCGCCGGTGCTTCTGGGACAGGTAGTCCCTGGCCGGCCCTAGCACTCTGCTCGCAGCCCTGCCTTTCCCTCGATAAGCCCCAGGAGCAATCACACAGGTGACCAAGTGGTGATGCAGACAATCCAGCGAAGCGGGACCCGCGCAGCGGGTTCCGCGAGAAGTGGCGGGTTAAAACAGAAAGCCTCACAGCCCAGTGTCCTCTCAGGGCAGTCTCAGCAAAGCGTCCCAACGAAGCATGAACTGCACAGGTTTTAAATCAGATGGGGAGGGGCAGGCGGGGAGAGCAGCCCAGGTGCAGTTGGTCCGGGCGCCGGTGCTTCTGGGACAGGTAGTCCCTGGCCGGCGCTAGCACTCTGCTCGCAGCCCTGCCTTTCCCTCGGTAAGCCCCAGGAGCAATCGCACAGGTGACCAAGTGGTGATGCAGACAATCCAGCGAAGCGGGACCCGCGCAGCGGGTTCCGCGAGAAGTGGCGGGTTAAAACAGAAAGCCTCACAGCCCAGTGTCCTCTCAGGGCAGTCTCAGCAAAGCGTCCCTCATCCCTGTGTTTTCCAAAGCCCCGCTCTTCTGCAGCTGTTTTAGTTGATGAATTTTGACACATCCTAAGGTAATTTGTGAAAAAAACCTGCATCAGTTAGTTTTCTATGGACAGAATTGCTCAAACCTTGAAAAAGGGATATTGTTATAAATGTATGTAGGATTTTCTGTTGTTTTGGTATTGTTTGATTTAGATAAAGATACTTTATTTTTCTAAACTGGTGTGGTGTCCATGTGTAGTGTTTTCATTGTGTTACTGTGTATTTGGGTACAAATGCTTTACACATAGCCTCTGAGATAAGCATGTCTGCTCACACCAAGCTACCAATGGGGTGAGCAGGAGTTATAAAAGTGTGTAACTCCTTTATCCTGACTAGAAGGAAGGGTCCCTACTTGGACAGGGTGTATACAATTGCCATCTAGAGACCCCCATTTCTATCAGTAACTTTTTATACAAATTAGATAAAGTCAGCAAATCAAGAACATCATGCACCATTGAATCTTGTCTCTTGAGTCTGGTACTAAGATTTTTCAATGGAAAACGTTATATATATTAGGTAGGTGTGGGCTTAACTTGCTTAATTTGCAGCAGCATAATTACATGAAATTACAGCAAAATTACGCAAGGGATGTAACCCAGAATTTAGCTCTATTTTCTTAGCCAAAATGCACCCATGTGTACAAAATAGACAGAGGATGCACATTGTACTAAGAAAATAGCCATAAATACAACTGAACATGAACAGCAGCAGCAGCCGCTCAAGCTCACTAAGTTCATTTTCAGTGGGCTTCTGTGGTAGGATTTATTTGACCAAATTATGCATAATTACACAAACTAGCTCAATTGCGTAATTTTCTGTAACATCGCATCAAAAGAGTAATTCGAATTTACAAAAAATTGTCTGAGTGCTCCAGAGTAATTAACATTTCGGCCGGGCTAGCTTTAGCTTTAATTAGGTATGGTGGCAATGGAGAGTTTACTGAGCATTTTAGTTTTTTGCGAGCTGTGTTGCAAGGGTAAATCTTGGTTCCCTTCCTAGTTTGAGGGAGATCTAAGTTAGACTTTTTAAGACCTATAAAGATTGTTTCCCTTCTATTAGACACTCATGACAATAAATTGATTTGCCACATAGCCAACCTCTAAAGTTGCTCTCTGAGTTTGTGGATTAATTGGGTAGCATTAAACAGTGAGAATATTAATCTAAATGGATAAAAATTTACTTTCGTCATAGGAACATTATGGCAAGAATTCTTTGATTAACTCCAAGTGACAATGATTGGCCACGGTGAATGATGAGGTCTTTAAATTGGCAAGGCACTTTATTGTATTCAGGCAGCATCAATGTCAATGTCTTACATGAGTTGTTCTCTGCAGGCACATTAAAGAAATGGACTGCAGTTCGAGAAAAATAATATTTTGAAGAGACTGTTAAGCCTCCAAGATTCAGTGAATAAAGTTCTTGCTCAACAAGAAGGCTGATATCCTTATGGGTGGATACCAGCCACTTTTCTACCCTTACTGAAGCTAATGAGGAAGATGTTTGAACCACAGGAAATACTTACAACATTTTACCTTTGTCACATTGGAAGCATGCCAACTCACCTAGGTTGCCAGGAGGTGTGAATTAATCATACAAATGGTTTCCTACAGATATTAAATAAATTGTTACATTGTATTTTGACCATATAATTCAATGAACGATGCATTTGGATTTTCTTAAATTTTCTGTGAAGGCAAATGGGTACCCAAGAACAAGAATTCTAAGCTAAGTTAGAAATCATTTCGGAACTGGTTTGATGATTTAAAGCTTCATAATATTTTAAATAGCCTATGTATAAATCTGTGCCTATATGACTTTAGCATGTTAGTGTTAGTGGTAATTATGGCTTTAGGAAGAATTTGATCATGCATTTTGATATTTTTATTGTTGAATGTACTTATTTGTTTTTGCGGTTAGTATTCAACTAGAATGATGACAAACAAACCTACAATACTGAGTCACAATATCCAATGAGGGAAACTTGCTCTTCAAGGACTACTCTTAGGTTTAGAGCAAATGTCTGACTTTGAAGAGATTTACCAAGGATCATTGGTCTATTCTTGAACATCTATGCAATGCCCAGGTTTCCAAACGTACAAATATGTTCATATACAGAACTCCCAGAACTGCGTGTCCACTGGTTTCCCTGACAAGCGATCCTCAGGTTTTAGGTCAGTCTCCTCTTATTGAAGGTTAACAGCAAGATGAATCCATCTATGCTTCTTAAACTCTGAATAGTGGATCTTTAATAATTTAATGCCACTCCTCTAACAACCATCCATAAATGGTGGAATGATTGTATCATTGTCAGCACTATCCAAGTTCCCCGATGTTGGTAAACGTTTTCCTGGTGGGTTCAGGTGTACTTAGGTGGTCTGTCCTAGTTTGGTCGTGATGAAATTGCCACAAAATGTATTGGCAAATGTGTTCCTCCATTACTACAGTTCATTACATGTCCTGATTTCTTAACGCATATTACAAATGCAACAGAGTAGTTTAAAGTAATTAAAATCATTTGGCTTGACCCTGATATCTTAGCATATAAGGACCCACACATCATAGCCAAGAGGTTACCTCTCTTCCTAATTAGAAGGTACATTTGTGTAAGGAAATTGTAAAGTTCTGTGGGACCAGTACAAACCTTGATCCAGGAGTGTTCTCTATACTGTTATCAGTGAGCAACAATGATGAGAAGCCCGGATCACAGTAGCAGCCAGCATTTGTTGTCCTTCTGTTGCTCCCATGAGGTGTCTCCTCAAAACAAAGGCAGTGATCAAGGGGGGTTTACCTTATGAAAATCTGTTTGTATTGTTTACTCAGTGTTAAAAATGTGAGACTAGTCTCACGTTAGAAGTGACACTGTTGTCTAGTTCAAACAAGTTGTAGGTAGTAATATTATTGGGGTTGAGGGTGCCCTGGACCCTTATCCCTCTAAACTCTTTTTGGTAATTGAAACCTTATGCGATACAAAGGTGCATTTCCAAATTTGACCCTTTTGTCTGTTTCTACACTAAGAGGTTATTTTATAAGTGGAAGATTCCCTCTCCAACTCTCTCATTAAATGTGGTAGAGTTTCCTCTCATTCCCGCCCTGAAAACACACTTACTCCAGTCATTGACAAGGTTGTAATTCGGTGCATTTTCAAGACATAGAGATCACATTTAGGGGCTACATGAACAGCCACAAATGTACAAATTAGTGAGTGTTCACCTAGTTTTTCAAAGAGGTCCACTGAAAAGTGTCAACAATCTTGTCCTCACTATTAAATTTGAGAAAGGGGACAATCCACAATACTGCATCTGGAAATTCTGTTGGCAAGGATACCATTCTGAGTCTATGAATCAGTATTGAGAATTCACCCTCATAAATTGATTTGTTACTTAGATTTAAGTGTAACTTAGATGCTGAAAATGATTTAAGGATTGGCTCCCAATGAACATGATGGCTATATGATATTTTTTATTTTTGAAATGTAATGTTTGCTATCACATTATATATCGAGGAAACATTTTGTATCTGAATGAAATTAAGTTACTGTTTGACGAAGGGTGAAAGCCTACTCAAGCAACATTCACAATCCTTGTCAGGGTGAAGTCACAAGCAACCACAAATTAGGGTGTGCTGAACCCCCTGGTAGCTTGGCACAAGCAGTCAGACTTAACTTAGAGGCAATGTGTAAAGTATTTATGCAGCACTTCAAACAATAATAAAGTGGAAACATAAAACAAGAAAAATACCAGGCCATTTCAGAAAAAAAGAGTAGTTTTTTATAAATAATTGAAGACCAAAATAGTAGAACCGGAGATATGCAGTTTTAGAAATGTACGTGGAAATAGCTTCAATAAGCACAGGGATCTAACTGTGGTTATCTGGTCACACTAAACCGTGGCACAGCCACAAGTTCAGAGAGACTGCAATGGAGCATGGGCTGGCTACAGGGACCCAGTTAGGCCCATTGAACAAAGAACCTTAAATACTGGTTGTGGAGGAAAGCAGAGTCTAGTGTCCAGGATGCATCATGCCGCCATGGTGAAGCCGGTTCCTGGTGTAAAGATGCAAGTAAGCTGCATTGCACAGATGTTCCAATGCAGTTTTACAAGGCTTTGCATTGTCTTAAGCATCTTCTTCCGGGTCCATAGCTGGGCTGGCAGAGCACTTCTAGGCCCCCTTCCAGGGGTCTAGAACTGGGGTAAAACCACGTGGGAGGAGAGGACTCGCAATTGGTGGCAGCACAGCAGGACAGCAGGGTAGTAGAGTGGTAGTCCTTCTTGTATTAAAGCAATACTGTAGTTCTTCTTCTGAGTCTCCCACATGCCCAGGTGTGTACTGAAGAGTTCGTTCTGAGTGTCCATTATTTATTAGTGGTGCCCACTTTGAAGTAGGAGAAGGATGTGGAGGTTTCTAACCCACTGAGGTGTCAGGCACCCTCTTCCTCCCAGCTTTGGTCCCACCTTGTCTGGGGCACAAAAGACTAGCGACAAACCCTTTGTGATTGTGTTCAGCCAGGGTCTTTGTGATGCGCACAAGTGTGGTACAAGAGAGCTCCGCCCCTTGTTAAGTCAGAGTGACCCATCCTGTCAACACATATCTTCCCTTTGTCTCACTGTCTGGGAGCAAAACTCAAGGACTGATAGCCAGCTACACTGTTGGAAATGGTCCTCCATACAGGGTCCCACCCAAGCTTTTTATCTTCCGCCTCCTACTTTTGCTGAATTTGTTTTTGTTGGCTTTAGAACACTGTGAACTTTACCACTGCTAACCAGTGCTAAAGTCTTTGTGCTCTCTCATTAAAACCTGGGAGAATTGGCTTATACCCAATTGGCATATTTAATTTACCTATAAGACCTTAGTAAAGTGCACTACCTATGACCAGGGCCTGTAAATTAAATGTTACTAGTGGGCCTGCAGCACTGATTATGCCACTCACTTAACCCCTTCGACGCGCATGACAAAGCCAGCTCGTCATGGGCGTTACCTACGCTACGCGCATGACGAGCTGGCTTTGTCACGTATCGCGCGATTTTCAAAATCGCAGCGCGCAGCGGGAACTGCTAGCGCGCATGCGGGTAAGTAGCCATTTAAACATGTCTCAGGGCTGACGTTGCAGAGCCTGTGTGCGTAATTTAAACTACCATGTCGAGCTGGCATGTTAAACCTCTTTCCAGGCCCTAACCTTCCTTTTCAATACACATAAGTCACCCATAGAGTAGGTCCCGGACAGCCCAGTGGGCAAGGTGCAGGCTATTTAAAAAAGCTGGTCATATACTTTTGAGTTATACATGTCCTTGTGTTCAAAACTCTTAAATACATTTTTCACTACTGCATCCCATAGGATAAACTTGGGACCTTTTTATGTTTTGTAAGCGTACTTTCCAAATGGGAAGATATAACTGGTTCATGCTTGTTATCTCTGGAATCCTAATTCAAAATCGTAACTTCTTGTGAGTTGGTTTTTAAATTGCAATTCTGAAAATATCCCTTTTAGAAAGTTGCCATTTTCTTGCCTTAGCCATTTGTTGTGTGCAGCCTGCCTCTGATCATATGATTGGGTGTAGTTGGCAGTTGGGCTATGTGTATTCCATCTTGACAGCCACACACAATGGGAACTTAGGTGTGGCTGAATGGGCTATCCTGACAGGATAGGAGAGAGTAGCCGGACCCAGCCTCACCTGCACCTGCATAGGCTGTGTCCTGTCCCCATACAAAGGACTGCTTACCCCATGTAGTTAGTCTGGAGTCAGGACACTCCAAAAGCTTGTCTTTGAAGTCTCCTCCACTTCAAAGGTCTTACTGGGATAACTAATGGATCTTAGACACCACCACTTCAGTACACTTCTGGACCTGTGGATATTATATTAGGAAGAAGGGCTGCTTTGCTGCTGCAGATCTGCCCCTCTGTCAGACTGCTGCTCTGGAAGAATTGCTGCCCTTCTGTGCTGACCTGCTGCCCTCTTTGCCTGGGTGAGAACGAATCTCCTGAATCCAGAACCCAGAGTGACTCCAAGGACTAGCTTGGTGGCCTCCTGATCTGAAGCCTTAGGGACACAACATGCTTCCAACCACCTTGCATCTGCACCAAGACTCTGCCAGCTGTGAGTTTCCCTGCCACGTGGTGTCACCCCAGTCCTGGAACCTTGAAAGTGGCATAAGGTGCTTACCAGATGAACCGATGTATCATCTCTGCTGAATGGCACTTTCTTGAGCAGAACCAATGCATTGCCCATCTGAGAGATGCATCTTGGATCAGAACCAACGCATCAACGCTGCTGCATGGATTGGGCATAGCTTTAACTGTGCAACACTTCTTCGCCTCGGATCCATGCAACACTTGGCAGCCAGGATTTAAGGTATTTTGTTCAATGGGCCTAAACTGTCCCTGTAGCCAGCCTGTTCTCCATCAGTGCTGCAGGCCCACTCATAGCACTTAAATTACAGGTCACCGGCACAAGGGGTACCACTTTACTACGGACATACAGGTAAAGTAAATGTGTCAATTGGGTTCAAGCCAATTCTACCATGTTTAGTGGAGAGAGCACAAGCACTTTAGTACTTGTGAGAAGTGGTAAAGTATGCAAAGTCCTAAGGCCAACCGAAATGAGATCTGCAAAAAAAGGAAGGGAGAAGGCAAAATGATTGGGGGAGACCACCCTAAACCCGAGAGGTCTAACATATCCATACCAAGAAAAATACATTGCTGTTCGTTTCGGTCTCTATGGCCAGGGGCGGCCTTAGGCATGTGCAAACTGTGCACCTGCACAGGGCCACCAAACCCCAGGGGCCACCACACCAATATATATCCTTAATATAATAATCCTCTGAGGAAGGATACATATTTGTGTGGCGGCCCCTGGCAGAGATTTGGCGGCCTCCGGCTGTGTTCCACTTCCAAACACCCTGACCCCCCCCCCTCTTCACTGGCCTCCTCCCTCCGCTCCGCCCTGCCCGGACCTCCTCTTCCGGGCCCCCTACCTTCGCTCCCTGCCCAGGGCCTCCATGAGCCTAGAGCCGCCCCTGCTATGGCAAAATAACACAACACATTAGGAACAGATCTTTAACAAGTGTACATCACTCCAAAGCTCAGAGTCAATAAGGTGCTTACAGGGCCAAAGTAGAGGAAGCTCTTTAAGTAGTCACCTCAGCTGTCAGGTCAAAGGGCCAAAAGGGTAGAGAGCATCCTTCAACCAGAGTTTCAGCTGTGGAGGTATTAGTAAGAAGGCACCAACATTGGAGGAACACCAAATGATAAGTATCACAGAACTACAGAGGAACAGATGGCAGTGGGAAACCTGGTAGACCCCTGCCTAAAAGGAAGCTAGCAGACAGGGGGCTCTGGGAAGGGAAAACACAAAAAAGGTGAGGTAAAGCCAAATGAGTGCAAACTGTGCCAAAAAGCACAGTTGTCATTTTAACTGGCCCTGCCTCTCCTAGTCCAGAAGTAAGACCAAAAGCAGATCCAGAATAAAGGGTATTCCCAATTTTCATCTGACCCTTCTGCAGAGATTCCAGGCCTGCAAAGCTTCATACCACTGATGTAACTGGTTAGGGCCTTGGGAAAACCATACACATTTCCTAACTGCATGATGTAGAGTTGGTGGTTTGAGAGATGCGTTCAAGCATTAGGTTGTTTATGGAGACGTGTTTGTAGGATCTGAAGATACGGTCCTCTGCTTTGGGTTGTACTTAGTTTGTTGGTGGAACACAGAGCAGCGAGATAGGGATGGCAGAGAGGTAACACCAGACCAGGGATATGAGTGGTTTCCTATCCGTTACTGGTGATATTGAGAAGACAAGGTTAAGGGTGTGACCTTTGGAGTCTGTTGGTTATGTGACGTGCTGTATCACATTGAGTATATCAATAAGGTTGAAGAGGGTTTCTCAGTTTTTTAGCTTGTGTTGTCCAGGAGGTTGAACTTGACCAAGAGGGTGATGTGGGCATGTCTAATGGAAGAGGTGAGGAGGAGATCAGAGAATTCAACAATGAATTTCATGTTCTGCCCAGGAATCCAGTAGATGAGATTGAAGGTGGTAGTCTAAGGTGCAGAGAGAGGGAAATGGTTTGCCAGAAGCTCCTTGCAGTAAGGTGGTACTTGCTTGCTTGGGGTGCAGGACTAGGAAGACTTATCAATAACAGCAGAGCCTCCCCACTTCTCATGTTTGTAGTTTACATAACGGCTGCTGTAGCCTGTGTGTAGAAGGATGTCTAGGATGCGCAAAGTTGAAGTATTATATGTTTCTGTGATAAAGAGGGCATCAAATTTATGATAGGTGATAAGTTGAGAGATGTCTGGTGTGTGGAGTACTACACTGCTAGTGTTAATGAACATGAGTTAGAATGAGAGTTCTGTAGTTTGAGTGTGTATGGTAGTTAGAGGGATGCACACAATGTTAGGTCTATGTGCAGGGCGATTGCTATGTGAATGATTGGGTCATCTGGTCTTGGTGTGATTGTTGGGATTGACCTTATGGGGTGCTGGGTATAGCACATACGTATATTTTATCTTACATGTTTCAGCAAAACTGGGGTTATGGCCCAACAAGCTCTAACAGGTTCAACCAGCCAATTACCTTGTCTTTGCCATCCCCTGCTGGAGATAGCCTTGTCTTGGAATGCCCTAAAGAGTTGACGGACACAGGTAAAAGGCAGAAAGTGATGTCACTTTCTGTGCAGGTGGATGATGGGAATTCCAGTGATATCACTTCCTGTGCAGGCAGATCATGAGAGTTTTGGTGATGTAACTTACTTTGCAGATAGATAATGGGAAATGCAGTGATGTAGCTTCCTGAGCAAATGGATGATGGGGAAATGTGGCAATGTAACTTCCGGTGTAGATGGATGATGGGAAATCTGGTGATGTCAATTGCTGTGCAGATGAATGATGAGAGATCACAACAGTTTTCCAGTAGTTTGTCAAATTATAGACAAGTTTGTACACTCAAATAGTAATGGTTATTGGCTACTTTACATATACACCTAGTCATAAACGACATATTCTAGTACATTTAGTAGCTGTACAAAAGTACTACTAATGTGCTTTAGAATGCTATTCACTAGCTTAAGTGAAGAAATCTACCCATCCGCCTCTCCTATCTTTTATGTGCAGAGATCTATGCCACAACTGTGGAGATCTTTGCACATGGATGTGTACATTTTATACGTAAATGTTCGATAGACAATGGTGTGTGGCTGAAAATGGACACTACATAGCTACAAAATTGGGGGGTTTGGGTAGGAATTAAGATGGGTTTATAGAGGTAGAGGCATTCACCTTTAAAAGTAGGCCCCATTCCTTTTCACCACCTGCTCTTCTAAAGTTACCACAGCCAAAAAGGACCTGAAACTGCTGCAAATGTTCTCCAGCTCAGACGGCATCACACATAGTGAACCATTTTTACTCCAACATCCTCCGATAGAAAATAATGCCGGGAAGGATTTACAATAATACCCTGAAGGAAATTATGATAAAATTGATTAATTTAATTTGACTTTTTAAATAAATATATTTAACTTGCTGTTAGAAAAAATATAGCTATATACGAAACAAATATAATTTCAATAGAAAATATTTTATCATGTTTAAAAAATGAATTCATTTATACTCATTCTGTACATAACTTTTAGTATTTTTTAGTGCACAATAAATACAAAAATCAGTTTTTTTTAAGGTGGAAATATTTTTTGTAAATGTTTAAAAAAGAAATGTCATAAAATATATTCATATTATTTAAAAATGTAATTCTATATTAACCCCTCCCATGCGCCCGCGAAAACGGGCGGGGCCAATGGTCGACGGCAGCATGGAAGGGGTTAAGTATAAATACAATTCAATGCTGTGGCATTTTTTTTAACTTTGTTCTACATGTAAAATAAATAGATAACAAATATTTGTATTAATATTTAACAAAAACATTTTTTTTTAAGTTTAACAAAGTTTGTAAAATCTTACTATACTTTACCTCTGCCCTGGCAATGCACACCTCCATGTGTGTTAAAAGTTACTAGTAGTAACTTTACACTTATTATTATAATGTCGGTCGGAGTTGCCTTCGATCAACACCGTCTTGGACTTGAGACCAGCCGACCTGAGGTCAGCAGTTCTGACCACCTGATTATGATGCAATTAAACACCATTCGGCCGAATTCCCACTTTTCTCTATGGTAGCTTGTGTTACAGCTGTAAAGCAGTCGTAATACACGCTCCAATAGAGAAATGGTGGTGTGTGTAAAACCCTGCACCCTGTGGCTGCCACACAGTGCATGATTTTACAGTGGGGTACCCTAGGTACCCCCTCGACCACTGATCGTAGACCGCGGACCGACTGAGTTGGTTGGAAAGTCTCCATGTCGGAAAGGCCAGCACAGAAAGGCGGTGTGAAAACTGACATCGGAATCCCAAAAGCAGAAACGCTGTCCATAGGGGATTACGTCACGGTTCCAATCGACAGGAAGACTCTGAGAGCCGGTTGGAACTCATTTGGAATGATTGGCCGGTTTCCGTTCCGACCACCAATATCGTAATGGGTCGGCTGGACTGCGAACTGTCCGAGTCGGCCGGAAAGTCTCAAACTGACATCATAATCGGCGCGTAGTGATTTAGCTCTACCCCCTGGGGTATATAAGTCTACACATTCAAGTAAATTTATACCGGAAATTATGAATATGCAAAAGAAGGAAATTGACATTTGCAATTTACTTTTGTGATTTGGCCTAATAGTTTCAACCATTTGAATTCTGATATAAGCTTTGAAAAACCTTGTATTTTAAGTCAAATTTACTTTGGCGTATGAACAGAAATAGAAATACTAATCTGTGATGAAATAGGAAAACGCTAAGAAATAGGAATTCAGGAACATTTTTGGATGTAGGCATATATGTTATATTAAAATCAGACAATTGTATTTTATATTTGCTAAAAGAACATAAATCAATGGATGTTAAAATGTACAATAAATGATAAAAAATGATGACCAGGTGAGAAAAATATAAAACATGCATAAAAATGATAGTAAAATAAAGAATGTGCATTTTTTAATGTTGAAGGATCATTGAAGACAGTCTGCTTGTTATATTGCCCTTACCCAGCTCATAACAAGTAAACATATTGTGGGCATTTGGGAAATACAAATTAAAAGAAAATTTGATTTAACCTTTTGCAATTCGAATCAGAGGAGCCTATAGAAGTATGTAATGCATAGTGGAAAAATTTAATAACATGTTTTAATAGTCTCGCCGCATCCCTGAGCCAGGACCCTCCCGCCAGCTCAGCGAACCCCAATCAGGCCGCCAACAACCTCACGACGTGGAACAGAAACTGCGCAGACGACCTCGCCCCACTGAGGACCCCGCCCTACAGACCCGGCAGTAAGAAAGCACCATGGTTCACCGACGAACTCAAGAGATCCAAGAAGAACTGCCGAGCCCTCAAGAGAGCCTGGCGCAAAGACCCCACACCAGACAACATGACCACCCTCAAGCTCGCCACTCGAAAACACCACCAACTGATCCACACAACCAAGAAAACAGCTTTCAAGGAACGACTGGACAACAACGCCCACAACAGCAAGGAACTCTTCAACATCGTCAAAGAGCTCTCCAACCCCAGCGCCGGAAACAAGGACATCACCCCATCGCAAGACCTCTGCAACTCCCTCGCCTCGTACTTCCACAACAAGATCGCAGACATACACAACAGCTTCAGCACACAGCCAACGCACCCCATGACCACACCAGCGACCCCCACCACCACCCTCCGCGCCTGGACCCCGATCAACACCGAAGAAACCATAGGCACGATGAACTCCATCCACTCCGGATCCCCATCCGACCCCTGCCCCCACCACGTCTTCAACAAGGCCGACTCCGTCATCGCTCCCCATCTACGGGACATCATCAACACCTCCTTCAGCACCGCAACCTTCCCGGAGAGCTGGAAGCATGCCGAACTCAGCGCCCTCCTGAAGAAACCTTCAGCAGACCCCACCGAACTCAAAAACTACCGCCCCATCTCGCTCCTCCCGTTTCCTGCCAAAGTCATCGAGAAGACCGTCAACAAGCAGCTGGCCGCCTTCCTCGAGACGAATGGATCCCTCGACCCCTCGCAGTCTGGCTTCCGGGCCAACCACAGTGCCGAGACCGCCCTCATCGCAGCCACCGACGACATCCGAGCCCTGCTCGACAACGGAGAAACAGCGGCCCTCATCCTCCTGGACCTCTCCGCGGCATTCGACACTGTCTGCCACCGCACCCTAGTGCAGCGCCTCAGCAACGTCGGAATCCAAGGGAAGGCACTGGAGTGGATCATCTCCTTCCTCGCCGGAAGGACACAGAGGGTCCGCCTCCCACCGTTCAGATCAGAGGCCACCGAAGTCATCTGCGGCGTTCCTCAAGGTTCCTCGCTCAGCCCCACCCTCTTCAATGTCTACATGAGCCCCCTTGCGGCCATCGCACGCCAACACAACCTCAACATCATCTCCTACGCCGACGACACCCAGCTGATCCTCTCCCTCACCAACGACCCCGCCACCGCCAGAGCCACCGTACACGAAGGGATGAAAGACGTAGCCGAGTGGATGAAGAACAGCCGCCTGAAACTGAACTCAGACAAGACGGAAGTTCTCATCCTGGGATCTTCACCCTCCGCCTGGGACGACTCCTGGTGGCCCCCTGCCCTGGGCACCGCACCCAAACCAACAGGCCACGCACGCAACCTGGGCTTCATCCTGGACTCCTCCCTCTCGATGACCAGACAAGTCAACGCCGTCTCGTCCTCGTGCTTCAACATCCTACGCATGCTCCGGAAGATCTTCCGGTGGATCCCCACCGAAACCAGGAAGACGCTCACCCAGGCCCTCGTCACCAGCCGACTGGACTACGGCAACTCCCTCTACGCCGGAACCACTGCAAAACTCCAGAAAAGACTCCAGCGGATCCAGAACGCCTCAGCACGACTCATCCTGGACATCCCCAGACACAGCCACATCTCCGGACACCTGAGAGACCTGCACTGGCTCCCCGTCAACAAGAGAATCACGTTCCGACTCCTCGCCCACGCACACAAAGCTCTACACAACCAAGGTCCAAGATACCTCAACGACCGCCTCAACTTCTACACTCCCACCCGCCAGCTTCGATCGACCAGCTACGCCCTCGCCGCCGTCCCCCGCATCCGAAGAGCCACTACGGGAGGAAGATCCTTCTCCTACCTGGCCGCCAAGTTGTGGAACTCCCTCCCCACCCACCTCCGCCTGACCCAAGACCACCTCGCCTTCAGGAAGCAACTCAAGACCTGGCTGTTCGAGCAGTAGGGGACCCCCCCCCTCCCTAAGCGCCTTGAGACCCTCCGGGTGAGTAGCGCGCTATACAAATGCATTGATTGATTGATTGATTGATTAATCTGTCTATCTTTAGAACTACTGAGGCAAAGGATAGAATAAAAAGCAAAAACAAAGGGGAGGGTAGAGGTTTCTTATGAGCTAGATCCGACCTCCATTGTCATACTGAAACTAAAACCCAAGGTATTGTGTAAAGGACCTAGCCATTGGGTGGGATAGGATTTCCAAACAAACTTGATAGGAAATGCCTGCAGGAATGAAAAATGTATTTCTTGAGTCCCCTCACTAACCAAGGGTTCCCCGCGGTGACATGCTTCATCATAGGGGCCATCTCAGCTCTCTACGAACTGAGGCGTGCTGCGACTTGCAAAAATTACATAGCAGCACTTTAATGGAAGACTATGTGTAGTGCAAAAATATGGTGGAGTGCGTTAAAGTGAATTAAAAATACCTTCATAGTGGGCGAGAATACTTTATTGTTGCTCCTAGATTGGTATGTCTAAAAACGGGGTGATACAAGTAATCCTAACTATAATGGGCTCAACATGTTTTGAGCTTACCCCAAGCTCTTCTTCAGGACCCCACAGGGACCAGCCCTGTGTTTGCCATTCCTAAAACGACCTAAATGTGGTAATCTAAACACAAATTATAAGTGAATAAACGTTGCAACTGTTACGGCGGGATTTCTGATCTATTGCTATAGATCTAGATCCCAACTCAGGTCGACTGAACCGTTGATACCTGTCATAGAGTAAAAGGCAATCCACTACTAGGTCAAGCAGTTAAGGACTTACACCACTCTAAAGAACCACTTACTACGAATACGTTTTAAAAGTTTATTATAAAGCCAAAGGTAACTGGAGATACAAACATCTCAAAATAAGATTCAAAAGATATACTGGTATCAATGCAAACATAAATTTTCTAAATGCTCTTAGTCGGCAGAAGAATATCACCAAAACCAATTCAAAAATCATCAGAGTTGCAAGAATAGACACAAGCTGTAACTTGTGAATCATTTACAGAAAGGAAGAAAATCCAGATTAGACTGTCCCTACACTAGACTAAGTGACATCCCTACTTAGTAAAATCTTAACCTAAAAAGGTGTCAGCCGTGGTGACTTCCAAAGAAGATCACTCACTTCCCTTAGTCTTCGTTGTGAATCGGTGTCTCGCAGTTATCCTATCTGCCTACCCATCCGCTCTCTTAGGTTCCTCAGACCATCTGCCCTAACTCCACCCAGGGGTGCTGTCCCTAATACAAAAATCACATTTACAATAGAAACGCCCTTTAGAGACGCCCCTCACGTGGTGTTGGTTCTGGCATTTTCCATGCTGATACTCCTCTGGGCCCATCGTTAGCGTTGACCTTGCTTCTCAGGCTCTTCTCCGGCAGGACGGTACCCCCCAGGAAATTCCTGAAGCCTCCTCCAGGCCTGTGCCTGGCTCCCTGAACAAAACTCTATTCATCACTCTCTTGATTGGAACCTCCTCGCACCTGCAAACAGACACTTGTACAGTGGGCCCCAAATTCCGACCTCCACCGTATCTTCTAACTCGTAAACCTTCGAGCAGGCTCCGCAATTTATGCTTAACATGACCTTCCTCTGACTAACACATGCAGATCAAAAGAAATGACCTTATCTATTCAGGCCTATTAGAATTACATGAAACGGGCCTGTGCACTCTGTAAACCTTTAATTTCTTAGTCTAAACAGTATTCTAACTTATTACACACAATGGTTATATGAAACACTTCTATAAAACATATATTTCAGTTCTATGATCAATAATACTTTGAATTACAACAACATTAAAAGTCCATATCATGTGAGAGTGTAACAGCACCTTTCATTCTCTGTGAACTGCCATGTGGCCTACACATTTCTACGTTTAGCAGAATTACATTCTCCTCTACAAAAGCCACATAACATGGGATTTCAACATCATTCTAACATCTCTACACACTTCTACATTAGCTTTTCACACTGATATATGCATTCTATTTTAATTAAACACTCTTATGTATTTTCACTCTATAAATTCGACACTCTTATGTAATCTTTACTAAACTGATGCAACGTGCTTGTAAATATGGTGCACTTCTATTTTTTCCTCGATTTGCGCTCTCTCACAACTAATAAAGAAAGCATTACATACATACGATCAAGGATTTGTCACGTAGTATCTGCGTAAATAGAGAAATTAACATGGTTAGGGGAACAAAGGGACCCCTCTCTCTGGTAGAGTAGGTGGGTATACAATTAGTAGTTCAAAGTACTTCCATACTGAATATTTACTCCTAAATAATGCGTGCATTAAACCAGCTCTGCGAGTATTTTAACCTGTGTAGGAAAAAAAGGCATGCTGAAAGAAGGTGATGCTCGTGAAATAACATTAATTACAGACAAGGACACACCTCATGACTTACTGACAACATACATATATACATAACACAAAACTGTTGGTAGGTTATCTCCAAGTACATACATCAAATGAAGCAAAATTTTGCCCCATGGACTGAAGGGGGTGAGGAATTCCAAATCCTATGTCTGAAGAAAGGGAGATAAACGGGATAATGGCGGGAAATCCCCATTAGTTTAAAAAGGAAAAACGATTAATTTTAGCTCCTGGTCTCTCGTGTCAAACGTGGGAGCCTGTTGAGGGAAAGAAACACTTACTTCAATTACGAGTTGGACCAGTCGAAACCTTTGGACATCTTTAGGGGTAGCTATAACACTGTGGCTGTATTTTACTAGCCTTGTAAACTCTAATCTTAGCAGATCACTAAGCTCATTGGCTACATTGTGACACAACTTTTGAGGGGATTTGGGAACAAATGCACAAATCTATTGTGCAGTTGCAAACACTTTGATTCCCAAAACTGGAGTGTTTGTGACAGTAAATTAGGTTTTTCCTAGGTACGAATCCTATTTTAGGAGAAGGTAAACTTTTACCAACTACTACAATACGATTCCAAATGGTTAACGAATTTCAATTTGGTAGGGGCATGTTGTAGACGTATGTTGGAAATTAGTTTTATATAACCTATGTATCAATGGGTTGCTAACGGAATTCTGGTCACAACCCATTGAAAATCATTTATTCCTAATTCTGGTAGGTAACATATTCACAAAAGAGTAAGGGGTCTCCTTTGGACTTTTCCCCCTTTGTGAATGACAAAGAGCAGGCAGTGGTCTGAGTGACCACTACCAACTCTCAGAGAAAAAAAAAGAATATATATGTTTAATCGCATGCGCGGTAGCGGTTTTCCCGCTGCGCGCAGCGAATTTCCCGCTGCGCGCTGCGATTCGCAAAATCCCTTGTTACGTGACAAGGTCAGCTCGTCATCCGCGTAGCGCAGGTTACGCCCATGACGAGCTGACCTTGTCATGAGCGCCGAAGGGGTTAACAAAGCAGTACCGTTTCCTTCAAGGAATTTAGGCTGTGTAATAAAATGTAGTTTACAGACCACCATCCCTGAGATTATCCAATCACAGTGAGTTGTAATTTGTTACTTACTTAATAATAATAATAAGGTAGGCCACATTGCAACCCCTTCTGATTAAGAATTTTGCAAACTGACCTATTAGTACATCGATTGGTTTGCAAAATTGTGTACCGCTTACAGAAATATTGGTCCCATTGCAACCCGTTTTTGTGACCTGTATAATGACGCATCTCGCCCTTGGTATCTATATGCCAAATGAATGTATGACCTTACAACGAATTCCGTTGTAACGCATGCCTTTACCACGCATGCGTTACAACGGAATTCGTTTACCACTCATAACATTTTCCTCGATTGGTGGCGTGGTGACGTCATACGTCGTTAAGAGAAAGCGGAAGGTTTTTTCCGATTTCTCTTAAACGACGTGACTTCAGGTGAGTTTTTTTTTGGGGGGGGGAGACCCCCCCAAGCCCCCCTTTTTTAACTTTTTTCCTTTACCACATATACCTTTACTACAAACCTTGTAGTAAAGGTATGCGTGGTAAAGGCTATCGTGGTAACCACGCATGCTTTGTACTGCATGCGTGGTTAACGATTTCGTGGAAACGGCTTCGTGGTAATGGACATTTCCCATGCCAAATATTCACTGCAGATTTTTCTTGCATGTGACTATGTTGCTCTCGTTAGTTTCCTGTCTGGAGTTCAACTCTCTTCTTCTGCATCAATGGTAGAGGTCATCTGTAAGTTAGGGCAGGATGAGGTATCATCGAATCTGCTTGGAGAGAGCAGTATGATTCTTTTATTGAGAGAAAGTCTCTTGTTATCTGGGCCAAGGAGAATCTTTAATGGAGCTTCCCAGGTGTTACACATTCCATTAAGCCCCTGGCATATGCCTAGACTTGCTGATTAATCTGAAATATAAAGTCGGATATCTGACTTGAAGAAAAGGTAGGCTACAGGAATCAAATCTATAAAAATACATTTTGATTCATGTTTCTTATTGCGTTGGATAAAGCTTTTGCATTACGTGTAAGTCAGTACGGCAACCATGAAAATTCGAAATATACTTTATGTCCTCAATAGAGGTTATAAAAGCCTCTGGACAGTATGCTCCACATCCCTCACAGGCTAGTTAGTCAATCACAGTGGCAAATTGAGGCACATAGAGTGAAACAAGCATTAGGCTTCTGGACCTGTTCAGCTCAGGTTCCTCTTCTGTAATACAAACAGTATCCACATGTATATACTACCAGGCTAGACCTGCCCCTTGGCTGTCACCGGTGTGATTTCACCAACATGAATTATTTTCCTATTAACCATATGGAATACAATGACAATATTGGTGGGTTGCATACTAATGTGGCATTCTAGCAGCGTCAGACTGCAAAGCAAAGGATGCTTGTGAAAGCTTTCAACACTAGCCCCATACGTTACTGTTAGACCTGTCATCCTTATTTCTGCCTGCTTACCTCCACTTGTTGCTGTATCTGTTTGTTGGCCTTAGGACACTGTGCACTTTACCACTGGTAACCAATGCTAAAATGCATGTGCTTCTCCCCTAAAACATGGTGACATTAATATATACATGCTTGGCATATGTAGTTTACCTGCAAGGCCCTGGTAACGTGTTATACCATATACCTAGGGCCTGGAATCTAAATGTTACTAGTGGGTGTGCATCACTGATTGTGCCACCCACACAAGTAGCCTTTCAAACCTGTCTCAGGCCTGCCATTCCAGGGCCTGTGTGTGCGGTAAACTGCCACTTTGACTAGGCATTTAAAGCCACTTGCCAAGCCACAAACCCCCCTTTTCTTACACATGGGTCACCCCTAATGTACGCCCTAGGAAGCCTTAGGGCAGGGTGCTGTGTAAGTATAAGGTAGGACATGTACTTTTAAGTTTTACATGTCCTGGTAGTGACAAACAGCTACATTCATTTTTCACTAATGTAAGGCCAACTCCTCTCATAGGCTAGCATTGGGAATTCCTCAAAACACTTTAAAGTTGTAATTCCAGATGAGAAAGGAGTAGCTAAATCATGTTATATATCTTTAGAATGGTAATGATAAATCCTCTTTAGTGGTAAAGTTGGATTACGCATTACTACTTTAGAACTGCCACTTTTAGAAAGTGGATAAATAAACAGTATCCCAACAGGTAATGTTTTAAGGCGAATAAGCATGTATGCAATAAGCATTACAATGGCAGAAATAAGGAGACCACTATTCAATTGATTTTAGATTGTTATTCATCTTGTATTTCTTCAAAAACATTTTCATGGTCAGGCATATACAGTTAAAGCAGCACTGCATAAGAAAAATCATGTGACAACCATAATGCACTTGGTGCTCAAGACTGTGTAAGTGAAGAACGTGGCGACGCAAGTGATAGGGTGAACAGCGTGGACGGCGCACAGTGAACAATAGTGCGGGAAACAACCTTTACAACAAAACTTTTACAACGAACTACCATTACAACGCAACTTTTACAACGCAAACTATTACAACGCATTGCTCTGGGGGGCGCTCTAGGATAGGGAATAGGTTAATTTGCTATCCAATAACCTTCCCTACTATCCACGGGGACTGGAGTTGGAATAGTAAATTAAACTATTCACTATCCAGCGCCTAAAAGCATTATGCGTTGTAATGGTATGTGTTGTAAAAGTTGCGATGTAAAGGTAGGTGTTGTAAAAGTATGCGTTGTAACGTCATACATCCAATAGTGCAAGTAATATACAGTGGGTGGCTCAAGAATGGTGACAAAATGACATCACTGTATAAAGTAATTTGCAATTTATATTGAGCCAAGGTGGAGAGTGCGCCTAATATTGCACTGCAGAGACGAGGGCGTTTCGTTCCTCTTTAATTGGGATCGTCTTCAGGACAGGGTTGTTTGGTTTGCGAAGTGCTGGAACGCGAGCGGATACGTTGTGGTAATCCGTCTTCAGAAGACGAAAATGCGTCTGCACGGGGGGCAGAGTGTCCGATGCTCAAGGGTGCCCAATGGGCCGTCTCAGTCTTGACCCAACGAAGGAAATAGATCCTGTATAAATCAAGGAGTCTGCGGTGGAATCAATCCGGGAGCTGACAGTTGACAGCGGCAGCCGGGAAGTTCATTCACTTAGCACTGGCAGTGGAGAATCACAGTGGTATTCTAAGCAGTTGAATGAATTGCCTGTGCCCAGTTACAGTGCTCTTACCAGTGTGACTTCATTGAGTTCACCAATGTTTTCAGTTACATGGAAGTGCACAATGGCTGACCCAAAAATATATTTTTGATCCTAAAGTGAAGGTCTAAATTTAGGAAACAAAAAGTAAAATGTCTGGTGGTTCACAGGCAGGATCTACAGATTTACTATTTACAACCCACAAATTCAGAAAGCACTTGAGGCAATCAGGATTGAATTCGTAATGTTGACATTTTACACATTAACATGAGTGTCAGGTAGGGCTATCCTGGAAGGTGCAATAATAAACATAAGGGCATCCCTCTGCTTAACCCTTTGCATGCATTGGACGGCCGCTGGTCATCCGACGTCATGGTGGGCGTGTGCAGAGGATGTCCGGGGGCCGTCCGAACCACGCCCAGTCATAAATCACCCTCACTGCGGCGGAATTCGTGGCGCGGTCAACGAGTTTTAAGAAACTAGCTGAGGGTTATATGTATGTGCCAGTCCTATACATCACCTCAAAAGGAGGCAGGAAAAAGGAACATTTTTCTTTTTTTATAAGTAACTCTCAGATGTTTTACCAAAGATTTGGTCCAAAGAGAGGTATGGTTTGTATTTCAAGTATCATTGGTTTACTAAAACAGATAGTATTTAATAATTAGCACTTCAAATGGATGTACCCAGCAGTGGCGTAGCTAGGCCTTTTGGGGGCGGTCCGAGCCTTTGCCGCTCCGCGGCGGCCGTAAGAGCAGGCACTCCTGCACTTGCCGCCCCCGCGCAGTCACAGGTAGAGCGGGGGGGAGTGGGGTAGAGTAGGCCGCTCCCCACTTGCTACACCACTGGAACCCAGGGTTCTTTCTTCTTAATGCCCAAAGCATTCTTGGAAATTAGAATACTTTAAGTCACATTTGAGTGGGATGTGTTAGGTTTTATACACAGTCCCGCAGGGGTGCTTGAGTAATTGCTAGCTTTTTCCAAAAACATTATTTATACAACATTTCTTTGCCGCCAAGTGATTGTTATGTATTTCACGTGCCCAGTAAGCATGTGAAATACCATAGTCCTCGTTCCCGGTCCATAGTCCTCGATCCCAGTAAGGGCATTGCCAGCTTAACATGTCCAGTAAAATAAAGGTCTTGTTCCCACCTGCAATTCAAGTTCCAAATGCACAATAACGAGTGTTGCAAGTGACAACATTCTGAACTATTACTTGCTCCATGGCTCAAGTGTTGTTTTGCCTCCTCTAAGTCCATAACTATCTGAGATGCAGCAGTTTCCATTTGTATTGTGATCCTTCTACCGCCATTCCTCTTGCCAACCTTCAGGTCAAAGGTCACCTTCACTTCACTGGTGCTATGTGCTGTTCCTCCATCATGCCGGTGACAGATGACCCTGAGAAACTTGGATATAATCGTAACAGTGGCATTAACATGGGCACACGAGATATGAAGCCTGGTCGGTCAACTGGTTAGATTGTCTCACTCCAGACCAGAAAGCCTTATGCAGCGCACATAATAATTATTTCTTTCAACTCCTAAACCATGGGGCAGGCTGTTTGAAACTGGGCCAGATTTACAAGCCCCTTGCGCCACTTTTGCGTCACTTTTCCCATGTTAAAAGTGATGCAAAAGTGGCACAAGGGGCTTGTAAATAAGCCCCTATTTTCTCAACCCAATTTATCTTTGACTCCAAGCTTGTCTTAAAATTCTCAACATTTTCTGTGAGATCGGTTTATTTTGCAATTATATCTTTGCTTTTTTAGTGAATGATTCCATCCTGATAGATGGCCATTTTCGAACTTGTCACATTATGCCCGCATGGCGGTGGCGATCCGCCCAACATTAACTCCCGCCCGCCTCCCATTTCCCCCGCCATATTATGATGGAGGGGGTACTGCGGTGGACGGGAAGACCGTCCGCCGCTTTTCCGCCCGGTAGATGAGTCGACCTGGCAGAAAAGGGTTGAATATGGTGGCGGTGTCTGCTAGACACCGCCATCCATATTACTATGCTTGTGGGATTCAGCCTTTCCATGGCGGTGTTGCCGCCAGGAAAGGCATGTGGATTTTGCAGTTGGGGGCCTGTTGCGGGCCCCCAGAATGTTGGGGGTTGGGAGGGGCACAGGGGGGGTAGCTATGGTACCCCCCTGCATTTGCATGCGCAACCTGGCGGGCACCGCGCCGTGCTTGTCACATTGTGCATGCAAATGCACACTGTGCACAGCATTGTGGCGGATCGGTGCTGTGTGCACCACCCGCCACAATGATGTGGATGGGGGATGCCACTGCCACTGTGGCGGTGACATCCTAATTGCCGGTGCAGGACCGCAGCACCACTGGCGGCCGGTCCCAGCACTGCTAGGGTGGCGGGCGGATGTAAGTCCACCTGCCATCCTAATAGGCCCCTTAATCTTAATAATAGCATGCGAGGACATAGCGTACAATTAGTAATGAAATACACAACTTAGTTTGATGGAGATGGAGGAAAGAACAGACAAGCACTTAAGTTAAGGACAGTAACAATACTTTGATTGGTTTTAGGAGGGCAGGCCAGTAACTATGGGCCACATGTATCAAGTTATTTTCCAGTCGCAAACAAGCCAATTCGCATTTTCCTTTTAGGGAAAAGGGTTGTATTTAACAAAAAAGACTGCTACATTTAAAAGCAAACATAGACATGGTGGTCTGCTGACCTCAGCAGGCCACCAACCCTGTGATGGCGTTGATGCCTCCTGGTCGCAAATTGTGAGCTCCCTCATTAATATTCATGAAGTAGAAGGATTAGCGACCCATTAGCAATTGCTATATGGAACTATATGAGTTTCATTCACAAAGACTCACAAACAATCGCAATTAGGTAATCGCTATTCCTAATATTGATACATCTGACACTTAGTCCTGAAATGAATAAATATCCATAAGCCATGTATCTCGAGGTAAGATACACCTCTAATGCAGTGTATTCTGTTAGCACACATTAGACAGGTCACTTCAATTCTCTGAACCTTCAACCTTGTTAATACTCCCACCACACTGCACATTGGCTTATGGTGTATTGATTGTTTAAGAGCTGTTCTTTGGCAAGCAATATATTTTGTTGTAAAAGGGGCATGTTAGAATTTAAATTCCCTAATTGATTTGAATGTTTATCCTATGATAACTGCTTTCTTTAAGACACCATGCTACCTTTATATGTACTTTTACTTGCCTTGAAACATTTCTGTGTTTGCAGTGACAGCACATTGGGATGGATGCAGAATAATCTGCTTTAGAGTGTGTTTTTTCTAGGGATGGAAATACATTTGAGGAAAAAGGGAGAGTGTATGTTATAGCCAAGCAATACAAACACGTTTGAAATGTTCAAAAGTATTAAAATAGAATCAGCTGTGAGAGACTGTGTTGTTGGTTGAGTGGGATGTGAGCCATTCTCAGGCAACTGCCACAATTCTTGTCAAGGTGAACCACAAAAGTTATCAAATTAATCTGTACTTAACCCTACAGCAATCAGGCTTAACTTAAAGACAATGTGTAAAGTATTTTTGCAGCACTCAAAGAGTAATAAAGTAAAAACACAACACAAGAAAAATCCCACAGCAATTTAGAAAAAAAGAGTAACATTTAATACATTTTTTGACACCAAAACAACAAAAATCTAATCAGTCGTGCCGGAGAAATGCAATTTCAAAGATTTAAGGTAAGTATAGTGCCTAAAACCACAAAGTGCCACTCCCAGTTATATGATCGTGCAAGACTGGGTAAAAGTCCCAAGTTCAGGCCAACTGTGATGGAGTGTGGGAAAGATACAAGGACCAGGGTAGCCCGCTGAAAAGGTTACCTTCTAAATTCTGGCAGGAAGAGTTACGTTCATGGTGAAGGAAGCTGCTAAGAGCAGGGAGAGTGTCACAGATGGTTGTTGCTGTAGCTCGAAGAGGAGGACGGGGCATCGCAGATGGTTGTCACTGTAGCACAAAGATCCTATCAAACATCGCAGATGGCCAATGCTGGAGCTTCACGTTGACGGTCACGGTGAGCTGTTGACGCTTTAGTGCGAAGTGCAGATCTCATGTTGTCAGTCGTCACTGATGTTCTCTGTTCCACAAAGAGTTGGGTTTACCAGAGTTTTGCATTGCTCAGCATGGACAGCAAGATCTTGACGCAAAATAGCCTGTTTCTGGTCACAAAGAGCAAATAACTTCAGAATTTCTCCTTTTGTGTTAGGAGGAGTTCAACTGATGCCACACCAAGGGTCCAGGATCTGGGAGACACCTCTTGGAGATCAGCAGGGCTCAGGCAGGCCCTGTTGCAGGTACAGGCAGGTCCAGTAGAGCTAGTCAGCAGGGCAGTTGCAGCGAGCCTCTGAAGCTTGGTATGTTACTGTAGCTCAGAACAGGAGGTCAGTCAGCTGATCCTTTGAGTCATTTCAGCCTGGGATAAAGGGTGCAGAGTAATCTTCCTTTTCAGACATCAGGACAGGCCTCAAGCAGCAGGGTAGTCCTCTGGCAGCAGGTAGGTCATTCCATAGTACCACAGGTTCAGGAGTGTACTGAAGAGTAGGGCTGATGGTCAAATATGTGCCCACTTTGAAGAGGCAAAACAACTTGAGCCTTCCCTCTAAAGAAGTGTCTGGTAGTTCCTGCTGTCTCCCTGTCCCGATCCCAGTTTATGTGCGGGCACAATAGGCTAGTGTGAAGTCCTTTAGGTGTGAGCTGAGGCAGTGTCTTTTAAGTGCAAGTGTGATGGGTGACAGATCCATCCTCTTCATCAAGTCAGAACGGACTATCCTGTCAAAAATGAAACACCCTATTGTCTGGCTTCCTGGAATTAATGCACAAAGACCAACTGCCAACTGCACCTGTCATGTGACCCAGGAACAGGCGGCAGGCATCAAATGGTTAGGGCAGAAAATGCCAACTTTATAAAGGTAGCATTTGATGGATTGTGACTTTAAATCCAACTTTACCTTCAAAGAGGGTTTTCAATTACAATTCCCCATGGGTTCACTGATAGAATATCGATGACTAAAACTTTGATGTTAAAAATATCGAAAAAAAGATATAGAATACAAAAATATCAACTCCCATACCTATACAGGGAAGTACAAAAATATCAAATCAAAAATATTGATGTAAAAAATAGTAAAAAATGTCAATTTAACTAATATATAACATATGTATTATAAATATATTAAATATTAATATTAATTTTAACAAAATAAATTAAATGTAATATACATTTTAACAAAATATAACAAATAAACGTAATTACAAATATAAACACACAAACATAATCTATACATATATATATATTTACTTTAAAATAATTCATAAACTATTATCTTTAATTTATGTTAAAGCTTTAAAATTGTATAAGAATAAAATATACATATGTAGATATATCAATAATTTAAAATATAAAAAAACATTCTACAATAATTTAAAACATTAAACTATTAGAAAATATTTAAACTTAAATTTCCCAATACAATCAGTGCAACAGTAGGGAAAGTGTTGGATAGCAAAATAATTAAGTTTGCTATTCCAACGCCAGTGAGTGCAACAATGGGGAAAGTGTTGGATAGCAGAGTGGTAAACATTTTTATTCTCACTCCAAATAGTGCAACAGTAGGGAAAGTGTTGGATAGCGCCGTGGAAAAAATTATTGTTCCCCCTCCAAAGAGTGCAACAGTAGGGAAAGTGTTGTATAGTGGAGGGGTAAAAATTACTATTCCCACTCCGCTGAATGCAACAGTAGAATAACTATTGGATAGCAGAGGGGTAAAAATGTTCCTTCCCACTCCAGTGAATGCAACAATATTGAAATTGTTGGATAGCGGAGAGGTAAAAATTATTATTCCCACTCCAGTAAGTGCAACAATAGGGAAAGTGTTGGATAACAGAGACAACAATTAGTATTCAAACTCAAACAGTTAAAACAAAAATAAAAAGCATTAAAAATTACTGTTCCCACTCCAAAAGTGCAACAGTAGGGAAAGTGTTGTATTGCGGAGGAATACAAATTACTATTCCCACTTCACTGAATGCAACAGTAGAATAACTGTTGGATAGCAGAGGGGTAAACATTTTCATTCCCACTGCAGTGAATGCAACAGTAGGGAAAGTGTGGGATAGCAGAGGGGTAAACATTACTATCACCACTCCAGTGAGTGCAACAGTGGAGAAAGTGTTGGATAACAGAGACAAAAATTACTATTCAAACTCAAACAGTTAAAACAAAAATAAAAAACATAAAAAATTATAAAAAATCACAAAAAATAAACAATATTTAGAAATTAAAAATCAAATGTATTAAATATATAAAATTATTTTCACTGGAAAATATTTAAAAATAAATACATTAAATAATATATACATGTATTAATTGTGTTTTCTACCCTATAACACCACACCAATAACAAAACACTCCAACATTTCGTATTACATTTTTTCCAAAATTAATATAATTAATGAATTTATAAAAAATATTATTATTTTAAAAAACTAACTATTACTATTAACAACTACTAATAAAGTAATTAAAATGTATTTAATACCCACCCTTTACCCCATTAAAAAGTAAAAACAACAGACAAAAATTAAACAATTACCTAAAATACATATCAAATAATTAACATTAATTAACAACTATATATTAAATAATTACATACAAATTACTTCTCATCCTTTTATCCTATATACATCAAAACAAACAACTAAACTTAATTACTGGCCAAATAATTAATTAAAATTAAGAGCCAATTATTAATTCATCAATTAAAAAAATAATTCCCACCCTTAACATCTATGAACACCAGAACACACACCTACAATTAATGACCCAATTACCATAATTAATTATCAATTCAATCAATCAATCAATCAAGAAATTTATATAGCGCGCTACTCACCCGAGGGGTTTCAAGGCGCTTGGGGGAGGGGGGTCTGCTACTGCTCGAACAGCCAGGTCTTGAGTTTCTTCCTGAAGGAGAGGTGGTCTTGGGTCTGACGGAGGTGGATGGGGAGGGAGTTCCATGTCTTGGCTGTCAGGTAGGAAAAGGATCTTCCTCCCATGGTGGCTCTTCGGATGCATGGAACGGCGGTGAGGGCGTGGCTGGTCGAACGAAGTTGGCCGGTGGGAGTGTAGAAGGTCAGGCGGTTGTTGAGGTACCTGGGGCCCAGGTCGTGGAGGGCCTTGTGTGCGTGGGTGAGGAGTCGGAACGTGATTCTCTTGTTGACGGGGAGCCAGGGCAGGTCTCTCAGGTGTCTGGAGATGTGGCTGTGACGGGGGATGTCCAGGATGAGTCGTGCGGAGGCGTTCTGGATGCGTTGGAGTCTCTTCTGTAGTTTGGCTGTGGTTTCGGTGTAGAGGGTGTTTCCGTAGTCCAGTCGGCTGGTGACGAGTGCCTGTGTGACCGTCTTCCTGGTTTCTGTGGGGATCCATAGGAAGATCTTCCGGAGCATGCGTAGGATGTTGAAGCACGAGGACTAGACGGCGTTGACTTGTCTGGTCATCGAGAGGGAGGAGTGCAGGATGAAGCCCAGGTTGCGTGCGTGGTCCGTCGGTTTGGGTGCGCTGCCCAGGGCAGGGGGCCACCAGGAGTCGTCCCAGGCGGAGGAAGATGGTCTCAGGATGAGGACTTCCGTCTTCTCTGAGTTGAGTTTCAAACAGCTGTTCTTCATCCACTCGGCTACTTCTTTCATCCCTTCGTGAAGGTTGGTTCTGGTGGTGGCTGGGTCGTTGGTGAGGGAGAGGATCAGCTGAGTGTCGTCGGCGTAGGAGATGATGTTGAGGTTGTGTTGGCGTGCGATGGCCGCGAGGGGGCTCATGTAGATGTTGAAGAGGGTGGGGCTGAGTGATGATCCTTGTGGTACGCCGCAGATGACTTCGGTGGCCTCGGATCTGAACGGGGGCACGCGGACTCTCTGGGTTCTTCCGTTGAGGAACGAGATGATCCACTCCAGTGCCTTTTCTTGGATTCCGATGTTGCTGAGCGTTGTACTAGGGTGCGGTGGCAGACAGTGTCAAACGCTGCAGAGAGGTCCAGGAGGATGAGGGCCGCTGTTTCCCCGTTGTCGAGCAGGGCTCGGGTGTCGTCAATGGCTGCGATGAGGGCGGTCTCGGTGCTGTGGTTGGCTCGGAAGCCGGACTGTGAGGGGTCGAGGGATCCGTTCGTCCCGAGGAAGGCGGCAAGCTGTCGGTTGACGGTTTTCTCGATGACTTTAGCAGGAAACAGGAGGAGCGAGATGGGGCGGTAGTTCTTGAGGTCGGTGGGGTCTGCTGATGGTTTCTTCAGGAGGGCGCTGAGTTCGGCATGCTTCCAGCTCTCCGGGAAGGTGGCGGTGTTGAAGGAGCAGTTGATGACGTCTCGGAGTAGGGGTGCGATGACGGAGGCGACCTTGTTGAAGACGTGGTGGGGGCATGGGTCTGTTGGTGATCCGGCGTGGATGGTGCTCATTGTGTGGATGGTGTCTTCGGTGCTGACCGGGGTCCAGGCGCGGAGGGTGGTGGTGGGGGGCGTCGGTTCGGTGGTTGGGTGTGTGGGCTGTGTGCCAAAGCTGTTGTGTATGTCGGCGATCTTGCTGTGGAAGAACGAGGCGAGTGAGTCGCAGAGTTCTTGCGAGGGGGTGATGTTGTTGGTTCCGGCGCTGGGGTTCGAGAGCTCTTTGACGATGCTGAAGAGTTCTTTGCTGTTGTGTGCGTTGTAGTCTAGTCGTTCCTTGAATGCTGTCTTCTTGGTGGCGTGGATCAGCTGGTGGTGTTTGCGGGTGGCGTGCTTGAGGGCAGTCAGGTTTTCTCGAGGGTGCGGCAGTTCTTCTTGGAGTTCATGAGATCGTCGTTGAACCAGGAAGCCTTCTTGCTGCCGGGTCTGCTGGGATGGTTTTTGAGGGGTGCGAGGTCGTCAGCGCAGTTGGTGATCCACTGTGTGAGGTTGTTGCCTGCCTGGTTGGAGTCCGTTGAGCTGGCGGGAGGATTCAGGTTCAGGGATGTCGAGAGCTGGTCGGAGGTGATCTTGTTCCAGCTCCTGCGGGGAACCTGTTGCGGGTGGTGGTGGGTCGTGGTCCTTCTGAAGCTGAAGTGGACGCAGCTGTGGTCTGTCCAGTGGAGTCCGGTGGAGTGGCTGAAGGAGACGTCCTTGCTGGAGGAGAAGACGGGGTCAAGCGTGTGTCTGGCGTAGTGGGTGGGGGCGTTCACCAGTTGCTTGAGTCCGAGGTTGGCGAGGTTGTCCAGCAGGGTGGTGGTGTTGCTGTCCTTGTTGTTCTCTAGGTGGAAGTTGAGGTCCCCTAGGAGGATGTAGTCAGCGGAGGAGAGGGCGTGCGGGCTGATGAAGTCTGCGATGTCTTCGCTGAATTGTGTGCGAGGTCCTGGAGGTCTGTAGATGAGGGTGCCTCTGAGTGTGGTCTTGTGGTCGTGTGTATCTGGAAGTGGAGATGTTCGGCGGCTGTGAGGGTGTCGTCGGAGTTGGTCGTGAGGCGGATGGTGTTCTTGTGGACGATGGCGATGCCTCCTCCTGTCTGGTTGACGCGGTCCCTCCGGGTGATCTTGTATCCGTCCGGGATGGCGATGGCGATGTCGGGCGCTGAGGAGGCGTTCATCCATGTTTCCGTGAGGAAGGCGACGTCTGGAGATGTGGTGTCGAGTAGGTTCCAGAGTTCCACGGCGTGCCTGTGGACGGAGCGGGTGTTGAGCTGGATGCACTTCAGGTGGTTGCTGCTGGTGCTCGGCTTAGCGGGTGCGGTGCAGGTCCGGATACAGGAAAAGTTGCAGGATCGGCAGCGGAAGGGTACGTGGGTGCGTCGCGGGTTGGCTCGGTAGCATCCGGTGATCCGGCCGGTGTTGAGTGTGTTGATGGTGGCGGTGTCGTAGGTCCGTCGGGTGGTCTTGCAGCGGCGGGGGCCACGTGTCCTGGCGCTGGGCGCGGGCCAGGCGCGGACTGGCGCAGACGGGCTTGCCTTTGGCGCACCTTTGGCGCACAATCGGCGCGCCCGCTGCGCGAGCGCGGTGTGACATAAGAAGGTAGCCGGGAGGGAGGGTCAGCTGGGTGGCGGGAGCGGGGCGGCCAATGGGCTGGTGGGTGGGCGGCTCCGCAGGGAGGCAGCGGCAGGAAAGTCAGGTGTGGGCAGCTCAGCGGCGGCTGGGTCGCCCTGGCAAACAATCAGGCAGGCAGCAGGAGGAGCGTGGGGGCGACCAGGCCTGTGCAAGGCTCATCGGTCTCTCCCTAGGAGAACCAGAGGTCTCCTTAAAAAGGTAGCCGGGAGGGAGGGTCAGCTGGGTGGTGGGAGCGGGGCGGCCAATGGGCTGGCGGGGGGGCGCGGCCGCAGGGAGGCAGCGGCGGGAAAGTCAGGTGCGGGCGGCTCAGCGGCGGCTGGGTCGCCCTGGCAAACAATCAGGCAGGCAGCAGGAGGAGCCTGGGGGCGACAAGGCCTGTGCAAGGCTCAGCGGTCGCTCCCTAGGAGAACCAGAGGTCTCCTTAAAAAGGTAGCCGGGAGGGAGGGTCAGCTGGGTGGCGGGAGCGGGGCGGCCAATGGGCTGGCGGGGGGGCGGGGCTGCAGGGAGGCAGCGGCGGGAAAGTCAGGTGAGGGCGGCTCAGCGGCGGCTGGGTCGCCCTGGCAAACAATCAGGCAGGCAGCATGAGGAGCGTGGGGGTGACCAGGCCTGTGCAAGGCTCAGCGGTCGCTCCCTAGGAGAACCAGAGTTCTCCTTAAAAAGATAGCCGGGAGGGAGGGTCAGCTGGGTGGCGGGAGCGGGGCGGCCAATGGGCTGGCGGGGGGCGGGGCCGCAGTGAGGCAGCGGCGGGAAAGTCAGGTGCGGGCGGCTCAGTGGCGGCTGGGTCGCCCTGGCAAACAATCAGGCAGGCAGCAGGAGGAGCGTGGGGGCGAAATTAATTAACAACCAATTATTCATTAATTAATAATAAATTACTTTACACATTTAACACTATAACATCGCAATTAAACAAATACTTATAAATAAAATATAATCAATAAATGTAATATAATTAAATTACTTCACACCCTATTCCCCTGTAAACCCACAAACCGCTACAAAACTAAAAACGTAAAATTTAACTTAGAAAAATGTAATAACTACTTAAAAACGAACACATATTTTACAAATACAAATAATTCTTATACAAAAAACATACACCACATACATATAAGATAAATACCAAAATACATCATTTTAATAAATATATGATATTTTAACAACTATATTTTTCAAACGATATTAAACACTTTGATATTTTTAACATCAATATTACTTACCTAAAATCGATATTCTTGACCACGAGAATTTGCATGTTGATTTTTGTGACCCACGATATTTGCAACTTGATATTTGTGCAAGTAGATATTTTTGATACAATATTTTGTCTCTGCACCCCAAACATGATATTCCGACCTCTTCCCAATCAAACATTATCACTTATTAAATGTAATATGGTAACGCAATGTTATCCTGTGCGAGAAGTAAGCCTAATAATAGTGAAAACGAATTCATGAGTTTTTCAGTACCAGGACATATAAAACCTGAAAGTCCATCTCCTACTTTTTAATTACAATGCTCCCTGCCCGGGGGGTTCTTTAGGGCCTACCTTAGGGGTAAATATTATGTATTGAAAAGGACGGTTAAGGCCTTGAAAAAAGTTTATTTTGCCCGTTGAAATGGTAGTGTAAAACTACCCACACAGGCTGAAAGTTAGACCTGAGACATGTTTTCAATCAATCAATCAATTAGGCATTTGTTAAGCGCGACTACTCACCCATAAGGTGGGGGGGCTAGCAGGCTCCAGTCCACCAAGGGGGGATGGGTCTGTTGAAGAGCCAGGTTTTGAGGTTTCTTGCGAAAATGGGAAGCGGTGTCTGTCTGAGGTGGAGCGGCAGGGCGTTCCAGGCTCGGGTCCCGAGGAAGGAGAAGGAGTGGCCTCCTGATCTGGTCTTTCTGGTGCAGGTGACCACAGCGTAGGAGAGCTGGGCAGATCGTAGGGTCCTCAGGGGTGCGTGGAATTTGAGTCAGCTGAGTCGGCTGTTCAGGTATGCTGGTCTGGTGTCGTGGAGGGCCTTGTGGGCGTGGGTGAGCATCTTGAAGGTGACTCTAGCTTCGATGGGGAGCCAGTGGAGTGTGCGCAGGTGCTGGGAGATGTGGCAGTGTCTTGGCATGTCGAGGACCAGTCTAGCGGTGGCGTTCTGGACGTTCTGTAGCTTGCGGTGAGGTTTTTTTATTTTAATGGCTATTAGCGTACTTACTACAGTAGCACAATCAGTGCTGCAGCACCACTAGCAGTATTTCATTTATGGACCCTGGGTACATGTAGTACCACTTTACTAGGGACTTATAAGTAAATGAAATGTTTATTGGGTGTAATCCAATTTAACCATGGTTACAGGAGTGAGCACACTCCCTTTGGCACAAGTTAACAGTAGCAAAGTTTACAGAGTCCTAAAGCCTTCAAAAACAAACTCAACAAATTGGTCCTGGGTGAAGGCAAAACCATTGGGGTTGAACATGCAGAGAGAGCCAGGTCCATCACAAGACAATTTAAAATTCTGATAAAAATAATAAAAGAGCACTACAATTGTCAGTTTTAGTAATATTGATACATTGTGATGAAACACAAGAAATGCTAGGTGTAAAACACCATCCATAGTGGACTTGGCTGTGAGTAAACTGATTTATCAGAGTCTGTGGCGTAGTTTAAGGGATGGCATTACTAGCGAATCTACAAAAACCATTGGATTCCTTGTCCGCATCCGTGGAAGTACAGTCACTTACCTATTCAAAAAACACTTTCTTCTGTACCATTGGTCGCAATTTAGAGATAACTGTGCTTAACATGGTGATGGATCAGATGCCCATTCTAGGCTGACTGCTCCATTTCCATTTCTTGAAATTTTCTATGTAAGCTGTGGCAGGTGTTCTTAGAGAGGTGATCATGGGGACACTAACATGCTCTGAAAATCTCAAATTATTGCTAGGACGACACAATGTGTTGGTACTGACAATGTACATTCAGTAGAGGATATTCCACCATCAGTGGCTGACACTGGCAGATTATTCTCCAGAGGTCCTCTCCATTAAGAGGATTCTCCCATCCTAAATGCAACCATTTGGGGAGAAACCTCCACAACCATGGATTAAATCTCAGTGAATCAGGTCAATAGACTTAATAGAAGCTCAAGTAGAGTTAGTTATGCCCTGACAGGCAGCCCACTAGCTTGCATGTTAACAGTCACCCTTCCCTCTTCTCCTCTGGGGGAGAACCACCCGCCTGTCTTTTTCCAGTGTACACATAAGTGCAGAGTCTGCACTGAATGCAGAACAGTATCCTGAGGTGGATCCATGTTTGCTTAACCCCATTAAGTATACTTTTTTGTTTTTCACAAACTCCTAAAATGAAAATCTATTTTAGAAAAACAAAAATCAATATCACTGATGCACAGGACGTTTTTCCTTAGGGATCAACTACATTGTGGGGTTTCCCTGCCCAAGAGAATGAGTCCTTGCATGGAGAATCCCCTACCTTCAAATAAAACACAAGTTTTACAGGCTGGGTATTTTACAACATTAAATGACACCCTACTTTCTCTTTCTTTTGGTACCTTGGAGCAAATTACTTTTTAACACTTTGCATGCTCATGACGAGCTGAGCTCGTCATGAGGCACGGTGCTCATGACGAGCTCAGCTCGTCATGAGCCGTGGAACACTCGCATGCAGGGATAATTCCCCTGCAGTGCTGAGCGTTCCACGGTAACCGGTGCACCTGTGACGAGCTCAGCTCGTCATGACCACAGGAGCGCCGTGCCTCATGACGAGCTGAGTTCATCATGAGCATGCGGGCGCTGTGCGCGCCCCCCTCCCCAGCACAGCGGGGGAATTAACCCCCGCAGCGAAGGGGTTAACTTTAGTTGCTCCAAGCTATGACAATAAAATAGTGAACTCCACCTACGCTTTTCATTTTTTGAAAATTAAAATTGTAGATTGGCATGTTTTCTCACTCCCTGTGTGATACATTGCTCACCAGACAATAGCTATACATTTTGGGGGCAATGGGTTAAATAAGGGGCTGAAGTTTTAGGTCTTGCAGGTCCTGATACTGTCTGACAGTAGGCATTTGCATCTGCCGGGAATTCACAAAGGAATTCCTGGTGGATGTAAATGGTTGTACAACTGAATATTTCTCCACCACATCTGTGAGCATTCCCAAACGTCAAAATCGCTACTTTCCACCTAGTAGTAAAAGTACAAGTATGCAGTTCCTAAAAGGACGAGGGGAAGGGGGGAAGTAGGCCTGGTGTCCAAAGCAGAACAGATGGTGATCATGGAGTAGCTCAAATTAGGAGCAAGGCCCTTCACACACCCCCAGGTGTGTTATGCTTCATCATCAGGCAGCTCCTTGTTGGGTTGGCGCAGCAATGCCCAACGGGCCCCACGAGGGAGCTCTCTGCTGGAGGTCTTCTCTTTTTACTGATGTGAAATGTTGGTGGGGCGTATGTGTCCCCAGTAGAAAGTAGAAGGGGGGAGTGTGGATTAATAAAAGCTGTTGGAGTCCAACAAAATAATTTTATTAGCTGGGTTCCTATGCTATACTAAAAACAAAGTACTATAAAGTTGCGGCTTGAGAGGGGGAATTACACCTTGGCTGCACCTGACACACATAAAGCCCGCAAGAGTGCAATTCCCCCTCTCCAGCCACAACTTTATTGTTCTCTGTTTTGTGTATAGCATAGGAATCCAGCTACTAAAATTATTTTGTGGGACTCCGACAACTATTTTTAATCCACACTCCCCCTCCCACTTTTTACTATTGACACATATGCCCCACCAACATCTCACATTGGCAAAAAGAGAAGCTTTGGGGGGTTGAGAAACTGACCAAGCTAGCATCTGCCGAAAACAGGTTCCATCGAACACATTTACTAGCTTCCCCATAAGCACCCCTACCCTCTCACTGCTCAGTGACCTAGGAAGGCATTGGCTGGTTGACTTAGCTAGGCTTCGTCCCATATTATACTGGTGCAAAATATGGAGCACCCTTGAATTAATTGCTTTCACAAGTGGTCTTTGGTATGTAATCGAGGCAGATCGTTTCCACAAAATAGGCTGGCTCAGAGACATCAAAGGGGCACTGACAGCAATGGGCCTGTTTAACCTCTTGGATAAACCATCTAGCAAGCAGTCTGTATCCAAAGACGTGATAAAGGAAAGGTATTGGGAAGCGGTGGGGCAAAATATTATCAGATCGAGTGACAGCACTACATTGACTGGGAGGTTCATTTTCACAAAACCCTGTCCTCGTCTTGAACTCTACTGGGATATTATTCCTAAAACACTTGATCATAAACTTTACTTTCAATTTAGAGTGGGTACCCTGCCCCTAAAAACCTTTACGGTAAAATTGTCATAACTGGGACGTAACTAGTGTCCCCATTGCATTGAAAGGGCACACACTTACTTACATATTCTGTTGGTCTGTCCTGCTTATGTAGCTCATCGTAAGAGCTGGCTAGCACAGACTTGCAAGAATATGGGTACCAGACAAAGTAGCACTGCCTTGAGAATTTTGATGACGGACCACTCTTCCTGTTATGCAATCCCCCTAGCTAAATTTCTAAAGTGGATGTGGTGCATGAGATCAAAATCCATTGCAAACAAGTGCAATTAAGCATGCAAATTCAAAAACCATTGGCATCACAATGGTATGTAAAGGGTTGTCAGAAGACTGTCCCTTCCGAGCATAGGTCTTGCATACCGATTGGAATTTGCACAATAATTATTTCTCGCTGCTACTATTGTACTAATGACATGATTCACTTTTTCCATAGTCTCTATATATGTTGAAATTCCTTATGGTAGGGTATGGCTTTGACTTCCGCATGTGGTGCTACCTATATGCTTTTGTTTATGCCGAACCTTTATTTATTTGTTTAGATAGTTTTATATAGTGCGATCATGACCACCAAGGGTATCAGAGTGCTTTACAGTTTATGCAACACCTCTTGTTGCATAAACTGTAAAGCACTCTGATCAAGCAATCAAACAAAACAGAATCAACAAAGTGAAAAATTCAGTCTTATAATGTCCTACATTCTTGTTACCAGGCAGCTGGGCCACAAATCAATGTCTTTGTCCCAGAATAAAATGGAGAGGCCTGATTGAGGCAGAAATTTCTTCATCAGGAGCCCTTTGACTTCTTTTTTGAAGAGGACGGTGGAAGGGTTCACCCTGACTTCGGGGGTAAGAGAGTTCTAAATCCTCTGAGCCATACCTGAGAAGGCTCGATTATAGGTCTTTTTTTCTTTGAATTTTTGTTGTTAGAGCAAAAGGGTGCTGGCGCTTCATGATGCTCTTCGACCACATGAAAGCTCAAGTTTCTGAGCGAGGTACAGCGGGGTCTTGAAGTGGATGGCTTTGTGTGCCATGCATGCAATATCCGAGCTGCATATGGCAGCCAATTCAGGGCCAGCAAGTCCGTGCAAATGTGGTTGTATTTTTTCGTGAGAGTAATGAGCCTAGCCGCGGAATTGAGGGCCACCCTAATAGGAGCCATCTTCATTCTGGGCAAGCCGCAAAGCGTTGCGCTACCGTAGTCCAGCTTTGAGATCACTAACGCTTGCACTGCAACATTTAGGTCATGAGCAGGGAGAAAGGGTTTGAGCTTCTTTATTATGCTGAGTTGGAAGTTTGCTCCTTTGGTGAGGGTACTGATGTGCTTCTGCATGTTCAGACTTTTGTCTAATATAATACCCAGAGAGGATGCCGAATCAACGAGGTTAGGTCTACAGTTAAGACCAGTAAGCTGATTCAGCCATTGTTCCATGACCTGAGATTGTTTGTGGGGTGAAATTAGGAGGAATTCCGTTTTTAGAGCATTTAGCTTCAGGTGGTTATGTGTCAGCCAGCTTTGTGTTTCCAGCAGGACTGAGTTGAGGGACTGAATGTCCTCGGGGGAGGCGATCTTCAAGTATAGTTGGGTATCGTCCACATACATGTGATAGTGTATGCTGGATGACTTCAGAATTTCTGTCAGAGGCTCCATGAACATGTTAAAGAGCGTAGCGTAGCCTTGGCACGACTCATTCATCTAAAATGTCTACAGCTCTTATTTTTGCTTGTGTTTTAATTATATGTTTTGATTTTAATCAGTTGATCTCTGCTAAAAATGTTACTGTCATTTGCATGACTGACTGGGCGTTCCCCTCTGAGTTGTGGTTCACAATTTATTTTAATGGTTTAACATGTGCATTCACTGTTCTCCAGTGTTTTAATAATACAATTCAAATTTTAAGCTCTATTTCTGATGAATTGATAACTTTTAAAATGAACGTTCCTGTTTGGTGGCTAAATCTTTTATTGTTAACTTGTATTTTACGCTGCAAACGCTTTTTATGACAAATCTGTTGAAATAAAGCTTTTTGATGATGATGATGATGAAGACCTCCGGCAAAGAGCCCTCTTGCGAGGCCCGTTGGGCATTGCAGCGCCAGCCCTACGAGGAGCTGCCCAATGATGAAGCATGACACTCTTTGGGGTGTGTGAGGGCCCTTGCTCCTAATTGGAGCTACTCCATGATCACCATCTGTTTGGCTTTAGACACCTGGCATCCTTCCCTCCCTCACCCCCTTGTCCTTTTAGGAACTGCATACTCGTACTTTTACTACTATAACCCAGGGACTTTATGTTGGACCTTCCAAGCCCCAGTCCCTCCCTATGTTTATAATCCTTTCCAACTAGGAAATGATCAGAGATTTTTTCCAGTAAAGAGTTGGCGTAACTTTCCTTCCAGAATACAAAGGGAAATGGATCACCTTCAGAATTGCTGTTGGGGTAAAGGGGAAGAGTTTGCACTGGGGGGAATATATTTCACTTTGGAAAAAAAATTGTGTTTGCACAGAGGGCTTAATTCCTCCTGTGCAGAATTGACGCTATGCAGAAGGCTGCCCAGGGAGTACAGAAGCCCTTGGGACATGTCATTTGACATGCTGGAAAACTGCACTTAAGGCACATTTCCAGGTGTACTTCTGTGAGTGTTTTTTAAATAGAAAAAAGCTAAAAGTGTGCTCTTGTAGAGATGCAGATCGCTGCACATATCTTTTAATTTTTTGTGGCTAGGACCCTAAGTTATCAAATCCTGAGATTTTTCCATTGTGAGACATAAATCAAGGGGCGAAGATGGCGGCCAGCCCTATGGCCGAGTGAGCTGGTACTCACGTCGCTCCCTTCCCAGGAGCTGCTGCCTGCGAGTATGCAGTAGTCGTAAAGGCTCAGTATCGGACTTTACCGCAGATTGCTCCGAAGGATGCTGTGGCAGCTTTCAGCCTCTTGCCATAACTTCTTGAGGCGGATCTCGGCACGCTGGTTCTGGAGCGGAGTCCTTCTAGTCCAGCACTGGCCAGTACACACATTGCTTGCTCGTGCTTCTTTGTCTTTGTCCTCCCGCAATGGGATGCCGCCCAAGAATCAGCCTAAGTCCCTTCCACGGGCTACGGCCGCGAAAACGCCCGTATCAGCAGCAGCAGCCATAACAGGATCACTACCACCAGCACCAACACAGCCGGACACTTTGAAGAAAGCTACAACAGGGGTTAGCAGAAGTGGAAAAAATGGCACTCCAGCGGCAACCCCAGCAATGTTCAAACTTCGGGGGAATGCAGCAGGTAAAACCGCTTGCAACGTGGTGGTTTCCCTCTCAGCTCCTGCAGCGTCTACGGTGGAGGCTCTGACCGGTAAGATCGACGCTGGCACTTCATTCCCCTCCCCCGTAGCAGTTTCGGGAAAGACATTGGAGACAGTGTGGGAACATTAATCCCAAGTAATGACAGTGTGCAGGCAGTGGATAATTCACATGGGGTGCTTTCAAGCACTGACTCTGTTTTGGGTTTAGTAGCATCACAACGTGGGGTTCTGGGAGATGTAGTCCCTCAGACTTTACTGCCAAATCCACAGATTATAACCCCCCTAAACCCCTCATCAATGACTCACCCCGCAAGGGTGGATGGGGATATAGATGGTGATTTTTACTCATTATCGGATCACACAGGGTCATCGGTTGATGGATTGGATAAGGAATGGACAGATGAGGAAGAGGGCAGCGATTTTGGTGATTGGCGTACTAATGCAGTATTGAATGGTTTATCTACAGTACGTAAGGTGCCCCAGGATTCTGCTATGGCAGCGGGCTCTTGGGACTACTCATTCACTAATCAGCCAGTGTTACAAGGCAAATCTCACGAACAAACACCTCATGGTACGGACCCTAATAGTGGCTCGGCATCTGCTGAAATATCGCTAGCCATTATATATCAAACCATAATGGCTCATCGTGAGGAAACACGCCAAGAGAGCGCCCATGCGCAAGGGGCTTGTCGGAGAGTCCAAAACTCTTTGCGTAGGGTTATGAAGACATGCACGGATATAGCCTCCAGAGTTACGGAGGCAGAAACAAGGATCTCCACATTAGAAGACGACTTGGTGACACAAAAGAGCACGGTGGATGAAATTCAGGCAAAACTCATTGACATTCAGAACCGGGCACGGGGGAACAACCTACGAATTCTGGGGGTTCCTGAGGGGGTGAAGGGGTCAGATGCTCATCAGTTTGTTGTTGATTTATTCACAGAAGCTTTTCCTGAAGTAAAAGACTGGGACTGGCGATTGGAGATCCAACGAGCTCATCGCTTTCCCTTCAAACTGAAACAGCGCGCAGGCCAAGCAGAGAATAGACCCCGCGTGATTATGATTTGCATGCAAAACATTTTAGCGAGAGAAAGAATCTACGACTTAGCCAGGCCCGATAGGCAAAGGTCGGGAAAAGGCTGTCCGTTTTTCGTAAGGCCAGACTTTTGCCCAGCCACGGTAGAACGGAGGTGGCAGCTCCGTCAGTTGATCCCTCCTTTCCAATCCAAGGGGGCACAGGTCTTTCTGCTTTTCCCATCAAAGCTCAAAATCATATACCATGGTCAGACAAAATATTTTGAATCTGAGATTCAGGCCAAAGCTTTTTTGGATGGATTGAAGTAATCGAGTTTGCTTGGTTTTTGAATATGAATGAACCCCTTTCTCTGATGCTTAATAGCAATTTGTGTGGTTGGTTTACTCAGGGGTTTCTCTGTTAGTGAGCAATTCTCGTGAAGGTCTGCTCTTGTGTGTACATAGGTAGCAGCATTTCTTCTTGGGGGGGGGGGGGGGGGGGGTTCGCTTATACCAATCTCGCCATCACTGGAACCTTGGTTCCTGCCTTGTGTCGGGGGTGGTAGGGGAAGGGGCAAGGGTGGGTGGGAGGGGCTCAGTCAGAAGAGGGGCTGGGTGGGAGGGTAGGGATTGGGGTATGGGCGCATCTAAAAATAAAAAGCTTGAAAAACGTTTTTCTCCACTATGATAATTACGGCAATGTAAGATTAAATCATGTAAGAATTACAGCATTTTGGTGTTCTTTAAAGCTACACAATGGGGTCACTTAAGATAAACATAGCCTCCTGGAATGTGTGCGGGCTCAATAATGGTAAAAAGCGGGCTTTGTTCGCACGTATTATTCAAGCACTGCACTTAGAAGTACTCTGCCTGCGGGAGACTCATGTCCCCTGGAACAAGAGGGACTGCCTCAGAATCCCTGGGTTTGATCTAGTAGTATGCTCACAGAAGTCCTCTATGATACGGGGGGTTGCTATATTGATGAAACGTGGGTTGGGCTCTTGTGTAAGATCTAGTCAAGACCCTGGGGGGAGATGGGCAATAGCGGAGCTGCGCATCTGTCACTCTTCTTTGACGCTCTGCACCGTGTATGGTGCCAACTTAGAGGATCCTGCGGTACTAGAGCATTTAAACGTTGAGTTGGCTTTATGGCCCCCAGCCCGTATGCCTGTGTGGGGATTTTAACATCAATCTATCTGCAAATTCGATGTGGCGGGGGGTCAGAGTTATGTTGGACAGAAACCAAGAGTATACAGAGCTTTACAAGGTCTAGTTTTAGAACATCGTATGACCGATCTCTGGTTTTACCACTGCAAGAACTTAGATGGTACTACATATTTCTCTGCCCCTCATTAAAAAATGCTTCGGTTAGATTATTTTTTTATTTCCAATCAATTAGCCGAAGCCACATCAATTTCTATGTCCCCTAGAGTTATCTCGGACCATAACTTATTGACCATCAATTGCTGTTTGACAGGGTATGCGAGAATTCCTAGATTATGGTCATTTGAGAGGAAGCTGTTACTAGAAGTGCCATATCTAGATCATATGAGGCCCTGGCTCACTGGATTCTTGAATATTAATAGAGGCTCAGCCCCTAGTAACATAGTATGGGACTCACTGAAGGCAGCTGTCCGTGGCGAAACTAAAAGCTATTCGTTCTTCCGTCAGAAACAAATTAAAGAAACAATTAAGCGCCTTATGGACGAACTACGTCATGCAGAGGTTCAGCTCACAGCTGCTATTTTTGGGGGGCTTGATATATCTCAGGTGCAGATACAGGTTGCATGTATTAAAGCTTCTCTGCTCGAGTTTTTGGGCCAGGATCTTGCTGCCAAATACCTACAGTATAGATCAATGATGTTTGAGTATGGCGAAAGATCACATACGGTATTGGCCAAACGGCTCCATCAGCGAGGTATGTCTAATCGCATTGATAAGATTAAGGATGCGAGGGAGTAATCCAAGAAACCCCAGAGGGGGTTTGGTCAGTTTTCTCGGGATTCTATCAATCCCTTTGTACCGAAGAAGTAAGTGCGCAAGTGATAGAATCAGAGTTTGCCTCTTTTACTGAAGGACTTGGTACTACAAGACTTTTGGACCACCTAAATGTGATACTAGCAGCACCTATTGAGTGGGAAGAAGTAGAGGTAGCTCTAAACTCATTAGCTAGCAGCAAGGCAGCAGGTCCAGATTCTATTCCGTTGGAGTTTTATAGCATATTTCGGACGGAGCTTAGGGAGGATCTTCTAATAACTTTGAGAGATGCACAGCAGGGCAGGGTTCCGGATTCCTGGCGGTTTACAACGATCATTTTGCTGAAAAAAAAGGATAAGCCAGAGCTGGAACCTGCATCATTCCGTCCAATCTCACTCATCAATGCTGATAGTAAGCTGTTTTCTAAGATACTATCGGCCAGATTGGCAAAAGTGATAACACCCATAGTCTCTATCCGTCAGCATGGGTTTATTCCCGGAAGAGATTCGGCGGATCATGTCCGTCGAGTTATCGCTCTTCTGGACTGGGCTCAGGCTACGCGATCTCCCCTTGGCGCAATCCTGTTGGACGCCAAGAAGGCGTTTGACAGGGTTGCGTGGGGATTTCTATGGAGAGCTATGCGCTGGAAGGGTTTCTCCCATAGCTTTATCTTTGCGCTGCAGTCGCTGTATATTGCCCCACAAGCCATTCTGTCTATCACAGGCTTGCAATCAAGGCCGTTTGACATCAATAGGGGCACCCGTCAGGGTTGTCCCTGTTCGCCTCTTTTTTTTGCCCTGTATATAGACTTGTTTATCAGTAAATTGGAGCTCTCTCCCGAAATTATTCCGGTAAGGGTAAACCTGGTCGAATTTAAAGTTCTGGCATATGCAGATGATTTAATTGTTTTAACTAGCAATGTTTCATCGGCATTCCCAGAAATTAAGAGACAGGCTGAATCCTTTGGTTGCATATCAGGGTACAAACTTAATGTCCAGAAAACACAGGTGATTCAGTCATCCACCATGGGTCCTTCTGACGCACCAACTGTTCAAGTTGCAACTTACTTGGGGGTTAAAATCAGGGCTGCAGTAGAGCAGATACCGGAGATGAACATCTTAACGATAATAGGGACTGTTAATGCCACCTTCCATAGGCTCGACATCTTGCATCTCTCATTATTTGGCAGGAGGAATGTGTTGAAGATGCTGATCTTACCGAAATTCTTGTACATTTTTAGGACTATCCAGTTGGAATTTGCTCAGTCCAGCCTCAATAGTGCAGAAAGATGCTATAATAGGTTCTTATGGGGTTACCGCCTTCCTCGAAGGTCCGCTAAATGGATGTGTCTGCCATTGGAAAGGGGCGGGTGGACAGTCCCTAGTCTTTTGTTGTATAACTGGGCAGCGTTCTTGCAACATCTTGCTCAGCCTCTCTTCGGCCTACGCTCCCCACTCCCACCAGCACTCAGCCCCTCCATATTCGAAATTGGGTTGGCAGAAGAGGCTAAAGGGATTCTCACTTCAGTCTTAGAGCCCAGTTATTTTAAAAAGACCAAGTTCAAGGTAGCAAAAGCAATTTACTCGGTTTGGAAGTAGGTGCGACGGAAATTGTCGATCCCCAAAATAAATATTTGTACACCCCTTGCTGCTGCCAGGTTGTTACCCTCTATTTTTCAGGATTCAGTTGTAATAAGGTGGAGATCTCATGGTATTCTTACGTTGGGGGATTTAGCACATGATGGCAATATGGCTTCTTTTTCTCTTTTGCAAGAAAAATTTGGTCTAGGTACGCATGAATTTTTTTTATTCTTATAATTGCATAGCTATATAGGTATTCTCCTGCAGAATTCTCCAACCGCACTGGGCAAGCAGCCACTTATGAACATGATTCTGAGGAAGGCTAGAATTGGGACCCTGTATCAAAGTTTGCTGTCGGGTCTCCCCGATGAACTTCACATCCAGAATTCGAAGTTGGACTTGAAATTCGGAACAGTTGGCACGGATGTAGGTCAGGCTCTGGAGCTTTCACATTCAGCTTTAGTTTCAGGGAGCCTTCGATCCCAAAGCTATATGGCACTATTCGACTTATACTATACACCCAATAAAATATCTAAATGGGGGGGCAGTGGTGTTCAGTGCTGTCCAAGGTGTGCATTGCCTGCTGTGAACGATATACATATGTTTTTCTCATGTGTTAAGTTGGCCAAATTTATACAGGAAGTTCAGTTGTTTATTAATAACTCTTTAAAAATTCCGGTTGTGTTCACGGCAGAGCTGGTGATAATGGGTTCTGAAACACACAGTGTTAGATCAGATTGTGAATCTGCCTTTTTAGGTTTCGCTGGAGCGCGGAGCTGTTAGCTCCGCCTCCAGAGAAATCTGTAGTCTTCAATAAGGGACTCTTGGAATACGCCCTCTGTTCCATTGGCTAGCTCCATAAATGGAGGCTAGCCATTGGAACAGAGATCTGTCCGTCAAGGCCGGACCAGATTCGGGGGCGTTCCCGAGATTTTTTCCCTGGGCGTTCCCAGGTGAGTGCTCGGCCTTTTGATTACCCTTTCCCGCCCCCCTCCCGTTGTCTGTGCGCCGTTCCCGCCCCCGTAAACACGCCCCCAATCTGAAAAATTCAGGAGTTGCTGGCCGCCATTTTTTTTGGGTCCCACGACGGAAGATTAGTCACCCGGCTCACGGCAGACAATGGAGTTGCTCGGCCTGCCCTGCTCCCTCCACCCCGCCTCCCTCTCCTCACACTGGCTCTCCTAACCCGGGCTGCTGCAGGCACAGATTTGTCAGAGCCATTCAGTTGAGACAGCCGATCCTAAGCTCTAAAGTACTGTAAGCCCCGCCGCGACCCGAGCCGCCCTGCCAGCGAGGCTCGCATCGCCCTTGCCCAGCTGCAGCCACCCCCATGAGTCCCGCAGCGTGTGAGCACAGCCGCGGTGCGAGCCACGCTTCCAGCGAGGCTCGCACCGCTCTTTGTCCCCTGGGCGCCCCTGGTACTCTCCGTAGCCTGCGCTCCCTCCTGACGTCCACACCGGACCCAGAGACCAGACTCCGTGAAGCTTTTCCAGCTCACTTCTTGTAGTCTCACTTCTCTCAGCCTCTCTTCTCATAAATTCACTCCTGCCATGCTTTGGTCCTTCAACCACACCCCTCCCACCTTGGTTCCCTCAGCCTTACTTCCTCCAGCATAATTTCCATAGGACTCACATCCTCTTACCCAACCTGGAGCCCCGGACGCCGCCTCGCCCTTTATGAAAGAGCCGCTGTGCACCCGCCTTCGCAAAGATTAACCCCAAGGTACGTCTCGGTTTTTCCAAGGTATACGGGCACATGTACCCTCACCCCTGGGTGCTTGAAGGGCAAAATGGGACACAGACGTAGGCAGGGTCCTTACGGACAAAGACTGGGCTTCACTTTTCGCCTACCCGAAGAAACTCTGCCGCAATTCACGATTCAAGTTTATTCAACACATGATAACCCAAAGAGCACACCTCACACTTCGACTGCATAGGATGTTTCCTGCGGCAGCAGCAAACTGCCCGAGATGTACTGAGCAAGATGCTGATCTCTTCTACATGTTGTGGTCTTGCCCGCTCTTTCCACCTACTGGACACATACAGCGCTCTCCGTTTCTTCTCTTCTATGCGCTTTTCTCCCTACGAGCCTGCATACATTTTCTACGCGACTACGGATCACAGATTCTATGGGGTTGCTCTCGGGAAACACTAGTGCCTGGTGATGGCATGTGGGTAGCTGTTAACAGAGTGTAAAGCTATTTTACAGCGGTGCAGACGGTGCCTCATGGCATGGGCACACAAGTCCCTGTTTTACACAGCCACGTAGTAACGCATCTTACAGAAGCTCGTTTATTCGAGTGGGGCTGACAGCCACAAAAGTCTGTTCTTTCTCAATTTGAACATTCTAGGGTGTATGTACAATGGACGTCGTGGACCAATGGAGTTCCGCGATTTTGTGTAGAAAAGTGGGCACAGTCACCCCGATGTGCGCTTCTCAGTGGTGCATTGTGGTCCAAGCAGCTTGGTGATGAATTCTGCCCGAGTCCTGCCTTCCACATGGAAAATATTTACATGCCTGGTGCGGTCGAGGGTGGCTCACCTGAGCGTATGAGGATGGGAGGAGGCGGATTCCAGAGGTTGGGCGAGGGTCACTTGTCTAAAAAGAGGGAGGGGGTGTGGTGAATTGACTGCCCATTTCCCCATCGCAGTATGTGTGTGCACGGCCTGGGAATACTTGTTGAAGGCAGAGGAGAGTGTATTTATCCCCCAAGGCCTGTGCTCGCTTCCCCAAGAGGGTTCAGTGGGAAAGGAGAGCCCGGCCCTGATAAGATTATGGCCGAGCAGCGAAGACAATGAGCTTCACAGAGTCCTATCCCGGCCTTAACGAGGGGCTGCGAGGTTCCCTGCGATATGGCTGCCCCATCAATCAAAATAGCACCCAGCTCTGCTGGCCGCAGCAAGGGGGTTTGTCTGACCCTTGGCAGTTAACCGTACTGTCTGAAAATGTATAAGCTATACCATGGGCCGGAAATGTAATATGTTATATATTAAAGAACTTCCAGCTCTCCGATTAAAAAGTGCGGGGTTCTTCTTGTATTTGTGTGCCTTAGTGCCTTAGCATGTGTTTTTCTCCCTGTCCTCCTCTCTCAACAGTTGCTGTCATTCTACAGTTTAGGAGCCACAGAGAATTACCGGTAAAATGTGGGTGGGCCTGCGTTTCTTTTGAGCAGTTTCTAAACACCATGATGACACAGTTCCGTTGATGCATTTGCAAAGTTTAATAAAAGAAGCGTTGGTGTAGTTTGTTAAAAAAAAAACTCCGCTGCTGGTGTACTTTACCACACAAAACCCCGGACATCTGAGTCTCTACGAGTGCAGTTATGCTCTCAGCCCCCCGGGAGAGAATCACTCACTCGATTGGTGTGAATCGATTCCGGCATGAAGCCCACTCCTTGGAAGGGACCCCCAGTCATCGCACAGAGTCCTGGGAAGTCCCACTTAGACAGTCTGAGTATTTCCCTGTTTTGTCCTTTCCTTCGCCTCAGCCTTCACCCCTCTCTGGCCTCACCTGCCCCTTCACCGGCGCCTCACTCCTCCGACAGCATCCTTTATTTAACATTTCACGTTCACCTGCCTGTCCCAACTCATTCTCTTGTCTATTGCTGTTTGTTCTTGCTAGCACACTCTTTAAACCACTGTCTCTGCTTCTCATAGCCAGGCATTCTCTATTCCAGCACCCTGCCTCTCTTATGCACACCCAACTTTCACTTTCGAATCTCCACCACCTTTAGGCCCAACTCCAGCATGTCTCACCTGCTCATGTGCTCCCCCGAATGTTCCATGCCACCTCCCTGCTGACATACACCCTTTGTGCCCTGTAAGTCCCAGCTTGCTTGGCGACTGCTTAGTTGAGACCAGCATTGTCAGCTTATGTGGGGGGGGGGGATCAATTGTGCCAGTGAAATGGTGACATCGAGCATATTAGAATGTATATGCAGAGGACCCTCAAGTGGATGGTTTCCTGACTATAAGCGGGAGAGGGAACGTGCTAATGCTATGCTAAGGATGCTTTCCTCCCTCCTCATCCTCTGGCTGGGCTCTGATCGGCTGTAACGCTCCTGCGCCCCGGCCCACTCCGCCCGCAGACACTGCTGTTCCTTTGGCTCTTCTGGCTTGCGGCAGGTATACGCGCAGCTGGGCAGCCCTTGTGTTACGGGAGCACCTCAGTGGAAAGCAGGGGCAGCCGAAGCAGCCTCCCGAGGCTGGGCACTTGGGGGGGACAATGCTGCCTCCAAGACGTGGGAAGGTTGACTCCGCTCTCTGGTCCTTATGCTAGCGGCAAGAAGCACACACTGCTTGGGTTGACCGGCGCCACAACAAAGTGCGCATAAATGAGGTAAGGGACATCTTTAGCTGTCATTTCTCGCATGTAATGCTCCCTGTTCCCTCGTTGTGCTTGCTGCCCCCTGTTCTGTTGTGCTTGCTTTCCTGCCTCCCTCCTTGTGCTTGCATTCCTGCCCCCTGTTCCATTGTGCTTGCATTCCTGCCCCCTGTTCCATTGTGCTTGCATTCCTGCCCCCTGTTCCATTGTGCTTGCATTCCTGCCCCCTGTTCCATTGTGCTTGCATTCCTGCCCCCTGTTCCGGTGTGCTTGCATTCCTGCCCCCTGCTTTGTGGTGGGGTGCCAGTAGAGACTACCTCTTCCCCCTGTTTGTGCTCGCTTTTTCTTGTCTCTGCCCCCTGTTTGTGCCTGTTCCCTCGATGTGTTTGCTTTCCTGCCCCCTCGTTGTGCTTGCTGCCCCCTGTTCCATTGTGCTGGCTTTCCTGCCCCCTGTTCCGTTGTGCTTGATGCCCCCTGTTCCGTTATGACAGCTGTAATGAGGCTGTTTTGATGTCATAACCCATTTTTAAACCAGCCTAAAATAGAAATTGCCAGCATTGATGTAATCTGTCAGTTTTAAGGGGACAGATTTTTCTGTAGCCTCGCTTAGCCAAGAGAGGCTGCATAAAGGGCATTAGATTGTTGACAACTTCGGGTTGAGGTTAGATTTTTTTTTTTAGGATAGGAGCGATTTGGGTGTGCGTTAGGAAGTCTGGAGATGTTCTCTGGCTTAGGGATGGGTTGACGATTTTGCATTATATTAGCAAAGTAGGAACAATTTGAATTAATGATCTTGGTTGGTATAACGTCACTGAAGAAGGCAGCTGTTTTTTTTTGGTAGCAATGATGAGGTCTGCCTGGTAGACTAGTTTGAAGAGATACCATGCATTTGTCGTCTTGGGCGTCACCTATATAAGACTATTCTTGGGAGTAGTGGACACATGAATGGAAAGGATTTTGCTGATGAAGTAGACCAGCAATATTTTGCATTTATTGGGTGAGAGATTTTAGATTGCTTTGGGAGCAGGGAAGATGCTGGCATGAATGGACTGGAATAGTGATCTGGCTGGGTTAGCAGACTGCTGAAATAGGGACAGTAGAACTATATTTTGCAGCTGAGATGTTCGGCTTGAAAATATTTTTCATACCCTGGAGTTTCATGCAGAGTATGGGATTTGTAGAGTCTCTGTTCACTTTTTTGAGACATTATTGTCATCTCATGTTTAGATTAGGGAAGAATAGTAGTTTGGAGGGTATTGGACAATGTGGTTTCAATTTCAGGGATGCAACTGTGACCACAGGGCGGGCAGTTCACTCTTGGGCGGCAATGGAGATCAGGCATTGTGTTAGGGGGCCGTGGGCGGAACAGGATGGCGCTTCCCAAGGAGTGGCGGACAGCAGAGAGATCAAGGCCTGCTTCTCGACCAGGGTATGACATATCACCACATTTACAGGGAGCTGCGAGGTATTCTGAATCCTGCCTCTAAACCGCACAGAAGGCTTGTAAAAGAAACGGAGCAAACCGCCACACATCTTTTCGTATCTAATAGCACCAGTGGGGCTGGGTGATATCAGGTTATTGGCATACACATAAATATGGTGGGCACAGGTTTGCAATAAAACATTTAATTACCAAAATGTATTTTTTTTAATCATTTTAATATAATTATATTGGTGCTTCCAGGCAAACAAATGTTCTAAGAACCGATGTAGAATCCCTTTTTAGTTGTATTGCCCATCACAGGAAAATATGTTTTTATTGGGGAAAATGAAAAGCATTATTGGTTCAGAATTAGTGTAATCTGAAGAAATAGTTAGACACCCACGGATGACAAATAACAAGCATTTACAATGCAACGTTTTCTCCTTTGGAAAAGTTTGAGCTATTGGCATTTGGTAATGACAAAATTTGTATTTATGTGTTGGTTTTGAAAACAGATAAATAAATGGCATTGTCCTTTACATTGCCAATAGCTCTAACTTTTCCAAAGGCGAAACCGTTGCATTGTAAATGCTTGTTGTCCATTGCAATGGCACTATTGCGGCTGTGTATAACTTCTGAATGGATAAATCCAGTCCCCCCTACCTTTCCGAATTGGAGAGCAAGGTTACTGGTTATCCATAATTTGGAGTCAGCCGTTTTTTTGAGAAGTGGCAGGAGGAGAAGGGAGAGGGGTTTAAAAATATAGGCACCATTCAGGCAATGGCTGAATAATTAGGTTTTTTTGCAAAAAAAAATTTCTTTCTTTTTTCATCATCTTGAATTCTCTTGATTTATGCTTCTGTAAAATAAGATAGGATTTATGACAATTGTATTAGATTGCCATGAAGAAGCCGTTAATCCTTGCTTTTTGTTTTTCTTGCATATCTCTTGTATACTGTCTTTAATTTGTTAATGTTTTCAAGCTTTTTAATAAAAAAAAAAAATAAAAAAAAAAAAAAAGAGACATAAATCAAGACCCGGCTCGGATATGTGTTCCATAGGAGACAGTGTAGGAAAAGTTAGCAGTCATGCGTTTTAAGGGTTTTGTAAGCGAAAATGGGGCCTGTTGAATCTACCCGTACATTATTTATCAGTTTCTAGTACCAATAATTCAGACTTATTAGAATTGCTGATGCTTTGTGTAAAGATTCTGGTGACTTAGTCGTCTACATAGTATACATGAAACGTTATGGGGCATATTTACAATAAGCTGGCAGAGAGCTGTGTTACTCCAAAATTGCTAATGCCATGCTCTAACAGTTTTAAAATGCAGGGCTGCACTGCATTTACAAAAATACGGCACAACCCTGCATTTCCCCTAGCGCTGGTGCTAAAAAGCTGCCTAGCACCAGGGCAGGCACCCTGGGGCCATTTTACTAAGGTACCTGTGTTGCAGGGGTGATTGTTTATGTGCAGGAAGGGATACCTTCCTGCACATAAGCAACCTCAACAGGCTATTTGCTCTGTCCATGTGTGCTACGGAAAGCAGCACATGCGGAAAGAACAATATACGAGGAGAAATAAAACATTTCTCCTCATATTGCCTGTTTAAGACCAGGTATTTCCTGGTCTAATTTTTGGTGTTGCCCCATACCTTGTAAATCTGGGGCAGCTTCAAAACATAATGAGTGTTGCGACGGAATGCCCACTGCTACACCCATTGCACACCCCTTTCACGCTAAGTGCTGCGTGAATAGGGCATTATTTACAATGCGGTGTTAAGCCACAAAAAGTGGCTTAACGCTGCCTTGTAAATAAGGTGAAGAAGTTAATGCCACCAGAACGTTAAAATAAGTGGCGTTCTGAGGACGTTAGCTCCTTGTACATATGCCCCTATGTTTTTTACATGATAGCGGTGGCTTTGACACTGGCGCATTATACAAACCCTTCGGCCAGCATACTTTCTTGGATCTGTTTGTCACCCGGTTAACATAGCTGCATAAGATCAAGTTCAAAACCTGGTGTGGTGTGCAACATATACCACAGTGACTTATAATATCACAATCAAAAATCTATGTTACCTCCATCCCGATTGGGGGACCAAGGCCAATGCCACCATGTGTCTTACATGATTAAAATCACACATCCAAAGCTGTCTGGAAAGTTCATTTATAAACCCTCTGTCACAGGAAGGCAGATATATATTTGAAACACAGGGTTCTCTGGAAAACTGTCTGCTGTAGTTCTTTCTTAGGCCCTAAAGGGAACAATCCTTCTCCACTTCCATCATGATTAGGGCAACCTTTTCCCTCCCTGACATAGTACACTCATAGATGTCCTACACATACTCAAGGTTGGTAGCTCAGTAATTGGTGAACCGAAAGGTACGTTTTGAGAGCAGCGGTAAGGTCAATTGTCACAAATTCTCCAGGGTTCCACTTGAGCGTTAGTGTAGGACTGACGTTCGTGTCTACGAAAGAGGCAAGGATTGTGGCCAAAAGTCAGTGAGCATGTCCTGTTCTCTCTTACATGGTATCTTGAGGTGATCCCACCTGGAGCCCTGAACGTGGCCATGGAGTTTGTAGTATTGTGTTTAGGTACTAAGCACGTCACCCTCTTACTGTCAACTCAAGGAATGAGAGTATCTGATCCTCTGTGTTTCAGTGCATCTTGCAAAAATGAGCTGCCAACTTGGAATCAGCTAGCCAGTGATTCAATGAGGCTGAGTGGCTGGGCATTTAGTTCGTATGTCTCTTCAGGTCCGGTCCTTCCTTTAAGTGGAGGCCCTGGGTCAATCCAGGTCCTACTTAAGAGATGAAGGCATTTCCCTGCCATCCATGACAGTCTTGATAGTGTTGAGGCCCATCAGCGCTGACCCTGGCCACTTTATTATCATCAGATAACAGCTCTTAACTTCATGTGCCTTACTCTGTAACATTCAACTACTCAATCTTCACATTCTGCTATTCATAAAAATTGCAAATCAGGCAACAGCACCCCTCACCAAACATCATCTACTCAGTTATACTACCACTGTTTGCATCATTTTACCTCCTGTGCCTTTTTCCTCCAAGACTTTCAAACACATGGCTCATGTTTCGCTTTACTGAACATTGCATCTACTGCAGTCACACACATGCGCAAGTGGACGTGTCTCTACAGAAAGTTATCTTACACATGTACCAAACGGGGGCTCTCTGAAAATCCTTTGCAAAGTGTTTTTCCCAGTGCCATGAGCATCTTCTAGGGAACGTTTTATTGTCATTCTGGCAGGTGTGCTGCTCCACACTTCAACCTCCCCCTGAACCACATATAAGGACCTGGGCCCTGGTGCCAGCCTTTATCATAATGAAAACAAAAAAGAGATAAGTGGAATTCTTGAATTAATCTCAGCCACTGGTAATATTTCTCAGTCAGGTTCCGGTCCGTTTTTTTGTGTTCATCATACTAGCTCTGAAAGGAACCAGCCATGTGCAAATCAGCCTGGGTCTTCTTCCAATAGGGACAGTCTAACCTGAATTACAAGGCCAGGCTCTCTTCATATAGAAAATAAACAATCCCAGACTAGTTTCCGTCTAATTGAGCTTTGTCAGTAAGGTACTGCTCGAGTCTTGTGTCACAGTGAGAGCGAACCACATCTGTGCATAAGTGTCACATTTTAGAAGGTTTAGCTCCCTACTGATGAACAACTGGGATGTAGAATGGATGTGGGTTCCCAAGACATCTGTTAATTTTATGACTAACCTTTTCCAGTATGCCTATATGCGTGGACAGGATCAAATAGTATGTATGTATGAAAGTTCCCGTGTCAGCGTCACATTGTAGACAGTTGGGGGATTGTACCCATACCCTTGGGATCTAGTGTAGTAGACCATGTGAAGGATCATAAGTTGTATGGGCCTCAAACTTGCTTTTACACCAGCCTCTCAAGGGTGCATCAATGCTGCCTCTTAGTCTTTGTCCTTCAGAGGGCCTTAGTTCTTATTAAATGGAAGTTATCCGGCCTATTGTTAAAAAGATTGCGATATATTAGAGAGATAGCTTTTGAGGGAACGTCATCCCGTATTATTCTCCTTTTTAGGGGGCTGCTATCCTCCATTGGGTCCCATGGTATTTTTTCTGCTGCAGGGATAATGTAGCTGAATGTGTTGGAATATTTGTGTGTTGTGCAGGTGGTACTCTGCCTGTAGGCACCAGAAGGACTCGATCCCACCTTTCATTCCCAAGTCTCCTCATGTCAAAATCCCAATCAGTTCCCAAGGTGTCTTCCTTAACATCCCTCTAAACTCTTTTAGCATGTCTCCAATCCACACTGGTGTCCCCAGTGAGAACTTGTCCCTTTAATCCACATAGGCCACAGTTTTATATCAGGCCTCCAGGGTACTTTTGGTGGGTCTAAGCACATGTAATCAAAATATCTTGCAGCATATATAGTTCGTGTGGGATTTGTCTTCCATAACTGACCTCTCCAGTCTTGTTGCTGGGTCTGACCTGAGTGCGAAGCACCACTCATTGACCACCTGTAGTTGGAAGGCCAATTAGTGTGCCCTAAGGTCTAAACTGAGATGCCCCCATTACTTAGGTTTCTCTGTAAGGTTCAAAAGGCGATATGCAGGCATCTCAAGTCCCAGAGGAGGATATGCAACGTGCAATGAATGTTATTTAAGAATACTTTGGGTACTGGCCACAGGGTGTTTTGAAAGACATACAAGAACTTGGGAAAGGTGATCATTTTAAAGAGGCCTCATCTTCTCATGATCGAGGGAGGCAGCCACCTTCAGCGGCCTACATCCTGCGGAAGGTTTGATTGACCGTCTCTAAGTTCCCGCCCAGCAACTGATGTTGGGATGGTGCTATTTCTAGCCCAAGGTAGTGCAAGCCCTCTCTGATAGTCGTCATCTGGGGTGGGATCAAAATCTCCAAAGGCCCTGTGTCCATTTGGCATAGCACTGATGTATCCCAATTAATTGTATATTTTGAGTATCTCTTGAAGTTCTGAAATATCAAGTGGACTTCTGGGATCAAAACGGCCAGGTCAGCAAGGTACAATATTATGTCATCTGTGTTCTCTTGTGACCTATAAGAGGCCAGCCACATCTCCTCTGAACCTCAACCAGTGGGCCAGGCCAACAGAAACAGAGCAAACAGGAGTGGTGAAAGGGGGCATCCCTGGTGTGTCCCTCTCTCTAGACCAAACTCCTCAGAGAAGGTTCCGTTCACTTTGACCCTCACCACCAGGTAGTGGTATAGGAGCCGTGCCCATCAACAAAAGCTCAAGCAAAATCCCATCCTGGCCAGGCCCTGAAGGCGATAATCCCATTGTATGGAATCAAATGCCTGCTTCATGCCTAGGGATAAAATCACGAGGGGTAGTTGTATATCCTGTTAGTATTCCAGCCAACAATGGAGATGGTAAAGGTTTTGCCATATGGCTGATTTCTATTTAGTTTCGAGCAGATCCACCTTCGTGGACAAAGAGAAATGGGCAGCAATGACTTTTTCAATCACTAATACATTTTGAGCTGTTAGATGCATCTGCATTAAATTTGAAAGCTAGCCATTTAATCCCCGTTCAAGGCCAGGCAAGTCCTATGATCAACCCTACTGGGCACAGTTGAAGCTGTTTGGACACAGGCTTTGGCTCAAGGCAGTGCATAGTGCAGAATTGGTATATGGCAGTTGAATTGAGTACATCATGATAAAAACATGAAATTTACTGAAAACGCACATTTAAAGGTCAGTTATAGTTTAGCACAAAATTGAAAAATCCCTAAAATTTGCCAGTTATGGTATACAATGCACAATGTACACCATCATTCTTGCTTCTGTTATGTTCACTAAACTCCTATAAGGTAAAGCATGAAGTGAAAACAGAGATAAAGAAATCAGACAGTTGGAATCACGTTATATATTTAAACTCTGCACTAAATATCCTGAAGGACTCAAAAGGGATGAGGAGTTGTCTGTATATGTAGGATGAATTCGGAATGTGATTATGTTTGCTGGATGCTGATTTACTTTTCCTAATGTATTTTCTGTGATATACACTCTTTTCACAAAAGTGGCAGTAGTTTTATCAGCGGTATTACTAGTGCTGTATACATATAGTGCTTTTTGGAGCTGTTTTTAATTACATTTTTAAAAATTCATATCTCCATTTTCTCTCATTGGAGTTTTGTTGTTTGGGTGACATTTTGCTCAAATCCATTTTGTTCAATTTGCATAAATTGGAGAAACATTTAAATTGTGTTGAGGTTTTTGACTTTTTAGCTGTTTTCAAACCTCTAAATATTTTACACATTTTCACTAAGTTAAGCCTGTCTGCTCAGTGCATAAGGCTACCAGGAGTTTAGTTCAGATCTAAATTACTGAAACCTTTGACTGGACCTAACAAGCTAGTGACTCTACTGCTAGTAATAATACATTTATCTTACAATGTTAAGTGCCAAGATGCATTACATAACCACATACATAACGTTTAATTTGGTAGCTAGCTGTTAGCAAATTTGGCATGGAAAGATCATCAAAGATGTATTGGCAAAATTCAGAGTAGCAATCAATTTACAGATGAGAATATGTGAAAAGTTTGTCAGAACTTTGGAACCAATAAACTTTTTATAATGCCAAACATTAAGCTATGTCTCCAAAACCGATGTAAAAAGCATTAAGTTGATACTTACGGCACAGATAAAATACAACTAAATGATGTGTGTTAGGGTGGCTTTGGGTGTATAATTCAGAAAGTAGGTGAAGAGTATGGAATTAATTCTGATTTACAAATGGGCCATCAAATATGTTTAAAGGTCAAGAGAATGGCAAGGACTGAAGGGAAGTAGGTGTGAGCACATCTGCAATATTTGTCTTAAAGTTTCCTGATAATGAAATATTAGCAATTCGCCAAAAAGACAGAATGTAAACAGCATAAAGAGAATGATCTTTTCAAAATTTGAAAACGTTGTGCAAATGAATCCCTCAGTGGTAGTACAAAAAGAAAGGCCTTCGGGGATTAAGAGCTTCGATTTCAATCATGAAGACAAACAGACTCAGTTTGGCAGATATCCAAATGTCGACGTATGATTTCAATTAACAAAGAAAAAAGATATCAAAGCCAGTTGTTTGTTTCCCACCAGCTATGTTTGACTGGGCTCGGAAATTATTTCAATTTTTTTTCTCATCAGGAGCCAATAGCACAGCATTGTGAACTGGCATGAAGCTGGCATGTCAGCATGCAACATAGAATGTACATACAAAATAACTTGTGCAATGCCTTTATTAAAAGGTCTGGCTACAATAGGTACAATTATCAGAAGTATGAAGAGTGTGGGCTTTGGTCAGCCTCCTTCAGCCACTAGATTTAATTTGCCTTGCATTATTTTGTATGGGATGTCGATTAAGGCTATGTTAGTTTGTGGCTGATTACATTGTCCCTTTTGTGTACACATTAGCTTTTGGTTGGGGTATCAAGTAGTCCTTTTGTTGGATAGCAGGGATGACATGAATGTAGGCTCTAATTGTAACCCAATGTTGTTCTCTGATGTGTTTACTTTTCTGACGGGACGTCATTTAAACTGCTGATTCATGGATTTTTTGTTAAGGCAAACGTGTGCTGTTTGGAAGAATGTCACAAAAACAGGCCCATATTATAAGTTGGCCTGATGAGGGACCAGACTCTCTAAGTAAAGGGCAGTATCTCCAGACTTAAATCTAGACATTATGAATTTTGGTTCCGGAATAGGGAATAATTATGCAGATCCAGAAATATTGGTGATTATTCACATTTTCCACAATTCAATTGTAGCCTCCCAGATGTCTACCCCCACTATGATTCTGGATTCTGGATGGCGTTCCCCCCTTCTTATTTAATATGTATCATAAGAACAGCTACAAAACCACTGTACAAAAAATAATCCCATCACAGTACCTTACCAGTCCAGTATTGCTTTACTGACTATCTTCATGTCATATATTCTAGAGTCAACCCAAGTGGTGATATATTAACCATAATAATAATTTCTGTCTATAAATAAATTCACCACATTGATATGACCTCAAACATAATTATTGTTTTTAGTTCTTGGTAAACCATTGATCCAGAATGGCTTGGATCCATGTGTTAGTGTTTGGCTGATGATGGTTCATCCAGTGTTTAGTCAGCGTGGCAGAGCTAGTAATATTGCCTGAAGTACGAAGTAGTCACAAGTATCCATAGTAAAGCCCACCATAAACCACAAAATACCTTGGTTCTTATGAAGACCAATTGCTGAAAAAATTCTAATAAATTCCTCATCACAATCAGGTTGAATAATAGGGAAGGTGGCAAACATGTATTCCCTGTCTGCTGCCAGATGATTATATTTTCAACAAGATGCACTAGAATTTCCTGACCATCATATGGTCTTTGCTGGGGCAACAGAAAAATTGAATAAATGTTGATAAAGCAGGAGCCTTACTTTATCTGTAGAATTTGGTTAACAGCGCATAGCTATTGTTAATTGTCTCTTGATTGACCTCCAGTTCAAGCTAGTCATCCATTTTGAAGGCCAGTTTAGTGGTTGGGCCTCCACTGAACCTATGACATACTAATAATTAAAAACTATTTTCTAGGGTTGTTTTCTATTAATCATATTTTGCTAAACTGTTTGGTACTACCATGTTTTAACAGAGTGTATAGCTTTGTGAATGTGTAGGCATTTTTAAAGTTCCAGACAGTAAGGGCTGTACCATATAAGACTGTAGGCATGGTATTTGGGTATCTTAACGCATTTTGAGCCTAGTATAACCTTAAATTTGACACGACTTCGATGTTTTTTGGTATTGGAATAATGAAGTAACAATAAGCAAGGTGTACTTTTAATACAGGGCCTCATTCACAGAGGTAAACTTACACTTTTATGTGTGTTTACGGTTGTTTGTTATTCACAAAGGTATTTTACTATTAGTAGCTTTATGACAGTAGAGTCTCCGCATATAAAAAGATTGGACAGTCCTATCCTGTATGTGTTGAGACTCTCCAGTCGTAAAGATACTACTGGGAAAATACCTTTGTGAATACTAAACAATGATAAACCTACACAGAGGTCTAAATTTACTTTTGTGAATCAGGCCCTGGGTGTTTATAAATAGCGGAGTAAAGGCCACATCTTTCAATAATATCATTCATCTATTTCCCAAGGCAGCCCAACAGTAGTATTAAAAATTAGGGAGCACCCATTCCTCTTTCTAAAGAGAGATACATATATCTCAAGTAGTGCCTATGCCTTGTACCCCCCCATATAAAAGAGGTTATCATTGTGTCTGTATTTTTGAAGACAGATGAAGGTAAGTTGATTAAGAGAGCCCAGAACAAGCATTGTAATTTAGCTATCTTGATTATTTTGATCAGATTAATATAGTCTAATATTGACAGCGGAAACACTTTCCACTTTCTGAGAAGTTTTGGCATTTCTTTCAATATGAGTGCATAGTTTGCATGGCTCAGAGTGTAATGTTCGGTTAAAAGCTAGACTCCCAGTTATCTCTAAACTTTCACTACATAGTTGATGCAGAGCTCATAGACCTACATTTAGAATTGGAGTTTTTGCTACATTTAACATTTACCCTGACATGGAACTGAACATATTAGATGCATTTTCTATGGCTTACTAATCAGTAATTTATACCAACCCATACTTTAACTTCTGCTCTGAGAATATTATTGGTGGAATGTTTGGTTGTCTAAGAAGACAACCCTGAAAGTTGCAAGTCTTGCTAACTCATTGGTAGCACTGCCATCAGTTGCTGTTTCAGCTTATTTTTGGCCACTTTCCTTGCTGCACATGGCAAAAGAGAAGTCTTTTTTTTGTTAGTTATCATTTGTCACACACAAAGTTTGGAGTCAGAATTGCAGCACTTTTAAAGTCTGGGTGTTAGACCTGGTGTCCTTGCGCGTGGTTTTCCCCATAGCATTTTGCCTTTACCCCTTCTGTTTTGCAACTTCATTTTTGCTTTAGGACATTTATAGTGCCTATGGGTACAGAGAGAGAGGGCAGGCCTGTTGAGTCCTGTGGGTAATATTTAAAGGGATGGCTAAATAGCCATTGAAAGTAACCATTAATGATGGGTACTAAGACATACATTATATCCATTTGGTTACTTGCTCTGGAAACCTACGTTGCTGCATAACTGCCCAGTGAAATGGCAACTTCACCTGATTAAAACATTACTTGGAGAGGGCTCAAAGGACCGGCTTTAGCGCTGGTGGCACCCTGACGGCGTGAAATGCAGGACGGAGACGATGCGTGAAAAATGATTATTATCCGCCTGGTGAAAATATGCGCGACGGTAGGAGTGTACCCTGAATTAAACACATTTGTCGCAAACATTAAGGTGACGACTTCGTTGAGTAGCAACAGCGAACTCAGATATTGACTATAGGACCTAACGGTGGATGTTCTCTTTCAGCCTTGGCACAACCTATTTAAAGAAGTGTCTTATGAAATACTTAGAGCTTGCCGTCGTATTTAAAAAAAAGGAGAGAGTGGATGCCCCTCCGTCATGCTCATAAAAAATTACAGGTAACATTGGTAAGGTCTGCTGGCAATTAGAACCAGACGCACTTCCAGTAAGGTCGTATGAAGAAAGAGAACAACAAAAAGAGATCAGAGTTTTGAATCCTTACCAAGGTAGAGAGAACATAGACTGGTAAATCCGGCGGGTCCTGATGAAGGTGGTTCTAACGCTTTTACCTTGCACCGAAACGCGTTGACCAAAGTCCTTTTAACATCCCACTGATTAGAGTGGAGAAATACTGGACAATAGAGAGAACAACTAATAGGAATGTTAACATGTCCAGATATATGAGTGCTATGACTGTGTGTGATTGAGAGTAAGTCTGGAGTGTGTGTTTTTGTCCTCTACCTGGTTATAGGTTTAGCTTTTGTGATGAATAATGTAAAATGATTTTTTTTGTCATGATGTTGTTCTCACTATAATGGATTATGTAAAGAAATGAATTGCTTTTAATATTGAAAAAAAATTATGAAAATACCCATTCTATACTTTATAAAAAAAAAGGAAAGGAAAAAAATAACTTTAATAAAAAAGAAATGAAAAAGTAAAAATGATGTATGATTATTGATTGGTTATGCCCATGTAATTTAAGGTAAATCCTGTGAAAATAATAAGAGGCCGTGGGGGAGTTGTTTTTTGTATGTTAGATTGTTATTCCCCTCTGCTCCCTGGCCCCAATTTGATTGCTCGAGAGGAGGTCCCTGTAACTTCACTTGGCACCCGGTGCAAAAGTCCTATTGGCACCCCCCACTCCACGACCTCCTCCTCGGATTCCATCACTACCTCCGGCAAAAGTGCCCCTCATCTCTCCATTGACCCTCTCTCTTATACATTTAATTTGTTCTAAGCGCTGGTAAAAGGCTGGTTCTACTGATCCGATCAGCTAGCCACATCAAATGCAGATCTGCTCTTTTCAACAGGCATATTAACCCTCTGCACTACTTCACGGCAAGTCAAAGCTGCCACTAGACAAAACCACAATCTCTCTTCCTAGCAGGAACATTAATCACAAGAGTAAATCTGACATTTTTATTGCTGCCTGAAAGCTGGACACACAAGGAACTCTGCAGTAGGTGCTTTTAAATTGTAAGTATTGCTAAAGACAGCCCCTCTTCTGAGGTCAATGATGCCCCTACCCCCTCCCCCGGGGTCACCGCCCAGTGCGGCCACACCCGGTCGCGGCACTCTAAAACTGAATTTGGGGATCCCAGCTAATGGGCGTAAGAAGTTGGACCTTCTGAAAACATCTTTGAACAGGTAGGGCAAGACTCATGCAGTGAGTTTGGAGATAATCAGACATTAAAGCTCTAGATACCTCTTTTCCATCATGAAAATGCTCACAGTTCTACAGAGCCTAGGATAAGTTCCACAGAGACATTATGGGTGTTTTAGCACTGCCTATTGACCGTGCTCCAGAATGCCATGTGAGAACGGGCCCCTCTTTTTAACAAGGATTTTGCACGCTATGGACTCACATCTGGTAAAACAGAACCTAGTGTTTCCAGACCCAGTCACCTCAAGACCTGCAAAACCAGACCGTGCATAGTATGGCAGAGCAGTATCCCCCAGGGTACACCACTCCTTCATTCTTGTAATGAGGTCAGCAGTGTTATCCTCTAATCACCACTGTGCAGTCATTTGTTTTACATTGCTGTTGTTGAAATTCTGGTGTATTTGTTAACAGAGGAAAAACTTAGAAGCACATAGGCTTTCTTACCGAGGCAGCAAGACTGTAGATCCTTTGTTAAAAATATCTGCTATTCATTATTTTATTGTGCTCGCCTTTTAGGTAATCATCACTTTCAAGGCAGATTTAATCTCCTGACTCCTTTTCATAACACTCTTCTTTAAGGAAGCAAATTCACTATGATAGAACAGTCTGCTCAGCAAAGTGGTCTGTAGTATCTGGTTTCCAGTGCAATGCATCTTTCCTGCTTCCCTTCCCTTGCTGCTCAGCCAGTGTGGTTGTGCTGTGGAATGTTGGGGTGCATGGTGAGGTAATAGAATGTTGGTATGCCTGGTTGTGGAGTGTCAGTTGAGAGTAAGGGCTGAGCAGCAAGGAAGCTGCTCCTGGTGGGGCTCGCTTTATTATCTACATCTATCTTCAATACCAACCATGAACTATATCAATAAAACTTCTTCATTCATCTACACCTCGGCTACTGGACTAATTTGCCTTCATAGCATGGTCCTACTCCCTGCTCCCACATTGTTGTAGACTAAGATGTAGGTTCATTCTGATATTTATGTCTAGGACAGATAAGGCCAACAAAGACGGTCTTCCAACTGTCACCAAACACCACCCCTAACAAAACGCCAGACCTATTGGTTTTGGTAAAGCTATTTGTTTTCTATAATGAGTCTTTCTTTGAAGACAGACAGTCAAATGTTTACCATTCTTTTCTTGCAGTGAATTGAAAACATTGTCTTCAGTGCTTTAAGTAAAAATGGTGTGCATATTACATGGTTTCATAACAGTGCAGTTAAGTACAGTTGTGATTAAGATGTAGTACAAAGTAAAATTATAAGTCTTAGAAATATGTAAATTCCCTGGTGAGATAGGTCATACAGGCTTTCATTATTTAACTCCATTGTAAAGTTTGAGTCCACTCATATGTAGTTTAATTAAGTTTAATTGTACTGGATTACCAGGGAAGGTGCAAGAAGTCAACCTTTAACCTCCTATCTCTGCTAGCTCCTCGGTAACTGTTACTTAAACACTCTAGATTCCCCCATTACAAGGGAGCTAGGCATGAGCTTTACAATATTTAAAGACAACAATGGAGACATGCTTGACATAACATTCATGTTCTTATGATACAGTGAACGTGTTACATGTGCTTTCCAATTACCTTTGTGCTTTTTTTTCACTTTTAAACAATATCAACATACATGCTCATTCTGAGGCTTGTATCTAACGCCCAGTGTACATGACATGCCGTTTACATTCTCTGATACATTCCTTCAACATTCCCTTTGAATCAAAACTAAACCCCCCGCCCCCTTGAGTTGCTCCACTATTGCTGTCCTGCTCATTCGTCACCAACTCACACACTAGGCTTTCCCATGCTCTAGCCCTCTCCATTTTGCCTATTCCCCAGCTGACCTCTCTGAGTATCAATCTGCCTTCCCCTCCTGCCAACCTCTCAAGCTCTTTTTTCCATGTGATAATCCGCTGTTCTCCCGGCGCTTTCCAATTCCTGGCTATCTCCCTCTTAGCCAGACATAGGCAAGGTCCTGAAACTGTCCTGGCACTTAATTGTTGGCCGTATGGGGGAACCAATGGCCTTTGTGCTTTTGTAATTTTAAACATCTGGGAGGGAATTTACTAAGCTCTTGTGCCGTATTTGCATCACAAAAGTGACGCAAAATGGCGTAAAATCTTTTTGTTTCTAATTTACTTTCCAGCGCTAAATTAGCGCTGGAAATAAGGTAAAAGTAATACGAGGCAATGCAAAGCACTGCTCGCATAACTTTGTGCCATGGGGGCGTACCAAGGGTGGTGCATGGGCGTTCCCATGCAACCACCCACGGTTTCTCACGCGAAACCAAATTTACTAGGCACAGTAGATTGGGTTTAGCGTAGGAAAACTGCGCCCTTTTAAACTAGGCGCAAGTAAGGAGAAATGCTTTCATTTCTCCATCCTTTTCTGACTTTGCATGCGTTCTGCACTGTGCAGCACACATACAGAGTGGGATGAACTTTCCTTTGTGTCTAGGCATAGAATTTTGTACAGTAAGGATATCCTTCCTTTACAAAACCAATGCTGGACTCTCACACACACCCTAGTGCTATGGCACTAAGGTGGGTTGGTGGCTCAATGTAGCTGTAATCTCGGTTTATCTGAACTTTTTTCTGGTTGATTTTGCTAATACTTATTGTGGTTATTTGAGGGCAAGCACAGGTGCTTTACGATTGTTTCCTTGAACATTGTTTTCTTTACTATTTATTCTCAGCATCGGAGGCGTGTGTTCAGCGGGATTCGAAACCGCAGAGTCATTTGTTTGTTGTTGTTTTAATTTCTTTACATTTGTAATGGGTTTCTCTGATTATTTGCAATAGGTGGTCGGATTATATTTTGCTCCAGCAGAGTGCCTGTTGCAGAATTGCAGTGCCCGAGGTGCTGCAATTTCACAGACGTCGTGATACTCCCACGACCCTTAATTTCAAATTGTCTCCAAAGGAAGGACCATCCAATGACCTTTGCCATAAGATCACATGAATTATAATCAGGTAGTATTTGTTGCTGATAGAGACACAGGAAGTAGAGGACACATTCTACAATGAGAAGTTATTATTTAATTTCAAAATCTCGCAGAAACAGGATACAAATAAGAATGAAAATGGTGAACTTCAACATAGGAGTCAACGTTGAAATTCACGGTGACAAACCAGTGACTGCAATCAGTTGCTGTTTCGCCTCATTCTTGGTCACATTACGTGCTGCATATGGCAAAGGAGAATTATTGGTTTTGTTATTTATCATTTGTCACACACAAAGTCTGTAGTTAGAATTGCAGCGTGGTATTGCACCACTTTTTAAAATCTGGATCTTCAACCTGGCATATTTGGTTGTGGTTTTCCCCCTAATATTTTGCCTTCAACCCTCTTGTTTTGCTGACTTTTGTTTTGCTTTAGGTCTCTGCACACTATACCACTGCTAACCAGAGCACAGTGTTTGTTGTGTATCAAGTGTTACATAAAATGTCACTTCGAGTTTCCTCATGGTCTGGAAAGCGGTGCTTTGGCAGTCCTGCTGTGGTGTAGTTCTAAGGCTTATATTTGAGCCTTAAAACTGCAGTGCCGGGGGATCTCCAAAGCCCGTTCCTTCCCTGCATGGACTCTGCAGTCCATGCCGTGCAGGAACAGGGGTGCACACAGACAGGGGGCACAGCATGTTGTGCCCCCCTTCTTGTACCCTCATGCACAGGGCCACCCACCAAGGGGCCCGGTAGGGCCCCCTTACATTTCTGACCGAGACACTTTTCATGGCACGCTCACCGCCGTGAAAAGTAGGTCGAAACTTAGATTTCAAGTCGAAACTCAGACTCCGGGCCTAAGTTTACGTTTGTGAATCAGGCCATTAGACTTCAGGTCTAAGTTTATCTTTATGAATCTGGCCCTATGAGTTTTGGTTCTAGATTAGGGAATAACTATGCAGACAAAGAAATACCAAGTGAATATCCACATTTTCCACAATTCTGCTGTACTCTTTCAGAGGTCGATTTGTATTGTGGTTCTGCATGGAATTCCCCTCTTCCTATTTGTATGCAATCCTACGATTGCTGCCAACACATCTTTTTTGATGTGGTGGCAGCCAATCAGATCAAATCTTTTTTCTTTTTTTAACTCTTGTTTTATTAACAGTGCTCATAAGACCATACAATACAACACCATGTTTGAGTAGCACAGTGGGAGATAAAACAGATGATATCTGCAAATTACACATCAGGGAAACACAAGTGTTCTTTATCATTACAATTTGACTACCCCTCCAAGAGAATACCTACTTCTCTATATTCGCGCCATGGCACCCATACTGTCTTCCATTTTTTCGTGCACCCCCTGCTTTTGTATACTGTTTCTTCCGCTTTTTGGCACCAGTCCAGGCCGCACTGCCAACCCTCCCAGATCGGGGGCGCCTGCAACCCCATCCCCTAGCAATGTTTCGTTTTGCAACCCCTGCCGCCAGGACCAGACAAAGTTACACATATCTCGACCAATCAGTGTCCCCTTTATTTAACAGTAGAAGCCACTTCGGATCCATCGGGACTGACACCCCCGCTACCTTAGACATGGTGTCCGCAACCTTTGTCCAGAATGGAATGATCACCGGAAAATCCCATAGGATATAAAAGAAAGTACCTTCTTGTTGACAACCCCTCACACAGGACGCCGACTGACACCTTCCCCATGCATAGAGGTGAGTGCGAGGATAGTAGGTACGATGAAGGGTTTTAAACAGCATGAGCCTAAACCTAGAGCAGATAGCGATCTCTCTGGGACCCTGGAGCGCGTCTTGCCTGTCTTCCACATCGAGGCTCCCATGGTCCCAGGCCCAGGCCGCTCTGAAACTAACCAAGGGATCTGGTATATTATTTATTAATTTGCTGTGAATTGTGGATGTGGGTTTCTCTGCAATGGGGTCGATTAATAATCGAGCCTCCACCGGGGAGTAATCCGGGATTACTGTACCACTCGGTATATGGGAGCGTAAGGCATGCTGGAGACGTATGTGCTGATATCTCTGTGAGTGATGTAAGCTGTATTCCTTCTGAAGATAGTCAAAAGTGCGGAGAGCAGGTAGTCAATTCCAATCTGTTGCCACCCCTTGAACCCGGTCAGAGTTGTCATCTCCCTCAGCAGCTCACCCTGCTAAAGTGGAGTTCTCCCGGTTAGCTTGCCAGCCAGCCCAGGAGCCGATTAGCCTCCTGCCAACAGTGTAAAACTACCTTAGTGTGTTCAGGCCATGACCTCCGAGTTCTGCGGGCATAAAGAAGAGTTTCACCAGTGCCACTTGGCATAACCATTCTGTCCACCCTATAGGCGGGCTCGTCCCTATCTGTGTACACCCAATCGTTGACCACCTGCAATTGTGAAGCCCAGTAATATAATTTAACATCTGAGATCGCCAACCCCCGTCATACACACCCCTGTGTAGTTTGTGTAACGCTATCTTGGGGGACCTTCCGTCCTATAACAAGTTCTGCACTGCCTGTGAGATCCGTTTGAATACGCTTGTGGGGTTCGGATATGGAGTGTTATGCAGAACGTACAGAAGTCTTGGCAGTGTGAGTATCTTGAACAGGGTGGCCCTACCCATGAGAGAGAGCAGGAGAGTGCGTCAGTGAGCCACGTCGGCATTCAGGTTAGCCAGCTGGGGCTCGAGATTCCTCTAAAAAAACTTCTTCCTATTGCACGTGACGTACACCCTTATATATTTGAATCCCTCAGAGACCACCGGTGCCGAGCACCGAGACAGGACCCGAGGGTAGAACCCGACAGAGGAAAAATCACAGACTTCGACCAATTAAAGGTATAGCCGGAGTAGCTGCCGAACAACTCGAATAAGTGCACTACTTGAGCAATTGTGTGGTATAGTCTTGCCAGATAAAGGATGATGTCATCAGCGTATAGGGATATATGCTCTTCCCATTCGTCAGTCACCGCCAGTCCCCAAATCGAAGGGTCCCAGCGCTAGGGCGAAGAGAGGGGTCAGGGGGCATACCTGCCGAGTCCCCTTCCACAGGTAAAAGGCCCTAGATACAGCCCCGTTGACACGCACCCGAGTCGTCGGTCCTTCATACAGGAGCCGCACCCAGCTATAGAAGATTGGCACGTAGCCCAACCTCTGAAGTACCATGAACAAGTATGGGCCTTCTATGCTATCGAAGGCCATCGAGGCTCCCAGCGCCATCAATGCCGTCTGAGTGTCTCCAAGATCTTCAAGATCAAATCTTTTGATTTGCGGACCGTACATGGTACAATATATACAAGTACTTTTAGCCTTCATTTCTCCAAAACTGCTGAATGGGTTTACACCAAATCACAATGTGCACGCTTTGTGGACCAGGACCTAGCTTTCTGCCAAATTTGGTGTAATTCTGTTCAGCCATTTTAGACATAGCTGTGCCTAATTTGTCCGGTGTAAAAGTTAATGAGTAAAAAAATATATTTTGAAAATCACTTTTTTCTCTGCCACCTTTTTAACTAAAAGTTATAAGGATACGTTTACAAATTTTAATGTTTGTGTAGCTCAATCTTTCATCTTTATTTGATCTTAAAAAAGTAAGATCATAAAAGTACAGTAATTCATGAAATACAAACTTAGTAGGATCATACATTACCATCATATTTGAGCATTACAAGATAAAAACACAGATAAGAACCATATTTAAAAAACTTTAGGTTAAAGAATAGAGCACTATATTAAAACATAGCAAGGTAATTCAATATGTAGTAAAATGTGCAAAACGGTATTAAAGCAAGTTGAGTATATAAGCAGCAAAACAATCAATCTACAAACTAGTGAGCCAGCTAAATAGAAATAAAACCAGATAAAAATCATGGGGTGAGAGGAGATCTATTAGAACACAACCTCGAATCGTACTATACATAATATAAAGTGCAAAGTAGTGCCGCAATTAGTTGAAGTTCAATTCATGAGCCAATCAATCTTCTTTTTGATAAAACTAGGCATAAATGAGATGCAAGAGAGAAATATACATAAGGATTCTGGGGCTTTTGGAGAAAGCACAGAGCTGGATGACGTGCAAAATTATATTTAAAGAACAGTGGGTGTATATACCTTTCTTATGCACAGGTATAAAACTTACAAAAAAATATAAAATGAAGGTTTGATTGAAGGGAGACACCATCCCACGGACAAACTGGGAGTTACTTGACTGAGTATTCCTGATGGGAAAGCCAGCTTGTAAGGGATAAGATTTAATCTGAATCTCAGCAAGACATATCGGTGGTGAACATTTGTTACAGAGATCAAATATGAGTTCACTTCCTCTGGAGCAGGAGGAAGGTCCAGATATAATGGCACTGTAGCTTTGTTACAATTTAATGCATGTCTTTCATTATCCCTAAAATCTTTCAAGCAAGATTTGATTTTGTCTTTTGTGGTGTTCAAACAAGAAAGTGGGTCATGAAAAAGAAACTCTAGACACCATGCTTATAGAATGTTGTTTACCTATCGCAAGCCAAGGAACCTGGTATGACTACTCAAGGGATATTCAGTCTCTAATGATGTTTTGAGTCAGTCCCGCTGTTTCCCTGGTACAGATTGAATGCCAAAGTAGGATCGAGGCTATGAATATTACGTCAGAAATATAGGGGACCTTCACCTCTTGGTGCATGATGTAATTAGAGCAATACTTGGGGAGGGACAACCATTTTTTAAAGAAACCATCTTCTTTCTGTTGAAGAAAATCAGGTTTTGTTATGCCCCAGATCCCTGCTCCATATACAGCTGATGCAATAGCTTTAGCTGAATACATTTTTTTAATTGTTTCCAAAGGCTTTGCCCCCAGCTTTTTTCGTGAATGAACAGATATCCATGACACTCTTCTCTAATGCAATACATCTGCTCTACACCATGTTTGTCCAGGACCCTGAGTTATTAAAAAGTAAGCCCACGTACAAAAAAGTTTGGTTACTTCAATTCTCCGGGTATCAATAGTGAACAACGTTAGTCATTTAGGCTGTTTCCCACTATTAGGACGTATGATTTTGATTTGTTAACCTTAAGATCTGGTGCCGTCATATAGGACACATAATTATTTATTTGTTTTTGCAAAGCTAAGGCAGTTCTAGCTAACAAAACAGTGTTGACCGTATATAACAGGATGGGGATCTGTTTTTTTCTTTACCACGGGTAGGTCAGTAACCTCAAGGCTCACAGCTGATTCCACACCATTGGGGTAGAGTGAAAACAAAAAGGGAGCTAAAACGCATCCCTGTCTGATACCCTGGAGAATGGGAAAAGATCTAGTACACTCGCCCTTTGTGTCATACCTAACACATTCAGTAGACTCGGAGTATAGTTGGCGAATAAAGAGGATTATATTTTCATCCACACCCATGTCCTTTAAAGTATTCCATTATGTATTATGTGAAACAGAATCAAAAGCAGCGGAGAGATCCATAAATGCCATAAAAATACTCCCGCCTTTGAAATTGGAATACTTTGCTGCAATTAGGTTTATGTTTGAGCACTGATCCAGTGTCCTCATCCCTTTTTTAAAACCATATTCCACTGAAATTAAAATATTTTTTTCAGAAGCTCAGTCCTCGAGTCTGTTTAACAACATACGGCCCATTAATTTAAATGTTCCATCTAGAAGTGAAATTGGTCTATAGTTTTTGGCCAAAGCTTCAGCCCTTTTCTTCTGTATAGGTACAATAACTGTTGTTTTCCATGAAGGAGTGGTCCTGCGATAGCAATTGCGTTGAAAACATTAGTCAAGAACGGAGTGCAGAGATCTGGATAATCAAAAAAGAAGTCAATCGGGGCCCTGGCTGGACCTGGAGCCTTAGCGCTACTGCATTGCATAATGCCAGTTTTCACTTCTGCCAATGAAAAGATAAGGGGAGTGCCCATAACAGAGTTTAGTTGGGCTTCATTCAAAGGTTCCATCTCTGAAACTAGCCCTAATATAGCTGTATAACGGCCGCCCAAGAGTCCTCTCCCATGTTGGCACTTAGTGAGGGTTCTCTCTCTTGTTTCAAGCTGGGAAGGTGACTATGGCCCAAAATTCTTTAGAGCTTTTTAAGTCTGAGGCTAGTTGTTTATCCCAGGTGTCCACCTTTAAGGCTATAAGTCTATCCCGCTGCATTTCTTATATTGCAGTCGGAGGGAGGTAACGAGAGCATTCTTCCTTGGCCTTTCCTTTAAAGCTTTTTATAGACTCTTGAGTGCCTTTGTGCAATCATTATTGGCCAACATCGGGTCTTGGTTAAATGCAGTTCCTCCAGTATTGTAGGTTGCTTTTCCCCACGCTCAGCAATGAGATAAAGGCCTGCACTATATTTTGAGGATTACTATGGGAATCGAGACAAGTTGAAATTTCTTTCTGGGTGCACCCGATTATAGTAGGCAACAATATATATACTTATTTGTTTTAGCCCATATTAGCACTATTCCGTTCCTTCTTGCTATTCCTGGAGCTTGAATTTTCATAACCCGACTATTAAAACACCCCTTCCAATGGATTTGGAAAATTAGTGCAGCATGTTCGCTAAAAACTGAAGCTACGGTTCCCATCTGGTTAAAATATGTCTTGAGAGGTAGTGCGACCACTAAGTAATCTAACGTGGAGCCATGTATAATATCACCAAACATTTTTGTCAGGTTGCCTGTGTTTTCATCAGTGGGATTGTGGATTACCAGATTTTTCTTGACCAATAACCTATTTAACTCGTCCCTGTACTGAGTATGTAAGAAATGGTACGGAACTGCACCTTCTTCATCTACCAACCCACAGAGCGGAGTTGTTGCTTTTGAGCAACTATGAGCGTTAAAATCTCTGAACTAAACAATTTTTAGGGGGTTACGATGGGTCACTAATGCTCTGTCAATTGCTTGTTTGAGTGCAAACAAACCTGCTCCATGTTGTTCCCAAAATTGTTATTATAGAAATTAATTAGGAGCATACCCTCTCCTACGGGACCACTACATACAATAAGATGATTGTGAGAGGGCTGGACATCTGTCTCAAAAATACATTTACACACAAGGTGTTTCTAATCAGGGTTATTAAACCTCCTCCGGGCCTACCTTACTGCGAGGTAATAGCAGGAGTTTGTATTATGCGAAACCCATCAATGAAGACCGGATCAACTTCCCATGTTTCTTGAAGGCACACTAGGTCATAACATTCAATTATCCTACACCAGTCTTCATTAGACTTCTTAGCTCTAAGCTCAACTATATTGTAAGTTATTACATTTATCATGTCTCTTTTCTGGACCAGGGGCTCACAATCTAATTGTGAAACTGCCTCTAGTTGACTCTGTAAGTGTAGGGTCACAGTGATAAACTTCAGTCAATCACAAGATTCTAAGCCCTCCAGGACTACGATTGTATTTACCAGTGGTATAGCAGCCATAGTGTTCCATCTATCGGGGATGACTACAGAGGTGGGTGGATGGTGCGAAGGAGTAAAGGAGCCAGGGTTGTTAAGGAACCTTCTATTCTAAGAAACTACACTCCAGGGTCTGTAAAAGAACCCCAAAGGTAAGGTATGAATTTGTGTAGATGGTAAGGGGGAGTTGGGTAGGATGTCCAAAAGATGTTCCGCAAGGCACAGGGTTTTAAAATGTATTACAATGCACTCTTCTGGCCCTGATGATCTTGTAAGCAACATTCTAGCATTCATAGGGAGGAATAAACTTGGACATCCACTGTAGAGCCGTGTTCATTAATTGTAGTGTTGATTCTGTCTGGTGAGATTGTAATAGTGGGTCGTTCACTAAAATCACCACAAAAGGGCATGCAGCTGGTGGGAGATTTAAGTTAGACTTGTGCTGATGTTGGTAATCTCCCCGTTCATCCCCTTGAACACCCTGTCTTAGTATAGAAATATCTGTGATTCTGTGAGGCTGTGGAGCCTTGTGAGTCTGAGGGGCTGAGTCGTAGTGAACGATTCCCTGATTAGCTGTCACAGTATTACAAAGGCCCCTAGGCAGGTGATCATACCCAGATGTTGGCCGAGTATTTGAACTACTCACTGCCATAGAGCTAGCCATCAGGCCTACCCCACTAGTGATGTTATCCTTGCTTAGCCCCCCCCCCACAGTTACCTCCCTGTTTCCCTGAATACAGGGAGTAGCCCGTGAGCACTCAACCCTACCTGAGTGTTGCGTGTTAGTGTTAGTGGGAAGAGAGGCTTTGCATTTACACTGACAAACACAGATAGCCTTCTGCACAGGTTCAATAGGGCTAATAATACTGTCACAAGCTCTCCCCCTTACAAGCTGTGCTATATTAGCTTCGATACGTTCGAGACTCTTCATCACAGGTTGCAAGAGTCGGGCAACAATACATTCCAAATCCTGGATGGTCGTACCTGGGCCTCTAGTTATTTTTGAGGGAGACCCCATGCCCCCAGAACTCCAGTATTCGCTTTATTCAGTCTTTGGGGCCTACCGCCCCTCTTCTATTTTACTAGTGGTTCTTCAGGGGAATCAGGCGACTCGTGTCTGCCCGCGCCATTACTTGAGTGTTCTAGGACCATTATCACAATCTCATTTGGTATGGATAGTCCAGTAGCAACTTCAGGCAACAAATCCTCATTGGAATGGGGGGCATGAGAGGGTAATACACTCACCATGCCTCCAGACAGCCTTCCCTCGGCTCTCTCCAGCGTGTTGACGACCTCGGTTCCTTGGTCTCCAGGTGTAGCCTTTCTCTTCACCATGTTCAGCAGCTGTCACCCTGCATGACAAAACCAGCTCTTTAAAGGAGGGGGGGACCAGCCAAGCCTCCTCCCGGCTACAATGGGTGTGGATGTGCCCGCCCTTGGCCCGGGTGCGGCCCGAGCGCATCCCAGCGCACGTTCCGCGGGAGTGCGACACGCTTTTAAGCGCAGCAGGCAGCAGGGAGTTGTAGTCCTCCCCAAATAGCTTCACTTTCACCTCGGGATCCCAGCAGGCAATCAAAAACAGCTGGATTTTTGTGTAGTTTAAATTTGCTATGTGTTTAAAGAATACATGAACTTCTATTAATTTAAAGGTGGAGAGTAATATATAAATTGAAGGTATGACTTTTACTTTAGAATTTTTACTGGTTGCATATTTTAAGTTTAGTTTAAATAAAAAGAATCAGTAACTTTTCCTAACTATAACAACTGTTTAACCTTTGGTTTTGTTTCAATATATATATTCCATACAGGGACAGAGAGTAACTACATTAAGTCAGCCACCCGATGCATACATTGCTAAATTGATGATAGCTAGTTGTAGTTGGTGTGACCACACCCACTGCAGGAAGCTGTAGACAATTACTATACTATCTCTCCCGCTCAAACAAAATCTTCTCTTCTATGCATGCACCCATGTTGTTCTATGATCATGGATCAAGGGTCACTCCCTGTCTATGTACATTTACCTTCTCAGCTCCCTTTGACCAGTATCTATACTGACTATGCTTTTTTTGTACAAGTATTAGGTTATCTAACATTTCCTGAAAAGCATTAACATTTCATTGTTGGCCCAATTGGTAAGCCTTCTAAGAGTACCTTGGCTCTAATTGTTATACAGTAAAAGCTTAATGGGTTCTCCATCTCTCGAACCTTGAGCAAAATCCAGCCTAAGGACCTATCCGGCTTCTCTTTAATTTGGTGCCTGAACTAACCGGACCTATCATCCTCATCCTGGGATCTTCACCCTCCGCCTGGGACGACTCCTGGTGGCCCCCCGCCCTAGGCAGCGCACCCAAACCAACAGACCACGCACGCAACCTGGGCTTCATCCTGGACTCCTCCCTCTCCATGACCAGACAAGTCAACGCCGTCTCCTCGTCGTGCTTCAACATCCTGCGCATGCTACGTAAGATCTTCCGATGGATCCCCACCGAGACCAGGAAGACGGTCACCCAGGCCCTCGTCAGCAGCCGTCTGGACTACGGCAACTCCCTCTACGCCGGAACCACCGCCAAACTCCAGAAGAGACTCCAGCAGATCCAGAACACCTCAGCACGACTCATCCTGGACATCCCCCGCCGCAGCCACATCTCCGGACACCTGAGAGACCTGCACTGGCTCCCGGTCAACAAGAGAATCACCTTCCGGCTCCTCACCCACGCACACAAAGCCCTGCACAACCAAGGCCCAGGATACCTCAACAGCCGCCTCAACTTCTACGCTCCCAAACGCCAGCTTCGATCGACCAGCCACGCCCTCGCCGCCGTCCCCCGCATCCGAAGAGCCACCACAGGAGGAAGGTCCTTCTCCTACCTAGCCGCCAAGACTTGGAACTCCCTTCCGACCCACCTCCGCCTGACCCAAGACCACCTCGCCTTCAGGAAGCAGCTCAAGACCTGGCTGTTCGAGCAGTAGCGGACCCCCTCCCCCCAGCGCCTTGAGACCCTCCGGGTGAGTAGTGCGCTATATAAATGCTGTGATTGATTGATTGATATTATGTAGAAGCAATTGGTAGTTGGGTACAGTTTGCTTACCATACTCTTGCTTCCTTGAAACAGAGAAGGGACCGCGAACAAGATCATCCCCATGGTTTTCTCAATCCCTGGTCAATGAAATAAGGGCTTGAAGTAGACTAGAAAGAGAGAGGTGGAGACATTATTTGTCTACCGCGAAGGTTATTTACAAAGATGCTTTAAAAAAACTACCATGGCACTATAAAAGTCAAACAGATTGCCTATTTCTGGCTTAAAATTTGGCCTGGGTGTGAATTTCCACTTTGCTCTGCATAGCAGAGTGGAGTTTTTTCCTCACTAACATTAAGCTGGCGAGCGAGGAAAATTTTACTCCAGACCACCTACCGATGAGATTCCTCAATGCGGGCAGTCCCGACGGCTGTGCATGTTGAGAAACCTTCAGTTTGGATTGAGGAAGCTGCTGCTTGAGTAAAACATCTACTCGAGTGGCAGAAAGAAGCAGTGCCCTGTTGCCCTGCGCATGGAGCCATTTGTGCTGATTTTCCAGCGCTGAACAACTGGCGCTAAATATCAGTGCATACAGTTTGACCTAGCGCACTCTGCTGCTTACAGAACTCTGCTTAGCGTGGTGGAATTTTTTGGTCACTTCGCAGAGTTCCACGTAGCAGAACTCTGCTATCTCCACCCAGGCCTTCTTAAAATCAAATCTGCACCCAATAGGCCGCACAAAATCTATAAAATTGCCAACGTTTTCAGCAACCTAATCCATGCAATTAGTGAGTTATTTCTTCCCCTGAGTTTTGGGCTAAACTATCACGTTTAGAGAAAAAAAATCACACAAATTCAGATGAACCTACAGTCACTCTAACGTCCTAAAGAGAGGCTACTTTGGCCCGCTCCGGCTTAATGAGGATACTTGTTCTCCCACACTTTAATTCCATCTCTTTGGAAAAATTTGAAAAAGCCATATGGAACTGCAAATTAAGGCCCCCTGTCGATGCGTGTCCACCCTCAGTTCTTTCGATGACAGTGTGGGTAGTTAACCCAGTTTTCAACAGATTATTAATCCCTCACTAAATTCTGTGATAGTTCCACCTGTCTGAAAACTGGCTAAAGAAAAAAAAACATCAGCAGACCCTGACCTACTCTCCAGTTTTAAACCTACCTCACTCCTGCCTGCACCGTCCAAGATGCTGGAAAAGCTTATATAATAGCCAGTTCTCAGACTATCTTAAGCAGTTTAAGTTTCTGCACCCTAGACAGTCGGTCTTTGGCCTCCAGACACAGCACCAAGACAGAGTGTCGAGGAGTGTCAGATTTCATCAAGTTGACACTGGACCAAGGGAGAAACACTGCCTTTGTTTTATTTGATCTATCAGTGGCGTTTGATACCATCTCTCATGCCATCTTCCTGGATTGCCTTGTGGACGTCGGAGTTCGGGCCAGATGCTAGGGTGGATTAAGTCTTTTTTTGGAGCACAGAGGACAGGCCGTATGGATGGCTCCTTTTTCGTCTGGCCCCAAATCTCTCAACTTTGGGGTGCAACAAAGCATATCCTTGAGTCCTACGCTAGTCAACTTCTATATGGCTTCTTTGGCCCACTTGGCCCCCTTGGTTGAGTCTTTTGGATTTAAAGTGGTCTGCTACACAGATGTCACACTACAGTGCTGATCCTTTCATTTGAGAATGGGTCTGCTGCAGTTCAGGATTCTTTCAGAGCTTGTTTAGTGTCTGTGTTGGACTGGATGCACATTAGCAACTTGAAATGCAATTTGTAAGAAACCGACATTTTACTGTTTGTGTCTTTTCAATCCTAGGACTGGGAGAACGGGTGGCCTGACACCCTGCCCCCACTGCCTCAGTCAACTACAGTTGTAATGAACTTGGGGGGGGAGGAGGGGGGGGGGGCACATTTTACACTAAGTTTATTTTCATTCCCAGGAGTCTTCGGTTCATGCTTTCCATTGCTCTGTGCTTTAATAAAATATATTCTTCTTCTGACGCTGCATTCTCACAAGACAGTGATCAATGAGTTTCTCACCTCGAAATTAGACTATTCAATTCAAATGTGTTGTATTTGGGTCTTAAAGGCGGTTTGATTAAGCAGCTGCAACTGGTTCAGAATGCAGCTGCGCATCTGCTCCTGAAAGTTTATCTGGCATCACCTTAGAACTTTACATTGGCTGCAGTTCAAGAAAAGGGCCTTTTATCCCTCATGCCCTCAGTATCTACCTGAAATGTTTAGTCATTGATTTCCATCAAGTGCTCTCCGCTCATCTCATGCGCTTCCATCAGAGGCTCATAGGGCCTCATTTATGAGGCCTTGCGTCAGTTTTGCGCTTCCGATGCGTCACTTTTTGTGACGCATCGGCGGCGTAAAACATGCCTCCTGTTGGGCACTATTTACAAAGAGACGCATCTGAGCAGATATGTCACTTTGTAAACCCCTGCGCTACATTATACCTGCGTCAGGTATAATGTATGCAGAGGGGGCGTTCCCCCGCAAAAAGCCTTGTAATAGTGACGCAGTGAAATCTATAAGAGTTCACTGCGTCACTTTTAGGACGCTGTTGCGTCAAAATCTTGCGCCTGCCTCACAGCAGGCTTAAGACTGACGCAAGCTCTTTCACATGGGGCTTTCCCCATGTGAAAGGACACATTGCTGGAGTTGCGTCACTTTTGTGACACACCCCAGCAATGCGTGACTTTTGCGCTTACAGATACGTCAGAAATACTGACGTATCTGTAACTCCTTGCGACATGATGCGTCATACTGTAAATATGACGCATCAATCATGTCACAAGGAGTGCGCACTGAGAAGTGACGCATCGCTGTTTACACGCAGCGATGCGTCATTTCTCATAAATGAGGCCCCTAGAGTCAGAGGCGTCAGAAAGGTGGCGCTGTCTTTACTTTTATGACCACACACCTGGAACAAATTGCTGGTAATCGCTGCAGTACTGCAAATAAACTGCAAGTTTGAAAGTTATTGCAAACTTGGCTATTTGCTTCATCTTAATTAGATGTGAGATGTGAGCTAAGTGAGTCCTTGTAGTGCGGAGATTCTCCCAGGAGTGTCCTGCATGCTCTACAATTCACCAATGTTCATTCATTCATTCAGTTGCACTGACCCTTTGGGCAACACCAATGTAAAGACACTCTACACACCCTCTGTACAAATATGGATCAAAGTCAAAAACCAGTGCGGTCCTTCTAAAGCAGTCACACATGAGTTTTTCTGTGTTGTTGAGGAGGTATACAGATGTAGGTGCTATGCCTTGCTACAGTGTATGTTGGCAGTCTTTTCTCAACCTCTCAATGGTTTGAATTGAGAAGCAAGTGGCAGTGATTTATAATGTGTCACTTCAGGCCTCTTGAACAACATGAGCTCAACATCTGCTTTTGGAAACTAGTTCAAAACCTTTTGTGTCCCTGTATTTCGCATCGAAGAAACTAGAGAGTGAGCATCTAGCCTAATCCAAACTGTAGCAAGTGGAAGATGGCACTTTTCAGCCCACGCTAAAGCTGTTCTGTGTATCTGGAAGTACACTATACCCTGGAATTGGTGCTTAGTTGCTGTATTTGGAGATGAGTGAATCTTGAAGCATGGATAACAATTCACCCAAAGATTAATAACTTGTAAGGGTTTGGCCTTTTCCAAATATTTTTGCAATAAGAGAAAAGGTATGAGGAGATAAAGTCAGTGTCCCAGGCGTATGCTGTAGGGTATGGATGCCAGGATTAGAATTTGAGTCTTGTGATTCCAATGTCATTGGCAACTACTTGGCTAATAAACCATATTTCCTACCATGAATAATAAGGATCGAAATCCCAAACTCAGTCACTAGACCACAAAACTACCCGCCTGGTCTGACAGACAACGGGATGCAGTCTTCATGTCTTTATTGCCATTGACTACTGTGCTGAGTTTGCCCTCTTCCCAGAAGATGGACATGGTGACATGGCCGGAAGGCCATGCATCTCTTATTTATTTATGGATTTATAACGCGCTAGAATCGACTCTAGTAGAGTATCTCTGCGCACAGAAGGAGAAAAAGAGAACAGAAAGAAGCAGTAGCAACAAGTTGGTATTTAATTCATTGGTCATCCAAAGGCGCACAGACTATATCTGAAATGAGAATGTTTTAAGCTTTTTCCTGAACTTTAAGTGTTCTGGGCATTGCCTGAGATCGAGGGGGAGTCTATTCCACCAGGTGGGTCCGACAACCGACAAACCATTACCACCTTGTCTGACCTTCTTTGCCGTCGGAACTCTCAATAAAAGTTGACTGCTGGATCTCAGGGCCCGAGTCGGATTGTATGGGATGAATTTATTGATCCAATAAGGAGGGCCACCTCCATGTAGGCTCTTGTGGATCATGCAGCATATCTTAAAATTGATCCTATTTCGGACTGGGAGCCAATGTAATTTGTTCAAAAGGGGTTTAGATGGAGTTCTAGGTGGGGCATTCAATACTAGCCTCGCTGCAGTATTTTGTACCACCTGGAGTTTTGCAAGCACACCTTCATTAGCTGATAACTGCAGTCCGTTGCCATAATCAAGGCGGCCCAATATCAATGCCTGCACCAAGGTTTTTCTAGTAGAGTCCGGTAATATTGGGAAAACTTTCCGTAGAAGTCCGATAACTTGAAAACATTGGCCAACCACCCAATTTCCATGCTGTTTAAAAGAGAGTGCGCGATCAAGGCGTACCCCTAGGTTTTTTACAACCAGTTTTGGCTCAGGCATTAGGCCAAGCTCACATGGCCACCAGTCTGGTGTCCACAGGGTTCTAGCCTCCCCAAAAAGCAAGATTTTGGTCTTATTAACATTGCATTGGAGATAGTTCCGTGCCATCCATGTAGCCACAGCATTCATGCCTTCGGAAAAAGCCATCCTCACTTCGTCGGTGAAATTCTTAAAAGGAAATAAGAGCTGGGTATCATCCGCGTAGGAGACGGGGATGAACCCAAATTCCCTCAGAATTCCGGTCAGGGGTGCCACATAGATATTAAAAAGAGTAGGGCTCAAACAAGAGCCCTGTGGCACCCCCTTGGTGATCTTGGTCTCAGCCGACCTAAATGGGCCCATGCTAACAGCTTGGGAGCGGTTGGACATGAAACTTTTTAACCAAGCTAAGGCTGTGCTCTCAATACCGATCGTGGTCAAGCGTTCGATTAAGATATTGTGAGATATCATGTCGAACGCTGCCGACAAATGTAATAGCACCAGGATAACGGAATATCCCCGTATCATATAATAAATCACCTTTAGATGATCCGCCCTATTCAAAATATTCACATTTTTGATGCTTGAACTAAAGCATAGGCCAGGAAATTTAGTGATTTGCCCAAAATCACACAATTGTGTTCAATCAGGACACTCTCATTAACAATCAGATCTGGCAGAGGTACCCCGCATCCGCAGACACAGAACTGGCAGAAGAGCCTTCTCCTACCTAGCAGCCAAGACCTGGAACATGCTCCCCGTGAACATCAGACACTCCCTAGACCTGCACTCATTCCGGAAGAACCTCAATGCCCAGATTCGTGAGGCCCTCACGGGTGCGTAGCGCACTATTTACACCCCTGATTGATTGATTGATTGATTTGCTTCCAGAGTCATCAATTACTCAGGCACTAGAACACGTTTCATTCCCAAACACAATGTCCTACTCAGTGTGAGATCAGAGTTACAATGCTACCTGACCAGACCCAGCAACAATGGCTAGTGACTTCCGTTCTCCTGCCCCTATAACCATGAGAAAGAAACAGCCCAAAGGGACAATTTTAATAACTCCAGGGTGTAATCACAACATAAAAGTCACTGCTCAGTAAACACTCAAAACTGTCTCGTTCCTTGGCTACTCTATCACCCCCTTCACATTTCGCAAGGAGAGGGAGAGTCATTCTCAAGGAATGAACTGGCAGTTTCGTAGACGTTCGATATGAGAGTCAAAGAAGCAAGGTAAGTTGACACAACACACAGATTGTATCGCAAGTCTCTTGAATTATATGTGAACAAGATACAATTTTAGCCATGATTCTTCAACCCAGTGCTAGACAATTTCAGAATGTGTTCTATCCCATAAATCCTTTCTATGTACACTCATACTGCACAGGCAGACACCTGGCTCCATCAATTCACGTCCCCCCTAAATGTAGTTGGGCAAATAATGTAATCAACATCCATTTATGCAAGCTTCACCTTTAACAGAGAGATGAAAAATACACACAGTTTGATACCAAATACACGATACTTGGGCGCCGCATAACACAACATCCCTGCTGGTGTATCTGCCACCAGGCACAGCCCCCATCTATAAATGCCTCCAAGAAACTTAGGGTAGGACTGAAAAGTCCAAGACTACCAATATGTTGGTCCCCTCTACAGCAAGTCCCATGCCCGCATAGATTACCATCCCAACAAGAGGATAAAACCAGCAAATTAGTCAACTTTCTCAGGTATCCCTGTTGTCCTCTGCTCAAAATTCCATTACAGGGTGATGAGGTTAAGGGCAAAATCACCCTCCCCCTTTCGCACTTGTACTGCCTTGGCTATGACCCCAAAGATTGTTGGAATGAAGACGTCATAGTCCCAAGAGACAGGTGCACCCCATCCTTATGGAACAGTTCCACATTTCGAGGCTGGTGCAGATTCTCCTTGATAGTGCCCATGGATGAGTCCACAAGTATCATTTTCACAGAGTGAATCAACTTTTCACAGATTCATTAATTGGTCTAACAGGCTAGCCGTGTGGCCATACAGACCCTGACATGGCTTCTAATCAAAATATTGCAGTTCCCGGGATCCTCCTTGTTGCTTTGGACAAGGTTGCAAAAAGCAAGTCCTGAACTTACGTAAGGAGGACATGCCGGTAATATCCATGGGTATGGCCACAACATCCAGTGGATCAATGGCCCCAGAATCAATTGCCTTTAGCAGGTAGCGGAAGAGGTACTCCAATTGTGGCGTGATGCCTACCCACTAATGATTTACTCCCGTGGCTAGATGTGCCGCTTTTCATCCGAGATCCGCAGACCAGATCAGGCTCGGCATCCAAGACTCCTGGACCTACTCACGCTCTACATCCGAGATCCGTGGACCAGCTTACGCTCTCCACCCAAGGTCCGCGGACCTGCTCACGCTCTTTATCCCAGATCCATGGACCAGCTCACGCTCTCCACTTGAGATCCGCGGACCTGCTCACGCTCTTCATCCCAGATCCGCAGACCAGCTTACGCTCTCCACCCAAGATCTGCCGACCTGCTCACGCTCTTCATCCAAGATCCGCATAACTGCTCACCTCTCCATTCGACATCTTTGGACCTGCTCTGCAGATAAATGAATAGCCACAAAAGCAATTGCTCACCACTCATTTAATAAGAGGCTGCAGGAGAAGACGTAAAAAGAACCATACATTGCACCTACCCAGGTCAGGGCTAGGCAGTCGGACAGGAAGGGGCACAGCTCCTTATGCGAAATGAGGCTGGGCATATCATTCAAAGCATCTACCAACCCCTTAAGGCCTCTGGAGGCAATTCCAACGCCACTGCCATAGCTGCATCCCCAATTCAAATGAGTTTGAGATTAAGTGGATGGAATGTATCATCCCCCAAAGAGGAGAGAGCACGCTTACATATCTGTGAAACTTAAACTGCGTAAATGGGGTGCTGTTCTAATGCACCAAGAGATTGTGGTGTACGTTGTGGAAGAGGTGTGGCGCCGCGGCCAGGGCGACTGACGCTGGAATCTGGGGATCAGGGTTCGATCCCCGGCTCCGCGGCAGGTTAGCCCAGCACCATGCAACTCTGGGCAATAGCTTGCTTAATCTTCCCAACGGCCCCCAGCGCCTAGAGACCCTAACGGGTGATTGTGCGCTATACAAATGTGGATTATTATTATTATTATTATTACGTTCTGGAGGCCTGCAGTTTATAGCATTTCCGTTTGCTACAACCAGAAAAGCCTGAGAGGCACGAGTGCTCAGACAGAAGGAATGCACCGCCTGTTAGGCACACTCAGAGTATCACCTGCGCCTCACTAAATGTTAGTCCATTAAATAAACATCACGTGGGAATACACCACCTGATTATTCAGACAAAGACACATGTCACAGAAACTTGGCTCTGGGAAGATTTGGCTCCCAATCTCGCACAGCCAGTCCCCAAAGGATATCATATCATATTTAGAAACCAGGTGGGTGAAAAAGTAGAAAGGGTGACATATATTGTAAGGGCAAGTTTGGGGCTGATATCTTTTTAAATTGGCACAATTCCAGGTCAGAATTTTTATGTGTTAACATCACATTTCCCCCCAAAGTTTCATTTAAAAGCATACTTCAAAGTTAATTCCCATTCCCTTGAAGCAATTTCAGCATGTGTGCCTACTATTAAAAAGATGAATATCTTTGAAGACCTAAGAAAGCACATAGATGATGGGACTAATAAAGATGTCATATTCTTTGGGCAATTAAGTGAATCGCTCAATTTACACCTGCTCATCACTTGTTACACCCATTACCCGGACACACCTTGGATGTTTTTCTAGTCTTGGGGCGTGGTCCCAACCCGGAACTGCAAGCTTCCTGATAACCTTTGAGTTACTGGCAGAGCTGCTCAGAGTTCAGCCTTCAAAACAAAAGGGTTCCTGACCTTTTCTGTACTGCTGTTCTGTATTGCCCACTCTTTACTCCTTTTCACTGCATGACTATCAAAGAGCCTGGCTGACCTTTTATTGCTGACTCGTGATGTTGAACAACAGTTTGCATAGGGTGTCACTGGGTGCTCTTGGAACCAGGGTTGGTCGATGTTTGATATGCCTTTAGAAATCTTAATAAAAAGATTAAAATCCAAGACAGGAGGATCGATGTAGATCCTGGAGCAGAATTCATGCCACTAATTGGGATTACATCTTGGTTATTAACTCTTGACCACAATTCAGCACAGCAGATCCGGTAAGTAAGTCGAAGCTAATGGACGACTGGATTGTCAATTCCACTGATTCTCTGGCTCCCCTTCAGCTAAGGGCATGCCATGGAAAGTGTCAGACACAGCCCTTGTTCAATACCGAACTTAAACTCCTGAAGTAGGATTTTAGGGACCTGGAGAAGAAATGAAGAAGCTGGTAAGGGGCGCAGGATAAAAAATGTTAGCAAAAGGAATCGTCAGGCATAAAATCGGCAGGTAAAAATCATGAAAGCTAATTTTTATCGGACAAAAATCCTAAATTCCTCAAATCGTACCAGTTAAGTTTACAATTTGTATCAAAATTTGGCGCAGCCCATTGTTGAGTGTAATGAAATTACACCAACACAATAAATATGTGAGAATACTGCAGATTTTTTTTTAACACTAACATTGCCAAACTAATGGCCAAGTTCCAAGATGAGGTTACAGAATCTATTCCCATGAAGTATGGTAATCTTAATATTTTACGGGAGAACTTTATATCTGTGTTGGAATCCGAGGTGGAGGCTGAGTTTTTGGCCATTTCTACAGGGTCTCCTACTAACATTGCTCCTCATAGCTTTTACAACAGGTTTATCCCCAGATGTTTTGCTTTGTGGCCTTTCGTTTCTGACCTGTTTCTGTTGGTTTTATGACTCTGGGCACTTTACCACTGCTGATCAGTGCTAAAGTGCATATGCTCTCCCTGTAAATTGTATGTATGGATTGATGTTTCCATAATTGGCTGGTTTGATTTACTAGTCAGTCTCTAGTACAGTGCACTGTGTTTGCCCAAGGCCTGCAAATCAAATTCTGGTAGTGGGCCTGCAGTACTTGCCAGGCCTTAACCATCCATTTTCTTACATGTTAGTCACTCCTAAGGTAGGCCCAAGGTACCCCTGTGGGCAGGGGGCAGTGTATGTGAAAGGTAGCACATGCCCTGATGTGTTTGGCATGTCCTGATAGTGAAATACTGCCAATATTGTTTTTCGCTATTGCTGGGCTACCTGTTCCCATAGGCTAGAATGAGGAGTAACTACCCCTGGGAACACGGTGGGAAAATAAAGTTTGATATTCCTGAACACAGAATGTTAAAATGCATCTTTTAGTGAGGGTGATTTTTACATTCTGTGTTTGAAATTTTTTTTTTTAGAAAGTAGGTATTTTCTTGCTTAGCCAACCAGTGTGCCTCTGCTAGGATGTTTATTGACTGTCTGGCTTTGGAGTGACAAGAGCTGGGGATGTGCAGTGGCTCAAGAGAGTCTGGATGAGTCAGCCGCAGGCTGAATAGGCCTGGTCTGCATTTGGAGCAGTGGGAGGAGTACTACCTGCACCTGAATAGGGCTCTGCCTGCCTTCCACAATGATGGCTCTGACCCCCTGTGGTGTGTTTGGAATCAGGGCTCACACTGACAATGGAGGTTGTTTTGCACTTGCAAAGTGCCCCCAGAACTGGTTTGGACTGGGCTCAGAGCCCTGGGCCAGGAGAGAACAAAGAGATTGGCTCTTTAAATAAAAAGATAACAAGAGGGGCCCAGACCCCAGACTTTTAGATCACTGCTGAACTAAGGAACCTGCCAGGAAGAAGGACCAGGAAAGCTGGAGGATGAGTTCTGCCCCTGTGCTGTGTGCTGTTGGTGTTGGCCTGCAGTGGTTGCTTATGTCTTGGGTAGGGAAAGGACTGGACTGTGCTTTCATCATTCTGCTGTTAGAGTTTTCTCCAAGGGCTTGAAGTAGATCTTTCCTCTTGTTGGAAGTTTCAGGGATAGAAAAGACTTCAAGGGTCACTTCTGGGAATCAGGAGGAACCTTTGCCAATGAGAAGAGCCGGAGAAGCTGAGGAGGAATACTGCCCCTGTGCTGTTTGCTGTCTGGTGTTGGCCTGCATGGATACTTTCTGCCAAGGAAAGAGAAAAGGACTTTGCTGTTTGCTTTGTCCCCTGCTTGAGTAAGATCTCCAAGGGCTTGAAACTGAACTTTCCTCCTGTTCTGAAGTCTCAGGGACACAAAGACTTCACCACCAGCTCCCCTGAACTTCCTTGCTGGGAGTTCTGACCTGCTAAGAAGTGTCTGCTGTTGTTTTGGACCTCTGGAGGTTGTTTGATGCTGGGAGCTGGAAAAGTAACACAAGTTTAAGAAGTGTGATGCATCCGCACCTGTTTCCAATGCATCGCCGAAAAAATAGTCGCAGCTCCTGCCCACGGCTCGAGAAATCATTGCATGACGCATTGAGTGCACCAATCTCTGAAGTCCGAGATCACTGCACCAATTCTGATGTAAGGCCTGCTGTGCAGCTGCAAGAACCCACAAATCGTCCCAGATCGTCGCATCACATCGAAGCACAAAGTCTGTCACATCGTTGGGGGATGCAGTAAGAAACTGACGATTCACCTTCCAACGCAGTAAGAAACTGACGCATTACCTCCTCTCTGGTAAGGAAGCGCATCACCTCCCCTGCACAACAGTAAGGAACTGACGCATCACCTCCCCCAAAGCAAGGAAGTGATGCATCACTTTCCCTGAGTATTAGGAACCGACGCATCACCTTCACTGCAACCCTTTTTGTTTGTGTGTGTGACGCATCCAATGTACTTTGTGTGTGAAGTGTAGCATCTGCAATTTGCTTTGAACTAACTAGTGCTACCATTTGAAAGTCATATTTGTATTACTGTATTGTAGATTTTTGTCATTTGGTCTTGTTTGGTTTAGGTAAATATTACTTATTTTTCTAAACTGGTTGCGGTGTTCATGAGTAGTGTTTTCACTGTATTACTGTCTGTGTTCACAAATGCTTTACACACTGCCTCTGAGATAAGCCTGTCTGCTTGTGTCAAGTTGCCAAGGGGGTGAGCAGGGGTTAATTTAGAAGTGTATCCCCCTTACCCTGACTAGAAGCAAGGGTCCCTATTTGGACAAAGGTACCTTCCTCTGCCAACTAGAGACCCCCATTATGCAATTTAAAAAGTTGTTTCTGCGTTAGCTTTGGTTCTCACTGAACTGTTTAACTCCTTCCCAAGGTTGGGTTTGCATTTCACCAAAATGGAAAGCTTTAACGCATTTCTTGAAGAAACCTTCACTGGATCGAAATGAGTTATCAAACTATATGTCGATATTACTTCTACCCACCTATGCCAGGCTAAATGAGACAATAGTGTTTAGGCAGCCCTATATGGAAACCAGCTATGCCCTGGCTTCAGATTACTCTGATTTGAGAAAGATCCTGTCTTTATCCCGATGTGAGAAAAGGAAGATATTGTTCAAGCAGTTGTCATCTTGTGGATTGACTATTGTAATGCTCTCCAACTAGGTGCTGCTAAATATCTGATTCATTGACTACAGCTTCAGCAGAATGTGGATGCTCAGCTGATTTTAGGCCTGTGAAGAGATACTCTAACTTCTAAGTGTTTGGACAGACTGCACTGGCTTCCTATAGGCAAAGATCCATATTCAAAGCCCTTTCATTGTGCCATTAAACTATCTTTGCGAATTGCCTACACATGTATATGAAGTCAATGTTCCCTCTGTATACTGGAGCCAGAGAATTAAGATTTATATACAATGGTTTAATACCCAACACCAGGTTTAGAAATACTGGGCAGGAAGGCAGACATCTATTGGTTATCACGGCCTTGATCTGGAATCCTCTCCCTCCATTTATTTGGATGCAATTGAATTTGCTGATGCTCAGGAAGCAATTAGAGACCTAGCTATTCTCCCATTAGTGGAGGCATTCATTTTCTTTTGTTATATAAGTCAGTTACCTGGTCTGCGCTTGTAGGAGACTTTTCAATTTTTGATCCCTCAAGCGCCGGGACACTTCTAGAAACCAATATTCATGCAACTGGGCCTCTGAACAATAGATGGTGCCTGGAGTTGTGCAGAAATGCACCCAATTCCCCTTTCCTGCTGGGTCAGTTTTTGACCGTTTTATTCTAACTTTCGGGAGTTATTCTAACTTTCGGTAGGCACCAACTAACTCATATACCCTAAAAGTTCCAAAGAATTTGAGGGAGTAAACCAGCCTAACAAGTAGGGTGTAGGATTTCGTATTGAGGTGGATATACATTTGGCAGTATTCAAATGATACGTGACAGTCTTGACACATCAATTGGACTCTCTACATCCTGTACAACTGATGCAGTGCCCTCCAGTCCCCTTATAGACCTCTTAACCTTAAACGTCCTAATCTGGTCCCTTATATGCCTTAGGTCTGCAAAGAAAGTGATTGCTGACAACTGCCTTCCTACCATCACCACTGACTTGCCCCATTCATTCTGCTTCACTAACAACTTTAATACTCCCAAAGCACTAAACGTTTGCCCTGCTGCCTTTTAGTCCTTGGGGCGACCAAGGTTACAATCAGGTTAGAACAATGGGGCACCAAGCATCCACAATTCCAGGGGGAATGCTGCCACCAACTTGTCTGCCTTCGGCCATTTTGCTCTGATCTCTACCAACTTAAAATGGGAGAAAGCATCAGCTACCGCATTCAGCATTCCTGGGTCATGCTTGGCAGTGAAATACCCATTGGAAGTGAGCCGGCTATGAATCAAAGTTTTAAGCAATCTCCATTAACAATGGGAATTTTGCAATTTGGTTGTTGATAGTTGTTACTGCAGACATGTTATCTGACCAGAATCCTCTTGTTTGCCAGGGGTCATTCCCAAATCTGCAGCGCTACCTCGTTTATGAACAGCTCAAGAAAGGTAACACTCTTTGTGATACCAGATGTGACCCACTCAGCCAGCCAGTATCGTATACGCCACTTGGGCGTAGCAAGTTCAGGTGGTACCCGGTGTGGAAAATTTCTTGTCACCCCTGGCTTAACGTACAAATAGCATGCATCATAACGTTTACGTTGCTTACCAAACTCAATATCATAGAGAAGAGGATGAGCATAATGAAGCAATGAACTAAAAAAAAATTTTTTTAAATTTAGCACAGCACTTATAAGAATGCACAACTAACTCAACAGAATGATGTGGTTGACTGACCGACACGGCAGTGGATAGGATTGGCTGTGGGTTGAGTGACGATGAGTCACCGGTTGTTTACGTCTTGCTCGAGTACAAACTGCAGAGCCAGACTTTCGGCAGAAAGAAACACACTCTCCCCTTCCAAATCTATACGCTCTCTACTACAAAGCGTTGAGTCCAGCCGCGTTTCATTGCGTTTGTTGACTGAACTAAAAAGTTTCAATACATATTATGTTGACTTGTTGAGGTGAATTAATTGTTAGACAAAGTTATAAAACTCATTTTAAATAATAATATTTATTCCCAAAAAGTGTTGTGAGCCCAATTTTTTTAATTTTAGTTTAAAAACACATATTTTTGCCATTTTGTCACCACCTCAGTGATGACACCCTGGTTGGCCCACATCCACCGCCCCCCCCTCCCTGTCGCATGCTTGTTGAGCCCCAAGTCTAAGTTGGACAGTGCCTGCTGTTGGCACTTCAGTGTACAATTAAAGTGTTCAAGGAACTCCTACCAAATGGTTAGGTCCTCCCTGACCTCATGAGATGGCCTTTGTTAGAACTGGGACTCACTGGTTGGCTGAGGTAGTTATATTAGGCCAATAGGGACCCTTGCTTCTAAGTCAGGGAAAGGAAGGACACCGTCTCAGATAGCCCCTGCTCACCCCCTCGGTAGCTGGGCACGAGCAGCCAGGCTTAAATTCAAGGAAAATGTGTAAAGTATTTGCAACCACATTCTCAGCAACCCGATGACGACACCACAAATGGACTTAACACGAGTTTAATAAAAACAAATATATGTTTACATAAAAAAGATATACAATGAGGCCACTCAATAAAAATCCAACATATGCGTATTTGTAATAGTTCACATTGCTGGTTATTAGGCCAGCAAGCCCTTGTAGGTTATTGCAGTATTAATGAGCAATTCTCTATGATCCCATGCAGTCCTTTTTTTTTACAAAATATTTTTATTAAAAGTTTCTTTTTTCCTCCAACATTTGACTTAAATCATAGCACAGCTTGATATAAACAGCCAAGAAAAAGGGAAATTTACATACAATAATAAATCATATACAATACAATACAGTGGGCTAATTACTTTACATTATAAGGAAGTCGCCAGAGGAGACAAAAAAAAAGCGGCAAGTAAACAAACATTATTGTTATTACCCCAAACCCTCCTTCCATCTCTGTACAGGATCCCAAATTCTCAGCCCTAACTGTCTCCTACTCCTACCCTTCCGTGTATAAATTCCTTTTTCTAGATTCCAAGCAGCCAGAAGACTTGCCAGCCATTGTTGTAGTGACGGGGATATTTTATCCAGCCAAGACCTAGCTATAGCAAGTCTATAAAGTGCCATAGCAACAAACATAAAGTCTTGGTGAATGATATCGGGGTCTGGACTTACCCACAATGTAAGTACAACTTGAATTCCTATCGACCTGGCTAAAAATAAATCTATATCTCTGATAAGCGTGTAGAGTTGGGGCGAGGTTGTGAAAATATGTACAATGTCTGCTTCCGGTAAGTTACAACGAGGGCAATTAGTACTTGAGGTACCTCCCCATTGTGCTATTCTGGCAGGGGTGAAATAGAGGGAATATATCGTTTTGTAGTGCTGTGCCTGGAGGGGGGCTGAGCAGTGCAACCTAAATCTAGTGATTCCTGGAACCTGTGTGGCTCGATGTTCAGTTTCTCAGCCCATTTTGTATCGTATTTGCATAGATCATCTAATTTCCCTGCTGCCAAGCATGCGTAAAAACTGCGAACCGTACAGCCACCTCCTTTCTCTATTTTGTCCAATATTTCATTATTGCCGACGCCTGCAGCCCCACCCTGCTTATTATTCAGGAAACTTCTGACTTGTAGGTATTTAAAAAAACTTCGGGTATCTATACCATATTTAGTCATTAAGTCCATAAACTGTACAATTCCCCCTGATCCCATAATGTCCCCAATCTTGAGAATCCCCTTATGGGCCCAGTCTGACATTGCTGAGTCCGCAAAAATCGTCCCTGGAAAGGATCTATTTTTATACAGCAGAGTATACCTACTAAATCTGCCCATTCCAGATTTTTTCAAGAAGGCAGTCCAGATCTTGGCGGCAGCACTGACTGTCTTAAACCTGGTCCTTTTGTAATACGCAAAATTAGTGCAATTTAAAAAACAATTCTCCACATCTGTACCCAAAACTACTGCAGAATCAGTGGACATAGTAGTAATTCTTGGATCCCCTCAACTACCTCCGATCATCCCCTGCATGTATTGTAGAACTGCTGCCCTATAGTATAACCTAAAATCCGGTGCTCCCCACCCTCCCCTATCTCTTGGTAAAGTAATAAACCTATATGCCCTCCTTGTTTTACCATGTGCCCAAATAAACCTATTCAAAATTAACTCGAGTGTCTGAAACCATCTGGCCTCAAAGTATAACGGGATTGCTCGAAAAAAGTAAAGAAATTTGGTCAAAATTAACATCTTAATAACATTAGTGCAGCCAACTAAAGATAAATGAAGATTATTCAATCTCTCTAGATCTGGTCTCACTCTCCTCATTAAGGGGGCCATATTCTGCTCCACCACCTTATCTAAATCTGCAGAGATCTCGACCCCTAAATATATTGCTGAGCTAACGACCCGACCATCATTACAGAGTGTATATGGGTTTTTTACTATCTGGGTCTTAGCCCGATTAAGCCTATAGCCTGAAACCTGGCCAAATTGACGGGCTACCGATTCCACTTCGCTAATAGCTAGAGTAGGGTTGAATGTTAAAATCGCAACGTCATCAGCATATGCCAATGTTTTGAATTCCTTATCGTTCACAATCAATGGGGGTATATTACTGTTAGCCTCCAGACTACGCAACAAAAGTTCCATGTATACTGCAAACAACATGGTGGACGAAGGGCAGCCTTGTCTTGTCCCTCTATTAATTTTAACTGAAGCGGAATATCCTCTGTTAACTCTGATCCTGGCTGTTGGTTTTCTATAGAGAGACTGAATAGCTTTAATATAGCCCTCCCTATTCCATATCTCCTCATTACTCTCCACAAATAGTCCCAGGAGACCCTATCGAACACCTTTTCTGCGTCTAAAAATAAAGCTGCATAGGGTCTCCCGGGACTGCCATTGCATCGAACAATGTGCCTACTTGTCTGATATGCTGGGTGGTACCTTTACCTGGGATAAAACCGTGTTGCGAGGGGCTTACCAAGCTCTCAATGATTCTAGCAAGTCTTTTAGCAAGTATTTTGGAAAAAATCTTGGCATCGGAAATTATTAGGGTAATGGTCTATATGACTCAGGTACCAGCGGGGATTTCCCTTTCTTCAAGATTACTATGATGTCTGCCCCACCCCATGACATAGGGATTGACTCTCCTTGTTGTGCCTGTATCTGAGTATTAAAAATATCAGGAATCAGTATATCTTGAAAAACCTTGTCGAATTCTACCGGGATCTGATCCGGCCCGCGGCTTTTCCAGAGGGGAGGCTACCCATGGCGGCTGTAACTTCCTCCAGTTGAATTGGCAAATCTAGGGCCAGTTTCTCTTCCTCTGGGAGGATTGGGGATGGGATGTTCCTCAAATACCCTGAGATATCTGCAGGCTCATTTCCCTCATCTAAACCATAAAGAACCGTATAGAACTGTCTAAAGACTTCCCTAACACCTACGGGTTCCGATACACTATTGACCTGCTCATCAATAATGTCCTTAATATCGGACGCTGCTAGTTTCTGTCTAGTACAAATAGCTAATATATGACCCACTCTCTCACTCAACTCGTATATATTCTCTTTCTTAATTAAATAATTGACTGCAGCCTTGTTATCGATGTGTTCTACAGTTTCTGCCCTGATCGCGATTATTTTAAGTAACTGCTGCTCGAGTGAAACCTGCTGTAAAATGCCTAATTTTAGCTCTTCCTCAGCCTTGAGCAGGTTATTAACTAGTTCGTCCACCCTCACCCTCTCCCCCTTCTGCTTATAAGATGTATAGCTCAGCGTCTCACCCCTGATTCCAGCTTTGAAAGCGTCCCACACTATCCCTGTGGCCGCAGTCCCCCTATTTACTTCCCAAAAATTCCTAATCCAGGTGTTTATATGCTTTATATAGAGCTCGTCTTTAAGCAACGCTCTCTCAAAAGTCCACTGCTTCTCCTCTCTGTGTCCCTGACCTATTTTAACAGTTAAGATCAATGGATTATGATCTGAAATAATCCAGGGATGTTTTTCAATCTGGGAACCCTCACTAATGGAGCTGGATATCAAAAAATAATCCAGTCTCACCAAAACCTTATGTGGAGCAGAATAAAATGTGCTACCATCTTTGTGTGGGTGTGTCTTGCCCCAAGAATCTATTAGAGAATTATGTTGTACCATAGCAGCCAGCGCTCTGTAGGTTTTCTTTTTCCTTCCTTTATAACAGCTCCCTATTTGTGTGAATGACCCAGATGGATCGTGAATGTTAAAATCACCACAATAGACAATGGGTTCGGGCCACTGAGCTAACTCTGCATCTAGAAATTGGAAAATGTCAGGATCATCCTCGGTAGATCCATATATTGTGACCAATGTAAACTTCTCTCCCCTGTAGATTATTTCCAATAACACCCATCGGCCCCATTGGTCTTTTTTCTTTCTGTTAACAATCAGATCTCTACATTTGCCAAGTACAGCCACCCCTCTGGTCTTTGACCCCTGCTTAGTATTTGCTAATAGTGAAAACCCCAGCTGCTCCAGTAGATACCCCTTTGCCCCTTCTACATGCGTTTCTTGCAAGCAAACCAAATCCAGACGCATCGTTTTCAACAATGCGGCTAATCTCAATCTTTTATTGGAATCATTAAACCCACAAATATTTATCGATGCAATTCTAGAAGTCATTAAAATACCACAAAAGTGTGCCCTGCAATTGCAAACGACTGTTCAAGTCAGTTAAAAAAAAGGAAAAATTATGCTATGCTGTATGTACTGTAAGTGTTGTGCAACCAGTGTGTGCTCCCCCACCATCTCCTCCCCACCACCCCTCCCCTGCCCACTCCCGCCCATTCACCCCTCCCAACCCTGCTACCCCCCTACGGGCAAATAGGTCACTCATGACCTATGCGTGACAGCTGTTGAGTGGAGTAGTCGCAGCCCACCCTCCTCTTGTGCGACCCTCCAGTACAACTTCATTCTCCAGACCTCACTAAAAAGAAGATAACGACATAGATACTATACATCTGAACCACACACTAGTTAACCGCCCCTCTTCTCGCTCAGCTCATTAATGTGCTACGTTAATTTTGCGCAGCCAGTGAGTGGACCTGACTCCTGGACGAGGTAAGAGAGCACGATTACTCCAATCATTCTGGTATTACAGCATCTCAGAGGCCAGGTTTCTCTTTGGTAGGAGAGTGAGCTTGGTGCGACTATCCGCTGCAATCAGTCAGCGGCCATCTTACCCCTGTCACCATGCAGTCCTAATGAAATGATATGCAGTTCGTAATGCAAGAACAAGGCACTTTGTAATGTCAAAATAATGCAGTTTGTTATGCAACAATCATGCAGTTCGTGATGCCAAAATACCAAAATAATGCAACTCGTAATGCAACAATCAGGCAGTTCATAGTGCAAAAATAATGCAATGTGTAATGCAACAATCAGGCAGTTCCTAATGAAAAAATAATGCAATGCGTAATGCAACAATCAGGCAGTTCGTAATGCAAAAATAATGCAATGCGTAATGCAACAGTAATGTACTCCGGCACCGATCACGGTACTTTGGACGGTCTCTATGCCACTCGTACTGACTCGCGGTCAGCTTCTGCCAACATATGTCCATCCAACATGAGTATGGTATAAAACAAAGTGCAGCTCCACACTCCGCCCTGGTACTGGCACTCCTCGGCAAGTACGGGCCGTGATACGAACTTGCGCGGAGGATCGCGCTGCGAGATTGGGAGAGGCCGAGAGCGTTTCTCTCGGAGCCCGCACCTCACCCCAGGCAACGACACGCACACTCGCTGAGCGTTACCTGGGGGGTGCTACCTCACTCTCCTCTCCTCGCGACTTGGGCCTCCGATGCGACTTCGTTGATTTTGGGCAGTGGAACTCAGGACACCCCCCCCTATCGGGGTTGGTTTGTGGTCCCTCCTTGGCATATGCAGGCTTGTGCCAGCAGCACAGTTCCTCTGGGGATGCCGGTCCGGGCCGATGGCAATGACGAAGATCTCAGGCTGCAACAGGGCACACACACACAGCGTCACTGAGACTCACTTGAACTCCGGGTGTACACGATCACAGGGCATTCTTCACGAAGGTCTCAGGCTGCACAAAGCACATGCACACAGCGTCGCTGAGACTCACTTGGATTCCAGGTGCACACAATCACAGGAAAATCCTACAGAAGGTCTCGGGCTGCACAAAGCACATGCACACAGTGTCGCTGAGACCCACTTGGACTCCGGGTGCACACGGTCACAGAACAATCCTCGTGAAGGTCTCAGGCTGCACAAAGCACACACACACAGTGTTGCTCAGACTCACTTGGGCTCCAGGTGCCCACGATCACAGGGCAATTCTTACAAGGGTCTCATGCTGCAAGAAGCACACCCACACAGCTTCGCTGAGACACACCTAGAAACTTTTGTGTTCCTGAGTTTCCACAAGAGGGAGCCAGCTCTCCTCGTGCCTTTGTGGATAAGTTACTTCAGGACACAGCACACTGCAAAGTCCTTTCTAGCAGGGGGACATAGCACACAGAGAAGTCACTATAGCCTTTCCTTGGTTAAATCAGCAAACTGCAGGCCAGCCCCAGAACACACAGCAAGGGTCAGTCCCTTCCTTCAGTCTCTTCAGCTGTTTCTTCCTTGGCAGAGGTTCCTCTTGACCACGAAGTAGTTTTAATCCTTTACAGTCTTTAACATTTTATTCCATTCCATTCCATTGCAACGTTCAGGGGTTTCAGCTCTCATAGCTATACCCCTCAATGTCTTTGAAGTCTTTGTGTTCAGTTCTGGGTGCCTCCCTGCCAGTGACACCTTCTTCCTTTGATAGTGGGAGTCTGGATCCTTAATCACTCAGCAGGGGATGAAGTCATTGTTTTATGGCTGCAGCTCGGCCTCTTCGCCTCCAGGGGCTACTCCTCCCCCTACACTCCAGATGCAGGTCAGCCTGTTGCTGTTTCACCTCCTCCCCTGGGTTAAGACATTCTCCAGACCCTATCGTTTTCAAATCCAGACAGTCAATCCACAACCAGGCAGAGACACACAGAAATGTTAGAACACAAAAACCCAGCCACTTCTAAAAGAGTGGTTTCTAAACACACAATGCAAAAACCACCTTCACAAAATGATGTGTTATTGTATTGTGAGTTCAGGCACACTAAACGTCACCTCTCCATCTTAAGCTTATGGGAAGATAGTCTGGAAACATATTACACAGCCTCCCCATTCTGTCCTATGGGCAAGATGGCCTTTCAACACTGAAAAACGAAATTGAGAGTTTTTCACTGTCAGGACATTGAACACACCTCAGTACATGCCCTACCTTTCACATAAACTGCACCCTACCCAGGGGAACCGTGGGCCTACCATAGAGTTGTCTGATGTGCATAAAAAGTGACTGGTAAGGCCTGGCAAGTGGGTGTACTTATCGGGACAACATGGCAGTTTAACAAACAGCGCACAGGCACTGCAGTGGCATGCCTGAGGTCTCTCTTTAGGGCTATTTGTGTGGGTGGCACAATTAGTGTTGCAGGCCCACTAGTAGCATCTGCATTACCAGCCCTGGCACACATAGTGACCTTTACTAGGGACTTTACTAGTAAGGAAAACATACCAATCATGGACAACCAATTACCATTACACTTTACACAGGGAGCACTTGCACTTTGACAATGATCAGCAGTGGCAAAGTGCCCAAAGCATCTAAGTTGGCAACAGCATGTCAGAAAATGGTCTAGGGGGAAGGCAAAACATTTGGGGAACTTTAGCCAAAAAGGGCCAAGTCCAACACAACCCCTTCCCAGCCTAAAGCCAGGGTAGAGCAATCAACTACCTTGATGGACTTCCCTACTTGAGGCGACAGAACACGGACGCAGGCCCACTACTGCAGGGACACCTTCCTGTTTTATGCCATCCTGACCCCAGGGGTTTCCTTTGGTCACTACTTGATGGGCCAAGTATGCTGCTCCATGGATACTTCCTGGCAGTCAGGGGCCCTCCAGGGGTGCTGGTCCCTTGCTAACACCCACCTAGAGCGGTACCCCTGGCAGACCCATCAGTCAGGATACTGTCTCCAGTTATCCTGCCCTCCAGGTTAGCGGTGGGTTTACTTTACCCTGGTCACTTCTAAGGGACCTAGCCCTACTGGCTGGGCACTGTTCCACGAGTTTTCCCACTGGGGAAAACTTCCCTCCCTTAACCTTCCATTTAGACTGCTGTGCCTGCCATTTAGGAATGGCACCCATAAACTCAGAACCACAGGAGCTCTGGTTACAGACGCCCCACGCCCTCCTGATGCTAGGAGTTCTTCCTCACACAGCTGGCAAGTTAGCTCTAGGCCTCCAACCTGGTACTCCTCTAAGGAACCCTCCAGTGTCTGGGGTGGGGTTGTGAACCCCTGGGGATGCTGCTCACACTCCCTTCCTTTGCTTTGAGACAGGACGCTAGCCCGCATGCCCCCCACTACTCTGGAACCTAAGTACTCTACTTTGCTTCTCTTCCCTCTCTAATGCCTCCTCAGACCTTTGGACCCATGACCAGGGGTCGGGATCTTGTGCAAGCTACTGGGAATCAAAGAGCTTGCACCCTAATATGGGTTGGTGCAATCCTGGAAAACATTTACTGAGCCTAGGCTCCCTGGGGACCAAATTGAGCAACCCCTTCAAATCATATGCCATGCTAATCATCACCCAATCATCCTGTGCATGTTTGTACTCATCCACACTTAGCACTGGCTGTGTGCTGCTACCATTCGAACTGGATTCCACCTGTTTAGCCTTAATGTCCAGTTCCCTCATGCTTAACTCATGAGCTAAAAGAATGTTCTTCTCTTCCAAAGCGAGAGCGTTCCTGCTCTCCTCTGCTTACTTTTCACTTTTAATTAGCTGCTTCTTCTGTTCTGCTTGAGCTTTACATTTTAAAACCTCCAACTCATGTTCTTTGACCCTTTGGCTTTCCACCAGCTCCCCTGGGGGAAAACCCCTCCCTGAATGGTTACTACCAGCCCCTGAGGGTGGTCCTCCCACTGACAAATCCTGTGGACCAAATACATTCCCTGGGTCATCCTCATCCACCTCAACATCACCTGTCTTCTGAGCCTCTTTGGCTTCCCACCAGGCCCTCAAGGCTGTTTGCAGCTCCTCCTTCTTGGCGCTACTTTTCATGGGACATCCCAAAGCTGTACAGAATTGCCTCAATTGATTAACTTTGTAGGTAAGCAATGCCTCAATATCGAACTTCAATTCTGCAACCTCACTGGCTACTTGACTCCTCTGAGACATGATGTGTGGCTTAAAGGTCGCTCAAAAATAGAACCAAAACACAATATGTGGTTACATCGTGGTCTGCGCTAACTAGTGATGTACACCAATCACTGAGTGAATTTGCAAATACACGTTCAAATCCCAAACCGCTGACCACCAATGTCAGAACTGGGATTCTCTAGTTGGCTGAGGTAGGTACCTTAGGCCAAATAGGGACCCTTGCTTCTAAGTCAGGGAAAGAAAGGACACCTTCTCAGATAGCCCCTGCTTACCCCCTCGGTAGCTTTGCACGAGCAGCCAGGCTTATATTCAAGGCAAATGTGTAAAGTATTTGCAACCACGCTCTCAGCAACCCAATGATGACACCACAAATGGACTCCACACAAGTTTAAATAAAACAATTATATGTTTATATAAAAAGATATTAATGAGCAATTCTCTGTAATCCCAAGCAGTCCTAATGAAATGCTATGCAGTTCGTAATGCAAAAATTAGGTACTTGGTAATGTGAAAATAAAGCAGTTTGTTATGTACCAATCAGGCAGTTCGTAATGCCAAAATAATGCAACTCGTAATGCAACAATCAGGCAGTTTGTAATGCAAAAATAATGCAATGCGTAATGCATCAATCAGGCAGTCCGTAATGCAAAAATAATGCAATGCTTAATGAAATAATCAGGAAGTTCGTAAGGCAAAAATAATACAATGCGTAATGCAACAGTAATGTACTCAGGCACCGATCATGGTGCTTTGGACGGTCTCAATGCCACTCGTACTGACTTGCGGTCAGCTTCTGCCAACATATGCCCCCAACACAGGTATGGTGTAAAACAAAGAGCAGCTCCACACTCCGGCCTCTGTCCTGCCACTCCTCCACGAGTAGGGGCCGCAATACGAACTTGCACGGAGGCTCGTGCTGTGTGAATTGGAAAGGCGGAGAGCGTTTCTCTGGTAGCCCTCACCCCACCCCAGGTGGTGACACACGCCTGCTCGCTGAGCGTTACCTGGGGGGTACGACCTCACTCTCCTCTCCTCGCGACTTGGGCCTCCGTTGCAACGTTGTTGATTTTGGACAGTGGAACTCAGGCACCTCTCCTTGGCAAAGGCAGGCTTGGGCCACCTGCACAGCTCCTCTGGGGATGCCGGTCAGGGCCGATGTCAATGATGAAGATCTCAGGCTGGAACAGGGCACACACACACAGCGTTGCTGATACTCACTTGAACTTTGGGTGTGCACGGTCACAGGGCTTTCCTCACGAAGGTCTCAGGCTGCACGAAGCTCACACATCCAGTGTCCCTGAGACTCACTTGAGTTCTGGGTGCAAACGATCACAGGGCAATCCTCACGAAGGTCTCAGGCTGCACTTGTCTCGGATTTATTCTTGAGTGCATGTCTCATTTATTGCCTCTGTGACTACAACAGATCCTAACACTGTTCTGTGATAAACCTAACTGCTCGCCCACATTACCACTGGTGCTATGGTGACCCAGAACCTAGTGTTTACTGGTAAGTACATGCCTAGAAGGTCCTATCCAGTCACCAACAATGTGACAACAAACCATCTAATGGTGAGGGTGTCCTTTAGCTGGGGGGGGGGCTTGTGGAGAAGAGGTAGCATTCTCTCGGACAATCCCATTTGAATGTTTTGTTGAGAATGATTCGGAAACCTCTAACTGCGCTGAGGCAGAACTAAGGTTCCATGCCGTACACTCTCTGGAATCACACACTGGTCATGTGAAAAGACCTGAGCATAGAACAGAGCTCTCAGTGAAAAAATTGTGCTTGAGTCTTGAAAAATGGCCCAGCCCTCCAAGAGTAAAGGCAGAAAGACTGGAGCATCAGCTTTCAAACAGACACCTGACATCTGTCCTCTGCGAGAAGAGTAGTCAGATAGCTGCTGCACAGTAAAGTAGTGATATCAGTGGCTCCCACAAAACCTACTGGGAGGATGGTATTCTGAACCCTGAGGCTAGAGACCCAAAACCTGATACCACTTGGTGAGTGGCTCAGATGTTTAGGAAGTTCCTCCTCACATTGGCCCACGATTTCCACTTAGCTGGACCCTATCGTCAGAACAAAAAGTGGAGTAGGCTTGTCAGCCACTTCTACTGGCCAGGGATGCACCAGAAGGTGAAGGAGTAGTTCTGCAACTCCTGCCCCACCTGTCAAGCCAGTGGCAAGACAGGGGGCAGGGATAAGTCCCAATGGTTGGGAGTTCCTTTTGAAAGAGTAGGGATTGACATTGTTGTTCCCCTTGACCCTCCTATAGCACCGGGAACAGATATATTATGGTGGTAGTGGATCATGCCACCAGGTATCCTGAGGCTATTCTCTTAGGACTACCACTGACCCTGCAGTTGCTAGGGCCCTTATTGGTGTTTTCACCAGAGTGGGCTAAGGAGGTGGTATCAGACAGAGGTACCAACTTCATCTCTAGCTACCTAAAGCACATGTAAAAAGGAGTCTGGAGTGACTTATAAGTTCACTACCCCCTCCCACCACACTGTAAAGGCATTGTTGAAAGATTTAACAAAAATATAAAAGGTTTGTTTGAGGGGCTCCCTGAAAATCTCCAAAGGAGATGGGATGTTTTATTGCATTGCCTTCTTTTTGCCTAAAGGGAAGTCCCACAAAAAGGAATGGGGTTCTCCTCATTCAAACTTCTGGTTGGTTATCCTTTCAGGTGACCATTGTGCCTTGTAAACGAAGGATGGGAGAAGCCTCTTGTTGAACCCAATCAGGACGGAGAGGACTATGTATTTGGCCTCCACTCTTGGATGGCTGAATACATGGAAAATGCAAACCAAAAGTTTGACGCCAATCAGGAGCTCCAGAAGCAATAGAATGACCAAATGGCTGCTTTGGTAGAGTTCAAACCAGGGCAGCAGGTATGGGTGTTGGAGTCTGAGGCTCCTATGGCCCTCAAAAGTAAGTGGAATCGAGCCTGCCCCATCCGAGAAAGAAAAGGGGAGTTCAACTATTTGGTGGACCTTGGCTCTTGCAGGAACCCCAAGAGGGTCATCCATGTGAACAGCCTTAAACCCTATTATGACAGGGCAGATGTGACCAAGCACATGGTCACAGATGAGGATAAGGAAGCAGAGAGTGAACCTCTTCCTGACCTCCTGTCCAACAACCCGAAAGATAGGTCAGTAGATGGAGTGGTCTTGTCAGACACCCTCACTGTCCAAGAGCACGCTGATTGCAGGCAAGTCCAACATCAGTTTGCTGAGCTCTACTCTTTGACCCGTGGTCAGACTAGCTGGTACCCATGAAATGGACACTGGTGAAAGCCTACCTGTCAAAAACTAAATTTCCAACAAGTCTGATTACATGAAAGAGAGCATCAAAGCTAAAGCAGGCAAGATTTTTTTAAATTTTTTTTATTTACAAAGGTTTATATAGTGTGAACTAGGCCCTGAAAGGGTATAAGAGCACTTTACAAATGTTAAATCAAATATATAGAGTGAGAAACTAAGAACATGTATATGAATAGATAACAGGAAAATGTAAATGCTGTCAGGACTAGCTCATGAACTGGGATTAGGGTAGAATATTGCTAATTGAAAGTAGTTTGACTTCTTTTGTGAAGAAGGTGATTGAAGGGTTCATTCTGATTTCCAGTGGAAGGGCTTTCCAGATCCCTGATGCTAGTATGGAGAAGCTGCAGTTGCATGTTTTCTTTTTCTGAAATTGTTTTGAGGTTTCAATAGCAAGGTGCTGGTGCTTCCCATAGTTCTGCCATAGCAAATAATTCCAGTTTATTGTCTAGATACTTTGGTGTGCTGAAGTGACCGGCGTAGTTGTAGACAGCGATTAGTTAATCTTGATTCTTTGAGTTTGGTTGTCTAAGAGAGAGACAGACCAATTTAGGACAGCCCCTGATAAACCCATTCTGTGTTCAAGTAAGTCAGAAAACTGTGATGTTTGACTGTATTGAAGGCTGAGGATAGGTCTAGGAGGATTAGGAGGCAAGATTAGTTTTGATCTAGTATTTTGAGCATGTCACCCATGTCACCGACAATGTGTGTCAGGCCTGTTTTCACGCTATGATTTTGCCGGAGACTTGCTTGGTACTGGTATTGAGGAATTGAGCTATGCGGCTGCATAGTTGGGAATGGACTCATTTCTCCAGTAGTTTTGCTAGCGCAGGAATAGTGGATATTGGATGGTAGTTATCTGGGATTGTGGGGTCTGCTGTAAGTTTTTTGGAATGGGGGTTACCTGTCCTGCTTTTAGGCAGTTCATAAGGGTTCCTTGCAGTAGTGAAGCATTCAGTATCTTTGTCCAGAGGGATATTAGAGAAGTTTTGATCTTGCTGAAGGTGTTGGCTGGAAGAGAGTCGTATAAGTGATTTGATGGCTTAAATGTTGTTAAGATCTTGAGGATGAAAATGTTATCAAAGGATTTGAAAGTGTTCCAAGATGCTTTGTTTTCAAGAGTTGGTTAGGGGTTTGAACAACCGGAAGCGTCTGTGGGATCAGTGGAGGTAACAATGTGAGTTGTTCCTTTGCTGTTTTGAGTTCCTTCTCTATTTTTATATATTTCTTGAAAGTAATAGGCAAACGTGTGGCAGTTTAGTTCCTAGTTGGGGCCTAATTCGGTCGCTTCACTGGCTACCAATTCAGGAAAGGATTGTGTTCAAGACCATGTGTTTGGCACATAGGTCCATCCACAATGCTGGCCCGTCCATTCTTGATTCCCTGTTCCGTCGCCATCAATCGGTGAGATCTCTTAGATCCAACCAACGAAATTTGCTGGTAGTTCCCAGGGTGAAGCTGGCCCGGATGGGCGGCCGCCTGCTTTCTGTCCAAGCAGCCAAAGGATGGAATAAACTCCCAGACAACATCAGGCATGAAGTTAATCATCTGGTTTTCAGGAAGCAACTAAAGACATTTTTGTTTCAATAATGCCCTTTTAACGTCCTCTGGTCTTACAGCGCTGGGATGCTCTAGGGTAGCCATGCGCTATACAAGAAAGTATTCATTCATTCATTCATTCAATGAGGAGGCTGTGAGTAGTTGAGAGGATTGATGCTTGATAATTTGGAACAGTTTTCGTGGTCGATTTCTAACATTGTTTAGTTGATCTTTGGAGAAATTTGCTTTTGAGATTCTTATGTGTTTGTGGTAGTTGCTCCTCCTTGATTATAGTTGCTTAAGGTGCTCTAGGGATGGCGAGGATCTCCATGCGGTTCATCAAGTCTCAGGTTGCATCTTTGATAATTTAGGTTCCCATTGCACCATGGTTTGGAGTCTTTAGAGGGCAGTCTTTTCAGCTGAACGGGCGCAACCTCATCAAGAATGCTAGTCATCGAGTTGTTATAGTGGGTTGTGAGGTTGTGGGCAACTGTCATGTTCGCTAGCTGCGGTAGTACGTTGTTGGCGAGGGATGTCAAGTCGTTGAGGTTAATGTCGCGAGTGTTCCTTTTCCATTGTTTGGGTTTATTAAGTTGGAGTTTATGTGTCTTCGGTGGTTCGGTAATAAGGAAGGTGATGCCGTTGTGGTCCGTCCAGTCACGTGGGACAATCGAGTCAAGTTTGATGGAGTTTGTCCTGCCAATGACAATATCCCAGTGTTGCACCCAGGTTGTGCGTCAGGCTGTCGCTTGTTTAGACAAGGTTGAGGTCAGTTAGGAAGGTTTTTTAGACTATTAACTGTGGGGTTGTTGTGGTCGTTCCAATGAAGGTTGAAGTCTCTGAGGAAGATTTGGGAGCAGTATTGCCCCACATTGGAAGAGATTATTTCCATGACTTGTTCAATTAATGCGGGGTTGATGCCTGGAGGGTGCATGGTCAAAGGTAATTTACATAGGGGACTGTTGTTGCTCACAATGTTTATGCATAGGTATTCGCACATGGCAAGGTCGATGGTTTGTTACTGATTCAATATAAGGTTAACGGGATGTATGTAGGCTGGAATTGTGAGTCACAGAGCCATCTGAAAGTCCCTGGGCCAGCCTAGTCGTCTTAGTCCCCAAACCTCATAACCAGGGTGGTAAGAAAGAAATGAGATTCTGTGTGGACTATAGGGGCCTCAATGTTGTGACCAAGACCAATGTGAACCAAATTCTTAGGGCAGACGAATTGTTTGATAGGTTAGGAACAGCCAAATATCTGAGCACCTTTGATCTAACAGCGGGGTAATGGCAGATAGGCCTGACTCCAGGAGCCAAAGAGAAATCTGTATTTTCTACCCCAGATAGGCCTTTTCAGTTTATTGTAATGCCCGTTGGCCTGAAAAATGCACCTGCCATTTTTCAGAGGTTGGTGAATAAAGTCTTGGTTGGGTTGGAATCCTATAGTGCCACTTATCTTGACGATATTGCCGCCTTTAGCTACACCTGGCCGGACCACCTGGTCCACCTTGTGAAAGTATTAGAGGCTCTGAGCAAGTCAGGCCTCACTATCAAGGCAAGCAAGTGCCAGATAGGGCAGGGAAAGGTTTTACACCTGGGCCACCTTGTGGGTGGAGGCTAGTTTCAACCATGAAAGGCCAAAATCCAGACTATTCTGGACTGGGTGGCTCCAACAACCCAGACTCACGAACAGGGCCTTTCTTCACTTGGCTAGGTACCACTGGAGGTTCATGAAGAATTATTGCACCATGGTGACCCCCTCGTAGAACTAACCTCGAAAAGAATGCCCAAGATGGTGAACTGGATGGTGAGCTGCCAAAAAGCTTTTGACGCTCTGAAGGAAGCAATGTTCTCTGCAACCTGTTCGGGAAGCTCCAGATTATGGCTAGCAATTCATTGTGCAGACTGATGCCTCTGAACATGGGACAGGAGCAGTCCTATCCCAAATAAATGACAAATGTCAAGTCCAGCCTGTGGCTTTCGTCAGTACAAGTCTATTCCCCAGAGAATAGTTTTGGAGTACCATCAAGAGGGAAGCCTTTTCTGTGGTCTGGTCCCTGATGAAGTTGAGGCCATACCCGTTTGGCTCTCACTTTATTTTTCAAACCAATAACAGGCATCTCATTTGGTTAATGCAGATGAAAGGCGAGAGCCCCAAACTACTCAGGTGGTCCGTATCCCTACAGGGAATGGACTTTGAAGTGGAGCACAGACCTGGGACTACCCATGACGACGCAGAGTGACTTTCTAGGTTCTCTCAGTTATACAATGAAGTCTCACTAGGAGAAGGGTAATCTCATCCTCTTTCATTTGGGGGGTCATGTAAAAAAGTGCCTCTTTTAACATAGTTAGCCCCACGTTTTGCCTGATGTCTGATGTTATTTTGAAATGTAAGTGCACTGGGTCCCTACTAACCAGGTTCCCAGTGCCAGATCTCTTTTCCCAAAAACTGTACCACTATTGCCACAACTCCTGCTTCCCCGTAAGCCCCTGTAGATGGTATCCCTGGTATCCAGGGCATGGAGACAGAAGAGGGTTGCATGTCCAGGTGCAGGAAAAACCAGAGAGTCAACATGGCACACAGTCCTGTGTACCATGCCACCCTTACACTGCATACAATATAGGTAAGCCATCCATATGGCAGGACTACCGCCCTAAGGCAGGGTGCACAATATAATATGTGAGGGCACATCAGCGTGATTGGACATGCCCCTACAATGTCCAGTCTATTCTGGGTGCTTAAAGTGAACAGGGAAGCCATAAAGAACATGTGGGCTGGATATTCACCAGCATGAGTTCTCTAGCTTTACCTTGTCTTAATAAATTCTTGCTGATGACAGTATTAGAATTATTAGTACATTCACACAGGAGACCATGCTAGAGGGTTGCCTGAATCCTACGACCACTGGTGTTCTCACTGTCTAGTTGTCGCCAGCCTGCCTTCACCAGACATGTTTCTGGACCACTGGATAGAGAGCCAGAGCTCTACTGATACAGGGATAATATAAAATAACACAACAAGGGTTGAGGCAAAGAAAAACTGCACCTGTTAACATAAGTGGCTACCTAGTCTTGTGATGAATGAATGAATGAAATATGATTTATTCACGCGCTACTATGCCCACTGGGCGTCAAGGCGCCTAACTCAAAAAGATTAGCTGCTGGCAGACAGAGACACGAGCTCACTGATATGCTTTGGAAAAACACCAAGTTTTCAGAGCTTTCTTGAAAAGGTCAAGAGAGGGCTGTAGTTTAATCTCCAAGGGAAGAGTATTCCAGAGCTGAGGCGCCAGAATAGAAAAGGCCTTGTTCCCCCATCTTACCGTCTTAGCGCGTGGGACTACCAGTTGGTTAAGCTCTAACGAGCGAAGACATCTGGTTGGCACATACCTAGAGAGCAAAGAACCCAAGGCATCAGTCGGGCCTGCCCTCAAGGCGCTATAAGTAAGACAGAGAAGTTTAAAAGAGACTCTGAAAGGGATAGGCAACCAGTGAAGACTCTTCCTTGCCGAGGTCGCGGAGGACATCCATGGCAGGGCCAAAACGAAGCGCGCCGCGGCATTTTGCACAACCTGCAGGCGTTGAAGAAAGCCCTTGTTGGCCCCGGCATAGAGTGAATTACAGTAATCCAGCCTTGAGCCAACAAGGGCGATCACAACCTGATGGTGCTTATGAAACCAGGGTATACAACCCTATTCATTCCCTATTGGGCAAACGCCCAAATTACACAACAAACTATATTTAGAATCAGCACCCATCAAAAAAGTGTCATAATAAGTCTTTTTGTATTCAGTAAATCCCAAGCGAAGTTTCGTAATGAACAGGTCCGGACTTCAATGGTGATCGTATTGTATTCTTTATTAATTGATCCAGACAGTAAAATACACGTAGTTTCTTTTTTAGCCAGCGCGTTTCGTCTCGAAAACGAGACTTCTTCAGGGCTCAATAGGCTGTCTGTACTAGTTCAAATGTGAAAAAGTTACTCATGTATCAGTAGCATAAGATTACATATCTTTGTATTCTGTCATGTTCAGATTAACTCTTGTGTGAACTTTGTAAGGCATGGTAGCCAGAAACGAAGGGTGCTGTTGAACTGCGGACGGTATTTTTTTTGTTTCTGGCTGGTGTTGATTCTAAATATAGTTTGGATACAGAGATAATGTCTGCTCTGGGAAGAGGTGGTCATACCTTCTCCCTGCAGGATCTGCAGGGGGAAGGTATGAAGAAGCAGATGACAACCCCCCAGTCCTGCTCCAGTTTTGGCGGGAGGACTGGTGGGAAAATAAGGTAAAGTATGAGGTGGGTCTACCATCACCCTGGATCACCCCTTGGGTGAGGCAGGCAAGGTAAACCCCACTTTTCACTATATGCCATCTTGTGGATAGGGATAGTAGCCTATTAGGAGTCAGGGTATCTCCACCCCCCATGTGGGGTGCGCATAAAGAGGGTGTAGACACCCTACAAGTAGGCAGCTCATTGGCTACTATTTAGCCCCCTCTGAAAATGCCCCTAAATTCAGTATTTAGGTGGTTCTCCAAAAAACATGACTTCAGATATGACGGACGTAAAGAATACAATGGAAGAAGACCGCTGACAGGCTAGGAAGTAAGCCCTGCTGCAACCCAAACCTTGCCAGTTGCAAACAGACTTGACACACGGACCGATTGTCCTTCTTAAAACCTGCCAGGCATCCAAGAAACACAGGAGTCCTTCTCGCCTTCGCAAATTGCCATAAACCTCCCTGTGGGCTAGAGGCTCCTACCGTTGGCGACCCTGATAAAGAACCACAGTGCTTGAGGAACAGCGCTTGTGTTGACGTGAATCACCACTGTAAAGAAACTTCGCAGTACATCTCTCAGCACAGCAACCGATGCTAAAAACAGCCCTGCTCCTGAGAAACCATACCCTCCTGCTGGTGGCCCGATGGCAGAAGCAGCAACATTGGTACGATCATCTTTCCTCCGTGACAATCTGCCCTGCAACCCATCGGTAGCCCCATTGCTGCCCATGAACTCTGACATCCAGCGCTGACAACTTAATTTATTCCTGCTCCAGGTGCATCTCGACTGCTGCTGTACCCAAGTCTTGGGCCTCTAAAGACCTTTATCCGACCAGTGAAGAAACCCTCCAACCATCCCAGTTAGCGTGGTCCTCCGAAATTCCTCGGCAGATTCCTCCTTCCAGCGACCGTAAGGATAACTGTGTCAGCAGTACCCCACCATCTAAGACTACAGCTTCAGCACAGCAACCGCGACTGCTGGGTTGGTTGTGTTTCCATAGAACTACAGTGACCTGCTGCTGGCGACCGCAACGGTAACTGTATTGGCTGTCTACTGAATTTCACTACAGTAATATGCCTTCCGGGCTTCCTTTGCTGACCGCGATTGTAAATATTTGACAGTATCGACCAACATGAGCCTAGATACTAAAAGTAATGCATTCATCAAACTGCTTTGCCTTTTTTCCAACTACCACAGTCTAAAAGTATTTGTTGAAGTATTTTAAAACTGTACAAAGAATATCTCCGATATGAAGTCTTGCTTCTCAAGACATATATAAAGAAACTTGTTATTTTTTTACAAAACTGGTATTGGATTTATTCTTGAGTGTGTGTCTCTTTATTGCCTCGGTGCATACTAGAAATGCTTAACGGATCACTGACATAATATCGAGAGACATAATATCGACTATCAAGAATATCGTTGCCAAAATATCTACAGACAGAATATCGAGTTTGTATCTACAAACAGGTAAGTACAAAAATATCGAGTTAAAAATATCGTTTACTAAAATATAGTTTATAGAAATATCGAATTTATTAAAAACAATGTTAAATTAAATTAATATTGAAAATTAATTACTAAAATATACTTAAAAATACTTACATTAACTTATAATAATTAAATAATTAATGAAAGTTATAAAAACAAATTTTTACATCATATTTGTTAAAACATATATATATATAGTAACATAATATAATTTAATAATATCCAATATTATTACCGTACAATAGCGTAAGTGTAAAAATTACTATTACTATTATGGACAACCCCCGAACTGAATGAATATAAAAACGGGTTGAAAGAAGTCATGGATCTAGATAGTGGCAGCAAAATCTACTGGTTAAAGCATGTAAGATCCTGGCTAGTTAACTAGGACTAGCCCATTTTTGGAGCGAGCCAGAATCGATGAGTGTGGGTTCAAGAAAAATTGTCAAGATGTCTTTCTGGTCCTATACAAGCTATGATTCTGTATACATAAAAATCCATGGCCCCTTAACTGAAAATTTTTTAATGGTTAAAGATGTGGCACACTTTGAGACATTTTTGGATGAGGTACAGCCGCCACTAGCTAAAACCTTGTATATAAAATACAGGTATGGAACATTGAGAACTAAAGCTCTTGAGAAAAGTTGGGTGAAGACAAGCAGTGATCTCTGCACTCTATGCTCTAACAATGCAAGGGAAGATGTCTTACATATATTATTTTTCTGCCCCAGTTATGCGAAGTCAAGGAAAAAGTGGATAGTGCCGCTATGTCGCATTATTGGTTTGAATTCCTATAAGGAGGCTGGTAGAATTTTAAAAACGGATACCAGTCAAGTAGTTGTGTTTGGCATCAGTAGATTTCTTCTTGCTGCTAATTTTATTAGATTAAAAATGGGTCTTCATTTCTAACCATACAACTTCACGAAGTCCTCTTAAAATTAATACTACCATGATTGTTATATATGCCATAATCAAAGGATGACCGAGTACCCAACTTTATGGTTGAGTATACCAACCATGTATTATTATTTCTTATCATCTCATTGTAATTTTTAATTATTATGCCAAGGTGTTTACAAATTTAATCGTTTTTTTAGCTTGTAAATATGTTGATTACTTTTAACTCTATATTTATTCAAAATGTGTGATGATTTTACTGGCCGTAATACCATGACTCAAATATGATGATGCATACCGGGATGAACTGAACTGATAATGTAATGTAATTCTGAGTAGATACCCTATATCCCACCTGTGTTTTTGATTATTATAAAATTGTATTTTAATGAATTTTTAATTGTATATCTTTTATGATGCAAATGCAACGAAATAAAGATTATTGAATTGAATACTATTCCCACTCCAGAGAGTGCAACAGTAAGGAAAGCGTTGGATAGCGTAGGGATAAAAATTACTATTCCCACTGCAAAGAGTACAACAGTAGGGAAAGCGTTGGATAGCGTAGGGGTTAAAATTACTATTCCCACTCCAGCGGGTGCAACAGTAGGGAAAGCGCTGGATAGCGTAGGGGTAAAAATTACTATTCCCACTCCAGTGGGTGCAACAGTAGGGAAAGCGTTGGATAGCATAGGGGTAAAAATTACTGTTCCCACTCCAAAGAGTGCAACAGTAGGGAAAGTGTTGGATAGCGTAGGGGTTAAAATTACTATTCCCACTCCAAAGAGTGCAACAGTAGGGAAAGCGTTGGATAGCGTAGGGGTAAAATTTACTATTCCCACTCCAGTGGGTACAACAGTAGGGAAAGCGTTGGATAGCGTAGGGGTAAAAATTACTATTCCCACTCCAGTGGGTGCAACAGTAGGGAAAGCGTTGGATAGCGTAGGGGTAAACATTACTATTCCCACTCCAAAGAGTGCAACAGTAGGGAAAGCGTTGGATAGCGTAGGGGTAAAAATTTCTATTCCCACTCCAAATAGTGCAACAGTAGGGAAAGCATTGGATAGCGTAGGGGTTAAAATTACTATTCCCACTCCAAAGAGTGCAACAGTAGGGAAAGCGTTGGATAGCGTAGGGGTAAAATTTATTATTCCCACTCCAGTGGGAGCAACAGTAGGGAAAGCGTTGGATAGCGTAGGTGTAAAAATTACTATTCCAACTCCAATGAGTGCAACAGTAGGGAAAGCGTTGGATAGCGTAGAGGTAAAAATTACTATTCCCACTCCAGTGGGTGCAACAGTAGGGAAAGCGTTGGATAGCGTTGGGGTAAAAATTACTATTCCCACTCCAGTGAGTGCAACAGTAGGGAAAGCGTTGTATAGCGTAGGGGTAAAAATTACTATTCCCACTCCAGTGAGTGCAACAGTAGGGAAAGCGTTGGATAGCGTAGGGGTAAAAATTACTATTCCCACTCCCGAGAGTGCAACAGTAGGGAAAGCAAATACTTCATAAATTATTTAAAAATATATAAATTAATATCTATAAAAAATTAATTAAAAGTTATCACCAATTTAATATAATATAATAATTAACCTATTAAAATTACTAATTAACATTAATTATCACAATTAGTTACCTATTAATACAAAATAATTACAAATTAACAAATAATTATTTAACAATAAAAAATTAATTAACAATTAATTCAAATTAAATACAATTAAATAAATGTAATTATTTAATTAATTATAAATAAATTACTTACCACCCTATTCCCCTATAAACCCACAACCCGCTACAGAAAATAAATTAGTAAAATTAACATAATTAGCAATTATTCAATTAAATTAAATTAATTGGTAATTAAAATTGTATTAATTACACATAAAAACTTAATTAACAATTAATTCTAAATAAATACCAATAATTATTTTTACATATTTAATTAATTATAATTAAATTACTTCCCACCCAATTCCCCTATAAACCCACAACCAGCTACAGAAAATAAATTAGTAAAATTAACATAATTAGCAATTATTCAATTAAATTAAATTAATTGGCAATTAAAATGTTATTAATTACACATAAAAACTTAATTAACAATTAATTCTAAATAAATACCAATAATTATTTTTACATAATTAATTAATTATAATTAAATTACTTCCCACCCAATTCCCCTATAAACCCACAACCCGTTACAGAAAATAAATTAGTAAAATGAACATAATTAGCAAATAATCAATTAATTAAAATGAATTGCCAATTAAAATTTAATTAATTACCAACTATAAATTAAATACCAATGAATTAAAAATTAATACCAATAAATATATTTACATATTTAATTAATTATAATTAAATTACTTCCCACCCTATTCCCCTATAAACCCACAACCCGCTACAGAATTAAATTACGCAAAAATGTAAAAACACAATATTCATTATTTTACAATTAGTTATAACATAAATACACACTTTTCACACATATAATAACATAAAAAACACTATAAAAAATTCGATATTATTAAAAATTCGAAAATTTTAATAACCTATATTATATACTTCGATATTTTAACTTTCTATATTTTTAACATTCGATATTACATTACTTACCTTAAAAACGATATTTTTGCTGTCTATATTCTGTCCATTCGATATTTTGTCCAATCTATATTTAAAACTCGATATTATGTCCAATCGATATTTTGGACTCGATATTTTGACTGTTTACCATGCTTAACACTGTCCTCTCATAAGCCTAACTGTTCACTACACTTCCACAAAAAGAGAGTTAGTATTATCTTCTTGTTGCCTCTATCTTTCTCTGGTGATATCTTGCACTATCTGCATAGTGTACTTCATTTTAGTACACTGTACTGAGAGGCAGTATTTTACAGTCATCATTTGTTTTAGGAGATGGAAACACATTTTCTGCAATGTTTATGAATTTATGTTTGGGGTTTTAATTGTAAAATTATATGTTGATACTTTGTATCTGATTACAACTGGTCAGTAATATTGTGATCCCTGTTGATAGACCTGGCATCTTTGGATGATTGCCCCTGTCTTTTTACCTTCAGATCTCCTGGTTTGCTGACTACATTTTTGTTGGCTTTAGGAATCTGGGCACTTTACCACTACTAAACAGTGCTAAGGTGCATGTGCTTTATACTTAAAGCATGGTAACATTGGCTTCTTCACAATTGGTATGTTTAATTAACGTGTATGACTCTAGTAAATTGCACTACATGTGCCTAGGGCCTGCATACCATATGATACTAGTGAGCCCCCACCACTGATTGTGCCACCTACTTAAGTAGCCCTTTGAAAATGTCCCAGGTCTGCATTTGCAGAGCCTGTGTATGCAGTTCTAAACTGCCATTTCCAACGGGCAAGTTAACCTACTTGCCAGGCCCAAACCTTCCTTTTTATTAGGCATTGGTCACCCCTAAGGTAGGCCCTGGACAACCACCTGTGGGCAGAGTACAGTGTTTAAAAATAAGGACATGTACTTTTAAGTTTTACATGTCCTGGTAGTGAAATACATTTAAATGTGTCTTTCACTACTGCAAGGCCTATCACTCCCATAGGATAACATTGGGCTTGCTTCATTACAGATTACAAGTGTAACTTCCAGTTGTGAAAAGATGGGTTCCCCAAATTTGATGTCTCTGGAATCATAGTTTAAAAACAAAAAGTTGGTTTTTCCATTGCAATTATGAAAATTCCACTTTTAGAAATATGCATTTTTCTTACTGTAACCATTTGGCACCTTCTGCCTGTCTCTGGAACACATGTCTGAAGTGGGTGACAGCTGGCTTCCTGCATTCCCTCTAGCCATCCACCCACAAAGAAACAGTAGGTGTGACTAAGTGGCCATCTTCATACTGATGGGTCATCCTGAGCAGGATGGGAGGGAGGAGGTGACACTTACACCTGAAAGGGCTGTATCCTGTCCCCACACAAAGGGTTACATACACCCTGAAAGAATGGGATCCTGTGCTCTTTCTAATCATCTCTTTGAAGTCTCTCCTAATTCAAAGGGTCAACTGGGCATAAGTACTGGACTTCTGACACCATCAAATGAGAACATTTCTGGAACTGAGGACATTCTACAAGGACAAAGGACTGCTGTGTGGCCAGAAGGGACTGCCACTTTACTGAACTGCCTTTGTGTTGGCCTTCTGCCTCCTGCTGGGAGTAACAATGACTGGAACTCCATATCTACATCCCAGAACCAAAGTATCTCTAAGGGCTTGTTGGCTTGCCTCTTCTTTATGAAGTCTCAGGAATATCAAGGGCTTCACACTGCAACCTGCAACCAGCACCTGTACTGTGTCTGTTGAAAGTCCTGCTCTTCCAAGTGGTATCAAACCAGTACTGGGTCCTTGGAAGTGTGTTTTCAGTGCTGCAATCCAGAAAATCCATGCATTGAAAACGTTGCGCGGATTGGAACCGGCGTGGTTCCTTCAAAACTGACGCATTGCTGCTGCTGTATGGTCCGTGGAAACTGCATTGCTGGCAGCACAATGCATCGTCCCCTGTTTCCGATGCATCTCTGACTTTGCCCTACTCTAACCCAACTCCTCACTCTGTGCTTCACACTTCTCCTCCAGCTTAGAGGTTTGACGACTACGCCTCGCCCAGATGGGATTGCATGTTGACAGTCAACACATCCTTGACTTTGCACAGCTTGAAGCCGATGCATTGCCCCATCTGTGAGATCAAAGGCGACGGATGGCCTCCATTGCTCCATGCATCGCTCTAGTTGTTTCTGACCCACTGTCTACTTAAGGGCATGGTAGTGCGAGCGCACAACGGACGCGCACAGTTGGCGCGCCTAATGCAAGCCCGTCTTATCCCGTCCATGCCTGGACATTGCCAGACGCCAGACATGCTGCGAGTTCTGCCACCCAACAGCGGGTGTATTCACAGAGTACACTGATTGACATTGGGAAGGGCCTCTACTGCTGCTCCCTTCAGTTTGACACTGCACTGGTTGGTCCTTGTTTGTAAAATGTGTGGGTTTAATTCTTTGGTACCCACCAGTCCCACACGCATTCCCTTGTTGGCCATTAAAATTCTGAGTCTAAATTGCCGCTCATTGGTCAAGCACTCTGCTGAAGTGTTTGACCTGATTCAGGATGAGGCCCTGGACATCCTTTTTTTGACTGAGACATGGCTCTCTGCTAACACTGTGGCAGAGCCCAATTTAGCACTTCCTCAGGGATATGCTGTCAGACCTCTTAACAGGGATGGTAGAGGTGGGGGTTTAGGGATTGTTTTTAGAACTGGTTTTACCTGTTCTTTCACTATAGAAAGCATTACAGATTCTGAATGTGCTCTTTTTAAAATTGGGGTTAACGCTAATTTTGCCCTTTCTACCGACCCTTTTTAACATTGACATCCGGCCCTTGACAGCATTGGCAAAAGATAGAGGCCTGACGGTTGTCTCTTATGCAGACAACACACAGTGATCGCTCAGTCTAATAACCCTGAACTTGATGCTGCTAAATTTAAGGAGGATTTAACAGAGGTCGCAAACTGGATGACATCAAATTGCCCTCAGCTTAACGCCACCATATCAGAAATCTTGCAGGTGGGTAAAAACATACATTTGTGGAGTGAGCAATGGTGGCCATTGACTCTTGGTCCTCCACCCTCACCTAAGCAGACAGTAAAAAATGTGGGCGTCTGTTTTGATTCCGTCCTTTCCTTCCAGCTAGAAATGACGACTGCGGCCAGAATTTGTTTCGGACTCCTCCCAGGTCTTGAACCTCTTTTGGGCTTTTTTTAGCCCAGAATCCATCAGGTCATCGTCCAAGCTACCATACTGTCTAGGCTGGACTATGCCAGCAGTCTATATCTGGGAGTTAATACAACAGAGACACAGCGCCTCCAGAGAATACAGAATGCGGCTGTCCGACAGTTATTTGGGCTTCCCAGGACCTGCCATATTTCAGAATTCATTAACAGACTCCATTGGCTCCCTGTGAAAAACTGTGTTCTTTTTAAAACTCTGTGTATCACTCACCGGATTTTCAACATCCAAACCCCAGAAAATCTGGCCGATCTTCTTACTTTGAATACGCAATCCCATCTCTTGCGCTCCTGTAATCCACACCTGATGGTTATACCGTGGGTCAAGAAAGCCAGAGCAGGAGGACGTTTGTTTCGAGCTTTAGTTCCGAAAGTTTGGAACTCCCTCCTGGTGAACATTAGATGCATTTAGGTTGACCTGAACTTTTGGAGTCGCTCAGTTAAGCACAACCAGATAACCCCGGCTTGAGTATCTGCTCTAGGCACTAGAGTACTGTCTATTCAATGAAAACTTATAAGTTGACTTCTAATTATTGGAGTTTTGTTGTTTTGGTCTTCTTTTACTCATACAAATATTGATTATTTTTCTGAACTGGTGTAAAGTCCTTTTGTGGTGTTTTCACTGTGTTACTAAGTGTTGTGTGCAAAAATACTTTACACATTGCCTCTTTAGTTAACCCTGATCGCTCTGTGTCAAGCTACCAGAGGGTGAGCTCAGGTTAATTTAGAGTGTGTTACTGACTTACCTTGACTAGTATTGTGGCTCCTTCTTGGACAGGTTGCATACATCTGCCAACCAGAAACTCAGTTTATAACAGCTTGCCTCTAGTTTTAACAACCCATCTTCAACAATTCTTTAGATGGAGAGCAGATTCAGTTGCAGTAGCCACAGTCTGGAGTACTGGTCATACAAAAATATACACGCTTTTCTCCTTTTATGATGATATCCAAGTGTATGGTGCAAATCTGTAGAGAAACTTGATGCACTCACATCCTTTCATTCTAGACTGAATTTTAGTGTCTGCAGATGGGGGCATAACAAATTTAAGGCTTCTTGTAATCAATGAACAAAACAACATTGAGAAGTGATACAAATCCTCTCCGAGCATACAAAAAGTAATAGTTGGTCAATAACAGTCTCAGAGTCTCAAACATTCTAGTCCACTTTTAATCCTTCGGCATCCGTTCAGGGACATAATTCACTCCATATTTGGTTTACATTAATACAGCTTCATCAGCAATATGGCTTTCGTTCATTAATAGTTCAGCCTATAATTGTTGATTTGTAAACAAAGCAGTTTAATACAACATGTTTTGTTGTGTGTTATCTCACACCTCAACTTCTTAATGGCTGATAACCAAAAAGGAAAGATATCCTTTTATGACATCCAATAAAGTCTGTATCAACTAGAGGTAATGAAATTCTGAAACCCCTTAGTAATGAACCCGTGAAGTCGGTCCACTCGTAATGTCAGACTACAAAAATACTCACGAGGAAAGTGTGTAGTGGAAAAATATAGTGTGGTGTGTCTGGAGAGTAATCGGTGGTGGGCACGGCCGACCCCCTCCTCATTTGGTAGCACCATCATCACCTCAGCATAATTACAGCCTGATACTGTTTGCTGACCGCCTATTGTTTGTTTCCATGCCTGGTTGCCAATTTTTTGCCTTTTAACATTAAGAAATGGATGAAGAGAGGTCTGAGGAAGGATCAGAGTGAGACCCCACAGAGGATATTGATATGCCAATCTGTTGAGGGAGGAAACCATTTTCTCACAGGACTGGTAGTCCGTTCTAGAGCAGGCAGCAGGGTGTTTTCAAAGAGCCTACCCCGAGAGGAGCTGGAGGACAAGAGTAAGGAAAGGAAAATAGGATTGGAGCTTGCCAAGATAGATAAGGAGCAAGTTCTTGCTAGAGTAGAGAAGGAAAAAGCTTTGGAAGAGAAAAGGATGGCTATGGAGGAGAGGAAACTTAAGCTCAGCCGGAAGGAGCTGGATATCAGTGCCCAGCAAGTAGGGTCCGACAATACAAATGGTGGCAGCATACCTACAGGATCTTCAAGGGAGTTCAAAGTCCATATAACTAAATATGTGGTGCCCAGTTTCACTATGGGGGGTGATGTTGATAAATCACCTGCAGCCTATGAAGTGACTTTAAGAGTGCACAGGGTCTGGTTGTCTTTGGGAGTACATACAGACAGCATGGAGGGACACACTCCTTACGCTAGAGGTGGCGGATCAGACCAACTACCCTGCCATGAAGGCCATTTCTAACATGGGTGATCAACGGTGAAGATAGGACTTGTGTTTGTGCAGTACATACAGTGATTGGTGTACACTACTATCCATATATCAGACAAGTTGGTGACTTTATAAATTTTACTTGATTGGCAATTCTTTTTTTCAAAAATCATGTTTCTGTCTAGAGAAGCAGCAGCTGCACCTACAAAAATAGATTTTCAGCTGGCCAGGCTGTAGACCTACACTGTTGTCCATCTCAAGGATCTCTGCAAGTGGGTTGAGATGTCTACTAAGAGCTTCAACAAAAGGGGAGCTGCAAATGGATCTGAGGGCCTGTGCAGAAGCTCTCAATGCAGGGCCTAGGACCCCTGAACAGGATGAGCGGGAGATTGAGGATGATGAGGAGCTGGCCCAGGATTCACAGGAGAATCTGGGCCTGTCTGTGAGGCAAGGAGAGAACAGCATGCAAGGAGCAGTGGTTACCCAGGGCAGGGAGCAGTATGTAATCTAGAGGCCTGTCCCCAGAGGAGCTGGAGGACAGGAGAGTAGAAAGGAAATTAAACTTGGAGCTAGCTAAGCTCAAGTTGGAATAGGAGCTAGTTTTGAAAGAAATAATTCAGGCCATAAAGAAAAGGAAAACAATTCTGTCTCAGGAGCTGAGCCTGAAGGAGCTGGGCATGAAGGCCAGGAAAGGTAAGTCTAGCCAAGTTGGTGACAGCATTTAATCAGTGTCCTCTGACAAGACAGTAAACATACCCAAGGGTCTGTTGCTTGATTGTGAAGTAGGGGATAACATTGACGTATGGATTGAGGCTCATGAGATTGCTTTTTAGATGCACAAGATCCCTGATGGGTATCGGGGTTAGTCCGTGAAACTATCAGCCTGATTCATCATTCTCCCGTTTTGCGAGCCCCTAATAGCGATTCATAAGGAATCGCTATTAAGGACTTGCAAAACGGGATTCATGTAGGAATTGCAAAAAATATTGCGATTCCTACATGTTCCTTCTTTGCGATTAGCAAATTGCTAATCGCAAATAAGGAATAACTCCCCATGCATTCCTATGGGCCTACAGGCCCATAGGAATGAATGAGGAATGGGGAGTTATTCCTTATTTGCGATTAGCAATTAGCTAATCGCAAATAAGGATGCGATTTCAAGGGTGCAGGGGTGTCCAAAGGACACCCTGTAGCACCCCTGAAATGTAATCTACATTGGTGTTGCGCACACACATGTCCAAAGGACATGTGTGTGTGTAACATGCAACTTAGAAAAATGCATTTAAATGCATTTTTATAAGTTTTTGCTATTTACCACGAGGTCTGACCTTGCGGTAAATAGCGGCCCAAAATTGCGATTTCGCAATTTTAAAATGATTCATGAATTGCATTTAAGGAATCTCAAATAGAGATTCCTTAAATGCAATTCTTCGCAAATGTGCGAAATCTTTAATAGCGAATTTTGCATTTGGGATGATGAATCCCAAATGCAAAAATTGCACTCGCAAAAGGCAAGATTCTGAGAATCTTGCCCTTTGCGAATGCAATTTAGCTTGATGAATCAGGCTGTATATCCTTACTGAGGGAACGGACACTCAAATAGTCGTAGATGGAAGTGACTAGATGAGGTATCCCACCATGAAGGAAGCCCTATTAAGGGAGAATGGTTTGACTACAGAGAAGTATAGGCAGAAGATTAGGGACAGTGTGAAACCGTCCCCACAGACCTGGGTGGATTGTCTATATTCTTTTTGCAAGGCACTGGGTGGTTGAGTGAAGGCAGTGATGTTAAAGGTTTTGATGGACTGTATAACTTGATTGGAAAAGTGCACATGTTTAGTCTCTTTTTTACAGATCTGCACCAGCACTTAATTGATAGTAAACACTTAGGGCCTTATTTATGAAGGCCTTGCGCCCCCGGTGCGCCACTTTTAAAATGGGAAAAAGTGACGCAATGGCGGCGCAAGGCCTTCATAAATAAGGCCCTTAGAACCCAGGGAGCTTGAAAGGGGGGTGGACTACTGGGTCAGCACCAGGGTCCATAAGAAGGAAGGTATCAGGGGGATATCTACAAGGGTAGTCTCACCAGAAGAATGAAGGGGGACAAAAACAAAAACACTGAGTTCTCTAAAGGGCCCCAAACTATTTCCAGGGGTAAGGATTCTCATCCCTGCTGAAAAAAAGACATGGTTTCATGACAGTACGTCTGCAGGGATGGCACCCCTTAAGTGTTTTAAATACCATCAGGAAGGGCACTACAAGGGAGATGCCAAGTGTCCAAAGCAAGCACAGTCCCCCACTGGTGGGCAGTCACTGGGGATGGCTAGTTTAGTGCTTGGGGAGGATTGTGTTCCAGCTAGTGGCAGTGACAGAGTTGAAGGTACCCTTGTGTCCTTGGGTGGGGGAGAGTTAGTACAGGGTACCCACTTGCCTTGCAAGTTGTTACTGCTTACATCCGTGAGAGCTACTATGCGCGGCTCTGGTTGCCATTGAATGAGGGGGCCTCCGGTTCCTTGAGGGTAGATGTGAGTGCATCCATGCCTGTGGATTTTCTGCTGGGCAATGACCTGGAGCATACCACCTGGAAGGTGGTGAAGCTCAGGTCACACTTGGAGATTTTGGGGTTGACTGAGTGAGTGTACATGACCACACGGTCCATGGCAACTCGAGAAGGCAGTCAGGAGGACATGGAGCCTAGAAGTCTAGGTGTCTGCAAAGAAGAGGAAGGGCAAGGGGTATGGAAAACCGATTCCTGAAACTCCCCCGATCCAGGAGGAGGCGGACCCTGACCAGATGCCCCAGAACATATAGGGGAGGATGTGGCCAAATTGAAGAACCTGCCTGAGCTGTCCAACTGGCAGCAGGAAGGAGGTCCCACCAGGGAGGAGTTCTTCTAAGTGCAGAAGGAGTGCACTACTCTTGTGGTTTACAGCAGTAGACTGTGACCCAGGTTGCTGATGATGTCTCTGGCAAACACCTGATCTACTGAGAGAACAATCTCCTGTATAGTGAGCCTAAGGCTCCTGAGCCAGGTGCAAAGTGTGTTGGTGGTACCCCAGTGCTTCAGGGCCTACCTACTGTGTCTGGTTCATGATGTGCCACCGACAGGTCATGTGGGATAAGACAAGATCATCGAAAGGCTTGTCACCCACCTCTATTGGCCTTAAATTAGGAAGGCCCCACATGCATTCTGTAGGTCCTATACTACCTGCCACGCAAGTGGCAAGTCAGGGGGGAGGGCAAGCACCCCCTGCAACCTTTCCCTGTCATATCAACATTGTGGGGCAAGACATCAATTGGCAACAGATTTGTTCTGGTTGGTTGACCATGACACCTGGTACCTGGAAGCCATCTTTTTGAGGTGTATGAGTGCGTACGCCAGGGCACTGATTGGATTCTTTATCCGAGTGGGTTTCCCAAAGGAGGTGGTATCTGACCGGGATACCAACTTCATGTCTGGGTACATGAAGGCCATGTGTAAGGAGTGTGGGGTAACCTACAAGTTTTCCACTCCTTATGACCACAAACCAATGTGTTGGTTGAAAGATTCAACAGTACCCTCAAAGGCCTGATTATGGGTCTACCCAAACCCATGAGGTTTAAGTGGGACATCCTCCTGGCATGTCTATTGTTCTCCTACAGGGAGGTACCACAGAAGGGGTTTGGCTTCAGCCACTTTGAACTTCTTTATGGGCACCCTGTGAGAGGACCTCTCAGTTTGGAAAAATAAGGCTGGGAGCATGCTTCGAAGAAGCCACTCCAGGATGAAGTTAGCTACATGCTGGTGTTATGCAAGCAGACGGCCCACTTCCAGAAACTTGCACAGGAGAATCTGGAACTTGGACAAGAGGACATGAAATGCAGGTTTGACCAGAACACCACTCTGGTTGAGTTTCAGTCTGGTCAAAAAGTGTGAGAAATTAAGCTCGTGGAGCCCCAGGCCCTGCAAGACTGTTAGTCTGGGCCTTATGAGGTAAAGGAGCGCAAGAGTGATGCCACCTACTTGGTGAACCTCAAGACACCCAGGATCCCTTTAATTGTCCTTCTTGTCAATTATCTCAAGCCCCACTTTAAGAGGTCAGAGCTTACCATGCCCTTGGTTGCTCATGATGGGATGGAAAAGGAATGTGAACCCCTCCTTGACCTCCTTCATTCCAAGGAGCAGGATGGGTCAGTGGAGACTGTAAACCTTTCCCCTACCTTGACCCTAGATCAACAGAGAGACTTCCACTAGTTGCTAGGACAGTGTGCATCTTCATCCTCACTTACCCCAGGAGTCACTACATGGTGCACCCATGATATTTATATGATGAACTGTTTGACGCCCAAACATTGTGGCCAGAGAGGACCTGCAATCCTGGAATACATTTCCCTGATCTCTCTGAGGCGAAATTAAGATTACGGGTGAGCCGCAGCATCCCCTTCTACTGAGGATGGGTGAAGGATCACTTATTCGATTACTACCCACCAAAAAAAAAAGCTCTAGACTAAGCAGGTGCATGTCCCTGGTGTTGTTTTTTGTGAATCACTGACATAATATCGACTACAAAAATATAGGCATTTAAAATATCGACTCCAAAATATCGACTACAAAAATATCGAAGTCCTATCTACAAACAGGTAAGTACAAACATATCGCATCAAAAATATCGTTTAAAAATATGTACTTTGTAAAAATATCGAATTTATTAAAATTAAAAAAATATTAAAAATAAATAACTAAAATATACTTAAAAATACTTAAATAACCCTAAAATTATTAAATAATTAATTTAAGTTATAAAAAAATACAATTTTATTTGTTAAAACATATATATATATTAACATAATATTATTAAAAATATATACAATATTATTACCGTAGCATAGCAAGAGTGTTAAAATTACTATTCCCACTCCAATGAGTGCAACAGTAGGGAAAGCGTTGGATAGCGTAGTGGTAAAAATTACTATTCCGACTCCAAAGAGTTCAACAGTAGGGAAAGCGTTGGATGGCCTAGGGGTAAAAATTACTATTCCCACTCCAAGGAGTGCAAAAGTAGGGAAAGCGTTGGATAGCGTAGGGGTAAAAATTACTATTCCCACTCCAGTGAGTGCAACAGTAGGGAAAGCATTGGATAGCGTAGGGGTAAAAATTACTATTCCCACTCCAGTGGGTGCAACAGTAGGGAAAGCGCTGGATAGCATAGGGGTAAAAATTACTATTCCAACTCTAAAGAGTGCACAGTAGGGAAAGCGTTGGATAGCGTAGTGCTTAAAATTACTATTCCCACTCCAAAGAGTGCAACAGTAGGGAAAGTGTTGGATAGCGTAGGGGTAAAAATTACTAATCCCACTCCAGTGGGTGCAATAGTAGGGAAAGCGTTGGATAGCGTAGAGGTAAAAATTACTATTCCCACTCCAGTGGGTGCAACAGTAGGGAAAGCGTTGGATAGCGTAGAGGTAAAAATTACTATTCCCACTCCAGTGAGCGCATCAGTAGGAAAAGCGTTGGATAGCGTAGGGGTAAAAATTACTATTCCCACTCCAAAGAGTGCAACAGTAGGGAAAGCGTTGGATAGCGTAGGGGTAAAAATTACTATTCCCACCCCAAAGAGTGCAACAGTAGGGAAAGCGTTGGATAGCGTAGGGGTAAAAATTACTATTCCCACTCCAGTGGGTGCAACAGTAGGGAAAGCGTTGGATAGCGTAGAGGTAAAAATTACTATTCCCACTCCAGTGGGTGCAACAGTAGGGAAAGCGTTGGATAGCGTAGGGGTAAAAATTACTATTCCCACTCCAGTGAGTGCAACAATAGGGAAAGCGTTGGATAGTGTAGGGGTAAAAATTACTATTCCCACTCCAAAGAGTGCAACAGTAGGGAAAGCGTTGGATAGCGTAGGGGTAAAAATTACTATTCCCACTCCAGAGAGTGGAACAGTAGGGAAAGTAAATACTTCATATATTATTTTAAAAAATAAAAATTAAAATTTATTTTGCTAAAAAATTAATTGAAAGTAATTACCAATTTAATATAATATAATAATTAATCTATTAAAATTACAAATTAAAATTAAATATTACAATTAGTTACCTATTAATACAAATTAATTACAAATTAACAATTAATTAATTAACAATTAAAAATGAATTAACAATTAATTCTAATTAAATACAATTAAATACATTGAATTAGTTAACTAATTATAAATAAATTACTTTCCACCCTGTTCCCCTATAAACCCACAACCCGCCACAGAAAATAAATTAGTAAAATTAACATAATTAGCAATTAATCAATTAAATAAAATTAATTGGCAATTAAAATGTAATTATTTAACCCAAAAAAAATAATTAACAATTAATTCTAAAAAAATACCAATAAATAATTTTACATATTTAATTAATTATAAATACATTACTTCCCACCCAATTGCCCTATAAACCCACAACGCGCTAAAGAAAATAAATTAGTAAAATTAACATAATTAGCAATTAATCAATTAATTAAAATTAATTGCCAATTAAAATTTAATTAATTACCAAATATAAATTAATTAACAATTAATTAAAAATGAATACCAATAAATACATTTACATATTTAATTAATTATAATTAAATTACTTCCCACCCTATTCCCCTATAAACCCACAACCCGCTGCAGAATTAAATTACGCAATAATTAAAAAAACAAAACTCATTAATTAAATAAATTATAACATAAATACACACTTTTCACACATATAATAACATAAAAAACACTATAAAAAATTTGATATTATTAAAAATTCGATAATTTTAATAACCTATATTATATACTTCGATATTTTAACTTTCCATATTTTTAGCATTCGATATTACATTACTTACCTTAAAAACGATATTTTTTATGTCTATATTCTGTCCATTCGATATTTTGTCCATTCTATATTTTAAACTCAATATTATGTTCATTCGATATATTTTACTCTATATTTTGACTGTTTACCGTTTATTATGCCCTTCTTGATGTAACACAAACCGGCGAGTTGTGGAGGTTTCCTTTTTGCCCCAAGTCCTAATGAGGCCCCGACGAATTGGGCTGAAACGCATCGACCTGATAGACAAGAGAAGGCCTTACCTTACAAATGTGATTCTTACACAAAAGAAATTGACAGCAACTTCTAATATAGAAAGGGGTTTCGACGTATTATTCTGCTCAGGTCTGTAGGTTCCCACATGTTCAGTAAGCACCTTTTTGCTTCTGGGCGGATGGTCAGGCCCATCCCCTCACCAAGAACCGCGTGGATTTGACACCATTATCTCTGGATAAGGTCACATTCCCATAGGATGTGCATAAACGTTCCTTCACAAGCACATTGTCTCCTACATTCCCCCCCTTCTGTCCCTCCCATTCGAACCAGGCAAGGACCAGTGACGTATACCCTGTTCAAGATTTTTAACTGTACAGGCTGTAGTCTGCCCGAGATAGCCATCTCTCTTGGGGAAGTCAAAGCCTCCTGCCATTCTTCATCATCTAGTTCGAGACTATCCTTGCTCCACCTCACCCTGGTGGCACAGAGAGGACCCGCAGCATTGTTTATCAGTTTTTTGTATGTGAGGGAGATTGCTCTTTCTGGTAGATACCCATCAAGCAGTCTATCTTCTTTTTTTTATAAACTTTATTTTTCAGTTTACACATTACAGTACAAATATCAAACCAACAAATCGGCATCAAATCAGCATATGTAGACATATCGTTGACTGACATGCAGGACAGAGGGCAGCAGCCTGGGGGGGAAGGCACCATGGGGTGAAACAAAAGAAAAAGGAATCATTGGCAGTGATCTCAAGGTGAGGGAAGGACCAGGCATGGCGCTGATTTCCAATGCAGACATTACTGGGGTCTACCTTCTTGCTCCTCGTCAGATCTGGTCCCACCGGCTATATCTAATCCGCTCTACCCGCTGCCGGAGGTATCCTGCGAAGAGGGCTCCCTCTCCTCCAACCCAGAGGTACATATGTCGCGCCAAGCTAGTAGGTCACCTTGCAACTTCTTGTCCCTGGGGGTGAGCTTCATGTGGGCCTCTTCGGCCAGGGACCATTCACAGACATCTTTGAGCCAGATGGGCCCTTCTGGGGCCCCTTGGCCCATCCAGGTTATGGCTATCCTGCGCCTAGCAAGCACAAGCATTAATTGTATAAGCTTGTAGGGGAGTTTTTTTTTTCTTGGGCTTTCGGACTAGTGCAAGCAAACATAAGTATGGGCGAATTTTGCGGATTTGCAGTCGGCAAATTCGTGCGAAATTGCCCAAAAAATCCACGAGTTCGCCAAAAATCCGCAAACTCGTGGATTTGCACAAATGACTGTTTCTACTGGCTAATAGTAAGTGCTTGTTATCATATACGGGGTAACCCAATGGAAGTCCAAGGACCTGGGTATCAAGTGTTACAGACAAAGTGGTCCTAGACGTTAACTCTGAATACGGTTATTGGTACTTATTTGATGGTACATAGTACATTTTCTATTTCTCATGCGATTTAATCCTGCAAATAAATACTTTTTCTGAAAAGCAAAAACAGAGAATACAATAGCCCAAGAAAAATAATTAGTCCAACAAACCACAAAGTCGAATACGAATGTCTTAAAATAGAGAGGGATCTCTGCTATTTATTTTTCATAAAAGATCCTCATGATGGGTTAATACATAATTATACAATTCGAAAACCACAAAGCAAAAAACGGGGGGGTTACCATCAAGTGGCGTGCACAGAATAGGGTAAAAGTATAGTGCTAGTGTGAGATAGAAAAGACCAAGAGGGTCTGAGGAAATTGTGATCTTAGTTTCAGTTGGTCTAAGGTTAGAGAGTCCTTAGAGAAAAACAACAACGAGCCTGCCCTACAAATGTTATTCGCAAAAAATGTTATTCTTTCTTCCTGTGTCACGGTTGGGGATTCATCCGTGCTTTAATTCGTGAAGAGAAGGGGGAAGCAGGGACAGTAGAAGATGCAGGCTCAAGATGGGGGGAAAAAAATTTCGACGTTTCGACCCAAGGATGGAAAGGGCAGTTAAAATCCTCATGGACGGGTCTTCATCAGGACGGGAGGGTAGAGGGGACTGAGTTAAACAAAAGACAGGTAACCCCAGTGGTAAAATTGGACACCTGTAAAAACAAATAGATGGGCTAAGTATCTCAAATCTCAATCGACATTACAATGGTCGATAGGCTGTTAAAGTTCCACGGGCACTCACCCTTTTAGTGGTGTGCCACGGACGCAAAATCAATTTGCCGAAGAAAGCCGTCCAAACGTGCTTTCGGGTACTAAAGGAAGGAAAAAACATAGCCATCAGTGCTATGAGCATGAAGCATCGAAACTACAACACGGAAGAACAAAAATCAAACAACACACACATGAGTGCGTGGAATCGCGAGTCTCACTCACCCACGCTGTTAATGGCGGCGGGAGAACTCCGATTAAATATTCAAAGATCCCAGCGGATTGTCTGTGAAAAGATTGGTAATATTAGACCACAGACTCTGTGTCACAGCAGCCTCTTTTTAATAGAATTCTATTCATCAAGACCTACGCAATCGGTATCTCCAAACATACCTCTAATGTCAGAATACGGGAGCTCTCAGTGAAGGGGGGCTCCGTCTGCAAAAAGACCGCTGAGTCATGTCCTGTCTCCGCTGTTAAGTAAACGACGTGACGGAGAACGTGCACGCCTCTGCCGGTAACGCTGGAGCAGCGGTGGTTGCCTAGTAACCCAAAAGGGGCTCGCACTGTAGAAAGACTCCGGACAGATCATGGAGTTGAAGAAAGACTCCGGACAGATCATGGAGTTTGAGTATGAGAAAGAGTTTTAAAAATGAGCGGTGACTTAAAATGCAATAACATAAAACATTAATACCAGAAATATACAGGGATTGCTCATGGTGTATAATACATTATGTGGAGCACAACAGGTTTGGTACATTATGCATAATACATTATGTGGAGCAGAGCAAGTAAACCTAGATCAAAACATGTACAATGTTACTGCCTAAATAGATGTATGCATCTACAATTAATCGTGTAATCGTAAACTACGATTAAGCTTACCGACAGTCTACGTATATGGAAAAACCAAAGCTGCCAGTGTAACAGTATTTAATCAGCCGTTATACAAGGTGGCCATTTGTCTAGTGGTTTCCTCATATTCATTTAGGCCCCTGTTGACAGTATCATAAATATGCATCCATTTGCATTCTCTGACATTAAGGGTATTTGCGAAATTACCACCCCTTACATTCATGAGTACCTTCTCCAAAACCCACCACCTCAGGCTCTCAGGTGGGTGACCAAACTTTGGAAAATGCTCCACCACTGAGAGCTAACGTATTCTGACATTAGAGGTATGTTTGGAGATACCGATTGCGTAGGTCTTGAGGAATAGAATTCTATTAAAAAGAGGCTGCTGTGACACAGAGTCTGTGGTCTAATATTACCAATCTTTTCACAGACAATCCGCTGGGATCTTTGAATATTTAATCGGAGTTCTCCCGCCGCCATTAACAGCATGGGTGAGTGAGACTCGCGATTCCACGCACTCATGTGTGTGTTGTTTGTTTTTTGTTCTTCCGTTTTGTAGTTTCGATGCTTCATGCTCATAGCACTGATGGCTATGTTTTTTCCTTCCTTTAGTACCCGAAAGCACGTTTGGACGGCTTTCTTCGGCAAATTGATTTTGCGTCCGTGGCACACCACTAAAAGGGTGAGTGCCCGTGGAACTTTAACAGCCTATCGACCATTGTAATGTCGATTGAGATTTGAGATACTTAGCCCATCTATTTGTTTTTACAGGTGTCCACTTTTACCACTGGGGTTACCTGTCTTTTGTGTAACTCAGTCCCCTCTACCCTCCCGTCCTGATGAAGACCCGTCCATGAGGATTTTAACTGCCCTTTCCATCCTTGGGTCGAAACATCGACATTTTTTCCCCCCATCTTGAGCCTGCATCTTCTACTGTCCCTGCTTCCCCCTTCTCTTCACGAATTAAAGCATGGATGAATCCCCAACCGTGACACAGCAAGAAAGAATAACATTTTTTGCGAATAACATTTGTAGGGCAGGCTCGTTGTTGTTTTTCTCTAAGGACTCTCTAACCTTAGACCAACTGAAACTAAGATCACAATTTCCTCAGACCCTCTTGGTTTTTTCTATCTCACACTAGCACTATACTTTTACCCTATTCTGTGCACGCCACTTGATGGTAACCCCCTCGTTTTTTGCTTTGTGGTTTTCGAATTGTATAATTATGTATTAACCCATCTTGAGGATCTTTTATGAACAATAAATAGCAGAGATCCCTCTCTATTTTAAGACATTCGTAATCGACTTTGTGGTTTGTTGGACTAATTATTTTTCTTGGGCTATTGTATTCTCTGTTTTTGCTTTTCAGGAAAAAGTATTTATTTGCAGGATTAAATCGCATGAGAAATAGAAAATGTACTATGTACCATCAAATAAGTACCAATAACCGTATTCAGAGTTAACGTCTATAACAGTAAGTGCTAGCTCGTTGGGTAAATGTATAGTGCTGTTCCAACACTGCAGCTGCGAAAGGGCCAGAAGAGTTGTCTCCAGTGACCATGTGTGTGTTACTATGCCATTGTACCGAAGGGCGCAGGAGTCCCTTGAGTGAGCTGTCCATCATAGTGGGTAAAAAGCAGGAAGACAGTGCACACCGCTAGTGTGTGGGCGGGGCCAAACCGGCGTGGCTTCTATTGAAGTTCACATGCCTTTTGTCTGTATAAAAGGTCAGAGACCGATCAGAGCAGCAGATGAGGAGAAAGAAGCTCCTGGACACAGGAACTGCACGGGGATTGCGCTCATGAAAGTCAAGGATGCAGAGGCCTCTATCCAGCATCACAGCTAATTTTCGACGGTAGGTACGGAGAGAAAGCACACCTGCCCAGTTCCCGGGTCCCTTGAGTGAGCTGTCCATCATAGTGGGTCAGAGCGGGAAAACGGTGCACACTCCACACCACTAGTGTGTGGGCGGGGCCAAAGAGCGGGGCTTCTATGCGAGTTCACATGCCTCTTGTGTGTATAAAAGGTCAGAGACCGATCAGAGCAGCAGATGAGGAGAAATAAGTCCCTGGTCACAGGAACTCCACGGGGATTGCACTCGTGAAAGTCAAGAATACAGAGGCCTCCATCAGGCATCACAGCTACTTTTCGACGGTAGATATGGGGAGAAAGCACACCTGCCCAGGCTCGACAAATCTCACGATTGTTTTTGGGCTGATGAATGCGTTACTGAATTTGAGCTTCAACTCGGGCACCTGCTTTATTTATATCTGTAAGTGCTTCCTGTTGAGGTTTAATTTTTGTGACAGGACAGGAGTATCGTGCCAGAATGAACCCTGCCCTTCATAGTTATCCAAGAATACGCCATCGTTTTGTGCGATACCTCTACTCAACTGGAGTACTTTCTACTGGTTAATCAGTAAGTGCTACCTCGTTGGGTAAATGTATAGTGGTTTTCCTACACTACAGCTGTGTGAAGTGCCAGAAGAGTTGTCTCCAGTGACCATGTGTGTGTTACTATGCCATCGCGGCGAAAGGCGCAGGGGTCCCTGGAGTGAGCTGTCCATCATAGTGGGTAAATGGCGGGAAGACCGTGCACACAGCTAGTGTGTGGGCGGGGCCAAGCGGGCGGGCTTCTATGCGAGTTCACATGCCTCTTGTGTGTATAAAAGGTCAGAGACCGATCTGAGCAGCAGATGAGGAGAAAGAAGCCCCTGGTCACAGGAACTGCACAGGGATTGCGCTAGTGAAAGTGAAGGATGCAAAGGCCTCCATCCAGCATCACAGCTAATTTTCGACGGTAGATAAGGGGAGAAAGCACACCTGCCCAGCCTCAACAAAGATCACGATTGTTTTTGGGCTGATGAATGCGTTACTGAATTTGAGCTTCAACTCAGGCACCTGCTTTATTTATATCTGTAAGTGCTTCCTGTTGAGGTTTAATTTTTGTGACAGGAACATCGTGCCAGAATGAACCCTGCTCTTCATATTTATCCAAGAAGACGCCACCGGTTGTGCTCAACTGCCCAAAGTCCTGTGGTATATAAATAAATAATACCGGATCTATTTTTGGATGAATGAATGAATAACAGATAGCTCAATAAAATAAGAGTCAAGATTCGAGGTAGTAGGAGTTTCTGCAGGTTTATTACAGCATAAGGACGGGATCAGGACAACCTGCATAGGATGACCCAGCAGCTGCTGGGGCCGGGTCTGGGATGAGCGCGCTAACTTTTAATAACAATACATCAACTTATATACATAGCGCAAACACATAGTATTACATTGCAGTAGGCGTAACAGTGGGTGGAGCAGAAGGCGTGACGCGTAGCAGTCGCGAAAGATAACAGTAAAAAGGGGTGTAACTGGGAGTATACTTAGGCATGTGATGAAAACGTAACAGAATATGTCATGAATGGGCGGAAACATAGGAGGGGGCTACCTAAGGAGCCGGGACCTCTAACCGAATGGTGCGCGTAAACTGGCAATGACGTGTTACTAGGAGAAGCTGGGGGCTACGAACTCTGTGCTAGGAGCAGAGACTAGAGTCTGGAGGGTCGGAGCGACATGTACCTAAACCCTATCTGGTATCTGATGTTTAGGGAACATGTTGATATAAACTAGGAGTCATGAGGGGAAAAGCTAACTTGACTCTAAGACTGGACCATGCATTATTCTACATGTAGTGCGTGATGAAGAATATTAAATGACCATTAAATACAGTATTTCTCTAACGTGGAGACGAGAAGGCTAGACAATGACGGAAACTATTGATGCAGTTCAGTAGCTTAGGAATGCAGAAGAGGAGGACTGAACTGATAACTGGAACTATAACATACTTTTGGCAGACTCAGAGGCAGAGCCAAGCTGCACCGGCACTGCGAGGCAGGAAGTAAGTGAAGGGTCGAGGATACAGGTGGGGGCTGTATCGCTCCTCAGCGAGGCTTTCAGGAGACAGGAGCTGAATCTGATGTCCGGGCCCTTTTGAGGCCTGGAAACGGGGACTTTACAATGGAATAACGTGCACACTAAGAAACGTGGCAACATAACTTTACATAGGCCTGATATTCGTAGTATTCACGAGGACTGGAAAATGACATATCAGAGGTGGACACAACTGTAATTGCGTCATTAATCAGACATGGGGAATAACATATGCATATTGGTCATGCACACATAACATATGATGGATGAGGCGTAGGGACACAGAACATGGCAAAATTTACTTTTCCACATTCCCTCCTTGTCACTACGTTTCCATCAGGAAACATCAATTTTCATGATACCATCTATCATTTCATACAGTACCATTTGCTCGTCTCGAATTGTCTTGGAACGGGATTTAGAACGGGGCTTGGAACTAGGAATACAAGAGGTAGCGCACATGCTGCAAATCGCAGGGCCACATTGTATACAGAGGCAGCAGCTAAATATGATCGCTACTGCAATACCTAGAAAGGACAGGACTTTCCATCCCCAGGCGGAAATTATATTCCAGAACCAACCGGACCATGTCCAGGTGCCTGGGTCTTGGTGTAACAGATGGGCAATTTTATGGAGTCTGGTTATAGCTGAATAAACAGACGGCGCGTTATTTGGAATGAAAATGCAGCAACTAGATCCGATGACTCTACAGGCCCCGCCCCTATCGGCCAGTATGACGTCAAGGACGAGACGATTTTGCAAAACGACAAATCTCATAGCAGATTGTTCTTCGGTTAAGTTACCTAGAGCAGAGGCAGTCTCATTTACTACAGCTTCAAGGGTTCTTGTTAACCTACGGATCAATTTACTATTCTGGACAGGTCCAACAAAGAAGAAGAAACCTTTATTGAAATCTGTATACTGTTCTAGAGTAGTTTCAGTATAATCGACAATTGGGGACTCCCTTCTATGTCTAATGTGTACTAGATGTGTGTTTCTGTGATAATCAGATGGGGCTAGGAAAACAGGTGGCAGTAGGAAGGCAATGTAACAGGTTCCCTCCCAATCGAGGGGCAGACGGACATATGCAGTTTGACCACAAATAAAATAAGAATGACGTGAAGCTTTGAAAACAGATTTCCCACTGTCACTATACTGGACAACAGTAGTACATTCACTATGTCCTACGTGTACGGAACCATAATTACGGACACATAATTCGCCTTTGACTGGTAGTACTGAAATAGCAGGTAAGTCTGGAGTAGTATCAGACTGAACATTCAGGACCATGAAATTCGACGAATAATTACCTAAATTATATACTTCATTTTCTAGATCTAAACCTGTTCTGTGGGGGAAACCTTGCTTGTCTGGAAAACATGTACTGTTAAGAAAAGACATATCTGTTGAGGATGACGTTAACGTGGACCATGCTCCACACGAACCATTGTGTGAGAATGGATAAGGAAAGAGTGGCAGAACTCCCTTCGGCGTCTGGAAAGGGGGGAGTCGACCACACACCCAACAATTAGTAGCATTGCTGGTCTGGTGTGAGTAATGTAACATACGGATAAATGTGTTGTTGCGCATAGCGAGGCGGTATGAATATTCGTGAGGAGGCAGATCACTAAACGTATGCTCTACTGTAGCATTAGCAGACATATTTACATGAGGAACTGGAAAATACAGATAGAATGCATAGCTGGTGCAGGAAATCAAAATGCTGATAAATAATATGAAACTTAGAAAAACGATACATCTGATTGAACTTTGACTGACTCTCTCACTATGGGGGTCTATTTTATACATGTCAGAAACAGTCTAACCGTTTCACCTAGGGGAGGACTTATACAATCAAACTGACTGACTTATTTTACTAGACCTGAGCTTTAACTTATACTCCTGTTGCGGAGTTTTCTCTAACGGGGGAGGGGTTGTAATAATGTCTTGTGCGGGACAGTCCTTAAGAGCAATATTCTGGCAGTCCTTCAAATCCTGGGAAATGTTTTTAGAAACGGATTTCAGTCCTTTAAAAAGTTTAACATGAGAAAGGTGGATCCATCCTTTTCTGCCTTCCAACTTGACGGCGGTACGGGTGGTCAAGAGGACCTGACGTGGCTCTTTCCAACGTGGTTCCAGCGGACTTGATCTGTCGAAATTCCGGACCATCACTAGGGAGCCTGGAACGATCTCGTGCGGTGCCACCTCGGTATTGTCTGGAAAGGCGGCAGCAACCTGTGAACGACATGAGTTGAGGGCAGACATCAAGGAAGCTAGGTAATCTGTCAGCATATTACATGAAACATCAGTAATACTTCGGGGTCTAGGAGTACCCCATATGTTAGGGGGGCGGCCGAATACGACCTCATACGGGGACAGACCTGATCTGGAATGTGCGACCATGCGCATATAAAACAAAGCGACTGGCAGAGCTACTAGCCAGTCCACACCTTTTTCTTTACAGATTTTAGCAATGCGGATTTTCAGGGTCTGATTATGTCTTTCGACTAGACCGGCTGCTTCAGGATGGCGTACACAATGGAACTTCCACTGGTACCCTAACAAAAGGGAAACGTGCTTCATGAGTTCAGATGAGAATGGCTGACCGTTATCAGAATATACGACTCTAGGGAGTCCATATCTAGGGAAAAATTCACGAACCAACTGCTTGGCAGTGGTCGCGGCTGTGTAATCTGGGACTGGATATGCTTCTGTCCACCTGGACAAAGCGCATACAACTACAAGGACATACTTGAAACCTCGACATCGCTCCATCTGAATATAATCCATCTGGAGGACCTCAAAAGGGTGGTCAGGGGGCTGGAAACCACCTTGTTCCACCGGGACACTTTTACCTGGATTAAACTGACAACATATCATACAGGTGCGGACTTTCTGCTTGGCTGCAGCTCGTAAATGCTTGTTGAACCAAATGTTCTGGATACTGTCTAACATAGCTTTTTCTCCTAAATGTGCTGGACTATGTGCGGTATTGATAATGACTTGAACCATAGAATCGGGGAGAAACCATGTGGCTCTACCCTTCGTTAACCATCCTTGATCTGTCTGGACCCCTCCTTGTTCAGACCATTTCTTGATTTCATCGGGAGTAGCATGTAACTGGATATCTATGACATCTTGTGTAGGGTCCTTAACTGTCATGCATGTAGTCGGATCTGGAGTATGTGTCATGTTAACTGGAATGTCTGGAGTCTGTGCTGTAAGCTTGGCTGTGCGATCTGCTAGATCATTACCTTGAGAAATAATGTCAGTAACTTTCGTATGTGCTTTGCATTTCATGATAGCAATGGATGTCGGTAAATGTATGGCATCTAACAGGGCTTGAATAAGGAGACCATGCTGAATCTTGGTTCCATGAGAAGTCATGAAACCTCTCTCCTGCCAGAGCACTCCGAAGTCGTGTACAACTCCGAATGCGTAACGTGAATCTGTGTAAACATTAACTTTCTGGTTCTTGGCGTGTATACAGGCTTGTGTCAGAGCGACTAGCTCTGCTGCTTGAGCGGACAGGGTGTCAATACGGTGTGTCTCAATAACTTCGGTGTCAGTAGTTACTGCATATGCGGCGACTAGTTCTCCTGTACTAGTTCTCATACATGAACCATCCACATAAAGTGTCAGGTCAGGATCTGGTAACGGAATGTCTGTCAGGTCTTGTCTTGGCTTAGTCGTAATGTTGACTACTTCCACACAGTCATGTGGGTCAGGATTTGGATTAACTGATGGTAACAGTGTAGCAGGATTCAGGACGTTGCAGCGTCTAATTTCTATGTGTGGCTGGAACAGTGTCAATTCATAACCTGTTAAACGTGCAATTGTCAAGTGCTGTGTTTGTGTTCGGTTTAAAAGAACTTCTACTGAATGTGGAACTTGTACTGTCAGGGAATGTCCTAAAACTATGGAATCACTTTGTCTGATAGCTAGTGCTGTGGCTGCAACTGACTTGAGGCACGCAGGCAACGCCTGGGCGACTGGATCTAATGTGCTCGAAAAATAAGCACAGGGCTTGTATTGTCCTGCTTGATCTTGTGTGAGAACAGATAATGCTGTACCTTCGCGTTCAGTAACGAAAAGTGTAAAAGGCTTACTGTAGTTCGGTGTAGCTAGAACTGGAGCTTGACATAGGGCTTTCTTTAACTCATTGAAACTAAGTGTATGGTCAGATGTCCAAGGGAGGACAGTCGATACGGCTGCCTCCTGTGTCGTTAACTGTATCAGTGGCTTGGCTAGAAATGCATACTGGGGAATCCATTGTCTACAATAAGAAGTAAGGCCGATAAAGGCACGTACCTCCTTCTGGGTTCTGGGCTGGGGAAGACTCGCTATTAACTGGATGCGGTCTGGTGTCAACTGCCTACCCCTCTTGGACAGCAAGTGTCCTAAGTATACCACTTGCTGAACACAGAATTGAAGCTTCGAAGGTGACACCTTGTGCCCCATCTCGGCTAGAAAATACAGAACTGTAAGGGATGCTCGCTCGCAAGCACGTTCAGAACGGGCTGTGATCAGGAGATCATCGACATACTGGAGCAGGGCAGTGTCAGTTGGCATGTGAATGTTGTCTAGTTGTCTCTTGAGTGCTTGACTGTAAATACTAGGGCTTTCTGTGAAACCTTGAGGAGCGCGTGTAAACATATAGCTCCTTCCATTTAAACAAAATCCGAAAAGAAACTGGCTGTCTGGATGAATTGGAACACTAAAAAATGCATTCTTGAGGTCAATGACAGTGAAAAACATGGCTTCGGAATCAATAGCAGTTAACAGGGAAGAGATGTCTGGGACAACTGGGTACTGAGGAATAATACATTTATTAAGCTCTCGTAAATCAATCACTAATCGATATACTGGGGGTGCATTCGGATCAGTACGTTTCATGACTGGAATGATCGGAGAATTGCATACATTGGAGTCAGTTTCTACAACTACTCCTTGAGCCATGAGCTCGTCAATAATTTTGGATAAGGCTGCTACAGCCTCGGGTGGCAATCTGTACTGTCTGATTCGGGGTAACACTACACCTGGTTTGAGAGTCACACGATGGGGTGTGATTTGCATATAACCTACATCAGTTGGACCTTGCGCCCATAAATGCTGCGGAACATTAGACAATCTGGAATCAAAATCTCGTAATACATAGTGACCCTTAAAGTCACGTAGGAACAGACGTATTCCCTCTGGGGAGCAGCAAATAACTGCACCTAACTCTTTCAGTGTCTTAATGCCTAACAGATTTTCTGGACATGACTTAGTAAGTAACAGATCAGTAGTGCGGGACAATGGACCTACTTCTAGAGTAACTGGCTTAGATATCTCATTAACTATTGGCTTTCCCGAAAATCCAAGGGAAACATTTCTTGAGCCTGAGAGCGGAGCCCCTGGAACTTCGGCGTGACTAATTGTGGTCCTACTTGCCCCTGTATCGATCAAAAACTTTCTGTCTTTCCCTAATACTTGACTGTGAACATAGGGACCTTCTTGATCTACAGGTATCTCGATGAGAGGCAAGCCTACCTCCCTCTCTAGGCTGTTTCATGAATATGACTGGTACTCTGGATACTCAGACTGCGCATACTGGTACATCTGCGATGTAACGTGCTGTGTTGCAGCAATAGGCTGCGGTGCGGGAACTGTCTGTTGTGCATTCTGTGACTGAGGAATCTGTGAAACTTGTTCTTGTCTCGGCGGACGTGGTCTTTCTTTAGTCTTACCAGTAGCTATATTATGTTTCAGAACTGCACACTCGTTTATAAAATGACCTGGCTGTTTACAATAATTGCAGTTCCCTTTAACGGGAGCTGCAGGATGACTGGCTTGATTCGGACCCCTCTTCTGACTGTCTTGAGGAACAGTTTGTGCAACTAGCACTTTCATTTTCGTGTCTTTCATACGTTTTCTCTCGTGTTCTTGCTCTTCTCTGATTCTATTCTGGTGATACTGGAGCATCTGGAGCATCTGGGACGGAGTATTTGCTTGCCAGGTGCTTTCGACTTTCAAAACTCGGTTTTTAATTTGTGGACTTGAATTCTCGACTAATTTAGTAACAAAAAGATGAGGGTATGACTCACTACTTGTCTTGAGACCACTGTTAATACTGAAACATTTCTCAAATCTAGAATAAAAATCACTAATATCTTCGTCTTGTTTCTGTTTACAGGCTGAGATTGCATCCCAGTCTTCTTTTCTCGTTGTCAATAATCTGGGTAAAACTTGAATCAATAATTCTGGTAATTCTTTACATTTATCTCCAAGACCGGTACCTGGTACTCGTGCCTTGTCTTCAGCTTCTAGAGCTGCCCAATCGATCTTTTTCTCTCCCACCTCCCATTCTTTTTCTTTTAATTTTTCATATACCCCTGCGGGTAACAGGACCTTTAACATTTTAATGATGTCTGGGTAAGTGTATTCTCCCATACGGAGCATGTCTTTTAATTCTCTATGGAACCCTGCTGGATCTTTATCATGACAGGGAATTAATTTCTTCATTTCAAGAAGTTCCATCTTTGAAATCGGAGTGTATACAAACACTCGTTGCATTACGCCACCCGCCCCTTGGACTGGGTGGACTTCTCGTAACGGATTCTGTCTGTCTATGTAGAATGATTTACTTTCTGGGGGTGAGACATGAACAAAATGCGGATTCAGAAACGTTCTATATTTGTGACGCTGTTCTAGAATGACACTAATTAAATCGGTACCTAGACCTCTCCATCTATACTGGAGTAACTCGTTCAGGATATCATGCAACGGACCTGGATCAGAATGTTGACCCTCATACAGAGTAATGAGGTGCTGGATCATATACATACCCACCAGTCGTTGCTCGGCTGGGGGCAGTTTCAGAAACATTTGTGCCACTATTTCGTCTGGAAAAGTGGTAGAATCAGTAATCCATCGGACTGCGGATCGGGCTAGTTCTTGTTCATGCATGGTACTTAATTCACTATAACCGATTCGTGATTTCAGAATGTGATCGGTAGCTTGAAATACTTGTTCTAGAGAACCTAGTTCTGGTGCTGGATGATGAAAAATAGACTTGTGTTCTAGACGTAAATGGCGATCTGGAAATCTAGATTTTCCTACATACGCTATTCTGGCGGAATTCTCGTCTTCCTCTTCAGGATCAGAGATACTTTCTTTCTCGCTTACTTGTGCTGCTTTACGCTGTTCGTGTATCTTTACTATCTCTTTACGGATTTTCTTGTACATACTCTCCATAGCACCGACGGTCTTGTGCTTACCCTCGGCTATATTATCACTCCACCTTGTCAGGATTCTCATTTCGGCGGAATCTTTAGACGGGTAATCTTGTTCTCTTATTAGACAATTGATCAGGAACTTTAATATCATGAGCTGAATCTCGGCTTTCCTTTGAGACATAATCTCGCCAATACTTTCTGGATCATCCCCTGTACGGATGAAACGATATATTCTGTCTAGATCTTCTTTCATATTCGGCAAGGTGACTAGATACTCGGTCACTTTTCTTACGCGGAATGAATATAAAACCATATTATCCTCGCCTGGGACTGGATCATAGCAACATTCGGCAAGGGATTTTCTTATTTCTGCAACAGACTGATATCTAGGCGTACGCTGTGATGCTTGTGCATGTAATTCGGCTAATGTTAAACGCTTGTGTGGCGGCGGGGTTTGAGGAAGACCTCCTCCTGCGGCCCCTAGACTGGAATCGTCGACTGAGGCTCTTCGTCCTGGCAGAGTCGGTAATTGTAACGTGGGCTGGACTTGTATGGCGGACTGGACCGGGGGTACCGTAACAGGTACTCCGGTGTCTGGAGGAGCGGGAAGTGCCTGATTTACAGGGACTGGCGGAGCGCGAACAGGATTTGCATATTCTGGGACTGTGTCGTCCAAGTAGGACGAAATAAAAATATCAGCTGCGGTCGGTTTGTGACGTAGCTTGGTCGGAACTAATGGTGGCGGGAAATTACTGGATGCCTCTGGGGTCGCTTTTGGCACACCTTCGGCAAGAAGAGGATACATACCCTTAATGAGGGCATGCCTCTGTCTGTCTGACTGTTCGGTTTTGACTTGTTCACCTATCTCGATTAATTCTCTTTCTTGGGCTCGTTCTTGGGATTCTCTACTTAACTCTGACTTTCTGACTTCCTTTTCCGTTCTTTTATGAGCTTCCTTACGCCATAACTCGATGGCATCTTTCTGTGACTGTCTGGCTTTCTTTTTCCATAATGCTTCTTCTACTCGCATGATACATTCGGCATCCCATGTACCCGATACGGGCCATCTATACTTTTCTTCTAACTGTTTGGTATACTCTACCCATAAATCTAGATACATTATGGCGCTTATGCCATGTTTCTGATACATAAAATGACCTGGACTGTCCCTAGGTGGGACAGGAACCGCTTCTTCTAACAGACCCTTTCTAGTTTTTAACTGACGTAACTTGGAAAAGAACGGCATGACTGAACTGTAATCTGGACACAATACAATACACAATGAAAACACAAAATCACATCACACTCATACCACAACATTAAAATACATAAAGAACATTATAAATAACAGTTCGAACAGAATATTACCTGAAATACTGAGAACAGAAACAGAACAGATTTTCTCGAGAACGGAACAGACTAGAGTTACTAGATGCACTGCTATAACAGTACGGAACATACCGGTCCCATAAAGGAACGCATCAAGACCCGTATCCACCTAGGTGAACACTTCGTTTGTGAGTCTGGGCACCACCAACCCACGGACCAGGAGTCAATTTAGATTGGTCCTGTCTAGATACTACCCCAGCAATGGTACTCACCGGGCAGCACGGAACGGAAGGCCTCGGACTGGACTGGACGACGGACGACGAACTTCGGACTTCAGTTACGGGTGGGCCTCCGGATACCTCGGACCTTGGACTCTCGGCTTGGGCTCTGGTCGGGACTCGCCGCGTTCATCCACCGTCTCGTTCGGATGCTGGACCGCCTCCTCCGTCTCCTCCGTGGGCCTGAGGGATACTTGGAGCAGAAATATCTGCCAGTGCACGGTATGGTTCCGTCACGACTGCAGAGGGTCAGGGGGTCGGCGTGGCTTCACCGACGCGTGGGGAAAGGGCAAGTCCCTATTCGGGCGCCATTATGTGGTATATAAATAAATAATACCGGATCTATTTTTGGATGAATGAATGAATAACAGATAGCTCAATAAAATAAGAGTCAAGATTCGAGGTAGTAGGAGTTTCTGCAGGTTTATTACAGCATAAGGACGGGATCAGGACAACCTGCATAGGATGACCCAGCAGCTGCTGGGGCCGGGTCTGGGATGAGCGCGCTAACTTTTAATAACAATACATCAACTTATATACATAGCGCAAACACATAGTATTACATTGCAGTAGGCGTAACAGTGGGTGGAGCAGAAGGCGTGACGCGTAGCAGTCGCGAAAGATAACAGTAAAAAGGGGTGTAACTGGGAGTATACTTAGGCATGTGATGAAAACGTAACAGAATATGTCATGAATGGGCGGAAACATAGGAGGGGGCTACCTAAGGAGCCGGGACCTCTAACCGAATGGTGCGCGTAAACTGGCAATGACGTGTTACTAGGAGAAGCTGGGGGCTACGAACTCTGTGCTAGGAGCAGAGACTAGAGTCTGGAGGGTCGGAGCGACATGTACCTAAACCCTATCTGGTATCTGATGTTTAGGGAACATGTTGATATAAACTAGGAGTCATGAGGGGAAAAGCTAACTTGACTCTAAGACTGGACCATGCATTATTCTACATGTAGTGCGTGATGAAGAATATTAAATGACCATTAAATACAGTATTTCTCTAACGTGGAGACGAGAAGGCTAGACAATGACGGAAACTATTGATGCAGTTCAGTAGCTTAGGAATGCAGAAGAGGAGGACTGAACTGATAACTGGAACTATAACATACTTTTGGCAGACTCAGAGGCAGAGCCAAGCTGCACCGGGCACTGCGAGGCAGGAAGTAAGTGAAGGGTCGAGGATACAGGTGGGGGCTGTATCGCTCCTCAGCGAGGCTTTCAGGAGACAGGAGCTGAATCTGATGTCCGGGCCCTTTTGAGGCCTGGAAACGGGGACTTTACAATGGAATAACGTGCACACTAAGAAACGTGGCAACATAACTTTACATAGGCCTGATATTCGTAGTATTCACGAGGACTGGAAAATGACATATCAGAGGTGGACACAACTGTAATTGCGTCATTAATCAGACATGGGGAATAACATATGCATATTGGTCATGCACACATAACATATGATGGATGAGGCGTAGGGACACAGAACATGGCAAAATTTACTTTTCCACAGTCCGCCCGCGAGCGGATTTGCGAATTTTTCAGCAATTTCGCGAGATCTGCAGATCGGGAAATTGCAGAAAATCAGCAAAATCCGCGAGCGGAACGGATTTTGCACCACAATGTAAAGGTTCAGGTGTTGTCCAGAGTCCTGTGACTGTAACAATCCTTCCTACCACCTCCACCCAGAACTGTCGGACCATTTGACAATCCTATGCAAAATGCAGAAAGCCCACTTTCTCCTCTGTACATCTAGGGCATCTATCTCCCCTGTCACTAGAGATGCGTTTCAGGGATACCGGAGTTAAATAAGTGTGCTGCAGGAAGTCGAAGTGCGTCAGCTTAAACCTGGCATTGCATGAGACTGTGCATGTGAGGGAGCCTATGCGTGCCCATTGTTTCTCCTGCAGTTGGATATCAAGATCCTTCTCCCAGGCAGCCCGGGACGGCGGTGCTGGATGGGAGGAATACTGTTTCATAGCCTTGTACAGGAGAGAAATCAGTTTGCTACCTGTGCCGCATGAGAGAAGTACATCCAAAGTGAACGTCAGTGGTGGGGTACTCGCGGACTGGGGCCAGGTGATTTTCACCACATCCTGGATTCTCCAGTAGTGTAGGAATTGGCCACGTCCAAGGTCAAAGTTCTCTTCTGCCTGCTCGTAGGTAATAAAGGTCTTGTTAGGAAAGAGGTCAGCCAGGACTTCACACCCACCCTCCCTCCCTCCAAGGTTGAAAGGACATATATCATCCCATGTCAAGTGGGCCAGTATCCAAATCAGGAGTTCCCTGTGAAAGGGTGCCCTCCGCAAGTCCCTCTCAACAACGCGCTGCCATATACCAGCTGTGTGTCGCACAATATAGGGAAGAGATGTGTTGGACCCCCTACCCTGCATCAGTGCTTCCTGCAGCGTCTGGGTATCTACCCTGTCAGATAGAAGGTGTTTCTCCCAATTGTCTTCATCTGTGAGCCAGGTGCTTCATGGTGTAAATGGGCCGCATAATAATATAAGTTAAAGCGTGGAGGTTCCAGACCACCCTCCTCGTAATTGCGAATGACAGTGTTAAGAGCTACCCTGCTGCGCCGGCCCGCCCAGAGCAGAGATGTGAGTAACGTATTGAGGGTTTTAAAATTCTGTGGAGGTAGCGGGCATAATGAGTTCTGAAGCACATATAATGTCCTAGGGAGCATCACCATCTTAGAGATGGCCAGCCTGCCCATCAACGAACGCGGCAGAGCGTTCCAGAAGGACACCGACTGCTGTAGCGAGGCAATTACGTGGTCTACATTTTGGGATAATGCCTGTGTATCCGTTAGAGTCACCTGTATCCCAAGGTAATGGAACCCTGTCTGTTCCCAGCGCAGCCCAAGTTTCGGGAAGTCCTCCAGGGGCACTGAAGCCAGACCCGCTAACGGAAAGATCAGGGATTTACCTCGAGTAAGCCGTAGTCCTGAGACCTCACCATACCAGTCCAGCTGGCATAGCAATTCTGATAGGGCGTCCCGGGGAGCGGCCAAATAAAACAGGGTATCGTCAGCATATATGGAAACTATGTGAGTTGTGTCCCCCACTCTAATTCCCCATCGTTCCATTTCAGTCCTGATCCGGAGCATGAAGGGCTCTATGGCCAGGGCGAACAATAAGGGCGAAAGGGGACATCCCTGGCGTGTTCCCCTACCCAGTTTCCACTCTTCGGAACTCATGCCTCCAAGTTTAACCCTAGTGCGAGGAGCGGTATACAGCATGCGAATCCAGCGACAAACTTTGGGACTCAGCCCCACAGCGCGCAAAACCTCAAAGAGGTATCCCCAGTCCACTGTGTCGAACGCCTTGGCGAGGTCAATGGACACCAGCACCATTTGTTAATCCCAATCCCACACCTCATGTAGAATGCGATTAAGCTGCCGCATGGTCCTCATGGACCAGGTGAGTCATGTATGGCGCTAAGCTGGAGGCCAGGAGTTTACATATGATTTTAACATCTGTGTTGATCATCGTGATCGGACGGTATGACGAAGGCTCATGAGCATCCCTTCCTGGCTTCAGAATCATGCATATTTCCCCTTGTGGCATACCAAAGATTGCTTGATAGAACTCGGAAGGGAACCCGTCACTACCCGGGGATTTGGCTTGTGGCAGATGCTGCAGGGCGGATTGGATCTCGGCCAGCATTAGAGGTTCGTCTAGTTCCTTCTGCGCTTGTTTAGGGAGATACCGTAGGGGCAGATCCTGGAGATAAGGGAGGTAGGAGGCCTCACTGATTGTTGGATCTGCAGTATATACTAATTCGAGATGTGATTTGAGTACCCGCAACAATCCCACCTCAGAGTGCACTAGGTTCCCCGTGGGCTTCCGCAAAGCCACAATCGAAGCAGGGCCGTGTTCCCGGCGAAGAATCCAGGGCAGAAGACCGCCCAATTTATCCCCTTCCCTATGAAGGCGCTGTCTGTACTGTGTGAGGGTATATTTGTCTAGCCTGTCCCAAATATCATGAATGCGTTCCCGGAGGCCACGCTCCCCATCCCTTCCTGACGAATCAGGGGTCTCAGTGATCTGAACTTGCAGGAGGTGATGTTCCTCCTCCTGCAACTCTCGTTGGAGTTTCTTCCAAACCCCACATGTAAGGCTTATTCATGCCCCTCTCATTACAGCCCTCAGAGCATCCCATTTCGTGGCCCACGATAGGTCTGACCCGGCCCAGTTTAGGGCAACGTAGTCGGTCATGGCCGTTTCCAGGTGGTGCCTCCCTACCTAATTCTCAAGGATCTCCGCTGGCAATCTCTAGTTCCGTGGGTGACGTATCGGACCCCCCCCAGTTGACCACACACGCTACCGGGAAATGATCAGAGAGGACTCGCGCGTGGTGGGTGACCTCAACGGACATAGCAACATCAGGGTTGGCGAGTAAAACCCTATCCAAGCGACTATACGTACTATGAGTGGATGAATAACAAGTGTACACTTTCTGGGTCGGGAGTCTTGGGCTCCGATATTCCCCATAAGCTCCCGGAGTTTCATTGTCAACTTTGGTTTAGTGCCAGTGCGGGTCGGGAACCTGTCAAGGGCGGTATCGAGGACACAAAAAAATCCCCCATCCAAAGTAGCGGGGCCTCTAGCTCCGATACCAGCACCTCTTACAGGGCCTGAAAGAAGTCCGGGTCATCTGTTCACATATCGGATGGCAAACGGGACCCCAGGGGCTACCCACACAAGGACTACCCTAGCATAGGTAGAGAATGAAGAGTGGAAGACCTGTCCCCCCATCTCTTCGCCAGTTTCTGAGCCCCTTCTTCCATGAGGTGAGTTTCTTGGAGGCATGCTACCGCGACTTGATGTCTGCGGAGAGAAGACAGGAACCTGTATCTCTTGGTGCATGTGCCCAGCCCCCTCACATTCCAGCTTAAAAATGTAAACCCCATGTACTATAAAGTAACCAATCCCCATGTGAAACATGTCCCATATACTTTCCTAGGCTCTGTGCCCTAAAAGCGATACATTCAGTGCCTAAGAAAAAACAACAACACAGCATATGCAGAAATGCCCTTCCCATGCTGGTACCACAACATGCACAGCTGTCCCATTAGCCCAAACGAGACTAAAACGAATCCACGAAGGAAGAAGAAATCCCCCCTCCCCAAGTCCAGCTCCAGATGCACCCAACCATCTCTTGGCGCAATACAATGTCCGAAACTGCCCCATTGTGAACCCATGAGACACACATAGGGAATTGCATAGCTAATCCCACCAAATGTATAGAACTTCTGCTCTAATTCGACATTAACTCTCCCAAGATCCTGCCAGCCAGCAGTCACTAGTCCTCTGAGAGCCCGCCCCCACCACCCCAGCAACAGAAAGAGAGAAAAAAGGATATCATCTTCAGGGCGGTGCTGTATGAGGAGTAAATGGGTCCATGACCGTTTCTAGAACCACGTGAGCAGACGACAGGAGAGTCTCCGGCAACAGGTTCTCTTCAGGAGTCCCTGTCACAGGCAATGGGGGGGGTTGTCTGAATCCGACGACTCTACGTGTAAGGCGCCGTCGTCCCCCACCGTGATTCGCGACCTCTCTGCCTGTGCGTCGTCCACCAGCTGACCCCTGCATCTGCCCCTGCGGCGCCCGGATGTTCTGGTCCCCCAGGTACTCCGAGATCCCCGCCGCTCACGCTGGGGTAGGGCCTCTACCCTGATCTCGAGCCGTTCCCATACCTCCTCCGGAGAATCAAAAAAATGGGCCTTTCCATTCATTATCACCTCGAGTTTTGCTGGGTACAGTAACATGTACTGTAGGTGGAGATCACGTAGTTTCTGCTTGACACCGAGAAAGGATTTCCTTTGTTCCTGCACCTGGCGGGTGTAATCCGGATAAATGGATACCTTGGCATTATCGAAGGTGAGGTCCGCCGCTTCTCTTGCTGCTTTCAAAATACAGTCTCTGTCCCTACGACAGACCTATGAGACATAGTTTAGTACGTATCCAGTTTTCCAGGAAGCGCTTCATATTACCCTGTTCCGAGCGCTCCGGAATGCCCAGGACTCTAATGTGGCTTCCCCGGGCCCGCCCCTCCGCCTCCTCTGCCCGTTGTACTAGCGCTCCGGTAGTGTTGGTGAGTTGCGAGACCTGCTGCTTCAGAGAGGCCACTTCTCCCTGGAGTTGGACAATGTCACTCTTGGCCGTAGAGACCTTATCCGCCACCTTCCGCACGTCCGGCCGCAGTAGATTCACATCAATGGAGACTGTCTCAATTTGTTTCTCCAAAGCAGTGCGGGACCCCTGGATCGCCTCTAATAGCTCAGCCTGGGGTGGCTTGTTAGCGGCATTTTCCTTGCCATCCTGGCCTGTTTGGCGAGTAATTCGTTGCGTGGCTAGGCACTGCGTGGTATACTGCGTGATGGTGTTGGGGTTGGAGGCACGAGACAGCCTGTCCTTACCCATGGCGGAAGTCTCAATAAAGAGCACCAGGTTCCGCAAGTATCTCAATCCCCAAACTCAGGTCCCCTGTACAGGGCTAGTAGTGGCGTACTTATGTCCCTCCTGCAGGTGGCACCAATAGAGCGGAGGCCTGGCAAGCGCGAGCGGGCCCCAGGGCCGGGTCCCAAGGTAGGGCCTCCCGTGCAAGCAGCCCAGCAGCGGCCTTGGGAAAGGCTTATTTGTGCAACGCTGCGCTTTACAATCACCCTGCGCTGAAGCGAGCATATCAGTGAAGTAGAGCGTGTATTTTTAAACAAATATTCCTGTTTTGCCTATTTTAGTTTTATATCTAGTTTTTCTTAACCCCTGATTTTATTGGTCCACATTGCGCACATTTGCACTTTAATTGTGCCCTTCACCGCTGTTTTAGCGGATTTTCCTGTAGTTCCTTGTGGGTTACGCCATCTTGGGGGTAGCTGGGGACGTCTGGTAGCGCCATCCTGTTGAGCGCTCTAGTGCTCAGGCGGCCAGGCGAGGTGAGTTCCCTACTTAAGACGACTCCTTTCGGCGAGTCGGTCTTGGGAAAGGCTTATTTGTGCAACGCTGCGCTTTACAATCACCCTGCGCTGAAGCGAGCATATCAGTGAAGTGGAGCGTGTATTTTTAAACAAATATTCCTGTTTTGCCTATTTTAGTTTAATATTGTTTTTCTTAACCCCTGATTTTACTGGTCCACATTGCGCACATTTGCACTTTAATTGTGCCCTTCACCGCTGTTTTAGCGGATTTTCCTGTAGTTCCTCGTGGGTTCCGCCATCTTGGGAGTAGCTGGGGACGTCTGGTAGCGACATCCTGTTGAGCGCTCTAGTGCTGAGGCGGCCAGGCGAGGTGAGTTCCCTACTTAAACCTGCTATGAAGACGCGCAGCGGTGACACGCAGCGGGCGCGCCGGACTCGCGCCGGAGTCGAGCCAGAGTCCTGCCCGTCTGCGCCCGTCAGCGCTAAGGAGGCGCTTGAGGTGGTATACTGTGCCCCATGTTGGGCTTCTTGTAATGGTTTCTCAGGTTTAAGTAGAGATCTATTATGCTCCCACAACAGGATCCCAATGCATTGTCATGAGGTCCTTAAACAGAATACATGGGATGGTCCCGTTTGTTGTGGTCAGTGCAAGGCTATGTTTATTCCTGAACCTGCTTTAGTGGTAGGTTTGGTAGTCCCAAAACCCACTATTTTACGAGGAGGGCTTATTAACGCTCGGTCAATGTGTAAAAATGCTCAAAATATTAACGATCTGATTATGGAGGTAAATATAGATTGGCTCCTTATCACAGAAACTTGGCTTAAATCTTGGTGTAATCCGGACTTAGCTGTGGCCCTCCCGCAGAACTTTTTGATACAGCGATTAGACAGGCCTCTGCAACGGGTGGAGGTCTGGCAATCCTTTATCGTGATACATTGACATGTACCACATATGAGTTACCAGATATTAAAGGTGCTGAGGCCATGGCCTTCTGCCTAGGTATACATGACTCCCTCACCTTTTCTGGTGCTCTAATTTATCGCCCCACTGGGTCCCCTATCGAGTTCCTAGAGAGAGTGGGAGAGGTACTGAGTGATCTGGCGCTTAGGTCTGCCCATTTTACAGTTCTAGGGGACTTGAATCTTCACTTAGACTCTCCCAAAGAGCCGGGAGTAAGTTGCTTTATGGACATCATCAACGTCCTAGGCCTTACCCTCCTTACCTTGGAACCCACACACACAGCAGTGCATGTCTTAGACTGTATCTGTTCTAATTCAGACAGGCTAGTAGTTAAATCTCCTTGCCCTCAAGCTTGGTCTGATCATAATTTAATCCCGTTTGACCTCTCCCTGAATCGTAATGTTCCTGTAAACAGTAGGAATAAAACAGACACCGCAAGTAAACCAGAGTGGATGAATTTACCCACAAGGCCAGATCTGGTAGAGAAGCTAAAAGAAAGTAAGCCCACTCCAACAGGCCATACTTCCATGGATTATCAGCAATTCTGCGACTGGATAACGACAGTCGGGACTCTTTTAGTTCCAACTCGCAGGAAAAATGTAGGTGGTTCAAAAAGTAAAAAGAGTGCCCCATGGTTTTCTCTCGCTCTAAAAAAAGAGTTAGGTGAAGTGAGATCATTGGAGCGCAAGTGGCGTAGAAACTACGAGGCGGCTGCCCGTGATGTTTATATACTCGCCAGAAGACGATATCATGCAGCAATTAAGCGAGCTAAAAAAGCTCACTACCTGCAAGCGATAACTATCTCTGGAAATGGCCAAAAGGACATTTTTAAGATAGTAAATCATTGTATCAATCCTTCAGCCCTTTCACAGGAAATTCCCCCGTCCCTATCTCTTTGTAATGTCATCGCCAATTACTTTGAAAACAAGATCTTGGATATTGTGAAGGTTTTTCCACCTGTGTCTTCCACCCTTAGAAATCTTGGAAAGACGGAGGTGGTTAAGACATCAACTAGCTCCTTATGCTTGAATTTATTTGCCCCCATTTCTTTGGAGGATACCAATAAAGCCATTTTAGCAAGTAAATCTGGATCCCCTTTTGATCCATGCCCACCTTCGGTTTTGCAGGCCTTAGTGGAGGTGGCTAATCCCATCATTAACAGCATCATCAATTCATCTTTGGCCACGGCAGAAATTCCCAGTGACTGGTAGCTTGCTGCAGTCAAGCCTCTCCAGAAAAAGGCTCTGCCTGACTCGACCACTCTCTCCAACCTGTGCCCCATTTCCCTGCTCCCTCTGGTGTTTAAACTGACAGAAAAATTTGTTAACAACCAGCTTACAAATTTTCTAGAGGAGAATGACATCCTGCACCCTAACCAATCAGGGTTTCGTTCGAAACATTCCACCGAATCAGCTCTGCTTTTTACGGTTGAGACCCTACGATTGGCTGTGGATCAGGGAAAGAAGGCCGTCTTGATTTTACTCGACCTATCGGCGGCCTTCGATACGGTCTCACACACCATTTTAGTGGACCGTTTAGTTAACGCAGGCATAGGAGGAGTGGTATTGGCGTGGTTCAGAAATTTTCTGAACAATAGGCGCCAAGTCACGGTACTGGGCCAGTATCAATCTGAAGCTAAAGTCATCAGCTCAGGGGTCCCTCAGGGCTCCAGTTTGAGCCCTGTACTTTTTAATCTGTACATGGTGCCCCTGACCGAGCTAATCGCTTCCTATCAGATTAGCACAATATCGTATGCTGATGACACTCAGCTTATCCTGGTCTTGGATAGGGAACTGCCTGGGGCTGAAGAAAACTTGAAAAACTGCCTTACGGCCACATTTGAGTGGATGAATATCAATCACCTCAAATGTAATTCCGGTAAGACGGAAATTCTGCCGTTCCGCTCTCAAAATCTGTTTTCCCCGAAAGATTGGTGGCCTGATGATGCTGAAGCCCCTCCAAATACTATTTCTTCTGCCCGAAACTTGGGCATTAAATTCGATGACCAGTTGTCTTTTAAACAACAATCGGTGGCCGTGGCCGGTGCGTGTTTTCACATTATTAGATCTTTGAGGAAGTTTTTTGATCTTCTTCCCTTGTCAGCAAGAAAAACGGTGGCAGTTGCTTTGATAACATCTAGACTGGACTACTGCAATGGCCTGTATGCGGGAGCGAATAAGTCCGTTCTCCACAGGCTGCAGATGGTCCAGCATGCAACTGCCCGTTTGGTGTTACGCTGGCCCCTTAAGTCATCTGCCTCGGCCGCGCTTAAGGCGCTTCATTGGTTACCGATCTGTAAACGGATCCTGTTTAAGATTCTTTTGATTACATTCAGAGCTTTCCAACAGCAAGGGCCCAGATACTTATCCAATGGCTTTAAGCGCTATCAGCCTATGCGCTGTTTGAGGTCTGCAAATTAGAACCTGTTGGTAATACCTAGATTCAAGCGGGCGACTAAAGGTGGTAAATCTCTTTTTTTTCTGGGCGCAGTCCACACATGACAGGGTCACCACGGACCCATGCCACCAATGACTCGAGGGCTAGGGCAAATAAAAGGGGGGAATGCGGACAACCCTGGTGGGTTCCCCGGCCCAGCGCAAAGATTTCAGATTTTTTTGTATTCACTACTACCTGCGCCAGGGGCCCCAAGTAGAGGAGTTTGACCCATTGAATGAATCCAATCCCAAACCCCATCTTCACCAGCACCCCAAAAAGGTATGACCATTAGATGGTGTCGAACACCATGGATGCATCTAGCGAGACTAATATTGCTGGTTCTTGTATCGTGCCAAGAAGTCCCATAATGCCGTGCACTCTTCGGAGATTTAGCGCAGTGTTGCGCTGGGGCATGAAGCCTGACTGGTCTGGGTGTACTAGGCCGCTGATCACCTTAACAACGCGGTTGGCTAGCAGCTTGGCAATGATTTTGGGTTCGGCATTGAGAGGGGAAATAGGCTTATACGAGGCGCCGTTTGTCTTAGGTTTTCCCTCTTTATGGATGGTGATAAGTGTGGCCACCCTTTGGTCCAGTGGTAGTGTCCCCTGCTTTCTGTTCTCAGCAAACATGAACCTCAAGTGTGGGGTTCGTTTGTCTGGCGCCAGTTTATAGAGTTTGATTGGTAGGCCGTTTTGGGCCCAGTGACTTGCCAGATTGGAGGCTTCTAATCGCAAGTGCGATTTCGTCATTAGTGAAGTCGAAATCCAATAGTTTCCAGTCTTCAACTTGTAGGGTTGGAAGGGTAATATCTCTTAGAAGGGATTGGGAATCTTCTTTCCTATAGGACGTGTGCATGTGGTAGACGTCGCTATAGTGGGCAGCAAACATGTTGGTGATAGCCTGGGGGGTCTGTGATGGATTGACCATCTTTGTCCAACAGTTCTGGGACCAGTCGAGACACCTGTTCTTTCCTGTCTAGCCATGCTATGAGTTTGCCCGCCTTATCCCCAAGGTCATACACTCTGTTCGCAGTCTCCCTTCCCATGGATTTGACCCTGTCCGTGACTATCGCTTTATATTCGTCCTTTTTAAGTTGCAGGGAATGGAGCTTTTCCTGCGCCACCTCTTCCTCCAGTTCCCTTCCTAGTCTGAGGACTGTGTTTTCCACCGCCACCAGCTCCTTCATCTTATCTTTGCACGCTCCGGCTATCAGGGAGAGGGCCTGCCCTCGTATCACCGATTTAAATGCTTCCCACAATGTCTTGGGGAGTCAACTGTCCCTTCATTTTCTAGGAAGTACAAGTTGATGGCTTTCAGTAGGGCCCTTCGTATGCCTGGGTTGCGAAGGTGCCACCGATTTATAGGGGCTATCCTACCCACCCTCCCTGTCCACTGCCAGCTGAGCCCATAGTGGGGAGTGGTCGGAGATGCCTCTCGCCATGTGTCTGATTTCTCGGATTTGTGTTATTTGGGATGCAGGGACAACAATGTGGTCTATACGGGAAAGGCTATGGTCTGCCCCGGAGTGAAATGTTTGCTGGACACTATCTGGATGGGAAGCCCTCCAAATGTCCGTCAGGCCAAGAGCATCTAAAATGTCTGGCAACCACCTGGCTGATGTCCCAGTTTCTCGTGGCGGATACCGGTCTAGTGTGCTTGAAACAACGGAGTTGAAATCCCCACCCATCAGTAGCAGGCCCTCCGGTAGTGCTAGTACTTGTGATGTGATTTTGTATATTGTATTTATGTATGTTTGTCCTCAATTGTGGAAAAAAACATTCATTATTTTAAAAACTAAAAAGAATTCCAAAATAAATTGAAGAATTCAAAGATTAATTCAGGCTGTCGTAGAATCATTTCTATGGACTGCCTAAACAATAATTAATTGATTATCAGTATTGGCATTGTTGTTTGGTTTGGTTATAATGGCTCAGCCTTACTGATTGGAGCCATGACCCATTGTTGTTTTTTTGAGACATGTAAGTAGCATGCATTTTGCATTTTTAGACCGGTGTGCATAATTTATGTAATCACCATGGTAAACAACCTTTACAACGCAACTTTTACCACGCAGTGCCTTTACGACGCAACTTTTACAACGCAAACCATTACAATGCATTGCGCTGGGGGCGCTCTAGGATAGGGAATGTGTTTAATGTACTATCCAACACCTTCCCTACTATCCACGGGGACTGGAGTTGGAATAGTAAATTAAACAATTCACTATCCAGCGCCTAAAAGCACTATGCGTTGTAATGGTATGCGTTGTAAAAACCGCGTTGTAAAAGCATGCGATGTAAAAGCATGCATTGTAATGTCATACATCCAATCACCATACATTTCTTTATAAAATGTCCTTCTTGCACAATTTGTGTATCAGTCAAATGGAAAAGTTAGTGAATCATTTCTATTGAAATTATTGGTCCTACTCACATAAAAAGTTGAAAATGTATTCAATAGGCATGAGTTCGAATATATATCTGCTTTTTTCGAATTCCCACAAAAATCTGAGAGTACTCCTGAGCAGCCACGGCCCATGGAGGGAGTTATGGTGGGGCAAGAAGGTGGGGCGGGGGAAGGGCAGGGTGGGGGGTGCTAAAAACCGGAGAATGGATAATTGAAGGTAAGTAAACAATTGAATTAATAAAACGAATTTCGTAGTGCGCACTGCCTCACATTTTGCAATGCAGGGCGCGCTACGAAATCCATTTTATTTATTAAATTGTTTACTTACCTCCAATTATCCATACTCCAGTTTTAGCACCCCCACCTTGCCCCTCCCCCGCCCCGCTTTCCTGCCCCACCGTAACTCCCTCCACGGGCCGCGGCTGCTCCTGAGAACCAGTGAAGTTTATAGATTCCTAGGAACAGTCAAATGTATTGATATATTGCATTGGCAAAATGTACATTTTGTGGAAAAGTCACTCAGAAATGCACTTGTCAATTTTAAACCTTTCTTGGTGCTCCAGGAAAAAAAAATATTATGCCATATTATGTTCTAGACTCATACAATTTTTTTTAAATAATTCCCTTTACTGTCCCTCCACGAAAATGGATTTACTGTAGACATTGAATGAAATAGATATAGGTTTGATTTTAAGGTTCTAATCCTCGCTCAAAGAGGTTGGTGAGTAACTATAAAACTGAGACTTTTTGGTTGTTGACCAACTTTTGCGGGTGTCCACGCTTTGGAACGTTCTTAACCTCCACCCCCTGTCTACAAGCGCATTTGCTGATATGGAGCGTCCAGCACATTGTTGAAATTATTTATTTAGGTAAATCCACCCTGTCATGTCGTTATGCCTGACCTTCCAGACAGGTCAGGCAGCAAGGAACAGGAAGTGGACAAGACAGGATAAGGAGGAGCGAGTAGCCTGTAAGCCAGTAGCTTCCTGGCAGGGAATAAAGCAAGTTACCCTTACCTGAGCTCTGTGTGCTGTGTCTCATTTGGGCGGGCCTAGGCGCGACAATGGCGACGAGGGTGGGATAAGTCGATCCCCACACACAGCGTCGCGCAGCCCAGCCAAGAAACGGCCCCAAACGACCAGCCGGCAGCTCCAGAAGCGCCACGAGAAAAGGCGCGAAACGGACCGACGCCGACAGCGCCATCCTGGCTCACCAATAGAGCGGAGTGAAGGAGAGCACACAAGAAAGTGCTCACGCGACGGCGACCCACCGCAGGAGAAGCGAGGAGCCCAGCAGAGTAACCAGAGGCAAGAGCGAGCCCAGCAGAGCATCAGAAGCAGGCGCGAATGCTCCACCCCCGCCAAGGGACGCGAAGAGCCTGCAGAGCGGAAGCAAGGTGAGCGCGAGCGCTCCATCACCGCGAGGCAGGAAGACCACGAGGGTGAGTCCCGCAGCGTCTGCGGCCGCTCCAGAAGTGCAAGCGCGGCCTGCACACGTGTGAGAGGCTGCCGGGGCCGGAGAACAATGGCGGCCATCTTTAAGTCAGGCGCCAGCCCCCAGTAAACCCACGCGTCCATTACGGCGGCCATCTTAGAGTCAGGCAAGGACAATAAATGAGAAAATAAGTAGAAACCTCGCCTTTTCACCTCACGCTCAGGCCTAATAAGAACTATAACCACTAACAACAAGAGAAGACTATAAGTCATACAAGGTGCCACAAAGAGAGCAGAAACAAGCGAAGATTACCCTCACTCAGCAAAGGGATTACAAGCTACTGTAACAGACTACAGGCCAACCATGTCGGACACTGATGCTCAAAGCACGTCCTCAACTGGAGGCGCACCCTCGCAAACCAACATGACGACGGTGCCTCAAGTTGCGTTCATAGGAGCACCATTCATGCGACAACCGCAACCACTGGTGCTGACGCCTGGGAACACCATGGGACCCGCCTGGAAAACCTGGAGTGAGGACTTTGAAGATTACATGGAGGGGTCCCTCGTACAGGACTCCAAGCGCAAACTGGTTGCGCTGCGGAATCTTGCTGGCCAAGAAATAGCACAAATAATCAAAGAAATGCCCAATATCGCCACGGCCACGTATGATGAAGTGAAGACGGCTCTTGATCGGCGATTCCTCCACAAACGCAATGTTGATTACGAGCGCTATGTGTTCAATTTAGCGTCCCAAGAAAAAGGGGAGTGCATGGGCGACTTCATCACACGCATCAAGAGGATGACGCGCCACTGTGATTTCGAAAATTTCAAGACGGAAGACGCGCTACGGCTCCGCATCATAGATGGATGCCGTTCAGAATCACTACGCAGACGCCTTCTCAAGAAACCCTACACCCTAGAACAAATTGAAGAACTTACAAGGATTAACGACCAGGCAGAAGATCACGCAAAGAGGATGGAAACACACAAGCCTGAACACAAAGACAAAGACCACAAAGAGCAAGCCTTTCGATTACAATCGCGCACAAGTATCCGCCCAAGGTCAAGTGCACATAGAACAAGCAAGCATCACCGCAGCCCCAGGAGATCATCACCCCGGCGAGACTCACGTGATTCACGACAAACAAAACATACTAAGCCGGCACCAGCCTGCTACCGATGTGGCCAAGATTACCCCCACTCAGGGCAATGCCCGGCCATTGGTCAACGATGTCACCGGTGCGGTAAGGACAATCATTTTGAAATAGCCTGCCAAGCCAGACAATCTACCCGAAGGTCACCCACTCCACGAGCTAGCACTCGGCACCATGCCCGAGCCGTGACAAGAAAAGGAAGTCACTCATCAGACTCCTCAGGCTCCAGCACCCGCTCGACATACTCCCACCAACGACACAGCCGGTCCACAAGCACGCCTCGCTCTCGTCATCATTCAACGAGATCGCGTCAGACCCACCGTTCTTCATCCAACAGCTCATCAGCACTCACCACGGTGTCACAAGACAGTGATGAATACGTCTGCAGGGTGTTTGCCTCATCTACAACGATGCAGGACAGTGACGAATATATATGCATGGTGGCTGACCCGGACAGACTCAAACGATACCCGAAGCTAGACATCCTGATAGGAGAGCATCCAGCGAAATTTGTCCTGGATTCGGGTGCCTCGCTGAATTATATATGTGCACTGGAATACCAGAAAATGAAGAATCGACCCAAATTAGAGCCAGCGGCAGTTCGCATCTTCACGTGGATGTGTCGAAAACCTTTGCCTTGCCTTGGCCGATTCCATACCACACTGACCTTCAAGAACAGAAAAATTCCAGCATATGTTCACGTCGTGGAAGGGCCCGACTTCGCGGACTGTTTGCTCAGTCTGCCAACGGCAGAACGACTGAAGCTGGTGGAACTGCTGTACATGACGGAAGATGCCCCTGACATCGTGGCAAAGTTCCCGAAACTGTTCAAAGGACTGGGCAAACTAACTCACTTCAAAGTAAAGCTTCACATCAATGAGAACATCACACCCGTTGCCCAGCATCACAGGAAAGTGCCGTTCCATCTGCAACAAGCCGTTGATGATGAACTACAAGACCTGCTACAATCTGACATAATAGAACGCACGTCTGGACCCACCCCATGGGTATCACCGGTGGTGGTGGTCCCGAAGAAAGGACAGGACAACAAAGTCCGGCTATGTGTGGACATGAGAGCGCCCAATACTGCCATCGAACGTGAGCGCCACCCAGGGCCACACATCAGTGATATGATCACAAAACTGAATGGAGCCACGATATTCTCCAAACTTGACCTGAATAAAGGTTACCACCAACTGGAACTCCATGAACAGTCACGTTACATCACGACGTTCACCACGCACCAAGGCCTATTCCGATACAAGCGCCTGAATTTCGGCATTTCATCTGCTGCTGAAATTTTCCAAGAAACCATCAGGAAGGTCATACAAGGGATCCCAAATTCCTTCAACTACAGCGACGACTTGCTAGTCTTTGGGAAAGATCAAGTCGAACATGACACCGCACTGGACAGAGTGTGCCACGCACTGCTGCAGGCCAACCTGACCCTAAACGCGAACAAGTGCGAATTTCACAAAAACACTCTCAAATTCTATGGGCATACTTTCTCCAGTGAAGGCATGATGCCTGACCCCGACAAGGTAGCCGCGCTAGCTGACACTCCAACGCCACAGGACGTCAGCGATCTTCGCTCATTCCTGGGGATGGCCAGTTACTGCTCACGATACATTCGTGACTACGCCACCATCAGCTACCCACTCCGAGAACTGACTCGTCAAGGACAACCCTTTGAGTGGTCACGAGCGTGCTCCAAAGCCTTCACAGAAATCAAGCAAGCCGTTGGGTCTGCCATCAACCTGGCATACTTTGATACAAGTAAAAGAACTGAAATCACTGTCGACGCCAGTCCGGTGGGTTTAGGCGCCATTCTAGCCCAATATCGTGAACACTCTGACCAGCGACACATAGTCGCCTACGCGAGCCGTAGCCTCACGGACACGGAAAGGGCGTATTCCCAGACGGAGAAGGAAAGCCTAGCTGTAGTGTGGGCGTGCGAACACTTTCACCTGTTTGTGTATGGAAAACATTTTACCATCATTACGGATCATCAAGCCCTGCTCACAATCTTCGGCAATCCCAACGCCAAGATGCCACCTCGCATCGAACGATGGGGTCTGAGACTTCAAGATTATGTGTACACGATTGTCCACAAACCAGGCAAAGCTGAAAACCCCGCGGACTATATGTCTCGGCATCCCTTGCCGATTGTTACGAACCCTGAATCTCTGGCGGATGACTACATTCACTTCGTCATTGACGCTGCGTGTCCACCGGCAGTCCCCGTGGAGTCCATCCAGAATGCATCCGCCTCTGATCCGCTGATTCAAACAGTCATGTCCCACGTTCTCAACAACTCCTGGCGGCAAGCACTGAACACTGCACCTGGTTCAGATCCTCCTTTGCACGACCTCACCGCATTTCATCGTGTTCATGAAGAATTATCCAACAGTGACAATGGACTTCTTTTGCGAGGGGGAAGGATCGTGATTCCTCACAGCCTGCGCCAAGGCATCATCAACCTAGCACATGAAGGCCACAGGGGCCTGAACGCCACAAAGAAGACTCTGAGAGAACGAGTTTGGTTCCCCTCTCTCGACTCCATGGTGGAAACAACGCTAAAAGACTGTATGACGTGCCAACTAGTGAGCCGTGAAGAACCCCCAGCACCTCTCCAAATGTCTGAACTGCCAGATGAGGTGTGGAAGCAGGTAGCAGTTGACTTCTTTGGACCACTCCAATCAGGCCAGTACATCATGGTTGTCATGGATGAATATTCCAGATTCCCGTTTGCACACATGATAGCGTCCACCAGAGCAACAGCCGTCATCCCAGTACTGGACGACATCTTTGCAGCATGGGGTGTTCCAGCAAGAGTCAAATCCGATAACGGGCCTCCGTTCAACGGCCATGAGTTCGCAGAATTCGCGAAGCATTTTGACTTCAAACATCACAAGATAACTCCACTGTGGCCACAAGCCAATGGCATGGTGGAGCGGTTCATGGGTACACTAAAGAGAGCCATCCAACAAGCAGAAATAACACATCGAGATGTCCAACAAACCTTGAATGAAGTACTGAGAGCCTACCGGACCACTCCTCACAACACCACAAACCAGTGCCCGGCCACACTAATGCTGGGAAGGACACCGAGGACAAGAGTGCCCATGACAAGCATCACGCCTCACTCAAAGACCGTGACCGTTGACCACGAAACACTTGTTGATATTGACAGAAGAAAGAAACAGAAAATGAAAATATATGCAGACAATCGCCGACACGCCAAAGACAATGATATCCGTGAAGGTGACTGGGTCATAGTGAGAGGAGACCGGCGAACGAAAGCGGACAGCCGATATCTGAATCTTCCTTTACAAGTTCACAAGAGGAAAGGAACCATGATTACTGCCAAAGCCGATCACAAGCAGATAACGAGAAATATATCTCACTTCAAAAGACATCATCCGGTGAACAGGCAAGAATCCTCCTCCGGACACACCTCGAGTGACTCTGCTAGTCCAAGAGATCACGCTGAGATTCAACACCATCACCATCCAAGAATGACTATCAGTCCCGAGCGACGCAGTCAAACGCCTGAGAGAGAGACTCGCCCCAGACGCCTGGTGAGGAAACCACGGCGACTCGTCGAAGAAATGTAGCATCAGTTCTTTTGTACAAAAGGGGGAGATGTCATGTCGTTATGCCTGACCTTCCAGACAGGTCAGGCAGCAAGGAACAGGAAGTGGACAAGACAGGATAAGGAGGAGCGAGTAGCCTGTAAGCCAGTAGCTTCCTGGCAGGGAATAAAGCAAGTTACCCTTACCTGAGCTCTGTGTGCTGTGTCTCATTTGGGCGGGCCTAGGCGCGACACACCCACCATTGCACATCTCTCTAAATCAGTCCTGTGGATTTACAATGGTAATCATAGTTGTCAGCACAGTTACATGCGAAAAAAAGCGTTGTGAATTGGGTCCTGCTCTTTTGTGACTGTTTAAAGGCGCACATTTCATCTTTTGCTACTTCCACCGGACACGTCTTTTGTTTGTTAATCTGTATAGAAAAGCAGATAGTGTCTGGTACGTTACTGCCTCATCAAGTTTCATAATGTTTCTCCTAATCATTCGTACGAGTGTATATCAAGTCATAGATCCCCTTTCTTTTCTCTCTAATTGACCTATAATATATATGAAGTATCCACGTTGGTTTCCTGCCACTAATATGTGGGATGATGCCTTGGTTTAGTGGTTTTCTGTGTTCCCAACATATATTAAATCAGAATTCACCTCACCACATTCAAAGCGGCCTCCATGACGACAAATCACATACCAGAGATACTGTAAGTGGAGACAAAGTTGAAGGATTGCAGCGGGAGGTGTCAACATCAGATACTGCTGCTCTCTTTCCCCTGGCCATGAGTGTGTTCCTCCAATCATAAGTGCGTATGCAAATGTGGTGTAATCGGTCTGGTGTAAAAGGCAAAGGGAAAAAGGCAGTGCTCAGTCAGGCCAAAAATTCCCGGGCTTGCTTGTCTAACACAAGGCTGCGTTTATCTGTGTTCCAGGCGAAAGGCTAAACATGTCAACTGAAAGTAAGAAAAAACAAAGCCCGGACCAGAACAGTGCCCCGGCAAAAGGGCCTGCGCCCCTCAGCGACCTGAAGATCAAATACACAAAGGTGAGTTCGTTTTGCATATTCATGACTCACTAGACACCTGCCTCGTTTGCTTTACAGCTGCAAAAGACTCGTGCGCGAGCTTTCCAGTCATGTTTAAACTGTTCCAATGCAAATGTATTGCTTCCTGGGTTTTATGACTTTTCAGCATTTTTGACGAACTGGTACACACCCCTTATAGATATTTCTGGAGAAATCAGCGAGAACACGTTATCATTGTGTTTTCAAGTATTGCGCTCTGTTCTCGTAGGACCCACGGCTCGTTATAAGCATACTCGACTGTGTACAACAACATTTACGTACTAAGAGAGAAGCTGTTTCGTCTGTCATTACATCACTGCTCACTCATCACTCATGTTTGCGAAAATAAAATGTAAGAAACTATGCGGTGCACTGATACTTTAAATATACCAGGGTAATGAATGGCTCTACCACATGTTATAAGCCAGCTGCATAATCACCATGGCCTCTCATGAACTGCCCTCCTCCGCATCCCAGCAAGTACAGTGCGTGAACTGCCGTTAAACCCACGACCGGCAAGTTGGTAACTAAATGCATTGCGTAGACGTCAAAAGCCTGTGAAAAAGCACTGACGCCAGCAGCAAGCAGGAAAAAAACATAACAGTCACAAAGAAATGCTATCTCAAGAACAGTGCCTGCCCGGTTGTTTGCTCTTTGCTTCTCAGCAGTCGCATAACAAGTGAATTACACGAGAACTTTGATCAAACCGGGCAGCGCGTGACTAGCCTCAGGGCTTTAGACTTGTGACTTTAGACTTGTGGAGCAAAGGGAACCATATGTTGATTAGATGGAAATCAGGAGTTCAAATTCTATGAGAATGGACTACCAGGGTTTAGTGCATACTATCAGCGTAGTTATTTTCAATAACACGTTATGGCACTCCCTAAACGCACAGTAACCCGAGACTTGTCATGGCGCTGCCGGAACGCGGCAGCTGTGAGGAGTCGCTTTGCCAAAGATGAAGCTCAAACGCGAAATCCTGCTAGATATGCTGCCCCGCTGGGCAGTGAGTTCAGAGAAACTCTGCGATTTTTAAAGAATATATATGTGTATTTTGTTAATCTGTAGACACACGCTGACAACACATGCAGATGTTTCCTGCTATTTCCATGCAGCCCAGGATTGGAGCTGGGCGTATTACCACTTGGCCCCTCCAGGCTCCATCCCTGCTCTGCTCGATCTGAGCATTCATAATTAGGGTTCCCGGTGTTATAGTATTTATTTTTTGCCATTTCCGTCAGTATTTATCCATATTTATTTTTTGCTCATTTTATCTATGTTTATATTTATTTTGGATTTTGTGGAAAAATTAGTATATGTCCACATTTATTTAACCAATAAATATGCGCTCATGCTTGAATGTCTGCCAGGTTTTAGTGCTGTGAACACCCATAGAATATAAATCAGTGCACTTATATGAAAATGTGCACATTTCAGTATCAACCTTGTACATATCTACTGCTGTTAAAGCATCTTTATCGAAAATTCCTTTTTTTAACCCACTTATCTATCAATCCACACAGTTATTTGCCTGGCAGTCCTGGTAGACAGTATTTAGAATTACTCAAAAAGCAACCCAATATCCTTTTTTATCCACATTTAAAAATAGATACAGACAAGAAAATGAATGTTTCCTGTCAGTATATAGCTGTAAAAATCAGTAAAAACGGAAAACAGGTAACCTTATGCATAATCCACCGACCTGACCAGTTTGAATGTCATCAGACCCCCTCTTCTTTGAACTGCAGAGCAGGGCTTCTTTGAGTGGGCCGGGTCTCACCGGTGCTGAGCACCCCCAGTTTTTAAAGGGGTGCTCGAAACGGGTCACTATCGGGCTCTGTTTTGTGCCCTGGCACACGCGGTCCGTCTTTTCCGGACTGCAGTGACAGCAGGCACAACGATGTGCGCTGCCCACTTCTCACTAGTGGAGTAGTTACGGCATGACGTCATGCCAGGTGAGCAGTGTAGGGGAAGGAAAATCCTTTAAAGAGAGCCATTTTCTCTCTGGATTTCCTTACTCTTCTTGAAACTCAGGTGCAGCAACATTGTCGTGGTGTCACCTGGGCTTTTTCAATATTATATACAAGCCATAGTTGCTGCTTATTTATCTTAGGCAACTAACAACCATTGACAAAGCCAATAGAACTGACTTCTTGTAGGTATGATGTTACTTGCATCATTTATCTGGATGCAATGACAGGAACAGCAAAATACAAGTCGGGCGGCACACTATGCTAAGCACAGATTTTTAGCGTATGTGTTTTTTAAGCCACGCCCTTAATTACATTTGCCACGCCCCTTTGAAAGATCACCCAGTTTTTCATCCCACTTGAAGCCCTGCAGCCGTGCTTTTTTGCTTAAAAATAGTATGTCACCGGTAAAGGGTAGCCTCAGTGGATAGCGTTTCCCCACACCCCTATTTATCACCTGGCCGTGAAGTGGGCGTGCTTCTCTGTCTTGTTAACAAACCTCAAATTTTGCCCAATCACTGTGACTGTTAGCATGCATAATCATAACCTGCTATCAAATACACTTCTAAGCCTGTCTTACAGGGTTCTTTTTAACTCGTTCACTCAATTTTGCCCCATAGAGATAATTGACTGATTAACAAGTAGGGTGATTTATTAAGTGACAATATGACCTCTGCGATGGGTGTAATGTAGATTAAATAATGGTAAAAAATATGGCATTGCAAGAAACCTCAGTGTTATATTTTCATGGCACATACATCGATTTGCTGCTGTAGGGTTTTAAAATGTATTTTTGATATTGCAATTTTATCCATATCATTTTACAAAAAATATTTTGATGGCCAGTAGTGTCAAGTCTACTTTATTGAAAATGCCAGATTTGAAAAGCAATTTCCATAAGTTAAAGGTTATGGGAATTAGCCCCAGAAATATGTGAACAAAGATTATGAGAATTCCCAAAGCTATAATTGAAAGCATTTACAATTTCCCCATTTAGGAATTTTAGTTAATACAAGTTCAAGACATCTATCAGACTAAAGGCCTGATTTAGATCTTGGCGCGCATGTTATTCTGTCACAACTGTCACTGGCATCTCATTTGCAGAAATATAAATCCCATAGGATATTATGGGATTTATATTTCAGCGGACAACATATCCGTCACCATTTTGACAGAGTAACCCATCTGCTGAGATCTAAATGAAGCCCTATGTTAGGCTCTGGCAAGTAGAATTATGGGGGTGGGGGTATTTGTAATTGATGCGAGGTGAAATATGTAGAGGCTATGACAAAAACATATCAGGCTGTTGGTTCCAATGCTTTTGTAGCAGGGATTTGGGGTCTATATCAACTATTTCCCTCTGCAGGTGGAAGAAAACTTATTGGTAAGAATGTTGGGGCCACCGCTGACATCTTATGAATTCGCTGTTCATCAGGATCTCTGCAGCCCATGTTGAGGATAGCATTAAGCTAGTCCACTGGGCCCCTTTGGTCTTACTTTGGTGAAAGCTCCAGATAAACCCCCAAGATTGTTTTGATGGATAGGTTTTGTTTATAGAAAGCCGGTTTACTTCCCTGGTTCAAATACTTCACTGATACATTTGCCAAACTGGGTGACTCAGGTAATACCAGGTGGAGAAATGTAGTGGGAAAGGGCATGCTTAATCACAAATGTAAACCAGAATGGGAGTCAGAAGCATCGACTGAAGTCACAATGGGGGTTCTACGTTATAATAGCATGTTTCCCAGATCCTGAAGCATATTTTGTCAGTGTAAAGAATCTCTTATCTAAGGGGCATATGTATGAAACAAATTCTTAGTCGCAAACGCTGCGAATCGCAAAAAACAGCTTTTTGCAACTAAAAATTCTCAAAACGCGATGTATCAGCAAAATCGCATCGCAATATTAAGGAATTTCAAATTTTGCGATTCCTTAATTTTGCGTAAGCATTTAAGGAATCGCAAATTGCGATTTCTTAAATGCTATGTAACAAGCACCCAAGTTGTGCGGTTTCTCCTTAAGAAATCGCAAATTACCACCAACTTCAAGTTGGTGGTAATTTGAGATTTCTTTCAAAAATGCACTTTTTGGCATTTTTCAAGGTGCCATGTGGCGCACATACATGGCCTTTGGGCATGTATGTGCGCCATATACACACACATGCTCATTTCAGGGGTGCATCAGGGTGTCCTTATGACACCCTTGCACCCTTGAAACTATTCTCAATTTGCGATTCTCAAATTGCGAATCGCAAATTGAGAATGACTTCCCATTCATTCCTATGGGCCTCCTGGCCCATAGGAATGAATTGGAAGGTATTCCTTAATAGTGATTTCGCAATTTGCTAATCGCAATTAAGGAATACTAAGAAATCGCAAAAAAATTGCAAATTTTTAAATACATCCCGTTTTGCAATTCTCAAATAGCGATTCTCAAAAAATCACTATTTGAGAATTGCAAAAATTGATTTTCATACATATGCCCCTAAATCAGTTAACTAAAGCATGTAGTGCGTACTAGCCTCTTTTTAATTCCAAACGATGCACCCTGTTCACAAAAGTGTATTTACACATGTAGATTTGCTCACATGTGAATTTGCTCTTACTTTTTGTTTTAACTACTACTTTTGGCTATTCACCATTTCAGAGTATAACGTTTACATATCACCACCCCTCGAAACTAGGGAGTTGAGATAATTTTTTAATGTAAAGTTACTGCTAGCACCTTTCCACATACAGAAAATTGTTTCTCTGACGTACTAGCTGTGTCAATGTAAACATTTATTTCGTGTTTTGGTTCGTGAATTATTGCATTAATATGTTTGTGATGTAAAATTGTTTTTATGCTTTCTATTTTTTACCTAAAAAATCTATTTACTTGTTCTTCTGATTTTTATCCATTTAAACACTGGAATGGTAAGAGCTCAAGTGGAGAAAATCGAATGTCAAAGGGCCGATAAAGGCTGAGATACACTTCTGCTCATACATTCCAATGCTCATCATTCTGTTTCTCCCTGGTTAATTCGAGCATTTTACACTCAGTCGGTGGAATCTTCTAATAGCATTATTCCATTTATGCCTAAGCATTTATCAATTATTAAAGCATATAACTTGACTAGACGACCTTCGACTGGTGCAGCCATTAGCACCAGACTATTGGTGTTATCTAACCTGGCATTCATTTCATTGACATTGGACATCTGACAGAATGGAATGACTATGCAAAAATCCGACTGCCTAACCTTTGCTTCACACAAAGATCTCCGCAATTAATGGTTAACTCACTGAGCTCGACTAGAGCATTCAGCGTTTCAATATTAATATGCAAGTAAGAAATATGTGTCTCAGCTAGTGGATCAGAGCTGCTGACATGTGGTGTGATAACTTTGATTCCTGGTGAGACCAAGTAAGAACTTTATCTTACTTTGGTCCATAAACTGGGTTCCATTGGATTAGGTAATGATAAAAAGTGCTATTTATGTTAAATTATGTTTGTTTTTAAAGCTCTCAGATTACTCCAGCTGGAGAGTCACTGCACTAGGTTTGCTATCCTCCCAGAACAGAAAAGAAAACAGAAACACTATTCAAAAAGCTAGCAGAGATCCTCAAAGATGGACAGCATTCAAGACAGAGGCCAGTGCCAAATCCACTTCTGTCTAGACAGCCACGTTTTTAGGTTTTTCCCTAAAAATTGCCTCCGCAGGTTCTGGCCTTATTTACAAGAGAAGGGTGTTCCAGTGCTTGGAGGCTCGGAAACCAAATGAACGGACACCCATCCGAGCTTTCTTAGCACATGGAATCACAGCAAGTGCTGTACCCGAGGATCAGCGGTTGCGGCCAGGTGAATAGGATTTCACCTAGTCGAACAGATAGTGCGTCCTGTGTTGCTAAAGATGTTTTGTCAAAGGCACAAACCCTTAAAGATTATATGTTTTCCAGTGGGAGCCAGGGAAGTTCAGTCAGTGCCGGGGACACGTGCTCGTCTCAGGAGCTTCAAAAGAAGTAAGGCAGCTGCATTTTGCATTCCATGAAGCTTCTGGATCTGCCATGGATGGCTCTGATATAAAGACTGCTTCAGTAGTCTAGTCTTGAGACACAAGGTATGCACTACCAACTTCGTAGTGGCCAAGAGAAGCAGGTCAGAGATCTTAGCTAACATTTTAAGCATGTTGAAACCTTTCCCAGCCAGACAGGCTATTTGGTTGTTGAGAGAGAGGTCTGCATTGGACCATTTCCCAAGGTTTTTCACCTTAAGCTTTGGGATAGGAGTATGGTCTGGCGTAGTTGGGCACCAAGCTGAGGACCACACAGATGGTTGCTTTCAAACTATGAGCATATCTGTTTTGTTGGCATTAAGTTTTAGGCAACTAGAGTTCATCCACTGAGCCAGTTCTACCAAGCAGGACTTGAAACGTGTTGCAGTACCTCCTTCGTCCTTAGCAAGAGTGATAATCAATTGTGTGTCATAGGCATATGACACCATGGTGACATTGTGTTTGCTGATGTCATCTGCCTGGTGGAGTGTATAGATTTTGAATAGTTTGGGGCTTAACTTAGAACCCTGGGCACCTCCTGGGACAGGGGCAACACTTCAGAATCAAAAGGAGTCTGAAGGACCTGGAAGGTGCGATCTTGAAGGAAGGAAGCCAGCCACCTTAATACAAAGGAGTACACACTGCAATTTCAGATATGTTGCAGCAGTAGGCAGTGTGAAACAGTATCAAATGCAGCACTTAAATCTAGCATGATCAGAGCGGCAGTCTGACCCTGGTCCGCAGCGGATCTAAGAGACTCAGAGGATAGCAATAATGCTGACTTGGTAATGTATTGGGCCTGAAAACCACATTGGGACTCGTGTAGTAAGTTATTTGACTCTATAAAATGTGTCACTTGAGCATTGACATTTTTCTCGGCTACTTTGGCAAAGGAAGGGAGTAGAGATAGGTCTGAAGTTTTCAGGAGAGGCCGGGTCAGACAAAGTTTTTTTAAGAAGGGGTTTGACGATGACATGCTTCCAATTTTTTGGTATCAGACCAGAGGAAAACAAAATGCTCAGAAGATTGCCCTGTCCAGGCAGAATAGATTCCACAGCTAGTCTTAAAATAGCTCCTCTGGAGATCCTGTTTTCACTCTGGTGACCAGAGCTCGCAATTACAGCAGAGAGGGACTGATGAAGCTAGAAAGGCCCTCCAAAGTGGTGGAGGCTTCCAACCAAGCCTCCTGCTATCCTAATTACCTCACTGATTTAGGGAACATCTAATAAATATAAGTTACCTTATCATGAAAAAAGGATGCAATGTGGTTACAACTCTCAAGAGAAGGAGTGACCTGAGCGGAGACGCGATCCAAAGAAGTCAGGGGTTAAACGATGGAGAACAGTTCCCTGAATGAGTTGTGGGAAGATTCAATCTTATTGGAATTGAAAATCCTTCAAGAGACACAGATTCCTTTATGATAGATTTTCAAGGCCATATAGTAGTACTCTTCCCTGCTGACACTACAGACGTTGCTTCATATGCACTCCAGCCCTTTGCAGTTTTTTTTAAAGATAAAAGCTCAGCATTAAACCATTCGGCGGAGGGCTTATTTCTATACGCTACATGATCCTCTAATGGGGAGAGGGGTTGGCCTAACGGCTAGGGCGCTCGACCTCGGACCTGGGGATCTGGATTCGAGTCTCGGTAACGACGCCAAAAACCTCCTGTGATTCTGGGCAAATCACTTAATCTCCCCGTGCCTAAAATGAATGCGTGTCCTCATGTAACGTAACTGGTGCTATGTAAAGCGCTCTGATACCTGATTCAGTTCGGGTCTAGTTCGTGCTATATAAAACTCTGCAAAGAAAAAAAATGGGGCAACCTTTTCCAGGGCCCCAGTAATCCACTTATCCAGGAACTGATTGGTCAATTAACTGATCTTGCCAAACATAAACTCTTTGGTCTGAAATGTTGCAGTGAAATACTCTGGGGTAACCTTCACCCACTTCCTGATCTATTTACAATGCTTACAACGGAAATACTGTGATGTTTAATGCTATGAGAGACGAAACATGTTCCAGTTCAGGTAATTATACAGATCTGGTATAGCCTGCAAAATAGTCTCATCCCTATAAATCAGTGGTGTGATTGTGATTTTTAAGACCTGGTCCGTGATATACATTATTAACATTGTAGCATGGGAAAGCCATGGTCCAGTCAGCAAGGCGTCTGCCATGGAGTCAGAAGCCACGAGGACTTCAAGTCTATGCTACACTCACGATGCACTGTTTAATTTTGGGTGCGTTTTGCCTACTTTTTTTTCACTAAACTGACATTACGTTACTTGTTACTTTTATACAGAAATATTGCTAATAACGAAGGGCAGAACTTTTCTAAGCAATATCAATATTTCATCAAGGTAAATGTATACATATATATAAATAAAATGTACATTAAATGATTAATACATCAAAATATCTTTATTTAATAAATACATAATACTTCTTAACAATTCTTTAAAAAAATTCGACCAGCAGTAAAAAAAATTATTTTATGTACTATGTATTAAATCTTGTTAAAAGTAATGTATTCTATTAATTTAAATTATTTTATATTTTTTGACAAATGTGAACACTTTAATTCAATTTTAAATTAAGTATTGTTTGAAATGTGCAGTCAATGAGAGGAAAAGGTGCAAAGAATAGGTACAAAAGGTGACACCCTTGAGGACTGTGTGACTACAGGAGTATCCCCCATGGTCTCCTAAGCTTGATAAATTCTGATAATAGGGAAGCAGTATAAGCTCAGATTAAATATCTAAATACGACTATGCCTAACAGCCAAACGTACACGTTTTTAACCATACCAAGGGAACCCTATATTAAAGGAAAACCTAGGTAACCCTAGGTATTTTATTCTAGAAGACCCTTGTTAAGATACATCAAACGTGCTTGGTGAGACATGATTGAGCCCATCCTGGTTTATAGAAACTAGGATGAGGGTTTAAAAAAAAAAAACATCAACGATTTCTCTTGGTTTGTGCTCTGTGGGTAGGTTCAAATTGAGGATAAGGACTGTAAAATACCTATAGATGTGATATATTGACTAGCAAGATGTTATCTTGTACCCAACCCAAAAATCTCTTCTCGCTTCCCAGAAATAAAAATCTTTGTTTAGATCTGGAATATTTGTTCTATAAATATTCAGAAAATCTGTCACTGCCAGTCCTCACCGACTAACACTGGGCACCGCTTTTGGAAGCTGTTTAAGAAATACAATAAGTCAAATAAAAGAAAAATAAGACATGATCTATCATAAAGAAAGAATCAGCAGTTGCCTATTTTATTCATCAAATGTTAGCAGCAATTATCCATTACTCTTCCTGCTAGCCTGGAGAACGTAGGCAGAACTCTTCTCCATGTTCTGAAAGGACCACAGCACTGTCCGCACAGTTCTGATTTAGTGTTGGCTATCCACAGTTGGAAGGGGGCACAAGCTTATGTTTACCCTTCATTTACCCTCCTATGCAGATGGGCAGTACCTTGCTAATTAGCAACAGTGAATCTCTAAAGTTCTAAATCCCAACCAACCAGGTTGGGACAGATTTTCCTATATAGAGAGGTTTCTGGGAATGGAATCCCTCTCACAAGTTTGCACCTTTTAGCTTGGTGCCTTCTTGACACCAGAAAAGTCAAATTTTCAGGGGCCTCCTCTGCAGGACACCTTGTGCATTCTGTTCAGACAGGACACGAAATCTAAGGAATAAGGACAGGAAGTAGAATAAAAAAGTCCTTGTTGTTGTTTTTCTATTGGTAGCAGCCATCCTCCATCTTTCACTCCCTGTCTCATACTAGAAGGTGTTCATGATTATTCAAGGTTACCCATAACAACTGGCACACTGAAGATGGTATATACTCATCATTTGTTCGTGCATATTTTTATGTTCATAATTTTTATTGCAAAAACCAGGCACATAATGTACACAATTATTCCCAATAACCAAACAAGCACTGGCCAAACTATAAGCTCTGGCATGGGAAAGCTTTTAATGTTGCTTTTGTTTACTATTTTCCAAACCTATTCAATATGCAAATAAAAAGTTAGCAAACATAAAGAAAAGAAAAGAAGGCAGTAGAACAGCAGCACTGACACACCTGTCCTAGCACTGAAGTGCACGGATATATAGTGGACTTTGTGCATGTGAGAAGGCAAAATGGCATTACTCAGTGCACAAAAAGCAATGGATGATGTGGGATGACCCATTGCCTCATGCTGTATGCTGCGGAGGCTGCGAACAAAATGTGAGTGGTACTTGAACAGATCAGTGGACAAAGACAATTGACGAAAGCATGAATGAACTTTTATAGGGAATTTTTTGAAAATATGAGGCTGGGAGAAAGCTAAAGCAATTTTATTGCTAAAACGTTGGCGTAGGAAGGCATTTGTTTTCATCCTGAATACATGCAGTGTTATCACATTGTTAGGATCCATTGGTATGTGTTGGTCATAGAAGAGAAGAAATAACAAAAAACACCTTTAAGTACAATTTTTTTTTTATTTCAAAACGTTTGATAGAGTTTTAGCATGAATAAAAAAAATACATAGAATCCAATCATACCTAAGAGTCTACATAAAATAAGATAGTAATATCATATAAAGAGAACAAATGCCCCTACAAAATAAAATAAAGGGGTGAGATCAGTTAGGGAGTTGCATATACAGAATCATTTAAAGTGCAAGTTTAATGTGAGGATGGGCGAAGTTGAAAACTTTGCTGTGGCATATGCAATATAAAAACATGCTTTGGCAAACATAAAAACATTCAAAATAAAGAATGAGCGAACAGCCTAGCCACACTAGCACTGGGACTAAAGTGTACTACATTTCTGGCAGCTTTGCACATGTGATCAGGAAAATTGCCATCGCTCACAGTGCATATCCGGCAGTGGATGAAGTGGGCTGAAAGCTGTGGTACCCAGAAGGAACAAGCATTTGCAATGCAATAGGTCTTGCATTTGCGAGAGTTTGAGCTATTGTAAATACACAATGCCTTTGATGTATGTGTTTTGAAAGCCTGCAAGCGGTGCAAAAACATGCACTTTGTATAGTTCTTGCTTTCAAAAAGCAATGCTGGCAGTAAAAGAAGCACAGTTACAGCCAGCCTTGCTCCTCGTAAACAACAACATGAGTACAAAGTGCGTGTTTATGCACCACTTGCAAGTTTTCAAAACACATAAATAAAAGGCATTGTCATTTACAATGCCAATAGCTCATACTTTTGCAAATGTGATACCTTAGACTAGCCAAGTGTAAAGAAAAGGGTGCGGCCGCCATTAAAGTGAAAGTGTGACACGGGGCTGTTTAAAAAAAAAAAAGTTACTGAATAGTAAAGGAAAATATGCGGCTGCGTTTGGCGCTGAAGATAAACCAATGGCGCAGCAGCCACTGTATCAGCATGGCATGCTATGCTATGAAGAAAAAAAAGCGATGGGGAGAGCATGTCCTGCCTGGAGAAAATTAATTAAGCAAATGGTGCTCGGAGGCTGTAACTAAAGCCTACTGAGTAACAACACATGTAACAGGGGGTGTCCTCATTGGAGGTTTCAAAATGAGACAAGACGGTACTAAGGAGGTACTACTAAACCTATTGACCAATGAAAAGCCACAGTTTCCAAAGAACAAAGACAAATGCGAATACAAAATATTCGCGCAGAGCGGGTGGAGGTCCAAGTGTAAACCTGCATTCACATGCCCCGCAGAGCAGCACATGCGCTGCCCAGGCTCAACCTAAAAAGTAGTTCCCTAAAAGTGAGCAGTAGAAGGATACAAGTCATCCTACCAAAAAAGATGGTAAAAAGGCTATGGCCAGATCTAAAAGGCTGGCAGGTAGATTCAAGAGTCCACAGAAGATGTGTCTCATCGGCTGCCAGCCTAGGCAAACCACATATATGAAAATATATCTAGATTACAGATTACTTTCTTAAAAACTGTAAAAGCACATACATAAGAAACCCACACTTCTACCATGGTGATAGCTGTTGAAATTGAAATAAGATTTATTGAGCTCAAGACAGAGCTTCAAAGTATTACAATCGCATGAAAACCAAGGGAAAGAACCCACGCTGAAATAAGTATGGGTGGGGAAGGAATCAGTGTTCCGCAAAAAAAGAACACGTTAGCTCTTGTTATGTCAGGTGCTCAGATTGTGCTGACTAATGTTTTTTGTGATTGTGAACTCTAACAATCTGTTAAGCCATGTCATTAAATACATATGTCTTCCCGCCATGCCAGTGGCCAGCGTTTTCATCAAAGACATCTGAGGACAGGGCCTGGTGGATGTATGGAGCTAAAGTACATAGACCCCGATTAGACGATGCCAATATAAGAAGACATTAATTATTGCAACATATGAGAGGTTTAAAAAAAAAAAAAAAGGGTTCAGAGTGGAAAGCATTACAATACCCTTGAGGTGAAGGAGCCGAAAGCTCCTGCCAACAACACTAGCAAAGGGGGCGGGCTCGGAGCTTGCTGGGACCAAGCTCCTACGTTCTCACAGGGTGAAAAAAAATCTTCATTCTTTAGCAGTGCCACCCTTCACTGCCTTGGAGGTAACGTGAAAGAGACTCGGTATAGTTCTTCTACAGTCTCATGATTTGAGAACAGAAACATTTTTGCCATTATATTATTATAAGCAATAAAGCCATAGTTGTTGCATATGCATCCAAAACAGAAGCAATTTTACCATTATAAACAACGAAGCCATAGTTGTTGCTTATGCATCCAAAACAGAAGCATTTTTACCATTATAAACAACGAAGCCATAGTTGTTGCTTATGCATCCAAAACAGAAGCATTTTTACCATTATAAACAACAAAGCCATAGTTGTTGCTTATGCAACCAAAACAGAAGCATTTTTTACCATTATAAACAACAAAGCCAACATTAGTAAAGGGGACGGGCTTGGAGCTTGCTCGTTCCGGGCCCCAACGTTCTCAGGCATGCTTTATTCTGTAGCACTCTGATACAGACGAATGCTCCCTTTAAACAGCTGATAGAGTGCAGCTGGAGCAGAACTGGAGAAAGGTATGTGGACCTGGAAGTGGGAGTGGGGGTGAAATCGGAAGTGGGACTCGGGAAAGGTTAAGGAAGAGCATCCAGGAAAAGCAACATTTTCATACGGGTAGCAAATCACTACTTTGTGCGATATATGTATACCCACAATTCTTTACTCTATATAGCATACTTATTTTAGGTTAATTTCATTACATAGAAAAAACTAAAGCTGAAGCCTTGTGTAAAAACCAATAAAATAATAAGCAGAAAATACCAGCGTCAATTTTGTATTTCCTACTCTCTTGCTGAGCCAGCAAATTAAACAAGTAGTCCCCACACAAACATACTTGCATGTACAGTGTAAGTAAACTGTAGTTGGCCGATGCTCCCGTGCGAAAAACCAAAGTGATGTATCGGAGCACCAACCAATGAGGAGTCGGTAAAGAACACTGACACACTAATGAACCTATGGTAACGCAGATTGCAGAATTACATGCCTTTAGAGACTACAACAGGTCTTGCAGACAGTGGAAATGACACAAGAACAGAAAATCATAAGAGACCAGGGGATGAAAATGGCTGACCAAAACCCAGTATATGTATGTATGTATGTACTTTTATCAATTATGATTTTTTCAGAATCATGAGGCTGTTGAGACAGTTGAAGCTACCTCTAGGCAATCACCCACCTATATGTAGTCTTGGGTAAGGTGTGTTTTTGTGATTTAAGATCCTGAACTAGACTGTTGCGGTCCAATAATAAGTTGAAAGAGGGACCAATAATAAGTTGAAAGAAGGGTGCCTATTTGGCTTCTGTTCTTTAACTTGTTTATCACTAATGCTATTCAGTCTTTACATGGAACAATCAGTGAAATCCTGATGCAATCCAAAATATAATACCACATGCGTGCTGATGATACTCAACTATACATCAAACTCTCCTTGCAAGAGGATGTACAGAGTCTAGATGATAACCTGAGGAAAATACATGCCTGGCTGGTACACAACCAACTAAAATCAAATCCGCAAGGAAACAAATTCATTCTTTTCTCCCCATGCCTCAGATGCCAAACAACCTCAACTATGGTCTCAGAATTTCAACTCACTAAATTGCACATCTGCCATCTACTACTCCATAAAATCCCTGGGTATTTCAATAGACTCAAATCAGAACATGCGATCTCACTTACAAGCTGCATCCAGAAGCGCAAACCTACATCTGCACATTATCAAAGGTTTCAAAGGTTTCAAAATAAGCTTTATTCGGCTTTTGAATTTAAAAACCATAAAAGCAAGCAGAGAAAAGATACAAACATACAGAGGACCAATCCAGCAAATCAAAACATAATTAAAAGAAGAAACAAACTGTTTAGGACAAGCTAAGGCAGTTTGACGAATGATACTATTCAAAATCCCAATCCAAAATACACAAAATCCTCCTTTGTCATCAGGTATGATAGTATTTTGGTACCCCGGGGCCGGGATAAAAGTCATGCAGATCCCAGATACGGATGGAGCCATCTCCAACCTTGTGTTGGGTAGAACGTAAAAAGGGAGCAATGTTTCTGTCCTTAAACTTAATTAGAATGAGATCTCCTGGAACATTTTTGGGCAGGGAACCAAGCCACCCCACCCTCCTGACGCTCAATATCCCGGCGTCTAAAACAGATGGTAAAGGTCTATGGTTTTTAAGCCAGAAAATGGCTTTATTCATTAGGTCCTGTTGTAGTTCACGTTTACCCGGGGTGAGTTCAGGGACCCCAGAGAGCACGGTAACGTATGGCGCAGCTTCCGGGGGTAGGTCCAATTGATGCCTTCTTTCCAGGAGTCTATGAGTGGTATTAAGAGGAGCGTTGCTACCACTTAGGATGGGTGGTATAGGAGGGGGGTCACAAGTGGGAAGTATGGTAGAAGCATTATTCATAGGCCTTTCATGAACGTTAGTAAGGGTGGAGGATGTGGATATCATCGTGTTGGCATTTGGTGGGAGGGACCTTATTACAGTGTTTTCAATCCTGGTCAGCCTCTCCCCCAGATCATAAATTTTTGCGACCAGTGGTGATAGAGCACTGTTTAACATTCGTTCGATTTGGGCCAGCAGGGTCAAATGAAGGGAGGGGACGGGGTCGTTTAGTCGAATCTCCACTTTATCCAAAGTTTGTGAAACAGGGTTTGGGGCGAATAAATGGGGGCTACAGAAAGTTGGTTCAGGGGATGCGGGAGGTGTGAAATTTATTAGTTCATTGTCTCTGACAACTATGGGTGGAGTTAATAAATCCTGGGCATAGTTTGTACCGCACATGGCATTCAAATCTTCCCAGATTGACATCGTGGTTGGGAAACAGGATACCAATAGGAACAATGTACAAATCAAAACAACAGGGGGGGAAAGGTTAGCATCTGATTTTACCTCCTCCTGTAGAAAAACCAAGTGTAGTGGCCCGTCCCGTCCTCCTCTGGCCTCTGAGGGCCACAGAGGGCCCGCCCTTTGCCCGGGCTTAGCCCGGCGCCGTCCCGCGCGCGTCCCGCGGGGCGGGAGGTGTTCCGCGGTCTTGAGGCGCCTCCAGGCGCAGCGGGAGCGTCACGAGCGCGCCAGGTCCCGGGGCTGCTGGGCAATGTAGGAGAGTCCCTGTGTCTCCCTTGCGCTTGCCGTTCCCCTCACGGCTGGAATGGTGAAGAGATTGCCCTGGCCGTTTCCCTCACGGCTCCCCGCCACTGCAGGTAAGTTCAGAGATGCCCCCCAGGCCCGCTCGGCGCTCCGCGGTCTTGAGGCGCCTCCAGGCGCAGCGGGAGCGTCACGAGCGCGCCAGGTCCCGGGGCTGCTGGGCAATGTAGGAGAGTCCCTGTGTCTCCCTTGCGCTTGCCGTTCCCCTCACGGCTGGAATGGTGAAGAGATTGCCCTGGCCGTTTCCCTCACGGCTCCCCGCCACTGCAGGTAAGTTCAGAGATGCCCCCCAGGCCCGCTCGGCGCTCCGCGGTCTTGAGGCGCCTCCAGGCGCAGCGGGAGCGTCACGAGCGCGCCAGGTCCCGGGGCTGCTGGGCAATGTAGGAGAGTCCCTGTGTCTCCCTTGCGCTTGCCGTTCCCCTCACGGCTGGAATGGTGAAGAGATTGCCCTGGCCGTTTCCCTCACGGCTCCCCGCCACTGCAGGTAAGTTCAGAGATGCCCCCCAGGCCCGCTCGGCGCTCCGCGGTCTTGAGGCGCCTCCAGGCGCAGCGGGAGCGTCACGAGCGCGCCAGGTCCCGGGGCTGCTGGGCAATGTAGGAGAGTCCCTGTGTCTCCCTTGCGCTTGCCGTTCCCCTCACGGCTGGAATGGTGAAGAGATTGCCCTGGCCGTTTCCCTCACGGCTCCCCGCCACTGCAGGTAAGTTCAGAGATGCCCCCCAGGCCCGCTCGGCGCTCCGCGGTCTTGAGGCGCCTCCAGGCGCAGCGGGAGCGTCACGAGCGCGCCAGGTCCCGGGGCTGCTGGGCAATGTAGGAGAGTCCCTGTGTCTCCCTTGCGCTTGCCGTTCCCCTCACGGCTGGAATGGTGAAGAGATTGCCCTGGCCGTTTCCCTCACGGCTCCCCGCCACTGCAGGTAAGTTCAGAGATGCCCCCCAGGCCCGCTCGGCGCTCCGCGGTCTTGAGGCGCCTCCAGGCGCAGCGGGAGCGTCACGAGCGCGCCAGGTCCCGGGGCTGCTGGGCAATGTAGGAGAGTCCCTGTGTCTCCCTTGCGCTTGCCGTTCCCCTCACGGCTGGAATGGTGAAGAGATTGCCCTGGCCGTTTCCCTCACGGCTCCCCGCCACTGCAGGTAAGTTCAGAGATGCCCCCCAGGCCCGCTCGGCGCTCCGCGGTCTTGAGGCGCCTCCAGGCGCAGCGGGAGCGTCACGAGCGCGCCAGGTCCCGGGGCTGCTGGGCAATGTAGGAGAGTCCCTGTGTCTCCCTTGCGCTTGCCGTTCCCCTCACGGCTGGAATGGTGAAGAGATTGCCCTGGCCGTTTCCCTCACGGCTCCCCGCCACTGCAGGTAAGTTCAGAGATGCCCCCCCTCTGCACATTATCAGAAAACTAAAACCTTCATACTGCTAGGAGACTTCAAAACGGCGGTTAATCTCTAGTGTTATCTATACTGGACTATGGGAATGCTACGCTCAAAGGCCTACCAAAAGCCAGCCTAGCGCCAATCAAAAATGACAATTAATACAGCAGCAATACTCTTAACAGGGACACAATGTTATGATTACATTTCCCCTTCAATCAGAGCCTTCAACTGGCTCCCTGTCGAAGCCAGGGTTCAACTGAAAGTTGCATGAATAACACACTTAGGGCCAGGTGAAGGACCGCTTTTTGCAGTCGCGAACAGGAAATTTGTCCTTGGTAACCCCAAAATTGGTCTGACCCATGTACAAACCCTATTTTGCGAGTCGGTAACCGATTACAGACTTGAAAAATATAGTTTGCGACTCGCTATTAGGAAGGGGCGTGGCAAGGGCATCCCTTCCTAATAGCGAGTCCAAATGGTATGTACCATTGTTTTGTGACCGCATTTGCAGTCGAAAAACATTTGGAGTTTACCACCTACTTCAAGTAGGTGGTAAGCCACTTGGCGAACGGGAAGGCGTTCCCAGGGGACCCCTTCCCCTTTGGGAATGGGTGAGATAATATTTTGATGAGCATGCAGTGGTCCCAGGGACCACTGCCTCCCCTTAAAAAAAAATGAAACTGAAAAGTTTATTTTTTCTTTTTTAAATGCAGCCCATTTTTCCTTGAGGAAAATGGGCTGCAATTAAAAAAAATGGCTTTATCAGAAAAGCAGTTGCAGACATGGGGGTCTGCTGGCCCCAGCAAGCCAGCATCCCTTGAAGTTCTAGCCATTCCTAATGGGGTCGCAAATAGCACCTACCTCATGAATATTAATGAGGCTGCCAATTTGCGACCCTATTAGGCATCACTAACAATGTCTGAGACACTGCTGTAAATTCACAAATTGCAAGTCGCAAAGCAACGCAATTTGCGACTCGCAAAATGTAAGGGTCCTTACATCTGGCCCAAGTGCTACACAATATTGGACCAAAATACTTGGTGAATAGAATCAAGCTATCAAGAGGCAGAAGGATCTCTAAAAGTGCTAAATCTACTGTATGAGAACCAGTCAGATTAAAAAAAGGAAAACTCAAGGCCACACTTTTTCTAGATATGCTCCAAATTATGGCACTCTCTTCCACCCTCAACAAGAACAATTGCCTCATTCAGGCTGTTCAAGAATGAAGTTAAAGCCTTACTACTAGAAACATATGTGGCATAAGAGAAATCATCTGAAACCTGAATTCACTTGCTTCGATATTGTATACTATTGTTTTTGCCTGCACTTCGAATTCTATAAAGTAGAACTCTGGTGAAACTGTCATTTACCCTAAGCGACAGTGTATACAATTGTGTTATACTGGACTCTTCAAACTCTATATACAGCATATCATAGTCACTATGGGCTTTACTGTAACGCAACCCTCATCAGCTTTTCTTTTGCAGCACTCTGACATTGTGATAGTCATTTGCACTTTATAAGACACTCTAAAAAAATTAATTAATATAACAGATGCATTGTGGAGGGAAATCTGTTAGGCTATTATCCCTCTAGGCTTGGAGGGTTTCTATTATGAATAATTACTTATTCTTTTCCAAAGTCCAATTGGTCTTCAGTGAATATTTATTTTGTTAGAAGTGTATGCAACACTCACTGGCAAAGCCAGCAGGTCTCTCCTACGAATGGCTAATCAATTGGCGTTAGCAATGGCCACTTAGAATTGGAAATTAAAAGTAAATATTGAAAAAAAGCAGGTAGCCCAGTAGTACTTTGCAACTGCCAATCCTTCATTAAATAAAAAAAAGGGTGGGCTAGGAGGTCAGTACAGCCAAGGAAGGGTTCTGCTATGTTAAAAGACCTTAATTTAGAGGAATCTGGGGAGAAAGGTGACATACACCCACATGATGTTGTCACCTCAGGGGCTGGTAGCTGCAGGGACCCGAATCACATTGGCCACTGTCCCTTATGCACAGCACCTCCTAAACTAAGATTTTAAGGGCTCCCTGAGACCAGAACCTCAGTTCTGAATTTGAATCCGAAGAAGAGGCACAAAGAAGACGTTGTCACCGACAAAAGGACCTTGGACTCTGCTGTCACGCGGAGATAGTACATGTATCCATGACAAAAGCTCATTGCTCCCAGCAAAAGGGACTTCAGTGGATGCCAGAAACTGATGTAGACTACCTTGGATGGACTGGTGGGAAAAGTCCCCTGCAAGCTGCAGGAAAATCGCTGCAGGACTAGAATTGCAACCCACTGGACCTGTCAAGAGTGAGATGAAGAGAAGTGGGGTCTTGCAAGCGTTGAATGGTAGCCAAGCTTTCACAAAGTTTCAAGACGTTACTCCACTCCTGTCAACCTCCAGCTGCCGAAGTAACTGTGGACTACATTTGCCGCATCCAAGGCTTGAGGTTTGCCAGGCGGGTGATCAAACCCTTAAACAAATAGCCCGAGAACACCTCACAGCGACAGGGACTGATGTTAGGAATGACCCAGCTACTCTGTGTTTCTGCATCCTGAAGTTGGAATCGTCGAGTGTGTGGCAAAGCATCTTTAGCGCAGCCTGCCCCGGTGATTGACAGCTGCCAGCTAACTCTGCACCTGGACCTGCCGAGCAAGGTAGAAGAAATCCAGCTGTTGATCCCGTAACCTACGACCTCAAAGTCCTCTACTCTCCTTGGCTAGAGTGGAACTCCATCTCCAAGTGTGGTTTTGTCAAGTGCTGCAAGTTTAACAGCTCCTGCTGATCCCGTTTAGTACCAAGGACAGTCAAGTCACCCCTGCCCTCAGACTCCCTGAGCAAGGTAACAAAGTAGTGACTGTTCCAATTTAATCTAGAGACCCGCATGACCTTATCCACAGGAGGATTTATTTGAACTCACCCTGAAAGTGAACTAGTGTCACCTGTGTTTTTTCCCATTGACTTCAATGGTACCAGTTTGACAGATTTACTGTATCTATTTTGACAGCTTTAAAAATCCACAACTGCAGTTGTATGTAGAAAACAAAGTTTGTTTTGGTGTCAGTATTTATATAAAAATATAATGTATATTTCTTAAATTGGTGTCAAGGTTTCTTTTGAGTCATGTCACTTACTTATTGTTGGTATTGTGAAATGCTTATCACATATTCCTCTGAATATGCCCGACTGCTCTGTCCCACTCTACCAGGAATGAGCTAGGGCTGTTAATGCCGAATCCGAGGTCCTGTGTACTGTGGGAATATTGCATGGTAAGGCACCCCCCATTCATACCGCATAATATTCCACCTTGCAACACTGAGGATCCATTTAAATAAAGCATGCACATGGCACTATATAGATCACATAGAGGACTGAATTACACTGTGATGCAAGTCACCTACACCTGGAAATCCTTTGCTAGGGAGTTCCTGGAGCTGGCCTCTGTAACTTCAGAGGGGTAAGAGTTATGTTTCACTACAAAATTGCATGGCATTTTAGGGTCACTTTTTGGAAGTACATTCTAGTCTATCAAGAAGCGTTTCAGTAATTTTTTGAGATTTTAATACCCAGATACCTTTTAGGATTTTTATTATAGTTGTCTTTAAGTTGACTGGGTCGGACTTCCTTCCTAGCATCAGACAGTGCAACCTCAGTTATTTGTTGTTTCACGATTTTCATCAATATTTTGTTATTGTTAATTACATTTTATTTGTAGCTAAATATAAGTACTAATTAAATATTTTGAAATTGCTGGTAGTATAATGGGTCAATGTATATTAATGTGTAATTGATCTTGCCTTTTTTCAAATAGCAAATCAAAGTACTTTTATGAGACGAGCTGGGGGGTCTTTGCTCCAGCAGTAATTAAATAATTGAGTAAGTAGTTTTGTAATTTGTCTGGTGAGTATTTTGAAGAATTCTTCAGGATAGCTGTCCTTTCTAGGTGTTTTGCCATATAGAAAGTTATGTAAAGCAGTCTCTTCTTCCTCCGATGTTATTGTAACATTCAGCATCGGGGACTCTTCCCTAGTGAGCTTTGTAAAAATATAATTTCTGTTGATGTCTTTGGACTTTTGCCTATGGATCTGTAATACAGTATCAATATATTTTTCGAAAATAGGCCTGGGAGGCCAGACCTAGCTTTTTTGGTTTGTCTACAGGTTTACCATTGTGGGCCTCTTGGATCTTAACAGCATTTCTAATGAAAACCGTTTTTGTATTTGCCTTGTCATGATATTAACCTGTGACTTTTTAATGAATATTGTTTTAGGGACAGGGGATGAATTCACTGATCTGTCTTGACTGTGAAGTGCAATCATGCAGGCGTCTTGAAGAGGCCGCCCATGTAGCATATTTATACCCTGGATTATTTTAATTGTATTAATTGTAATGTTTTAATGTTTTATCGCACAGATGTATCTGATTGTATGAGCTTTAATGGCAATATTCAGAAATCAAGTTTGATATTGTGATGATAATATCATCATCATCACCAGCATAATAATACTAATTTGTTTGTCCTATAGCATATGGCACTGCAGTTTCATGTTTTCACAGAAATGTAAAAGCGCTCTGGTATTATTACCAAATGTAATTCTAGTCAACTGACAAACCTCACACAAATGAAGGCTAATTTATCCTTAATGTCATAGAAACTTGAACCATATAGATCACAACGGATGTTAGCAATCAACGTTGAACTCGTTGCAACGTCTTGCCAGCAAAAAATACAGATAGGTCTGTGGCAGTGCCAGCATAAATGAGGTGTTCCTAACTCAAGCTATCTTTTTGCTGACATCAATACAAAGACCCAAGGCAGACTAACTCTTCCCAAGTCTAAACTACATCCTAAAGGCAAAACTAGTAAGGATAGGACAGAGTAGCGTACGAGTTCACCACTTCCACTTTTGGTCTTTAAGCTGCTAAAAGACTTTGATTTGTTATTTTGACTACTGAACATTTGTATTTGTATTTGTATGGGATATTTCTAAAGCGCTGACTGTCGCTCCGAATGGAGCAGCCTGGCGCTGAGCAAGTGTACAAACCAAATATCAAGATCTAAATGGCAGCCATTACAAAGCCATCTGGCAGACTAAAAATCCATGTTTTTAAATGCTTCCTGAAAGCAGTTTCCTGTACAAGGAGTCGGAGATTAAGGGGCATAGCATTCCAGGCTTTAGAGGACAAGTCTGTAAGGGTCTTTCCTCCTTTGGTTTTGAGCTTAAATCTTGGAATATTAATTAAATTACCACCAGACGACCTCAGACATCTCGGGGGATCATAGCGGGTGAAACGTTTCACGAGGTATCTCGGGCCTGTCTTATTGAGGGATCAGAAAGCGGTTAGTAAGATCTTAAACAGAATCCTTTTATGTAGGGGTAACCAATGAAGGGTCTGGAGAGCAGCCCAGGCAGAAGATCTTCTAGTGATTTATGAACTAATCTTGCTGCCGCATGTTGCACGCTCTGTAGTTTTTTTAGCGTAGCTTTTTTAACACCAGCCATTAGCCCGTTACAATAATCTAGTTGTGATAATATCAAGGCTACTGCCACCGACTTTCTAGAGTCCGTAGGAAGGAAGTCGAAGAACTTCCTAAGGGATTTAATGAGGCTAAAACAGCTTCCTGCAGTATTCCTAACATGTTGGTCGAATGAAAGAAAGGAGTCAAATAAGACTCCTAAATTTCTTGCAGTTTCAACTGAGTGAGGCGGACAGAAGAACACCTCTTTGGCCAGAAGTAAAATCTCAGTTTTGTTGGTGTTACATCTTAAATGATTATTTGCCATCCAGCGGAATACATCCAAGCAGATCTTAAAATTTTGTTCCACATTGGTGGAATTTTTATCTAAAGAGACCACGAGTTGGGTGTCATCGGCATATGATGTTACTAATATGCCGTATGACTCTATCAATGTAAGAAGAGGGACCATATAAATATTGAATTGTAACGTGCTCAAAATAGACCCCTGCGGGACCCCAGATGAGACCTTTTTTTCGTTAGAAAGGAAAGGGCCCAAAGCGACCGTTTGAGTTCTATTGGTCAGAAAGGAAACTATCCAGGCCAGGGCAACGTCTGTTATACCTATACCTATCAGTCTGCCAATCAGGATTTCATGAGAGATGGTATCAAAGGCTGCCGTGAGGTCCAGCAATATCAAGACAACCTTTCTCCCATCGTCCTGCAGGAATTTGATAGAATCAGTAAGCTCAATGAGCGCAGTTTCTGTAGAGTGTCTAGGTCGGAAGCCTGACTGTTGGGGATGTAAGATGTTGTTGGTGTCTACAAAGTCCTTTAATTCCTGATAAACTATCTGCTCTGTTAATTTCCCTAAAACTGGGAGAAGTGATATTGGGCGCAGATTAGACAAATCAGTGGTGGGTTTATTGCCTTTCTTCATTAATGGTTTGACAATTGCTTTTTTCCAATCCAGTGGTACCACTCCTGAGTTTAATGATGCATTGACAATAGCATTAATAGAAGGGTTAACTGTATCGATTATCGTTCTGTAATTAATTCTTAGCTCCATTCTTGATAGTTGCTTTTTAATATGCCAAGCATCTGCCAGCCAGGATTAATATTTCTGCTCAGAGGCAATGCCCAAGGCTGCACGAAATCTGCTCACATTCTGTGCTGCCAGTTTGCAGCTCAGAGACATGCATATGCACGCAGTTGCAGGTAAGTATACAAAAACATTCACGCATAAATGCACATGCATTCCCAGCACAAAGACCAATACAAACTCAATCTTTGAAACACAAACCTTACCTGGGCCGGTCCACGATTCCTGACTCCCACATCTGTCTGCAGCCAGAGATAGACACATGAGCTTCCACCCAATCTTAAACTGGAAAAGGGTTACAGGTAAAGAGGTAGACCTTTTTTCTGTATGAAGCTTGTGTTAGAAATGGGATTTCTGGTTGGCTAGGACTTGCGACTAAGCCTGGCAGAAACCACCACTCTAGTCAGGGCAATGGAGTTACACACTGATGATAACCCCTGCTCACCCCCTTGGTAGCTTGGCACAAGCAGTCAGGCTTTTCTCAGAGGCAATGAGTAAAAGCGCTTGCACAACACACACGCAGCAGCAACACACTAGGCACACTACAAAACAAACTTCACCCAAGTTAATATATAAAAATAGCCTCTGTATTATCATAAACACATTATAAACATAATCACACATTTACACTGTGCCAACTGCCACTAGGCAATATTTACAGGGGATTATAAACAGGACCAGGCCAATCAGGCCATGGTCAGAACCATCAGAACAGGTAAGTAAATGTAAAACACAACTAGTAACTACTGGTACCATAATGCCCTAAGCATTATCACATTAGCATTAGACTCAATCCTGAAGTATCATAACATGACATTAGGCAATAAATCACATATGGCCCATACCTCATTAGCATAAACAGATTATGCACTAGGCCTTACCAGCATGAACACAGTATGCCTAAACATCCTAAACATAAACACATTATGTCATAGGCATCACAAGCATAAGTTACATTAGGCATAACTCACGGTGCATAAATCACATTTCCTGCGCACCAAATAAATCACATTAGGGCCTGGCGCCCTATCCATCTAACAGCCCCACTGTCCAACTGGCCTTTTCAGAGGGTTCAAATGCCCTATGTAGCAAATGTCAGGGCTTGGGCTGCCAATACATCAACATCAAAAGGGCGCAATTGCGCAGGCCTATACGTTGCAGCTGTCACTAATTGCTGTACAGCTGTGAAGGTACTGGGGTCACTGGCACAAGTTGAAAAGGGGCACTGGCACCTCTGTGCCCACTGGACCCCCACTGGACCCCTGCAGACAATGTGCCCCCCCAAAAATTGAAGCTGCCTGGGCTCTCACAGGGCAGCTGAGATCAGTAATGCAAACACAGGCACCACTGTGCCTGTGGACTCCCACTGGGGGCCTAAGAATATATTATTGCCACTGTTGCAGCTGCCTGCTAAGGCGGTGCAGCTGTGAGCAAACAAAGAGCAGACACGGGCACCTCGGTGCCCTCTGGACCCCCACTGGGGCCCTAAGAACAACTATGTCCACGTTGCAGCTGTCCGCTATGCAGCACAGCTGTGACAACATCCATAAAGGGTCCTGGCACCACTGTCACCTCTGGACCCCCACGGTGCTCTAAAAACAAATATGCACCCATCGTTGGGGCAGCCCGCTCTCTCGCGGGACCTCCCAGACACTAGAACTGACACTGTGCCTCGCATCGATTCAAGCCCCACTCACCGGCTCTCAGTGGGACTTTGCTCTTCTCTGCGCCCGGTCTGCACCCGGGGTTCCAGGTTGCGCGCGAGGTTCTCTCCTCTAGTCCAGGAGCCTGCCTCGAGTCAGGCACTGAGTTGCCTGCCTTCCGATCTGGCCGTGCAGCATTTGGCGACGGAGCAGCTTCCTATCCTGGCCCCTTTCAATTGGTGTGCCAGGACTTAGCCCCGCGCACAATCAGGCAGCGGTGCCTGTCTTCTGGGTCGTGCTAGCAGCAGCCCCTTGCTCCCTCAGGCAGCGGTTCAATGCGGGTAGGCACCCGCTACAAACCAAAGATAATTGCGGGGTAGGCACCCACCATCAGAAAGGCACAACACAG